>NC_137128.1:11464920-12664920 GCF_949319135.1 Squalius cephalus | reverse complement strand
TAAAAAAAAAAATGTAAATTCCAATTTACATTGTGCTAATAGTTGTACTTATAGTTAATGACAGTTAAGGAAGTGAATGGACATTCATTTTGGTCTGATATTACAGTAGGACTGTGTCTGTAGAATCATAATTCATTAACATATTTTGTGAATGTCTGTGATGGCCACTGAGTTAGATATGACAGTCTTACAGGAGTGGAAAACTACTTGAAATATTAAAGCTCTCAGCTGAACAAATTCTAGTGCTTAAATTTATTAAAATATTTTTTTAACAACAATCAACCAAGCAGGTTTCCACAAGCTTAAGATCGTGAGAAACAAAGGTACAATACAAAAGTGCAAAATGTACCAAATAAAACATTTTGAAATGAGGCAAATGTGAAACTGAACAAAAGCAGCAAGTTGCTGGCTAAAATGCACATCAACAACACTGAGATGATAACACCACAAACAACTTAACGCAATGGACCACGAACGGCATGGGTGAACTGAGTGACCTTTTGATGAATGCTCATGATCTCAAAACTATGGAAGCTCATTTCCGCCACAGAATGAAAAGTAAAGGTAAATGCGACTTTTTATCTCAGAATTCTGACTTTTTTTCCTCACAATTGCGAGTTTACACCTCGCAACTCCGACTTCTCAAAATTGCATGATATAAAGTCGCAACTCTGCGTTATAAAGACAGAATTGCGTAATATAAAGTTGCAATTGGGAGAAATAAACTCGAAATTCTGACTTTTTTCTCAGAATTTAGAACGCAATTGGGAGATATAAAGTCGCAATTGCGTGTTTTAGAGTCAGAATTGTGAGATATTAACTCAAAGTATTTTTTTCTCTTAAAATTGGTCTTTATAACTCGCAACAGCGAGTTTATATCTCACAATTCTGAGAAAAGATGTCAGAATTAATAAACAGAAGAAATAAACTTGAAATTCTAACACGCAGTTGCGAGTTATAAAGTCACAATTGCAAGAAAAAGTCAGAATCGCAATTCTGATTTTATAACATGCAATTGAGGCTTTATATCATGCAATTCTAACTTTATAGCTCACAGTTCTGAGAAATAAAGTCAGAATTGCGAGATGTAAACTCGCAATTGTGAGATAAAAAGTCTGCAATTATCTTTTAAAATGTTTTATACTGTGGAGGAAACAATCTTCCATACAAAACACAAGCGGTGTAAAAAAAAAAAAAAAAAAGGATACACCTTGATGCTTCACTCCCAAACATGCCTTCTCAATTTCACAGGTTAACATATGAGATCCCAGGTGTCCTTCTTAACTCGTTTAAAAAGTTTAATAAATTAGACACTGTAAAATCAGTTAGAAGAGTGGAGTTGAGTGATATTGCTGGTTGTGAACATCAGAGCACGGCTACACCTCCATCACAGCGGCTTGTGATCATGTTACCGATCTCGGTCCATGTGTCCAGGTGCGGGTCATAGATTTCCACCGAGTCTACAGTAACCGGTGCTGAAAAGTCCCGGCTAGTGGTCCGACCACCCACCGCATATAACAACCCATTAACAGCCGCCACTGTTACCCCAGCGCGCGGGACGGCCATCGACGCCACCTCCACCCATTTCTCCTATAAGAACAGAGCCATACACAGCATTAAAAGGAGAAGCATTTGCATAAAGGGTCGACTTGATATCATGTAAGCCAGACTTCATGGAATCCTAACCTCCTCTAGGCAATACTTTTCCACAGTGTCCAGTGACCCCAAGGCCTCGTTCCAGCCTCCTACAGCGTAGATGCAGTTATTGAGGCTCGCTACGCCCACGTACGCCCGTCGGGTCACCATGACAGGCAGGGCGCTCCAGCGGCGAGAGATTGGGTCGTACACCTCAGCCGAGCGCAACTCCGTTCCCTCATCACTGATGCCACCAATCACATAGATGAAGCCTGGAACATTCACACACCACACTGAAGACTAGAGCCTGCATATACGTTTTCCCCATACTCCCACACTTCTGGATGCATCGTGGTGAACACAAGCTCAAGATAGGTTCAGGCTTTATTCTACGATATTAAATACATCAGAAATTGTGATAAAAAAAAAAGGCTGATGCAAACTTCCTACAAAAATATGTAATCACTGGCTTTTTTATCTCACAATTGCGAGTTTACATTCCTCGCAATTTTGAGTTTATATCACACAATTCTGACTTTATAACTCGCAATTGCGACTTTACAGTATATCACGCAATTCTGAGATAAAAATTGCGATGAAAACTCGCAACTGTGAGATAAAATGTCAGAATTGTGAGATAAAGTCAAAATTACCTTTCTTATTTTTTTATTCTGTGGTGGAAACAAGCTACCAGACTTTATAGTTATGTCCAGTTTGTGAATGTATCATTCTTTTCTATTCGTTCTTTTAGTGGACTTTATCATTTTAAACTGGTTGAGTACAAATGTATATGTCACAATTCACATTTTTTTCCATCATCATTTGACATTTCTCCCCTCAAACTCTGAAACTTTCTGTGACGGACCAAAGCACATGAAAATGAGGCAAGTGTTTGGGTTTCTGTTGTTGAGTGTCTAGCCGTAACATTCTAACACTGCATCGTTTCACACTGTACAAGTTTGGCTGAAAAGTTGTGCTAACCCTGCTGTGGAGAACAGAGAGTGAAACGTCTTTATGATGAAAGAAGAGGTATACAGTAGAAGTGAAGAATCATGCACAATTAAGCCAGGTAAATGTATTCCCATTTCATTTGATGTTGATTTTAATGCTACACTATTTCAAATAAATGGGTTTATGAAACAAAGTGGATGTTCAAGTCAAATATATTAAACCTTTAAAAGTCATTTATTGGTCATCACTATGGTTCAGTTATCCATGAGGACGTACCTTGCAGCTCACAGCAGCCAAAATAATATCGAGGAACAGCCAAGCTCCCAATAATCTCCCATTTGTTTTCTGATGGGTCATATCGTTCCATGGTCTTCCCAATTTCCGAGCCAATCCAGCCTCCTGAAACAATAAACAATTACATGTATGCATTTGGCAGACACTTTTATCCAAAGCCACTTATATTGCCCACAATGTGTACATTTCATCAGTTCATGCATTGCTAGGGAACCCATGAGCTTGGCGTTGTCAGAACTATGTTGAACTACAGGAATCTTCATGCAATCAATCACATGCTGTCATAGTGAAACCCAACAAAACCCTGAAGAGAGCAGCAGACTCGCCCTGCCAGGAAGCGTATGAATTTGCATACCGAGTGCATAAAGAGCTCCATGACAGGAACAGACTCCAACCCCACAGCGTGGATAGGTCAGAGACGCCACTGCCGCCCACTGCTTGGTCACTGGGTCGTACCGCTCCGTGCAGTCGAAGATCATCGAGTCTTTTTCTCCTGTGCAATACAAGATGGCTGAATGTTTACCATTGTCTCCTAAAATACAATTTTAGTTCATTGCTATGTGGTTATGCTAGGTAGCTTTATGTGATGGCTTAATAGCCAAACAGCATACACCCATATTCTGGCCTCTAGACTCAGATCTCGTTTTCAGTGTTCAAGTTCTAATAGTCATTCTAATTCTATGAGAATATTGAAGTCCACACCACATTTATAACGATAACAACAGGAAGGAATGATATCATTGGAATCACTTTCAAAACAAATATTTTCCCCCACCTGATAAACGATAAAATCACTGACAGCCAATCAGAATCCACCTTACTTAAAAGAGCTTGAGCATTTTAAATGACAGACAACATAAGTGCAGCACATGCTTATAATATACAGAATGTTATAGTTATTGTGTTTGGTGTGAACGGGCCTTACGTTTTTTTATTCGTTTTCTCAAGTATAAGTTTGTAGTAGTAATATTGAGGTTTTAGTAGAGATACTGATGCTTGCTTTTAAAGCCCCCCTGTGGTGAAAACCAAGTTTTTAATTTTGTTTATATGTCTATGTGGTGTTTTTAATTTGCTTTAAGACAAACCATGTGTAAATTCATAAGTCATCAACACCATTGCTGAGTATTTTCTCCTTAAAACTGCAGTGAACCAAAGACAGTCTCAAGAAAGCGGTATTTAACGTG
The DNA here is from genome assembly GCF_949319135.1 of Squalius cephalus. NCBI lineage: Eukaryota > Metazoa > Chordata > Actinopteri > Cypriniformes > Leuciscidae > Squalius > Squalius cephalus. The sequence continues at coordinate 12,660,856 of NC_137128.1, read as the reverse complement.
ATTTTAAAAAACCTTTAAATATGTCATTTTGGTGATCAAGGATGAGTTTTAAGTGATAAAATTATTGACTACAGGGGGACTTTATACACACTATATGGACAAAAGTATTGGGGCACAGGAGTTTCAATCAGACCCATTGCCACAGTTGTATAAGATCAAGCACCTAGGCACGCTGTCTGCATTTACAAACGTTTATGAAAAAAATGTGTCTTTCTGAAGAGCTCGGTGAATTCAAGTGTGGTACTGTGATAGGATGCCAACTTTGCAATAAGTCAGTTAGTGAAATTTCATCCCAGCTAGATATTCCACGGTCAGCTGAAAGTGGTATAATTGGAAAGTGGAAGCGTTTAGAAACAGCAGCTACGAAGCGGAAGACCATGTAAAGTGCTGAGGCGAATGGTACGTTAAAGTCACCAACTCGGGGCGCTGATTCCATAGCCAAAGCGTTCCAAACTTCTACTGGCATTAATAACAGAAAATATCAAAAACTGTGCCGAGGGATTTTCTTGGAATGGGTTTCCATGGCCGAGCAGCTGCGTGCAAGCCTCACATCTCCGAGTACAATGCCAAGTGTCAGAAGGAGTGGTGTAAATTACACCGCCACTGGACTCTGGAGCAGTGGAAACCCGTTCTGTGGAGCGATGAATCATGCAGTCAGATGATGGGCGAGTCTGGGTTTGGCGGATGCCAGAGGAACGTTACCTGCCTGACTGCATTGAGCCAACTGTTAAAGTTTGGTGGAGGGGGGATTATGGTGTGCGGTTGTTTTTCAGGGGTTGGGCTTGGCCTCTTAGTTCCAGTGAAGGGAAATCTTAATGCTTCAGCATACCAAGACATTTTGGAAATGCTTCCAATGAAGCATGCTATGCTTCCAGCTTTGTGGGAATGGTTTGGGGAAGGCCGTTTTCTATTCCAGCATGACTGTGTCCCAAGTGCCCAAAGCAAGGTCCATAAAGACATGCATGGTTGGATGAGTTTGGGTTGGAAGAACTTGACAGGGCCACCCAGACCTCAAACCCATGGAACACCTTTGGGAGGAACTAGAACGGGATTGCGAGCCAGGCCTTCTCGTCCTACATCAGTGCCTGACCTCACTAATGCTCAATACTGGATGAATGGGCAAAATCTTGTGGAAAGCCTTTCTAGAAGAGTGGAAGCTGTTATAGTTGCAAAAGACCAACTCCATATTAATGTCATGTCACTTATTTTTTTCAGCATTTAGAATGCAATGTCATTACAGTCCCTGTTAGTTATAATGGTCAGGTGTCCCAATACTTTTGTCCATTTAGAGTATTTCATAGGGGGTGCAGCCAAGAAGTGTTTTTGCATGGGCCCTAATATTGATGAGGCAACACAATAGAACAAGCACAAAAAATAAACCCACACAAGACATTTTTGCATGAGGCAGCACAATAGAATAAACCCACACTTACCCCCTACTACATATATCATGCCTTCCAGTACCGCCACCCCGAGTCCACTGCGGGCCTGATGCAGGGAAGACACGGTTGTCCAGTACTGACTGAACGAATCGAAGCGTTCAACACAGCTCAAAGCCCGACTGTCACTCCATCGGCCGCCCTGCAGGCGCGTGTATCCACCTAGGAGGAGGAAGAAGTTGAATTGGAAAGGCTGGAATGCACTACATGACTTTTGCCCAGATTTACAGTCTGGAAGAGTCAACAATAGTTAGCTGTCAGTGTCCTGGTAGCAGGACATTTGGCATGCTTTTTTCCCAGCACTTATTTTAGTAAGCATCAAAAATCTGTTAGCATTTGGACCCTTAAACACTCAAAATTCCTCCCGTGAAAACCAGGTTAAAACTGGACCTTGTATTGTCATGAAGACAGTACTTTTACTTATCCAGGCTTAATTTTTGTAATATCAACTTTGGCAATTGGGAGGACATTACTTTGTTTTTCTAGAGTCCAAATTATTTAGTAAAATATATATTTTGTATAATAAGTTGAGTTTAGTACATATGCTTTACAGTAAACTTTTTTTGAAGAACTTCTGCAATAATCTGCTGAGTGTCTTCTTCTTCAAAAAAAAAAAAAAAAGAATAAAGACCAGCCTTAGGTCTGTATTCCAAAGCATTGATGAATTACAAAATAAATAATAAAGTAATAAAAAAAAACAATAAAGTTCATACTCAATAGACAGTTAACAGGTTAAGATCTGTTTCGATTTGAAAACTCGAATATCCCAGCTGCACACTGGCAGAAGAGTTTACGTACCAATGGCATAGAGGTACTTGCGGGCTTTTCTCCTGGGCCGGGTCTTGGCCGTTTGCAGAAGGCTGAAATGTTTGCTCTCTTTAGGGGACTTGTTGACTTCAGTGTACTCTCTCAGAAGGGTTTGCAATGCAACCCGCAAACTGAAGTCAGAAATACCTGTGAGGGAAAGTCTCATCACCAATGAGAATACACAAAAACAAACATAATAAAACAAATAATTCCAGCTCTATTTTTTGTAAAATAAACAAGATCTGCACATTCATTCAATTCTCTATCGATAATGAACTTCACTTTATTTATTGCACTGCATTATTTTATTTCCGTTTATACAACAGTTCTTTCTGGTTCTCGAATCTGAATGGCCGAGAGCCTTTTCCAGCTGTGCGATATCCCCCAGTATCAGCACTCTGACCGTTTCACCGTTTGTATCACTCCGCTTGCGGCGGCTGTCATGGCGGTCGAGCAAATCCACCATATTTTTATTTTACAAATACTACTGTTGTTGTGTCACGGAATGTAGTTTTGAGAGTTTTTTTAGGTGAGAATGTGGTTATTTAGACCTCAAATATGTGACTCATATATAAACATAATGCCTATTTTACAATTTATTTTAGAGTTAAACATGACGTATTTTGGGTTTATCAAACGGGCAATCTTTGGTCTTATTAATCTATTACAATCGCTAGAGCGTCTCTTGAGATCAGGGGAGTGAGGTTTACATGCACAGCTCTTACTGGCCTACTCTTATTGTTTAAAAAAAATGTTTTTTCATTTAAATCCTCTTAAAATGTCTGTGTAACACATTTTGAAATACCATCGCATGTGAATATATATTTTAACATTTTATTTGCTTTTATTATTTGACAGAATATTTTATTCAGGTTATTATTAATAATAAAAGGGTTTTTTTATTTATTATTTGTGTTTTCATGTATTACTGCTGCCATTGTTTTTATTAAAAAAAACAATACACTTCTCAAATCTGTAACAGTGACTTGACTACGGTTACCGTAGCTATACTTTGTCAGAAAAGTATAGACGTTTAGTTCCACAATTTTTTCTCAGAATTGCGTGATATAAAATCGCAATTTGGTGTTATAAAGTCAGAATTGTGAGAGATCTTTTTTTCCTCAGAATTGGACTTTATAAATAATAATTGCAAGTTTATATATCACAATTCTGAGCAAAGAAGTCAGAATTGTGAGAAATCGCAATTATCTTTTACTTTTCTTTTTTTTTCAGTGGCGGAAACAAGCAAAGACATCTCTCATCTGTTTAAATGTCTTTCTGTAAATCTGTAAACCTTTTCCTATGTCAGACAATGTGAAAGTTTCTTCCCATTATATCTAATAAGAAACCTATGGAAGCTTGTTTCTGCCACAGAATAAAAAAAAAATGTAAAATGGTAATTGCGAATTTTTATCTCACTGTTTATAAACTCGCAATTGTGAGAAAAAAAGTCAGAATTGTGAGATAAAAAGTGAGATAAAAATTCGGAGTTTCATTCATTAGTGTCGCACTCATCTGAACGCCAGTCTCTCTAGCTCACCCTCGATGTACTTGTAGAGTCTCTGTGGGGACAGCAGAGCGAAGCGCACAGGCTCCAGAACCTCCACCACGTGCTTCTTCCGGTGGGGCACGTTGTGGTGCAGCCAGTCCATGGCAGCCGTGAACACTTGATACTCATCTTCAATCCTCAGCTCCTCACTGCGGAGCAACTTCACCAGCTGATCTTTAGACAAGCTGGAGAACTCTTCTGAGGAGCGAACCTGACACCACACACATGACCGAGCACAGGGGTTTTTAACACATGAGGTTTTGATTGGTTCTCAAAACAGTCATGGAAGCTGGTATTTGGAGAACAACAGTGGACAATAATTAGTTATTTAACTGGGTGACTTTCTATATAATTGCAATTTCTATACATTGAAAACCCTCCTATGCTGTTGGGGACAGTTTGACCTGCATTCAATTTTCCAACTGCTTGAAACACTGGTAATTTTGAGACATTTTCACATTTAGGGGCATGAATGTGCATGCAAATCTTTAACACATAGATGTGTTTTGGAAAGGCTTAATAAATGTTGGCAACATCAATTGTTTTAGGGGTCAAATTGATCCACCATTAGTTGACTACTCCATTCAATTTGCCAAAAATCAACACTTTGAATAAAGTAAGCCTAACAGAAAAAAGGGGAAAAGATCATCTTTCATGTAGCATGTAAAAAAATAAAATATACATGAGAAATAATGAATTTACTCTCAAAATTTAAGTCTCATATTGTGATTCATTCAAGGAGAATTTAAGTTTGTTTTTTTTTCGTCTATTTGAGTTTCACAGTCAAAAAAATCTGTGAAAGACTGTTTTTGGTCGTTCATTTTGTTCGATTCACCTATACTGCATGTTTTTGGATTGCGGGCGAAACAAGAGCACCCAGAGGACACCCACGCAGACTCGGGGGAACATGCAAACTCCACACAGGCCTCCTGGCTCAGACCTCCATGCTGTGAGGTGACAGTGATACCCAATGAGCAACTGAGTCCTTACAATACTCATCCAGAATCAACTCTACCATTACAAAAAACCCTCTCTTTTCAGTCTCAGGTTTAAACCTTTGAATCGGGGTGAAAAGAAACAAAGAAGAAAGAACACAATGCTGAGAATATTTAAAACAGAAAACTCGAGTCAATAAACCCACCTCTAGAAAGTGGCAGTGGATGTAGTCTTCCGTAAACTTTAACAGCTCCATACAGGCGATCTGCTCCAAAAAGCGATAGATCCCCACACAGTTGGACGGGTCCATGTGAGCCCGGAGGAATTCTCCGCAGATATCCACCACCTCACTCAACTGCAGCATGTCTGCAGCCACCATCAGCTCCTGCACGGTGTCCACCGTCACGTCAATAGAGCCTGTAAGGAGCAGGAGAAGGCCTTCTTCAAATATGTTTAGCTTTCATATACTTGGAAAAGACTATTACACACTATATAACAGAAAAGTTTTTATCCAAAGAAACTTTCAGTGTACTTTTTACAGGTCCAGTCCCCATGAACATAAAACTTATGTAAGGTTTTAAAATGTATTTTTACTAAAAAACTCTAAAACTGATGAACTTTTCAATGATTTTAATAGACTGTTCTTCAAAGACAGCGGGTATAATGAAGCATTCAATTGCCTGATATTAAAAAAATGATGTGTAGTCCTTTGGAATGTCCGCTTGGGTGTAAATGATCTGGTTCCAGTGATTATTGGATGTAGAAAATGTGTCTTTTTCATGTAGTTTGTTTGGAATGCATTGATCCCATTCGTTGTGTCATCTGTTGATTATGTACGACAGGATTCCTCATATCTGGCACCCGGAGGGCCACTGCCAACCCTAATCAAAGACACCTGAGCAAGATAATCAAGGTCATCATATTACAGGCCGCTGAGATTGATCAGGGTTTGAGGGCTTCGAGGATTTAAGGAACCCTGATGAACGAGATTATAGCAAATGACGCACTGTACACTATGCACTTATGCACTTAACAACTGTTTAGTGTATGAACTTTATAAGTTATCGGAGTCTGATAGCCCCTCCCCCTCCGCTACGTAATTAAAGCTGCGACAGTCGAGTGTCCAACGTCCCACGCTTCATTTTCTCCGGTTAAATAAGTGCATCATCCGGGTCATTTTTGAGGGCCACCAGAGCAAAACTTTATTTTTACAAGTGAAAACATCCCCAAATGGAAGTGTTTTTGTCAGGTTTAGCTCAATTCAGGATGCAAATCTCTCCCCGTATAGTGAAGTAGGCACAAACACACACACTCCACTTAAACTCTTTACAACTTGACAGTGTCAAAGAAGTGACTGGATAACGATCTTGTACCTTCCCCTGTTATAAATATCATTTTAAAGGGACACTGAACATTAAATAAAGGTTATGGTTAGGGGTAAAGTTAACAGTATAACTACAAATGTTAATTAAATGCAAGTATTTTAAATGCAATTGCAAAGCGCTCACATGTCTGCACATAATAAGTAGGCCTATATATTAACTGGTTAAATACATAGTAGTTAAGGCCACCTTATATAAAGCATGACCAAAAAATTAAAAAGGCTTAACCCTCTGGGAATTTTTTTTACTATTTCAATGAAAGGAATGTAAAATATTTGATAATGTTTTTTATTTAATATTTTGTATTTTTAGGGGATTTTATGGTACTACATTATATTTACGCAGTAGTTATAATCCATTTATTCACGTTTTGAGCATAGACCTAAAAGTTCAATTTCCAACTTAAACTGTAGTAAATCTGGAATGCTTTAAAGCACAGACTTAAGTTTGATCTCTTTTTAAAGATGACATTTGGCAAATTATTGCTGAAGTGAAAACGGGTTAAAGCAGTGAACACTAAAGATTTCACTAGATGAAATTCGTCTCCCATTCATTTCCAATGCGGTCCTTTTTGACCGTGAGGAGCATAAGTGTGACACTAGTAACATTAATAGTGACAATGGTCATTAGCAAACATACAACAAATATGATTCTAACATACCAGTGTAAATAAATCCCAGGAGAATTTCAAAGACGTCAGCCTCCACTCCGGCAATGCGAACCTCCTCCTCGCGGGCTTCGCTCATGCCTCCAGAGAACAGAGCAGTGAAATACGGGCCGCTGGCAGCCAGCACCAGCTTGTGGACCCCAAACACCCGTCCGCCCACCAGCAGCCGCACGTCGCAGAAGTCAGAAAGCAGACGCATCTTGTTCATCTGGGCTAGCAGGAGGCCAGCGTGTCTGTCTGAGGAGTAAATCCCACGATCACTCGCCGCCACGGTTTCATCTCCAGCCACAGACCGGCGAGTAGATGGAAGAGATGGACCAGCGGAGGACATGATGATTCCAGCTGGGCACCGCAACAATGCTTTTACCTAAAGCACACAAACAGAGACTTTCAATAATGCTATTCTCATCCAAAATCCCTCACAGTACCCTTATTACAGAGTCATTTAAAGACACAATTGAACAGAAAATGCATAAGTTGATTTACTTTGCATATTGTATTTGATCATATTTTATAAAAAAAATTTTTTTATTTATGAGCCTTGCTGGAAAAAAACTAAAAAAAAAAACTAAAATGGAGCGTAAACAACCATATAATCAACCAATTCAACAGACTGATGTCAATAGTCGATGAAAAGATTGAATTCATGCTTTTATTCACATATAAACTTTCATCATTCACACATCAGTTGTGGTAAACAGAAGAAAACAAGAACCAATGAGGTTCATTCTCTTGTGTCAAGCAGGTTTAGTTGAGCTTCTGTTTATGTCCACTGATCATTGTTTAAATGTGATTAAAAGCCGAAATGAAATCTGTTCATCATATAAAGCAATTAAGTGTCTTCGTAAAATTTGAACTAAATCTACCAATTCATATGGATTAGTTTTATGATCTCTTTATGAACGTTTTTAAGCATCAAAGTAATAGTTGTGTAGCTGTCAATGCAGGGACAGAAAGCTCTCAGATTTCATCAAAAAGATCTTCATGTGTTCCGAAGATGAAAGAAACGACATGATGGAGAGTAATCAATGAAAGATTTTTCATTTTTGGGAGAATTATCCCTTTAACAAAATCAAAGGGATCATTAAAATTGTGTTATTTTTAGGGCCGAAATGGCTGTAGCCCCTATTGTAATTGTTAGTTTTCTTCATCTTTGTTATTATTTCTTCCCTTATGAACGGAACATAGAACATTATGAAAATTGGTACACTTATTGTGATGATAATGAATAGTAATCTAACCAACTTCAGGTCTACAGCACTACTACCAGTTTAAAAATATACTTTTCAAAAGGCTTTTTATAACTTTGGAAGAAAAATGTAATTTAGTTCACCTGATTACTCTCTTCATGCTGATCACATTCAATAGCTGACATTAAGACTCCACCCATTACAGTGGTGGCCATTTTGAAAAGTACAGTTTTTCATTTTTTTACTTCTCCACCAACAAATGTTGTCGAATTTTGTCAAAAATCTGATCAGATGATCTTTGAACCGAGCTGCACAGAAATGACTGAACAGATTTTTAATATTTATCTTTGTTCAAAAATGATGATGTCATGAACTAAACGATGTTGACCCAAAATTTAATCAGAGGCTGTATCTCTGCAAAACTTTGATCAATCGAAACGAAAATGCCCGCCTTGCCGAATATTCAGGTAAATACAGTCAGTTGTAGAACGTAAATAGTTGAGAGAAAACGCATGTACCCCCAGTTTCACAGACAAGGCTTAAGCCTAGTCCCAGACTAAAATACATGTTTGAGCTGTTTTATCTGAAATGAACTTGCACTGGCATATCTAAAACACGTCAATGCCATGGTTTTGTCTTAAGATGCACACCAGTAATGTTTTTTCTAAGGCACGTTTATTAAAGCTACTTTAATATACTAATTTAACTAATGCCTAATCCTGGCTTAATCTAAACCCTGTCTGTGAAACCAGGCCGTAGTGTAATAGTAAATCTGTGAATCTGTGCATAAGCTCTTAAAGTGACAGCAGCCTAATAAACCTGCTGCTGTCTGTCATGTTAATCAAAGAACAGAACAGAAAAGCATTCGCTGCTCTTGACTGAATAACTTTTGTAACTTTAATTGTAAGCATTAATCTGTATTTAATTTATGCAATGGAAACTATCCAGTGTTAGTTTACATTTGAGTCATTTATTTCAATTTCTGTAGTATTTCTTACCTGAATACTACTGTTAGGCCCAACTGAAAATACTTATTTTGGGTTTATTTCATGTTTATTTCATTTATCTCTTCATTCTATTGTATTTATTTGTGCTACCGTTTGCAATTTGCTTATCTGTTCTTATTTATTGCTGTTTACTTGAACAACAATACTAGTTCAAATATTCAAATAAAGCCTCCCTGTGCTGTGTGTAAGCTATTACAACAAAATTACGGTGGAGAAATTATTACGGTGTATGGCTGGTTTCCCCCGTGAACTAAAGATTGTGGGTTTGATTCCTGCGTGGTGAAACTTTATATAAGAGTGTATTGTTATGTCACTTCAATTCCTTTGTTATCTGGGTAAGCATTGTACTAATCTTTCTTCCACTTGGATTAACAGATTAATGTGGCTTTTTTTTTTTTTTTTTTTCAATTCTATGATCACTGTAATATAAACTTCTTTTCATTTTAAATTCATTCTCACCTGAACTACTGAAGCTCGGTAGTAAGGTGAATATGTGTCTTCCAAGTGGAGCGTAGTAGTAAGTAACATTCACCTGATCTGAAAATTGTGGGTTTGATTCCTGCGTGGTGCAACATTATAAAAATGAGTGTATTGCTGTCATTTCAACTCCTCTGTAATCCAGATAAGCATTGTACTCATATTGTTCCTTCTTGGATTAGAAATGCTTTTTTATTTGTTTATTTTTATGTTTTTGTGAGAGTTCTTTCCAACAGACTGTATGATTTTGAGATCCATCTTTTCATAATGTGGACAATTGATCGAGGACTCAATCACAACTATTACAAAGGGTAAACACATTCCCTGGTGCTCAAGAAGGCAAGACAGTGCATTCATACATTAAGGGGGCATATTCTGCAAGGATGTATTGTTATTAACATTATCTAAAAAAAAAAATTTAGGTGGACATTTTGTGGTGTTCTATGGCTAAATAAAAGGCTCATTTGATGGGTGTAACCGAATAAACCCCAACCTGTTGTAGTTTAGTTTGGGCTGGGCTGTGTTGTGTTGTGTTTTAGCTGTCATGCTGCTGTGAACTGATCACAGAAACAACCTGTCGAACCTGCAACCTTTCAGGTGCTCAGACCAGATGATTAACAAATGAGCCACACCTCCTCCGTGAAGCTAGCATCACCCTGGACTCCGGTGTGGACTGAAATGTCCATGTTTCTGTGATAGGTTACCGCAGCTTGACATCTAAAATACAGCCCAGCCCAAATCCACAACAAACATCAACATTAGATGCTCAAACTGCAACACATCCGAAAAGCAAAAGCTCAGTTCAACGCGTAGAACAGTTAAGAGTGCAGGGCGATTTTCTCTAATCAATGGACTTATAAGCCTACTTACATTTTAATTTCGTTATTTTCTCCACTTCGTTTATCCATATGATCATAGACCGACTTCCGCATAGGCATCGAGTTTTCCTGCATCGGCATTTCAGTCTGTCAAACCGATCCGAAACACTCAAATATGTTCAGGAAGACTTCGGGACTGTGTACCAGGATTTCACGATTATTATTGTTATTATTTGGCTTTTTATGTTATTCGTTTAAATTATTACTTTTTTTATTATTTTTTCAGCCGTTTTAACAGTCCTGTTGGTGGCGGTAATGCGCCGAATGGCGTTCAATCTGAAGAACTAATCTGTCAGACCGAAGTAATCGATACACGGCCATGAACTTAAAATACTGTAACCAGAGAATGTCCGTAGACGGGCTCTGCTGTAACGTTCTTTTCTATTACAGAAAAATATACAACATTTGCACAAACATAATACAACTCGCAACAAATGTATAAGGGAAAACAATTTATGCCAGGAGTAAAAAATTACAATAAGTTAAAGTGACGCAATGTTTCGTAAGTCTTTTTTGCTTTTTGTTTTTATTATTATCTAAAGTAGTGCCATATTGTTTAATTTCTTTTATAAAATGTTCACAATTTGGCTTAGCTTTTGCCCAACTCTGTGTACAATTTTATATAAAAAAAAAACTTATTTGTTATTGACCATACTTTTTTCCACTGAATAATTTCATATTTAGATGACCAAAACACTGTTGAACATGGCAAATCTTTAATACATTTTTAATATAGCCTATCTGTTACTGCATTTATCTTTTGCTACTGTAACGTTCAATTCTTCCTCATATCGCTTAGTTGATTTTAATGTCAAATTAAATTCTGTGTTTGGGTGACACAGAAAGGACAAGATAAGATTATATATAAACCTCCAACATTTCCCACCTCGTGCATTAAAGACCTTTTATTTTTTAAGCTAGACAGTACCCTCCCATATAATACACCTCAAAAATATGAATAAAACGTGTGATACCAACTACTATCTTCTGCACCACTGTTAAAGGCGTGGAGTCTAAATTATTATGGGCGTAGAACATCGTGTCATGGGGTTGAGTTCAGACTGAGGATCTGTTTTTTTAATTAAATAGTATATATATATATATATATATATATATATATATATATATATATATATATAAAAAAAATCTGCTGTCAGGAGATGCAGTAATGCACTGAAAATGCAATCCGACATTAAACAGAGGAAGAAACATGCAGGGAATATGCTAAATGCAAATTTCAAGGTATTTATGGCAACTGATGACTCCCCAAATAATATCTTCAGAGCCTTTTGGACTGAGCTATTAGAAATATGAATTAACCTTTAAAGGTGCAGTCTGTAAGATTGACTAATGGTGGAAATAGGTACTACAGTCCAATTCAAGATATCGGAGGTCATGGTTTGTCCCGCCTCCTCCTCCTCAGACTCGACACTCGGTTGCTAGTTTGAGCACACGCAACAGGAACGAGCGCAATGGACAATGAAAATTGGCAGATTGGCAACAGTATCACAGACCAAAACAATAACAAACATTCCAGCCTGGAAACGCACATTTAAAGTAAAAGAACTGGATGTAGAAGTGTTTTTCAGATAAACGAATATGTGAACTTCAATAATGCTTCAATATTGAGCATGTTTCCTCAATATTTGCAAACATATTATGGTATTTTTATGCTTTAGTAGAGTGAAAAAAGTTACACACAGCACCTTTAAACACAGTGTTTACTCATCATTCTTATGTATTTAAGTGAAGAAAAACATTGCATTATTTAAATAGGAAATCATACAAATTATTCCAAGTTGCTATGGATAGTTGGGAGTGTGAGACTCCTGTGTGAACTTGAAGAAACTCTTCTTTAGATATAAGTCTAAAAGTCATTTAAAAATGTCCAGTTCATCCAGGTACATGCAACACAGAAAAGTGCTATATAAATATGACAGATTATTACTATTATTGTTAAGTTAACAAATTCTTTTTGGAACCACTGTGTTTATGATTAGCAGCCACAGTGGCTTTCCAGACTTGATTCTGTTTTGTTGAAGAACTCCTCATTCAATAAACCGTTTAGAAAATGGAGTTAGAAAATGTTTCATAATTTTTTTTTATTTAACTGAAGAAAGAATCAAAGAGGCCAGAGTGGAGCATCTTGCGCTGTTTCTAAATTCAAAATTTGTTTTCATCATGTTCCCTGGTTTATGCTGAATCTGACAATATCTCAATTGTCATTTTACATCAATTTGTCTGTCCACCATATTGAAGTAGGCTATGAAAAACTGTTTTTTTGCTACGACAAATTTTGCCCAAAATCTGATCATGTGATCTTTGGACCAAGCCACACAAAAATAACTGAATGGATTTTTGATATTTGCTACTGCTATCGAGAAATAAGTAGGCTACCTATTCGAATTTGACTCTGCCTGTGTTTGTTTTCTAATGCTTCTTAGCTTAGCATGCTAATTGGTTAGCATGTTAACTATTGTCCATTCATTCTAATGTGGCCATAAACTATGTTAGTAGCGAAGTTAGCATAGCATGCTAACCAGTTAACATGTTGAGTAATGCTTTTGTGTGCTCATTCTTGCCTCAGCAGCCTGATGTGATGAGCAATGAACACTTGATCAGAAAGTTGGGGGTTTGAACCTCATTTGCACCAATGTCCAAATTGCTACTGATACGCCAAGTACATTCAAGGGTTTATTTTGTATTAAAAATACAAAATATTTTTTTTGCTACAACTGCTATGTCTAAAAAGATTCTTACCTTGAATCTCAATATCAAAACAAGAATCTGCCCTCTCTGGCATAATGTTAAGCAACAGAATTTCCAAATGAAAGTTTGCATTTACATAAATCCTGTTTGACAAAATCAGAACCATTTTTTACCCGGACCATTTTACATGTTCTGTTAAAACATATTTTTTATAACCACACCAATCCTATAGAACACTTAAACACATTAAAAGTAACTTTAAAAACCAAAGTTGTTATATTTCTTCCCATTTTCTTTCTTTTTGTAGCTACTTTGCCTCTTTTTGAATGAACTCATGGAACTAATGGAGGGGTTTAGCCCCATTATTGCTGCCAGCAGCTATATTTCAAAACTATTTTTATATTTTAAATTAAAAAGCATGCATTGCTCAAAAAGAAATGGAATATTGTGTACAAATTACAGTATGTGAGTGGGTGTGGTTATTCTCATGTGATGTAATAGTGAATCAGACTATGCTGTATGTATTTAATGAACATAAGGCACAATAGGATTGGATATCTACAAATTTCCTCATATGAGCTGATGCAGTAATCAGGGTTTACTTATAGTACCTGCACACTTGTTACAAGCTGTCCTTGCGTGATGTAACCTGGAACCTGTTCTTCACACACTGACACACACTCACAAAGCTTTTAAGCCCATCCACACTGCTGACACAGAGCGAGGGCTAATCCCGAACACTTCTCATATGCAACCTGCTACAAGAATGTCCTTGTTTTCATGCCCCCACCTAATACCTTATTATAGTCTTCCTGTGCAGATTTCTCTTCTGAACATTCAGTTCTTCTGAATTATTACCAGCAGTGCAACAGTAAGTCCTATTAGTGTCACTGGGTCATTCTCAGGAAACGATGCCATTAGTGAATGGAAATTCATTTCAAATTTCAACAGTTTCTCTCACTCCAGGCCCAAAGAAGCAAACATAGACAATTGGGCCACAAATCATGTTTCTATGAACTCGAAACATGTTGCAATCAAAATGTTTTGTGTTTGAATATAACAGGGTTTAATGTTCATAAAACTGTTATGTAATGTTATTTACGTAATGTTTTAGACAGCTCAGGCCTGGTTTACACTGCACATTTACAAGAAATTCATTTAATTAATAAACACATCAGACATGGGCTCTGAATTTATTCACAATCTGTTCTTTTATTTTTGATTTTTAAAGAAGCATGCAAGGGAAAACTTTGTAGCAAAAAAATAAGCTCTGCAAATAAGGGTGAATGTTCCCTGTCTGCTGTTGACAAATGACATTAAAAAAATCATTTTACAGAGAGTTGTTCATCTCAAGTATGAGCAGTTTGGCATTGTGTCGTTTACCATAGACACGCTCATTTATTAAACTCAATGAAGTGTCCCATAAGACAACTACACTGTCCTGGCTTTCCTTATAAAAAAACATTAGAAGTAGAACTTAAATGGATACTTGTATTGTGCACAAAATATTCAAGCTGTCCTTAAAGTGTAACTCAACTTTTATAAACTAAAAACAGTTTCTGAAACATTTTTGGATTTCTAATAAACCAAGCGTCAACAACGTCCTTGGGTGCAAACAAATAAAATAAAACAAATGAATTGCAGGCATCTTGTTTTAGACAATAAAGCAAGATTTGAACGTTTGCCATTCAATAATAAATGCACCCACTGTGTTACATTCACAAAATACACTTTAAAATGTTTTAATAAAACTTTAATAAAAAGGCTATATGCATTCATCCCCACTTAAAAAGCGTGATCGTATTACAAATTCTGTTGTTTTTGTGACTATCTGTAAACATGTCTACAAAGGGCTCATCGAATACTTGTTCAAGTACTGGAGTTTCATTATGACCATGAGGAATGCTTTGGAAAGTGCAATATACATACACAGTTGGTTCCACCCTTCGCACAATGTAAAATGAAGGGACGACGCCAACGAGTGGCAAATCTTCTTCAGTCTTAGTGCACGTAATCTTCACCGTGACGCCAGTGGACTCAGCCGTGGACTGGATACGCCAGCCGGACGTCCAGAGCCTGGTTGTGCTGCGCCAGTGAGGTGTGATGGTAGTGCAGAACCAGATCCTTCAGAGACTTGTGGAGATCGAACGGTTCGACGAACCCGTAGCCGCGCTCAGTGTGGCGAATCACACAGTGCCTCACCTGGCTGCCCACCCTGTGGTTCAAGACATCAAGAGCAGGGTCAGCGGAGAGCGGTTTACGAGAATCAGGGTCAAGCTGGAACCAAAGCTTCATCTAGCAGCTACATTTATAAAACTTTCAAAGTTGGACCTATGAACGATGATTTCATACCCTTACTTTTCTGTCTGCACTCTATTGTACTATAAATATTGCCGTTTTTATTTGGCCTTTAGGTTTACTGAAGAGTCACTAGACTAGTTTTGCAATGCTTAAAGGTTTAGTTCACCGAGCAGATGTCGATCTACAATCTTCCTTTGTGTTCAGCAGAACAAAGAAACTCATACAGGTCTGGAACAACATAAGGGTGTGAAAATGATGACAGAATTTTCATTTTTGGGTGAACCATCCCTTTAATTATCTTGTGACTTGAATGACTAAATGTTAAGATGTTTGTTTGATGTTTTAATAGCATCTCTGATTAAAATGTCTACAAAAAGAAACTCTAAAATTCATTCATTTCAATTCATTTGAAAACTTAGGGGCTGTTTTATACGACACCGTTTTTCAACTAAAAACAGAAAACTTATGCGTTTTGGCTGTTCGTTTACATGACAACGGCGTTTTGGGTGCCTGAAAATGCAAACCCTTTGTGCAAAGTGCAAGTTTTTGAAAACGGTCTCCGTGTAAACTATAAAAACGTGAATCTCTGAAGACGATGAGGTCATGCACATGCGTATTACGTGTTCAGTCTATAGTGTTTCATCGCCATCTACTGGCCTGGCAGAAAATACAGCGTTTTTAGTTCGTTTTCACAGATCTGTATGAATGAAAATCGTTTTGACACTGGTGTGTCGACTGTATGCGGAAAACTCAAAGAAAAAACTTCTCATTTTTAAGCATATCGTTGTCATGTAAGGGATAGTTTGCCCACAAATGAAATTTCTGTCATCATTTACTCCCCCTTATGTCATGCTAAAACTGTATGATTTTAGCTGCTTTTCCACCATCAGGCAAAACCGATCTTGCTATTATTATTATTATTATTAACAAGAAACTTCTGTCAAAAACGAAAACAGTGAAATTCCTAATAGTTATAATTCCAAATTTAATATAAGCAGCATCAATTTATATTGTCACACAGAGTGCATAAGTGCATTTATTCACCCACAATGGCAAACAATAGTTTGCAGATTTAGCTGCACAAGCGGCTCGTGAACCGAACACAGACTGACTGAATGACACTTTCATTTAAGCAGAATATCTCAAATGGAGATTGCTGAACTGCAGTTTACTTGTTTGTCTGAGTCTTCAGTGTTTTCAGATCGGCGGCACTTTCGCATTATAGAAAGAGCTTGTGCGCATTATTGCCAGATTGCAAATATTAAGTAAAACACCGGGCAGAAAATGTATCTTTTGTTATATCGTTCATGGCCAGAAAAAGATCCAATGTGGATCAGACTTTATGCAAACAGCTAAATGTCTGCCTATACGGGACCACAGCCTCCGAAGACAATAGATTCACATGAAGTTACGGGACATTTCTATCTTGTGCTAATTAACAAACAAACAAACAGGACAAAGCACTGCCGGATGACTTACACCACAGAGCAGGCGTAGCAATCCTTCGAGCTGCTGTTTCGGATGAGGAAAGCACCGGACGGTTTCCCTTGGAGAAGCTCCTCCGCCTGACCTCGACCGAGATCTCCCACAAACCATCGCTCTTCCTCCAGGAGCTCCGCACTCTCCTCTTGCTCCTCTTTCACCTCATATGGAGACCTGAGAAAATAAACACTCGTTGATAAGCAGAAAGCTCTGAAAGCGCCTCATGCAGCTCCAAGAGCACCTCTGTCTTCTGAAGTCCAGTTCCTGTTCACTTGCCATTGTCCCTTTGTCTCCTACAGACCTTTCTGATCTCTAGCATCAGGCAAAGCAGCCAGACGTGATCCCACTCACTGCCTTTGACTTTGTTAATAAAAATGAAATTGAACCGCTTTAAAAGGTGCCGTAATATTGAGAGACTTGAAGTAATACAAGATTTATTAATCAAATCAGTGGTGACGGGTAGATTATTTAGAAATACAATAAAAATCATAATAACTGGTGGTCGCAAAGTCAAGTATCACACATTAAGGGATAGAGTTCATCCCAAAAATGAACTGAAACACAATAATATATTTTAATGAAACCTGAGAGAATTCTGTCCCTCCATTAAAAGTCCATTCACCCAAAACTTTGCCGCTTCAGGAAGAACAGTTTAGCTTCCGTTTACCATATCTGATGTATGTGTGTGTTTATATGGGAATAAAAGCTTAAATTAAACCCGTTCATCAAATAAAGTACATGTGTCTCTAAAAAAAAGACTTGGATTAAACCATTCAATTCATATGGATTAGTTTTATGATCTCTTTATTAACTTTTTGAAGCGTCAGATTTATGGGTGAATGGACTTGCAATGGAGGAACATAAATCTCTCAGGTTTCATTAAATATATCCTCAGTTGTGATGATGATGATGAATGAAAGTCTAAAACCCCAAATCCAAGTATTAAACTTCAAACTTATGAAATCGCTTTTATTTTGTTTTAATAGTCTGATTGTCTAATTAAATGAAACAAATGACATTTTTAGATGTTTTATTATGCTATTTTTTTATACAGGATTAGGTTTAATTCAATTTAATTAGCAAAAAGCTAATCAATTGAATTCATAAAACTGAACTACTTTTACAATAATAAAAATGTTTTGTTTTTCAGAAATTCGTTTTGTCTTGTTTTCATTTTTCAGTATTACATTGTGATCAAATAAAGGCATACAAAATGAACAGTTTAATTAGTCATTTATTCAAATTTAGTCAAATGAAACTAACAATTTCTTTTATTTTAGGCAAAGTTCAGCACAACATTTATACTAAAAACAAGTGGGGTTTTTTTTATATTCCTTAAAAATAAAATTTGAATCATTTCATTACTATTATCACTTTCTACCATCTTCTTAATATCAGTAAAATATTTCTGTCACAATTTCTTCACATCAAACCAGACTTTTATTTTGACAGGTTGTCGTGAGTTTCTGTGTGTGTATGACGATAGTTTTTCTGAAATGAAATGCGGATGAAGTGACTGGAGAATGAAAGATGATATTTTGAAGAATGTCGGCAACCAAACAGTTCATCAGTCCCATTGACTTCCATTGTATTTTTTTGTACTATGTACTATGGAAATCAATGGTGTCCATCAACTGTTCGGTCACCGGCATTCTTCAATTATCTTCTTTTGTGTTCAACAGAAGAAAGAAATTCATACAGTTTTGGAACAACTTGAGTAAAGGATGTAAATGATGGGTGAACTATCCCTTTAATTCCTCGGGAAACACTGGTGCTCTTTCAGTACTGGTGTTGCATATGAGCACTCACTGTGTCAGATGACTGTGGGTCGAGTCAGGGAAATCCTTGCAAGAGTTCTCTTGAGAATAACACGGTTCTTTTGAGATCTCGGTCATACTGACGGGCTCTAAAGTATTTCTCCTTTGGATTTCCTGTAAAGCAACAGGAACATTCTTAGAAAAGCAACGTATTTGATATACATTCCTTAACATTTTTCAAACACTATTATATCAGCACATATATGATCCTGAAAAGCTTACCTGTAACAGAGTGGTGCAAGCATCATATAGCTGGTCATACTCTGCCGTCTTCTGAAACAGTCTTAAACATTCTTGGAGTTTCTCTCTGGTTGCGCTCAAAAACTCTTCCTTCACAGGTAGATCCTGAACATGCAATACAAGGCATTTGCTTATTGACACAAAAACACACTGACTAAAGCTTCCTTTCAACTAAGATCATCTTCACAATGAAATTCACTGAAGAGGAACCGACCGTGTGACAGTGGGACACGGGATAAGCCAGCGTGACATCCAGGGAAGTGTTGTACTGGACTAAGCTCCTGTGCCTGTAGTAAGATATCAGATCCGGCACCGAGCTGAAGGTCAGAGGCTCCGAGAATCCAAACTTTCCATCTCGATGTTGGATCCTGATGAGTTTGTTGGTGCCATTGTTCCTGTGGAGAGAAGCGCTTTCAGACATACAGCCTTTTCTGTAAATTCAATGGTACAGTGTATTTCTCCATGTAGAGGTCATGCGTGAAAAGAGCCCATTGTTGAAATCCCAACCAATAAAATCGGCCAATTTGCTGTCTTACTTGCCGGCTAAAGAAGTAGTTTATATTGTTGAAAAAAAGGTGTAAAACCGCTCTGTGTGTGAAGTTAACAACATTTAATTTTAGCACATTCAAGGTTAGGATGCTGTAAAAACAGTTTGAGCTAAACTTATGATTGACACAGTTGCTGCATGCAGTGACACGGTTAATCATCTACATCTATGTCATCGAATCAGGGTACGTTTACACGACACCATTTTAAACTAAAAACGGAAAACTTTTCACGCGTCTCGTCCGTTCTTTTACACGAAAACGGCATTTCGGGGGCCTGAAAACAGGTTTGAAAGTGCACGTTTTTGAAAACGATAGCGTTATTGTCTCGGTGCAACAAAAAAACAACAACGTGTGTTCAGTCTATAAGCACATAGTGCGTCTTTATCGCCAACCATTGGCCTGGCAGCAGAATACAGCGTTTTTAGTTGTTTTCGCGGATCTGTGCAAACGGGGATCGTTTTGACAACATTGTCGTCTGTACGCGGAAATCGTAAAGGAAAAACTTTACTACATCATTGTTGTGTAAACGTAACTTTAGACAGATGCTAAAAGTACTAGCAAATCAAAGAGTTTTAAAGGGTAACTAAACCCCTGGTCAGAGCCTGACTCCACTAATGTGTGATTAGTCCATTTAATGACACTAATGTGTGATTGGTCGCAATACAAACAAAACAGACTGTATTGTATTGTGTGAGAGTGGCTAATGATTGGTTGGCCACTGTCAGTACCCCAGTCACAAATCTGCTTCACTAAAAGAGGAATCCTAAAACATGCAATCCTTACCTCACAGTTAATGTGTATTGTCCCTGCACCCTGCAGGAGGCATTTCGGACCAGGAAAGCACCGTCAGGCATGCCGTGGAGGATTTCGTTCACCTCCTCCCTAATGCAAGTGGTATAAATTCAATAATATGCAAACAAATTGATAAAGACACAAATACTAAGACTTATTCCAGCTAAATAGTTTACCGAATGAAGTTAAAATGCTCTCACCTTGATGTGTCAGCCCAGTACCACCCGGCCTCCTGTAATGAATCGCTGGGCTCCATTTCTCTTGGTAGATGATCGTCGCTACTGATGACTAATGAAGAAATATAATATGAGACAACCGTCCTAATATAGAACAGTTCAGCAACTGTTACATTTCTACAGGAAAACCTCCAGCAATAAATTGTCAATTTGTCAGGTTTTGTCACTGAAAATGAAAAAAAACCCTCAATTGTGCCAATCCACTATTTGACCTATTTTATTTGAAAAATAATATTAGATCTTTATATAGATTGTTTTGTATAAAGGTATTTATTATCAATAATGTCTACTATGACTGCCATGACAATTTTTTCCTACATATTTTAACATAATGAATATATGATCTAAAATATATAAAATGATATTGAATACTTAGATTGTAAAATTAATTAAGTGTTTAATGTATTTTACACAGAAAACATACAATTTTCGGTTTTTTTGTTTTTTTGTTTTGTTTTTTTTTTCTTCATTTTTGTCAATGTCAGTTTTCACATTAACACATATAACACAATTTTAATACAAACACGAGTGACAAATTGGACAGAAACTAGAGAGTACTACACAATACAAGCATTATAGAAGAGCAAACATCTAGACGTGTATGAGGGGGTTTGCGGAGCAACGGCATTAATGAAAAGCAGATGGCCAGCAGATAGAAACTTAAATTCTCTTATTAACCTATCAGTAATACTGTTAACAAGACACAGTAAGTTTGTGTAAAGACGCCTGTCTTGAACTGTGTGCCTGAAGTGACAGCTGTGGACAGAACAGCGCTCGGGATTTCCCTGGGATCCCCGCTCGCGAATTCAACAATCCCACTATGGAAAAGGTGAAGGTCTGTGAATATTCAGTACATGGCGTGACGTTAATCAGCGAGTCTCTGTGATTGGCTGAAATTAAGACTTTGCTTAACCGTTGAAAACGGCACTGAGCTCATGAATACTAATCAAGTTACGTGATTGGACGCTCAAAGACTGTTACCAAGCGACGTCACCATTGCCTATTTAATATTCATGAGCTCACGCTTCTCCATAGTAGGATTGGTAGATTCGTGGCCCGATACTCCTGCACTGCTGACCTCAATGAACTGAGCGATGACATGTTGAGACATGCAAGACTCAACGAATAGCCCGAGACTGGGCTAACTCACTTTTATATAATATTAACTAACTTTCACAATTGTTCTCTTCATGAATACGGCTATATTATTGTTCCCAAGATTAACGCTTGACACTTGGGATTGTGTTTGGACGAGAACAAAGACAGTGTGATTTAAACAGAAAACACACCAAACATAAAAATATGAGAAGGAAAACAATAAAGAAATATAGTTACGAACCAGTGCCCGCTGCGCTGACACGACTCATTTCGATGTAAGAAAAAGGTTCAGACGACGACATCCTTTCTTCAACAATGGATCGTGTTCGCGAAGTGAATTAAGCCCTTTAAATACTGTAAATCGGACCGTCAAACAATTGTGAACGTTTGTCTAATTGCTATATCTAAGATAACGATGAAAACAACGGCAGAACAATGTTAAATATCCGAAAAAAGCCCGTTTTTCCACTTCTTAATCCAAGTGTCCGGTTGTAAAAAAAAAAAAAAAAAAAAAATTGGCAGCCAGTCATTTAAAATAAAACTTAGCAATGAAGCTTATGATCATTGTACCAGATTAACATACATGATCATCACGTTAATAACGCTAAGTATTGATCTAAATATCCAAACGGACAGAGTGTCTGGAGTGAATCAAACTCTTATAAGGTTTGGGACGATGTAAGTGTCTGAGGACGATACCATCGATCTGCATAGGGGACACTTTATACAGGATGTCGTTGTGTTGTTGTTTGTATTATTTTGCTGTTATTGTAAATTGCCATTGCTTTTATCATACTACTGAAAATACATTTTAGAAACGGAGTATTAGTTGTATGCTCTTATTTAAAGCCACTGTTGTGTTAATGTTAGGAGGTATTACCCCCTTTCCGCGCAACTATATTACGGTCCGTTTTTGTCCTGCGTATATATCGCATTGTGCCAATTGATACTTTTCTTTAACTTGTCAAAAGTCCAAATTCTGAGTTTTCTGCATACAGTCATTGCCATTATTTTTTTTTTTAAGAAAAATGAAACTGTTTAAACGATTCAAATATGGCATGAGGTTTTGTAACTTAAATATTATGAAGGTCTGCACATAGGGGGAGTTCCTTCGGTGAAGGGAACATTGTGTACTGTTGGCATTGTCTGACACTAGTTCGTTCAAGCATGCTTTTCAGAGACATGAAGACATGTGAATTGCTTTTGCATGATATAACATCTCTAGGAAGTCGATGACAGAAAGCACAGAAAAGCCTATTTTAAGTGCAATTATTTAAGGCTACATATTAACGATGAAATAAGTCTATTAAATAAGACAATAGATCGCGATTGATCACACAACATTACAATGAGAAAGTTACTCTAAAAAAGTTAAATAATTAATTACTAGTCACTGATTACACCTTAAACACTGTCATTAGGTTACTGTCCTAATTATTCTCTAGTACTGGACACTTATTACTAATTACTTTCGAAATCTCATACCAGTGAGATAGGTCTGACTATATTGGGACCAGTTGAACAATACAATGATAGAAACTGCGCTTTTGATTCTTTCAAATAAACAATAGACAATTGCATAATTCTTGAACTGGCCAAATTTTGTAGAGGGAGAAGGTTACATTAAAACAAACATTTTAACATAAAACTTTGATGTTAAATCCCCTATTGTTTTATTTATTTTTTGTTTGTTTTATTGTTCTATAATCTCTACATCAGAAGTAACTGTAATTAAATGACAGAAAAATTATGAGTAGTCCCTTACTTTACTTTTTCAAAGGAAAAGTAAATTACACTAATTAGATTACTTTGTTTTTAATTACACCCGACATTAAAAATGCACAACATGTTTGATATTATAATACATGATTTCACATTGAATCTCCAAAACAACATAAAGACGGTATATTTTAAATAGTTGTTTAATTAATAAAGAATTTTAAGTACAATGCCAAGTACAACCAAGTACAATGATTAAAGGCCATGCAGTGCTTCACGGTGCTGGTGAGCATGAAACCCTAGCTTGATTGGAAGGGAATATGGATACTGCGTTAAAGGTTGGGTGGGCAATATTCGGAGAGGCTAGCAATAGCGAGTTAGCTTTGAAAGCATAAGATCCCACCCTTCCTTCAGAGCGTACAGCAGGCAGCAAACAAAAGAGTCACAAGAGACAGCGTTAAATTACCTCATGTCTCAAAGCACATTACAATACAATAATAATGAACGTAATCAACTTAAAGGGCACTGACCTGTGCCATCTGACTGCTCCATTTTGGAGTTGATAGGGTTGCCATTGAAACGCATAAATTTGAGTCACAAACTGCTCCGAGTATTACGTCACAGGTTTCCATCTCTTCCAGATTACGTGAACGCAGCATAAGCTGGTTGTTTTGGTTCAGGAGGAACTAAGATGGCTGCTGTTTCGTTTGTGGCGCTCGGTGACTGACGTCTGTCAAACTCGCTGATGACGTGTGATGTCTAAGCGAGCAGGGTACGTGGAGGTATAAAAATACATGTGTTGACAGGCAGGGAGGACATCGTATCATTGCATTCGGACCGAATAATGATTGGACAAATCTTTTATTTTCCTACGCCTTCCACGGGTGATATATACAGTATATATATATATATATATATACACACATACATACATTATGATTACATTTACACCACTTAACTTAGTGATTGCTATCAGGATGTGAAGAGACTTTCAACTAGCATAACAAAAAAATAATAATCTGAAACAAATCACCTACCCTGCCTTTAATTGCGTTCAATATTTTACTGTGATACAGATTAAAAAATATCAATTGCAAAAATTAACATGTTTTTGACAGCACCTATATATGATTTAAATCATAAAGTCTAATATTCACTTTTCGTCTGAATCACTGCATAGTGTTATGGATTTTAATATCAATTTACATAAAGTTTTAATATACAGATTAGCAAGGTCTGCCAAGACACTGCCATAGGCCTATAAGGTACTGCTTCAGATATAGAGATTATAGATCTGATTTGACTGGAAATGCCTCACAACTTGCCAGTTTTCTGTTCTTTACAGCTCTTTGCAAGTGTTACAACAATGACAATAATAATATATACAAATAATAGATCAAATTTGTTAATTTCGAGATCTGTGTCTATTCTGTATGGAATAGTCTCTGGGCAGAAATGCATAATTGGCATCTCTATCATTCAGACCAAACCAATATTGTTTCAACCGCTTGTTTTAATTTACAGTTAATTCATTACAAACAAAAGTTGACCCGCTCTATAGAGTCAAGTAAACACATTTTGTTATGTTTGGAATGTGATTGCTCATAAACTCCCATTTTCAATAATGTGGCAATTCATGGCAATAAACATCTTTACATATTGAGATGTCAGAATAGAACTGTTGTTTATATAATTTGTGCTGTATACTGGTTTTCTGTACACTGACGACACCATTTCCAAACACTTCACTGAGTCAATAAACATTTCCTTTCCATTTCATATCCTTTTCAAATCGTCAGATCTTTTGGTGTCTAATACAAACAATCCACTTAAAATGGAACAAAATATCATTTGCTTGTGGCCAGATCACATTGAACTTTTCCACAAGAGATACAGTGTCTATTTCTGGTCATTTATGTTAGGAAAAACTATGCCAAGATCAGGATGTGCGTATACAGAGCCATGGCCATTGTGTTTCCGGCATCACAACTTCATTCCGTCTCTCTGTTAGCAAACAAAGATTAGAGAATATGAATCATTTATTACGTGCTATGGCTTCCACTGCACTGCATTTGGTTGGTTTTAAGAGCAAACCTGAGTTAAACTGTGCTAAGTATAGTTTTCTATTGCTGTGGTTCAGTGTTGATTTTTAATGATTTATGTTTTCTGTGCTGTAACAATCTGTTCACCGAAACAATATTTTTAATTTGTTTGACATGTTTCAGCTGTTTCATTAAAGTGCCCCTATTATGCTATATTCTAAAGGCTCATAGTTTTGTTTTGGAGGTCTCCTACAATAGCTTTACATGAATCCATAATTCTGCATCATCACCTCTTTTCTCACAGTGTCTGAAACGGTTCGATAAAAGTTCGATAAAAGACTCAGTTTCTCTAAATCCCTCTTTTCTGCCAGCCTGCTCTGATTGGTCAGATGGCCCAGTCTGTTCTGATTGGTCAGATGGCCCAGCCTGCTCTGATTGGTCAGATGGCCCAGCCTGCTGATTGGTCAGATGGCCCAGCCTGCTCTGATTGGTCAGATGGCCCAGCCTGCTGATTGGTCAGATGGCCCAGTCTGTTCTGATTGGTCGACCGTTTACAATGCGCGTCGAAAACAAAAGGACTATTGCCATATCTGAATTTCAGCTCTTCCTCAGTGCTTTATACACAGTGATACGAACAGTAATGATGCCGTCGGTTTTTATAAATTCCAGCGCGAGTCCTCATCCTTTGGAAATGCATCAAAGTTGATTTACAGCGCTGAAAACAGCGTCTTCTTGACTTGTCGGCAACTCAAACCAAACTCTTCCAGTCTCAGCTACAAATACAGTGTTTGAGGGTCAAAGTTGTTCGAGGGCAGCCAGTGAAGACCATAGACTGGACTTATGCAAATTTGTTACATTGTTACGTAGGTTTGTGACAGGAAGTGAGACTGGAAATCCTGACGACTCATTTCAGCAGTTCAGATTCAATTCTTTCTTTTAGGAGACAAAAACTTTATTTATTGTGCACTTTAATCTTTAAAACTTTAGACAATTTACATTCACAAACAGCTTTATTACACACTGCATGAAAGGTAATATTAAAAGCATAATATGGACACTTTCATTATTTATTTTGTGTTTCATAATTGTTTCACTTGTGTGAATTTTACTGCAAAGTCACTAAAAAGCACGAAATAAATTTCCATCATAAATCACTGTCAACAAACAACAGGTTTTCACTGTGACAACCCCAGGCGGTGGGATTGTCTCCACTATTTTCTGAAAATGTTCTGAGCTTATTAAAATCATGTAATCATTCTTACGCTTTTTTGTTTGTTTGTTTTTTGCAAAACGTTCCTTTTCTCTGGTTCTGAGCAATTTAAAACTTATTTATCTGGAATGTAATTTCTCTGTTCAGAGAAAACAATTTATTACTCACAAAAAAAGAAAAGAAAAGGGCTGTAGATCAAACATAATCAAAACCAACTCTCCAAGCTTTTTATGATCGAGCACAACTGCAGTAACTCTGTAATGTTACTATAACTGTTTATTAATGATACGTTTGATCTGGGTTTGAGTTTTTGTTGAGTTGAGTTCTTGTTTGGTTTTGCACTATTTTCAGTTCAGGTTCCAGTGTTAGGTTTACACGGCAACGTTGTAAAAACGGAAAAGTTTACGTTTTTCGAGGACAGACAACAACGTTGTCAAAACAATCCCCGTTCACACGGATCCTAAAAACGCTTTAAGTGATTACACCAAAATAACAGATAACAACAACTTTATGTCTGAACATTTTTTGTATTACATTTCATAATAAACTCAGACAAGCTCAGTACCGACTCCTTTTCCGTCAGTTTATTTTTGTGAATTTAAATGTGTGCAAAGGATTGTGGGTGATTTAAGGCCGCAAAGGATACACCCGATGCATCCTTCAAAACAGGCCGAAAGAAGGAGGCGAAACGAAGGCGGGCTTCCAGGGATCCTTCAAACTGAGACGGCCTTCAGCGCCGTTTGATTACGTGGCCGCCGAGATATGCAGCCTTCCGTTTGAGAAACACCCATTGACGTCTACACAGAGACAATAATGGTATTATTCTTTTTTTTTAAACTTGCACTTTTAACCCTGTTTTCAAAAGTTTTCAAAAAACGTTAACTTTTTATGCGTTTTGGCCGTTCAATTACACGACAACAGTGTTTTGGTTGCCTGAAAACTTTTGAGAGCGGGTTTCAAAAAGTTTTTGAAAACGGTCTCCATTTAAACAACAAAAATGTGAATCTCTGAAGACGATGATGAATCACTATAGTGATAGTGAAACACTATAGACTGAACACGTAATACGCATGTGCATGAGGGATTGAATATAGTATATAGTATAGTAATAGTATAGTCACGAATAATATATAGTATAATTCTATAGTATAGTCTATAATGTTTCAGCGCCATCTAATGGCCTGGCAGCAGCATACAGCGTTTATAGTCGTTTTCACAGATTAGTGTACATGGGGATCATTTTGTCTGTACGCGAAAAACTCAGAGGAAAAACCTCTCTGTTTTAAGCATATCATTGTCATGTAAACATACCTTTAGTTCATGTTTTCTTTGTCCCTGTTCATTAGTTGCCATGGTTTTTGATATTACACCTGTGTCTTGTTAATGATCTTGTTTAGTGAAATCCCTATAGTGTTTCCCTGTGTATTTATAGCCCTCAGTTTCAGTTATTCTGTCTTTATCATCCATATTTGCTGGTTGTTCTGTTCACGTTTTGAGAAGTTCTGAAGAAGATACCTGAGTGTTTTGATTTTGTTAAGAGAATTAATACCATGAGTTTGCTCAGAGATTGTTTTGGTCAAGCACATCACAAGGCTCTGTCACAAACTAAGTTAACAGATGACATGGTTAAATTGAGTTATTTTACAGGATCATAGGAGAGTTGCCAGTACTCTGCATTTATTTTTTAATTAGTGAAGTTCCACAATGATGTTTGGTCTTTTGGTTTATTTATTAATTGATATGGAATGACACTGATAATAGGGCACAAAATATGCTGCTTATTTACCTGTGCAAATTGAGATAAGCTGCAGTTATTATGCTGAACAAATCAGCATCGATTGTCACATAACATGGTAGCAAGCACACAAAGACGAGGAAAAACAGGATCTTTCAATAACAAAAACTCAGGAAACATAACACACTATAACATAGACGAGAACAGATGAAGAATGAGGGAGAACACAGGGTATAAATGCAAGGGCAAACAAAGAAACTTAATCAGGTAATTAACTGGACACAGGTGAATGAAATGACTAATTACACTGACTGGGGAAGGTCACAGGAACTGAACCAAAAACACAATGAAGGGGGAAACACAGAACATACACGTTACATCGAAATTCAATATCGATATTTCCTTAAAATGCCAGCAATTTGAACTTTTCAGCAAATATACAGAACTGAGATATGACGTTTTTTGAACATCTGTTCCAAGAGCAAGCTGCATTCTGAGATGGGATGTGCGTCTGTAGTGTGTTTGATAAAGTAATGTGTCACAGGTCATATAGTCTTCAAATGAGAACAAGTTATTCCAATACAAACTATTTAGGGGAAAATAACTGTACCGGGGCTTTGTTTGGTTCATTCTGACGCAAGAGGTCCTTAGGAAAGCATATGACTTGCTCTCTACTGATATTGCTCAAGGATCCTAAACCTAAATACAACGCTGGGCGTCTTATACCTCAGATACACTTTATTTTGGCAGCATTGCTGTTTTTAAAACACTTTTGAAATCACTGTTTGATTAGTAACTTTTTTGTGGTTTGTGATGTAAGTGGAATAAATGGTCCATTATTGAATACACTTACTCAAAAGTGAGGGGAGAATCATTTTTACCATTTATTTCATTCCTCAAATCATAGTTTTGGGATTGATTCTGAGCCAGCAAAGGAAATTGTTCTGACAATTAAATATACGCAACTCAGTCTGACATAAGTGCATAACAGAAGAAGATGCAAACAAAGCTCCAGAATTTTATAAACATTCCATTCCAAGTCTATAAACACTGGGACAAAATGTGATGACCTGAAAACAAACAACAGCTTAAATTATGCATTTATATCTACATTTCCTGATACGGATACATACTTGAGAGTTTACACTACAATGAAATGTGTGTGTGTGTGTGTTATTGTTTCTTCCGTAAATTCGTTAATGAATGAAGGACATCCAAGAAGCTTTAAAATATTATTCTTTTAATATAATTTTTTATGACAGTGGAGACCCTAGTGAAAAAAGTATACTTTATTGTATTTGAAATATATTCCCTTTTTCAATTGTACTTTTTTTTACTATATTTAATATTAAAAGTATATTAGCATCTTGCTTTTACCTATTTTCACAATACAACTTTTAACACACTTTAAAATAATTGTACGTTAGTATATTTTAGAAAAATATACTTGAAGTGAAAATTCTGTTTATTTTTTAAAAGTGCATTTATTTGCACTTTACTTAAAAATATATTTTAGGTATATTTTTAACTGTGTGCTGAAAATGATCATTGTAACAATGCATTGAAAGTATACTTTCAAAATACATTATTGTATACAAAATTGTGAAAAGTATAGCTAAGTAATATTTGTTTATTAATGTGAATTTGTTACTGAAGACAAAGTGTGCAATTATTAGTATTTCGAATAAGCCACAGGTATTACTGAGCATATATTTTTTACTCAAATATAACACACTTATGGTAGCTTATATTGCTTGTATGTTTCGAAAACACTCGTAATGAATTTGTAATGTACTTGTAACACAAATAAAGTACACTTTAATATCACTAATCAAGCATGTAATTAGTCCTTACACAGGCATATATATAGTATACTAAGTATACAATTTACACACAAAAGTACACTAAATACACTTAAAGTTATTGTTTTCTTTAGGCTACTACAATTTAATCACAACTAAAACATACTTAGTACAAAATTAGTTGTTCCAAAATAGCACACTTCAAGTTAACTAATCAAAAACACACTTGAAGTATACTGATAATTAATCTGGCTGCAAGTACTTTTGTTCTGTAGTTTTAGTGTTGTAACCATAGTATTTTGTAGGAATTATGATATGGTACAATTTTGTAATGTAGCCTATTAGCAAAAAATATATATTTTTTAAAAGTTCCAAGCGACCACATTGCGGTTGTCCTGCTGTCCTTACGAAGTGCTGTTTTGGCGACGTTTAACCAACAAGCAACCAATCAAAAGTCTGTGCTAAGGGCGTCTGTCACTGAAGACACGCCCACCACAATAATCAGATGTCACCGAAGACACGCCCACCATGAGTGATCAGCTCAGCTGTCAAGATTACTTCACGTTGCTCGTTAGTTTTTAATGACAAACAAACTGAAAGCGACCGTTGAGCTGTATGAAAAACGCAAATGTACACAAACTGGACCAACAGTAGCTAACATTACTGTGTTCCTCTTCCTAGAGGAGTGTCTCTTTAAGAGCTCGACGTTAGCTGCAGTAATAAGATTAATCGTGTAAAGAGAGAAATCTAGGCCCATATGGCATGCATTAAAGAAGCTAACTGAACATTGGCACCTGTTGCAGCACATCTATAATGGTGAGTTACTCTATTTGCTGCTCACTAACAAACTAACGTTACATGTGTGAAAGAGATAAAGTGATTCAAAGATTTACTTTGCGCAAGTTTGATCTCTGAACTACAAAAACAACAACAAAATCGTAGTAACGTTCAAGAGCCATATATGTGTTATCTCTGTATTATTATTTCCGTAGGAGAAAGTGAATTTTGCGTGCATTTATTACGTGTAATCTTTGAGTTTCTTTTTACAGCGTTTTATATTTTTGTAAACAAAAACAACAACTTAAAAGTGCCAAATACCTTAATCATATCTGCAAATAGTTAGTTGACATACCATGTATTTGATAACATACATGTAATTTTATCATTTGACTGTACATCAAAGAACACATCAAATTATCTATAAACATTTTGTTGTGGATATTGTAAAATTCAGTTGAAATAACAGACAACGCAGAATCCCAGTAAAAGAGATTAATCTGAAAGGTAAATTTATTATATGACTTATGTACAGGTATTTATAGACATATTTGTAACTGCCCATAAATCAATCAAAGCCATGTCTTAACAACATTGTGAATTCAAATAGAATGATTTCACTCAATTAGATAGGTTTTAATGAATAACAAAGATATCTGAAATTGAGTAATAACCCCATGAATTACAGTAAGCATAAATTAAAACAATAATTACAGTATTAACAACATGCCACTCTGGACCCTCAGTGCCTAATCTCACCACAAAGGTCTAATTTTCACTTCAAAAGAAAAAGCAGTATTTTTTACTCAACAAAATAATCTAAAAACATTTACAGATAGACACAAAAACACTTGTATTGAACATCATTCAGTTTTTTAATAGACACAAAATTTGATTAGATTGTGTTCATCTTGTCCCGTCGGTTTATAAACACATTTAAATGTATTTGTTTAACACTGTAATGGTTTGAATACAATTTCCTCAAAAGTAGACATGACAAATGTTTCTAAATTTGCATTGCATAATGAAATATTTTACTGTTGGTTTTATATGATTCATTTAAACTCGTATACAACCATTTACTTCACCGTTTAAGACAGACTAAAGGCGTCATCAGTATAATTCATTGGTCACAATATGAAAGAATTATACGGTGGTATTTTTTGTTTCAGGATGACGAGAGTCCCTCGTCCCTGACTGACATTAGTTTGGCCTGGCTGTGTCACAACGTGGAAGTGCTTTGTGTTGAGCAAGAGAATGGATCACTGCAGCTCCGCCACTGTCCTTTATTTCCTCAAGAGCTGGCTGATCAGCTGCTGCACACGATGGCTCAGGAGGGTAGCTAGAAATTCAATATTTCTCCAAAAATCTCAATATTTTATTATATTTTATTTCTTGATATTCGTGATATATATGTGAAAAAGGTGTTTTAATAAAGACAGCGACCACTTGCTGCTTTTTTTCAAACACAAAAGGAACATTTAATATTCAAATGTACTTAAAGGTGCAGTAAGCGATTTCTGAGAAATACTGTTGATATTTTAAATCAACTAGGAATGCTAACGATTAATCGATGATCGATTTAATCTTATAAACGAATCAACTTATCGATTAAGCAAGGTCGTGCTGCTCCACCACGAAACACTTAAAGCAGACACGAGCGGAGTTGATTGGGACCATTTTTCTTTAAGGCTAGAGTTACACCTTAATGACTGCATGTTTGCTTGTGGAGCCTTGTTGTTTTGTGCAAATGTAAGTTGTATTGTGTTTATTTTGTGTAGGCCTATTAATGCCACCCCTGGTAAATATGATCAAAAATGGCTGTAAAAAATAAATCTGCATTGTTTATCCTTTTGATCTATCAAAAATCTAACCTTTCATTGAAGTAAAAGAATTGAAAGTGCGGGGGAAATCACATTATGAAATAAAGGCTTTTCTCCAAAACACGTTGGCCATAATTATTGGCACTCTTTTATTACATGCTTTTTGCAATCTCCTTTTGCCAAGATAACAGCTCTGAGTCTTCTCCTATAATGCCTGATGAGTTTGGAGATCAGAGACCATTCCTCCATACAGAATCTCTCCAGATCCTTCAGATTCACAAGTTCATGTTGGCGCTGCTTCTCTTCAGTTCAGCCCACTCATCTTCTATAGGGTTCAGGTCAGGGACTGAGATGGTCATGGCACATGCTTGGTTTTGTGCTCAGGGACTCATTTTTGTGTTGATTTTGAGTTTGTTTTGGACCGTTGTTCTGATGGAAGATCCAACCACGGCCCATTATAAGATTTCTAGCAGAAGCCGGCAGGGTTCGATTTTTTTTTTTCTGTTGGTATTTGCTAGAATCCACGATGCCATGTATCTGAACAAGATGTCCAGGACCTCTGGCAGAAAAATAGGCCCACAACATTAAAGATCCAGCGGTATATTTAACCGTGGACATGGAGGACTTTTTATCCCTGTCCATCCCTTGATCCATCTGGTGTGTTTGCTGCCAAAAAGCCCTTTTTTTTAGTTTGATCTGACCACAGAACCCTGTGCTGTTTGAAGTTCCAGTCGTGTCTGACATCCAAAAACAAACTCCAGCAAATTCAGTTGAGCGAGGAGGATTTTTCTTGAAACCCTCCCAAACAACATGTGGGGATGTAGGGGTTCACCCCAAGACTCAACTAATCTCTACAATTCTCCATCTGTGATCCTTGAAGAGTCTTTGGCCACTCAAACTCTCCACCTCACCGTGCATTAAGACAATACAGACACACGTCCTCTTCCTGGCAGATTCGTAACATCTTTAGTTGATTATAACTTCTTAATTATTGCCCTGATGGTCAAAATGGGGATTTTCAATTCTTTAGCTATTTTCTTACAACACTTTCTATTCTGTGAAGCTCAACAATCTTTTGCTGCACATCAGAACTATATTCTGTGGTTTTACTCATTGTGATGGATGATTAAGGGAATTTGGCCTTTGTGTTTCCTCATATTTAAAGTCCTGTGAAACAAGAAGTCATAGCTGGACAATTTCATGTTCCTAGTCACCCTGGTGTCTTTCTAAAATAAGGTCAATATTAATGGGAATATACTTCAGCGATATTTTACTCGCAAAAAAATCTAGGGGTGCCAATAATTGTGGCCAATGTGTTTTGGAGAAAAACATTATTTGTGATTTTTACTTCAATGAAAAGTTCGATTTTTGCAAATTTTTTGAATTAAAGGTAAAAAGGATAAACAATGCAGATTTATTTTTTACAGCCATCTTTGATCATATTTACCAGGGGTGGCAATAATTCTGACCACAACTGTATATCTGATTGATCTCATATAGGATTTGTTTGGTTGAGAATTAAAGGTGCTCTAAGCGATGTGACGCGTCCACAACATGAGTCACATATTGGATACAGGCGTGTAGTGCTGCTCGGTCCGATCCACTTTCAACATTGTTTCTTACTGTACCTTTAAAGGTACCAAATAAAAAATATGAAAATTATACAAAAAGTGCAATCGTCCTGCAAAAAGATGTGGTTGTTGCAACTACAACAGTTCTTTAGAGAAAAAAAGAAACATTACATAGAACAGGTGAACGGCTCTATTAGTTTGCATTATAATTGCATTATATTTCCTAGACTTAGATATTAGGTGGATAGATAGATAGTTTTACATAGATACATATTCAATTGTATTATTGATCTGCCTGCTGACACCATTATATGAGAACTGAACTGAGCTGGATGATGACATCATGGATTTGTTAAAGGTGACTTGACTAGATAGATATTTCCTAGCACGGATCTATTTTAGATAGAATACGGAATATTGCCGTATTTATTATAAAATATTATTTTTAAATTCATGTGCCCCCGTATATTTTTTAAGGCCCGTTAACACCAAGGACGATAACTATAATGATAACAATAAAAATATAGTTCAAAAATCATTCTAAATATAAAGGAATAGCAGAGTTCACACCACAACTATAATAATAACAGCACAGAGAAAGATAATGTTGAAATAACTTTCAGAACAATTTTTTGTCACAAAAAGTTGTGACAAAATATTAAACAATTGTGTTACTTTTGCTTATTTTAATTAATTAAATTTAACCAGAGGCAAAAATTCATTTTTTGAGTGTTGGTGTGAATGGGCCATAAATAAAAATAACTTCCCCTTCCTCTCACAGTAACATCTTTTCTATTTCCTGATGACGTGTTCATCTGTCACTCACATGAGATCACAGCAATCGCAAACCACAAGGATCCAATCAATTCGGATGGACAAAATCAAGTCCCGCCCTGCATTTTTACCTTGTTCCAGGTGCCATTGTGGTGACAAATCAGGTCCTCCCTCGAAATCGGGTCTCTGTTTGGACCCCAAGCGATCCCATTGGCTCAAATTACTTTTAATAGGTACTCTCGTTAGCGCTTGATTACAATTCCTACAAAGTCATGTTATGATAAATGCTTTTTGAACTGTTATAGTGATCATTTATGTCTGTATTAGTTAGCTTACGTGCTAGCATAGCATACAGTTACCCAATTAGCCTGATAGCTTAGTTTACACACGCATTTGAACTTAGCCTACATGTATTCACAATCATCTTTGATATAATTACGTGTAATTATGTGTTGAATTAAGTGTTAAATGCCTAAATATTTCAGTTATAAAAAGATTACGTAATAGATTATTATTATTTAAGCTGCACATCTCTTCTGGGCACCTTGACTGTAATGCAACTGTTTGCTTTTGCACTTTTATATATTGGACCAATTATATATTATTTTATTTCTTTTTTTTTTCTCATTCTTTATTCTTTTTTTCCCCCTTGTGTGTGTGTGTGTGTGTGTGTGTAGTCCGAGCCAGTGTTGTTTGTTCTGTGTTTTAACTTGAAAAATCCCTAAAAATTAAGTATTTTAAAAAAAAAAGATTATTATTATTATTATTGTTGTTATTATTATTATTATTATTATTATTATTATTATTATTATTAATAAACAGTTTATCAAGTGAAAGAAATTATGTTCAATTTGTTCACGTATAACCCTTTGCTGTATTTTCTGTTGCATGATGTTGTGATCTGTTTTCCTGCTCCACTCAGGGGTCCTCAATGACAGAACCGTAGGCATTTTCCAGAACCTGGAGCACCTGCGTTTGCGGCGAGCGCACATCCAGTCCTCGCATCTCTCCGCTGAGGCCTTCAGACTGGCTCTCTGCCCTCACAAGCTTCAAGAACTGAATGCTTCACATATACACAGTGACCTCACAATCTCAGAAATTCTCCACAGCATTACCTCCAGCAAAGTGTGCAGACAGGGCCTTCAGACACTGCTGATGAATGGCTTGCGTCTGTATGGGGAAGCAGGTGAGGAGTCCCTGCAGGCCTCCTTCAACACGCTCCGGGGCTTAAAGAAGCTCTCTCTGGCCTGGACGGACCTGGAGGACAGAGGTCTGGAGGATATCTGCACAATGCCCATGCTGGAGAGCTTAGATATCTCCGGTACTAACATCACAGATCTAACACCTCTGTTGAACTGTGAGTCTCGGCTGAGGTCTCTAACTATGCACGGGCTTCAGAAGTTAGTGATGCCGACCTCCAGCCTCATCTTTGTGCTCTCCAAGCTGCAGTTGCTGAGGCACCTGGACATCTCTAATGACAAGCTGGTAATGGATGGAGACAACCTGGTGCAGCAACTGCTCGAGCGCCCAGGGATCCTTCCGCATCTGGTGTCCCTGGATGTGTCGGGCTGGAGAGGTGTCAGCGATGCTACCGTCCAAGCCTTTGTAGAGGGGCGGCCTGGGATGAGGTTCATTGGGTTGCTGGCCACGGGTGCAGGGGGCTCTGAGCTGTGTGGAGATGGACATCTGAAGGTAAGAGTCTTTGTTCACAGTGGCTATGTTTACATGCACACCTTTTGTTTCAATTGGACTGAATTCATTCCGATTAATGAATCTGAACGTTGTGTTTACACGATCACTAAATAAAGTGATCGGGTTGATGTGCGCGTTTTATGTCACAAGCTTCAAATCGGAACACTGCCCACTGTGACATGTAGCACAAATATACAGAGTTTCCCGCTGTTTGTGCATAACTATTCTCCTATATTGGTTTTAAACAGCAGACTTAATATCCATCTCTGGTCATAATTTGGAGACAATGAACATGAACCGTTGTGCCGTGCTGCTCATATTTATCACGCAGTACAAATTTCATTCGGATCGAGCTCTATCGGATCGATTAAGGTGTTTATATGAAGGCTTTTCAGTCCGATTACTAACAGATTATTTGGTTGCATGTAAACGTAGCTAATGACTGACTAAAAAATCTTAAAGGGGCCATGAATTGAGAAATTTAATTTCCCTTGATCTTTTGACATATACGTGGTCATTTTAGAATTAAAAAAACTTGCTTGTTAGTCCAAAACAGCTTTTACTGAAACCAAGCTGTCTCCTCTTGATTACATAATGGATACGAATACATCAGCACAAGACTACCTGCAGAGAGACAGATCAGTATCTACTTCTTCATCTCCTCTTTAGCCCCACCTACTTAGAGATATTAAAACAGGATCACTGGAATAAAAATATCATTACCTCCCTGTGCTTTAATCCAAAAATAAACAAATAACAAATCACAACATAAAGCTCAGGCCTGGTCCTCTCTCGTTCTTCACTGTCGTCAATCCTTCCGGAGCTCCTCCGTGGGACTCGAGACTGGTGTGGCTCGCTCCGTTCCCAAGGCTCTCAGCCTCACCCTGTTTGCCACATTAACGTTCAACATAAACTTTAATCCAAAAATAAATAACAAAACCAAAGTGCATAACACAACACAACATAAAGTCCAGGGCTCGGTTGCATGAAACTTCTAAAGTGGTTTGACTTAAAGGGATCCTTAGGAGGAGAACATCCCTGAGGCAAGGGATTTCTGTAAGAGCGTTGTGTAATGTATTAGCTCAAAAGAGAAATATTTACATTTACATTTAGTAATTTAGCAGACGCTTTTGTCCAAAGCGACTTACAAATTAGGACTAAATTAAGCGTGTCATCGTGAAGAGGCAAAAACAACGCAAGAAGTGCTCAAAATACGAAGTTCAGGCATTGTTCAGAGTAGCATAAGCCTGATAAGGGGATTAAAGGAAAAGGAAATAATTTTTTTTATTAATTTTTTTAATGAGGTTAAGTGCTCACGGCAGAGATGGGTTTTCAGCTGTCTTTTGAATGTTGTCAGGGATTCTGCATTCCGGATGAGGGTGGGGAGAGCATTCCACCAGCATGGAACTGTGAATGAGAATGTTCTGGAAAGTGATTTTGTGGCTCTCTGTGATGGAACCACGAGACGTCGCTCATTGACCGATCGTAGGCTTCTGGTAGGGATGTAGACTCGTAGGAGCGAGTGAAAGTAGGAGGGAGCTGACCCTGTGATAGATCTGTAAGCAAGCGTCAATGCCTTGAACTTGATGCGAGAAGCGAGTGGTAGCCAGTGCAGAGAGATGAACAGAGGAGTGATGTGGGCCCTTTTGGACTCGATGAAGACAAAACGAGCTGCAGCATTCTGAATCATTTGTAGCGGTTTAGTTGCAAATGATGGAAGTCCAGCCAGAAGAGCATTGCAGTAATCAAGCCTAGAAATGACCAGGGCCTGTACGAGAAGTTGTGTTGCATGCTCAGTTAGGAAAGGCCTGATCTTCCTGATGTTGTGTAGTGCAAACCTGCATGATCGAGCTGTCTTTGAAATGTGGTCTGTGAAGATCAGCTGGTCATCCAGTATTACTCCAAGATTTCTGACCGACCTTGATGGGGTGATTGATGATGAATCTAGCTGGATAGTGAAGTCGTGTTGTAGAGACGGATTGGCAGGGAGGACGAGAAGCTCAGTCTTTGCCAGGTTGTGCTGCAGGTGATGTTCCTTCATCCATGTCGAGATGTCCTCCAGACAGCTTGAGATCTGTGGAGCTACTGTGGGATCATCTGGTTGAAATGAGAGGAAGAGCTGTGTGTCATCAGCATAGCAATGGTAAGAGAAACCATGTGCCTGTATGATGTGTCCCAGAGATGTGGTGTAGATGGAGAAGAGCAAGGGTCCAAGAACTGAACCCTGAGGAACCCCTGTGGTCAGTTGCTGTGTTTTGGATACCTCGCCTCTCCATGCGACCCTGAAGGACCTACCTGTGAGATAGGGCTCAAACCAGTGGAGGGAAGTTCCTGTGATGCCCAGTGATGAGAGGGTGGACGTAAGGATCTGATGATTCACAGTGTTGAAGGCAGCAGACAGATCCAGGAGAATGAGAACTGAGGATTTGGAAGCAGCTTTTGCGATCCGTAGGCTTCTGTGACCGACAGTAATGCAGTCTCAGTTGAATGCCCTTTCTTGAAGCCGGATTGGTTGACATCCAGCTGGTTGTTCAGAGACAAGAAAGATGTTACTTGGTTGAAAGCAACTCGTTCAAGTGTTTTCGCAATGAATGGTAGGAGAGAGACCGGTCTGTAATTCTCTACAAATTATGTGTTTAGTGTTGGTTTTTTAAGCAGTGGAGTTACCCGAGCCTGCTTGAATGCAGTAGGGAAAGTGCCAGTCTGGAGGGATGAGTTGATGATGTGTGTGAGTGCTGGGAGAAGTGTGGGAGACATGGCTTGTAGAAGGTGTGAGGGGATGGGGTCTAGAGGGCAGGTAGTAGGATGCCTGGAGAGGATAAGTTTAGATACTTCTTCCTCGGTTAGCGGAGAGAAGGAGGAGAGAAGGTTATTGGCTGTGGAAGGGGTCGGTCTGGGTTCTTGTGTGTGTGTGGTGCTGAGAACTGACTGCTGATCGTTGTTGTTTTGTTGGTGAAGAAGTTAGCAAATTTATCAGCAGTTAAAGAGGAGGTGGGTGGTGGTGGAGGTGGACAGAGGAAAGAGTTGAATGTCTTAAAGAGTGATCGTGTGTTGGAGGAGCTGTTGATCTTGTTGTGGAAATATGAAGATTTTGCAGAATGAACATCCACAGAAAAGGAAGAGAGGAGAGATTTATACACTACCATTCAAAAGTTTGGGGTCAGTAAGAATTTTAATTTTATTTTTGGGGGAAATAAATAAAATAAATCAATACTTTTATTCATCAAGGATGAGTTAAACTGATCAAAAGTTACAGTAAAGATTTATAATGTTAGAAAATATTCTATTTTAAATAAATGCTGTTCTTTTGAACTTTCTATTCATTAAAGAATTTTGAAAAAAAATTGTACACAACTGTTTTCAATATTGATAATAATAATGAATGTTTCTTGAGCATCAAATCATCATATTAGAATGATTTCTGAAGGATCATGTGACACTGAAGACTGGAGTAATGATGCTGAAAATGCAGCTTTGATCACAGGAATAAATTACAGTTTAAAATATATTAAAATAGAAAACAGTCATTTTAAATTGTCATAATATTTAACAATATTACTGTTTTTTTTGTTGTTGTTTTTTATCAAATAAATGCAGCCTTGGTGAGCAGAGGATACTTCTTTTAAAAACATTAAAAAATCTTACTGACCCCAAACTTTTGAACGCTAGTGTACATACTCAGGTCAGATGTGTCTATTGATTTTTGCCATTTCCTCTCCGCCGCCCTGAGTTCTGTCCGGTGTTCACGAAGAACCTCAGATGACCAGGGGTTAGAGGGAATAGCGCGTGCAGGCCTGGAGGAGAGAGGGCAGATATTGTCTAGAGAAGAAGTTAGAATGGAGCATAAGGTATCTGTTGCGGCATTCACATCCAGAGATGAGAATTGTGAGGGTGAGGGAAGAGAAGATGACACGGCAGAGGAAAGATGGGCGGGAGAAAGTGTGCGCAGGTTTCGTCTGAAAGTGACTGGTAGGGGGGTTGGTGGTGCACAGGTAGGAAGTTGTAGATTGAAAGTAATGAGGAAATGATCTGAAACATGGAGAGGTCTCACCAAAATGTTGTCTGTGATGCAGTTGCGTGTGTAAACCAGGTCCAGTTGGTTGCCTGATTTGTGAGTACCTGTGGTGATGAGTCGTTTGAGATCGAAAGAGGCTAGGAGAGAGTTGAAGTCTGTTACATACGGCTTCTCGAGATGAATGTTGAAGTCACCAAAGACTACAAGTGGGGTGCCGTCCTCAGGGAAAGTGTAATAGCATGATATTCAAACGAGTTGTTGTTGCATAGAGAAGAGAGCGCTGAGTATTTCCAATTGTTAGAAATGAGAAGCCCTGTACCCCCACCCCTCCCAGAGAAAGAGAAATTGTTAGAGAGAGCAGCAGGGGTTGCTGAGTCTTCTGGACGAATCCAGGTCTCAGTCAAGCCCAAGATACTAAGAGTAGATTGAGATGCAAAGGCTGGAATGAAGTCAACTTTATTGACTGCTGACTGACAATTCCATAGACCCACAGAAAGAGAGAGAGGTGTGTGTGAGGATGAGAGAATGGGACGCAGATTAGCAGTATTGCGCTGCCTCCTGTGCGTGATGAAATAGCGTTGTTGAGAGACAACAGGATGAATATAAATAATTAATCATAACTCCTTATAATTATAAATATTTGGATCAGTTAATCGAATTAAAGGTCCCGTTCTTCGTGATCCCATGTTTCTAACTTTAGTTAGTGTGTAATGTTGTTGTTAGAGTATAAATAATATCTGTAAAATTATAAAGCTCAAAGTTCAATGCCAAGCGAGATATTTTATTTAACAGAAGTCGACTACATCGAACGGCCCGTTTGGACTACATCCCTCTACTTCCTTCTTTAATGACGTCATTAAAACCGTTTTTTGACTAACCTCCGCCCACAGGAATGCTCCCTCAACTCTACCGAAATTCGTTTATGTACTTGGGCACTTCTAATAACTTACTGTGTTTACTCACCTCTTACGGTGATTTTCTGAAGTAAAACTGACGCTTCATCTTTTGTGTGATGTACAATAAACTTTATTAAACTCATCAGTATATGTTTGATCATCATTCACACAGCAGACTTGTAGGCTATTAATAAATAATGGATACATACAAGCAGATGACAAATACGTTATAATAACCGTAATTAAACTACTAAACCATACCTGTTTCATCTCTATACAGCACTCTGACTCTGTAGGCATTATTGTCCGACTCGAAATGAACACCGTTACTGAGAGTTTCTGATATTATCATCATTCCGTGAGATGAAATTGTCCTGAGAGATTGTGCGCAAGCTCGTGAAGCTCCGCCCCCTGTGCCGTCCAGCAGAAGCTTATTTGCATTTAAAGGGCACACACTGAAACAGCGCGTTTTTCTGAGCCCCAAAAAATGACAATTTAAACATGCTGTAAAAAATGATCTGTTGGGTATTTTGAGCTAAAACTTCACATACACACTCTGGGGACATCAGAGACTTATT
Organism: Squalius cephalus; assembly: GCF_949319135.1. Classification (NCBI taxonomy): domain Eukaryota; kingdom Metazoa; phylum Chordata; class Actinopteri; order Cypriniformes; family Leuciscidae; genus Squalius; species Squalius cephalus. Next base: position 12,618,667 of record NC_137128.1, on the reverse strand, counting down.
TTACATCTTGTGAAAAGGGGCATAATACGGGACCTTTAACTTCATGTAACTGAATTATTATTACAATCAATCTGTTCGTCCAGCGAACACTCTATTGATAGTCTACCAACTTTTCAGAAAGGATATTTTCCGTGGCCACAGAAAAATAACTCTTCTTTAGCATGTAGCTGTGATCAGAAACGCTAAATTAACATTGATTTATAAGCAGACCAGAATCACGAATGTGCACAAAAGTTTTATTTAACTAAATCACGAACACATAACTAATCTAAACAAACACGCACACACAATCACGCATACGTAAGTAGAATGGAAAGTGAAAGTGACTGAAAAATCATAACAGAACAGACGAATGAAGCTATGAAAAGAGTCATTTAACCTCCTGGATAAACAATCAGTCCCTTACTACAAAGCTCACAACTTTAGCCAAACAGCGATTTAGTATATCGTACGATACTTGCATTTGCCTCCGCTGTTGAAGAGCGTCTGGATATACAGTCACTAGGAGAAAGTCTTGATAGTTCTGTCTGATGTTGCTGAAGTTGCAATCGATTTCTTCCGCTTTGAATGAAGAAGCGATGGTGAACTTGCGGAGTTAGTTGACTCTGTTATGGTCGAGGAAGGTACACATGGTTCGGTGTGTGGAGCATGTTCAGGGCATCCTAAAATTCGTCCAATTACGACACCGGGGGATGCTCAAAATCCTGCCGCGCCACTCGGAGTTTACTATTAAATGACATTATATTTGTCCAACTTGTTGTTGTTGTGTTGTACTCCCGCATCAACGCCACTTTGCCTGTTTGGTGATTAGATTCACTGATTGGCGCGTTCGGTGTCCTAGACGCGATGTGGCTTGAGTTTTGTGCACTAACCGGCTTTACTATACTGAAAACAAGAAATCGAAACCAATATGGACCAAGGACAAAAAAAAAGCTATTCATTTGAAAGATGGGAGGAAACACCCAAGCCTGCCGCGATAATCAGTCACACAAGACAAAAGCCTGGCATGAGATAATTAATTCAAGCGCACAGTGGACATTATAAAAATATGAAAACGCTGGTGTTCCATTACATTTTATTTTTGACAATACACACTCTTTCACGTCATACTTTCAACAGGCTTATTTCGATCACTAAAAATGTACATCGGTACTTCCATCCACGTTCATGTTTCAATTCAGCACATCTGGAAACATAAATTAAAACAAAAATCCAATTCAAGACTTTAATCTAATATGTAGTGGCATGATCTGGCAGCTGCTGATAAGAGAGTAGACGGTGAAGCACACATGACCCTCTAGCTTTACTGTTAGCATTTACCCGGAGCATGAACGGCACATAAAAAAATTCTACCTGGGCAGTTCCTGACCAGAATAAGCAGCAAAGTGGGCCAGACTTTATGCTGCTATTCAAAAGTATGAGAGACTAGAAACAACATGATAGCTTGCAGAAAAATTACATTTGAATGCCATCTCATTGAGCATGTGACAAATAATACATAATCTAAAAATCAGAACTAATAGCAGATTTTGCTAGGACCTGCAAATTCTTAGAAGATAAGATATTTGTAAACACATCCAGGTGGCTGGAGAGTCCAATTTGACCCAACTGTGTGAAGCCTTGAGGAGATACAGCGACCGAGAGAGTTTTATGCGGGAGGTTCTCACACATCTTTACAGTCACACCAACAACATGGATGGACCTCAGCCAAACATATTAAAGGTACAAAAAATTCTTCTTTAGCAGTTCTTCTGTTGTCTCATCATCTGTATTTGTGAACAACATATGTTAAGCTGGTTTCTTACTAGGATCAGTAAATAAGATTCAAAAATATCCTTTGAGTTTTGAGGTATCACACCATATCACATTTTACAGCCTGAACCAACATTACCTTGTTATAAAAAGTTCAAATTGAGATTTTAAAGGGATAGTGCACCCAAAAAAAATGATTCTGTCATCATTTACTCACCCTCGTGTCGTTCCAAACCTGTAAGACTTTTGTTCATCTTTGAAAAACAAATGGAGATATTTTTATTGAAATCTGATAGATTTCTGTTCCTCAATTGACAGTCCAAGCAAATACCACTTTGACGTTCCAAAAAGTTCATAAAGGGATCGTAAAACTAATCCATATGAATCGAGCAATTTACTCAATTTTCTGAAGAGACTCAATCGCTTTATATGATGAAAGGATTGAATTTAGACTTTTATTTACATATAAACATTCATCAACCTACACATCAGATATGGTTAATGAAAGTTCATTATCGTGTTACTCAGCACGTTTGAGCTTCAGCAAAAACCAATCAGGTTTGTTCTTGCGTGTCAAGAAAGTACGGTTGAACTTCTGTTTGTTGATCAAGTGTATATATGTGAATAAAAGCCTAAATTCAATCTGTTCATCATGTCCAGTTGACCCAGTCTCTTTAGAAAATTTTGACCAAACCACTCAATTCATATGGATTAGTTTTACGATGATAGTTGTATCTCCCTGAGATTTTTTTACTCGATTCCCCTCATTAAAATTATTTCAGAAATTAATTTTCTGTATAATGATTGAATGATATAGAATATAGACAATTTATGTCATTGAAAAGGTGTGTCATAGAAAAGTCATTGTTATGCATACATTTAATTTTTTTTATTTGAATTTTTAAGCGAACGTAAGGGCAGTTTTTTAAGATGGCAGAAATTATGTAATGATATCATAGCATAATAAAAGAAACAATCCCTTAAAACCTCCCTTTACTGTAAAGGGTCTTGACTCATGTTGAAAAACACATTTTTCTAGTGTGCTAAATGACATTTCTAGCCGATGTACATGTGGCTCTTCCTGTTGCAGCTGGTACTGGCTGGAATGCAACACCACACAGATTCTCTCCATGTTCAGCTTGTGGCCACTGCATGCGTGTTTAACCTGACCATACAGGAGCTGGTGCTGGGAATATCCTTACGCCTGGCGGGAACTGTAGTTCAACAGCTTCTTACAGCCATGAAGAACTTCCCAAACCACGAGCAGGTATAAACACACTCAGGCTGCATTCGATATTTATCCTATCCATCGTCCAACGGTTTGTATGATAAAGCACCCAGATAGTATTTTATCCATCCATGCATTGGGGGTTAATGTTGCCCACAGGGTTTTTCTAACAGGTTTTCCCCAAAAGCCCCCTTCCCATCTGCAAGACAGGTAGTCCTGCCCAAGCCATTGATTGCGCCAATGTTGCAGACAGTTTCAGCCTAGTCAAACAGAGCGTGGTTTTAACAGTTTTTACAACCTACATAATGGATTACTTTATAGTTGCTTCTGCTCTGTGTTTTAAACTGGCATAGTTAAGTTTCCATTTTGCGCCGCCATGTTTCTACAGTAGCTCTAAACGGACAAACTTCTCTACAGAATGCGTTTCGTCACTCTTTTTTGTTTTTCTTCTTCTTCGTTGGTGTTTTTAGAGGCAACTTGTACCGTCACTGTTGAATTAGCACGAAGTAGTAGTAGTAGTAGTAGTAAAATAAATAAAATATAGTTTTTTTATTTCTTTATATTTTTCCATTAAATATGACCTAAAATTATTCTTTGCAATTTTTGTAAGATTCACCCTTTATTGACTGTCAATGTCTAATTTTTTTCTGCTTTTAGTTGCAGAAGAATTGCCTGCTTACCCTTTGCAGTGACCATATCTTACAGGTTGTCCCATTTGACAGGTCAGTCCATGCACATTTCCTCAGCGCACTTCAGCTTATTGTTGATGTGGCTTAACTTAGTCTTGACCCCTGTTCCTGGATAGATACGAAGCTGCTAAGCTGATAATGATGTTGCTGGGGAATCACGGAGATCAGACGGTGCAGAGAATGGCGGTGGCTATAGTCTCCATACTGGTGTCTAAGGTAATTACATCACCACCAGCATTCTGTTCAATATCTACAACCAGGAGAAGCTTTGATGCTGTGCTGAGCTGTTAAGTTCAGAGATGTTTAGTATTATTAAAGTCGTCATGAAATGGAAGTTGCGCTAGCTATTTTTTCACTGTTGTGAGCTGTGACATATCTGACTGAAACGATTTGTCAAACAAGAAAAAATCTAGGACGGTGCTTGATTTTGTCCATGGGGAGTTGATTGGGTGGTTGGATGGTTGTGGTTTGCTATTGGTGGATCTCATGTAAGTGACAGGTTGTCCCGCCCTTGCACCAGTAAACGCAAACGCAGAAGAGATGTCATTGCAAGGGGGAGGGGAAGTTATTTTAAACTTTATGAACATTTATTTTAAAGACTTTAAAGAAGATATATTATCTTGCTGTGTTTTTAATAATAGTAGATTCAAAAGTAAAAGAAAAAAATTAAGGCAGTAAAAAGTAGTGAGTGGCGTATTGAGTGCTTAGGTTCTGGAAGTAAAAACTCCATTCATTTTCTCCATGGTAAAATTGATTTGTAACGATGACTTATAAACTCTTAAAGACAGACCTGTTGTGAGCTCCAAGGTATGGTATGCTTGTTGATGCTATCTGTTGCATTATTTTATGTAGTTTATTGTTAAAAGTGCTATATAAATGAAGATGACTTGACTTTATATTGAGGTACACATTCACTATTAACAAGTTTCTTATTAGCATGCATATTACTAGCATATTATTGACTGTTTATTAGTACTTATACGGCACATATTAATGCCTTATTCTGCATGACCATATTCTAAAACTAAAAGAGTTTTAGAATGGGGAACATATTTAGACATAGAAAGACTTAATTTTTGTGGTGCTACCGCCTTATGAGGCCCATACTGAGCAACGCATGTTAAAATCATAATTCATGTACAACAACTTTACTTACTATCAATAAGCAGTCATTCGGACTTTATTGAGGGAAAACCCTTAATTAATGGTCTGTTAGTTATAGAATATAGTCATGCTGAATAATGCTAGACTTTTTTATGACTTTTAAAATCCCTGTTGGAAAAATATAACTGGGAAAAATACTTTTGGAACCACCGCCGCTGAAAAACATATTACCTTTGATTTTGAGATCTGCTTATATGAACAAAAATCATTATCAAATAATTTTTATCTCTGGGACATTATGAATGTGTAAAAGGTTTTGAGGCTGGAGAATTGAACTCTTTCTCACTTCATTGCAGTTGAGCACAGAGGAGATCTCAGAACTGGGTGCAGAGGCATTTATAATGAAGGTAAATGTTTTCCTTCACAGGTGCTTTTATTTGCTGTTGCTGTTTTAAAGACCCCAATTAAATAAAGTTTTGTGGCTTTTGGTCCATTGTTATTAGCTTTGAAGCCATTTATGCGCAATGTACTCCTGGATGTTGGCAATATTGCTTGTAAAATATACAGATTAAAAAAAAAAAATCAGCCTTTCTCATAAGGTTAAATGGATCAAAAATTAAATAGCCCACGAGTCCGCCCCAGAGCCCTCTCCGGCCCACGAGTCCGCCCCAGAGCCCTCTCCAGCCCATGAGTCCACCCCAGAGCCCTCTCCGGGCCACGGGTCCGCCCTAGAGCCCTCTCCAGCCCTTGAGTCCACCCCAGAGCCCTCTCCAGCCCACAAGTCCACCCCAGAGCCCTCTCCAGCCTACGAGTCCGCCCCAGAGCCCTCTCCAGCCCACGAGTCCGCCCCAGAGCCCTCTCCAGCCCACGAGTCCGCCCCAGAGCCCTCTCCAGCCCACAAGTCCACCCCAGAGCCCTCTCCTGCCCATGAGCCCGCTCCAGAGCCCTCTCCAGAGCCCTCTCCAGCCCACAAGTCCACCCCAGAGCCCTCTCCTGCCCATGAGTCCGCTCCAGAGCCCGCTCCAGAGCCCTCTCCAGAGCCCTCTCCAGCCCACAAGTCCACCCCAGAGCCCTCTCCAGCCTACGAGTCCGCCCCAGAGCCCTCTTCAGCCCACGAGTCCGCCCCAGAGCCCTCTCCGACCCACGAGTCCGCCCCAGAGCCCTCTCCGGCCCATGAGTCCGCTCCAGAGCCCTCTCCAGCCCACAAGTCCACCCCAGAGCCCTTTCCAGCCTACGAGTCTGCCCCAGAGCCCTCTCCAGCCCACAAGTCCACCCCAGAGCCCTCTCCTGCCCATGAGTCCGCTCCAGAGCCCTCTCCAGCCCACAAGTCCACCCCAGAGCCCTCTCCAGCCTACGAGTCCGCCCCAGAGCCCTCTCCAGCCCACGAGTCCGCCCAGAGCCCTCTCCAGCCCACGAGTCCACCCCAGAGCCCTCTCCTGCCCATGAGTCCGCTCCAGAGCCCTCTCCAGCCCACAAGTCCACCCCAGAGCCCTCTCCAGCCTACGAGTCCGCCCCAGAGCCCTCTCCAGCCTACGAGTCCGCCCCAGAGCCCTCTCCAGCCCACGAGTCCACCCCAGAGCCCTCTCCAGCCCACAAGTCCACCCCAGAGCCCTCTCCAGCCTACGAGTCCGCCCCAGAGCCCTCTCCAGCCCACGAGTCCGCCCCAGAGCCCTCTCCAGCCCACAAGTCCACCCCAGAGCCCTCTCCTGCCCATGAGTCCACCCCAGAGCCCTCTCCAGCCCACAAGTCCACCCCAGAGCCCTCTCCAGCCTACGAGTCCGCCCCAGAGCCCTCTCCGGCCCACGAGTCCACCCCAGAGCCCTCTCCAGCCCACAAGTCCACCCCAGAGCCCTCTCTAAGCCCGCGAGTCTACCCCAGAGCCCTCTCCGGCCCACGAGTCCGCCCCAGAGCCCTCTCCTGCCCACAAGTCCACCCCAGAGCCCTCTCCAGCCCACAAGTCCACCCCAGAGCCCTCTCTAGCCCGCGAGTCTACCCCAGAGCCCTCTCCGGTCCGAGTGTGCCCCAGAGTTTGAGCTTGTCTAGGAGTCTTCTCCCGAGTCCGTTCCGGCCCATGAATCTCCAGAATTCGCTCCAACTACAGAACTTCACCAAGAGTCCAGACCAGTATCCCCTGCATCCTCCAATTTGAACACCACATTGAGCCCCACAAAGGAGGAGGATAAGGATCCTGAGGGAATTTTTAATCCAGAGGGTTTCTGCACACTCAAGTCAAATGATCTCAGCGCTGTCCAGTCCAGTGGTTTCTGAGCTACTTAACCCAATAGTCTCAACACATCAGAATCAGTTAGGCCCAGAGTTAATGCCACGGTTATGTTCTTTGTCTGTGATGGCAACTGTCTGCTAGTGTGTTAGGCCATCCTTCCAATTATTGACTACGGTGATATTATTTACAGAATTGCTTCAAACTCTCTCCTTAGTAAACTAGATGTTGTATATCATACTGCCATCCGTTTTGTCACCAATGCTCCATATAACACCCACCGCTGCGACCTCTATAGTTTAATCGGCTGGCCTTCATTACAGACCCGACGTCAAAAACATTGGTATAATTTCATTTATAAATGTTTACTGTGTAAAACCCCACCTTATTTAAGATCATTAATCTCTAGAGCTACCCCCTTTATGAACCTTCGTTCAAGCAGGTATATCACCTTGACTGCTACTAAAGCCCGTACCTCCTTTGGCCGTCTTTCTTTCCAGTTCTCCGCTGCTAACGACTGGAATACACTTCAAAAATCTCTGAAGCTTGAATTCATTGTCCCGTTACCCACATTCAAATTATTATTAGCAAACACATTGTCAGACCATTGTACATGCTAACCCGACTCACACTTTAGTCACTATGTATTTGTATCTGTACATTTTAATATACCATGGCTGTCTTTATGTCTGCATATTGTTCTAAGCATATTCAATTTGTATTCGACAATATTACCTCTTATTAGACCTATATATTTACTTCGTCTATTGATTGTATGGCATAGAGCAACGCCGTTTTATCTAATAATCATTACCTTAATATATTGACACCTTTTGTATTACTTGTATAAATTTGTAAATGTTTTGTTTTGTAATTTCATGTGTAACTTTTGTACCTCGACGCTTTTATCTTGGCCAGGTCGCCATTGTAAATGAGAAAGTGTTCTCAATGTGCTTACCTGGGTAAATAAAGGTTAAATAAAAAATTAAAAAAATAAATAGGCTATCACGAAGTCCCATCACCATCCCAGTCACCTTAGCACACTACATTTCCCAGCATCCCTCCTCTTCCTCACCTGCACTTACTCAGCCATCACCTGCACCTGCACTGATTACTTACCTGAATATTACCGATTCCCAAGTTCCTGTCTCCTTGCTCCTGTTGGGCTGTTTGTCTTCTCCAGCATTCCCTTCAGCATTTCCTCAAGACCTGTATGACAAAGCTCAACAGCAACTTAAGGTGTGTGTGTGGATTCACTCACCTGTTAATTCACGATCTCTATCTTCACTTGCAAAACCTAAAAACTGAAGTTTAATACCCGCCTTCATCATTGAATGACTGTGTTGTCATTACTCACCTGTGTTTGCAATTTGCTCAAATAAAGCACTGTTTTTTCACTGATCCACCTCTCTCGAGTCTGCTATATCCTGACAATAGCAAATAGCAGAACATGTCAGACTGTGATGCAAGCTAAAGTTTGTTAGTTATTAAAAAAGACAGGCCTTTAATATGTCCCACCCCTTCTGTTTCAATAGCAAATACGTCAGCACAGGAAAGACAAATTCTTCATAACATTTAATGGGGTCTTTTACACTAAACATACTGTTCCCCTAAAGTACTATATGATATGTAAATGGCTAAATTCTTAAGCTTCTATTGCAAATGCCTGAATGGACAGATGACTACATGAATAGACCAAAACAATAGATTTTATTTCCCTTTCTGTGGAACTTCAGCAGTTGCTGAGCATCGTTCAACAGAAGGCCTCACTGGGTGTAGTGGATTCAACTCTGAAGTTTGCATTAAGTGCTTTGTGGAACTTGACAGATGAGACGCCCACTGCTTGTCGCCATTTCATTCAGTGCCAAGGACTGGAACTCTACATGGAGTTGCTAGAGGTACACAGACACGCACTCATGCACAACTAACATGCACAGTTGGACACATTTAAAGTCAAGTCACCTTTATTTATATAGCGCTTTATACAATACAGATTGTTTCAAAGCAGCTTTACGGTGATAAACAGGAAAAGGAGTTCAATTCAACTCTAAAGTAAACAACAGTCAGTATTCAGTTGAAATTAGTTCAGTGTTGATTCAGTTTGGTTCAATAACTGTGTAGGTAATTAATTAATCTATAAAGTAGCTCTGGAGAAAACATTGATGTCATCATCCAGTTAGTTCAGCTCTCATTCAATAGTGTCAATGCATTCAAGTCCATAATATTGTTAAATATTATGTATCCACAACTACGCAAACCAGAGGCGACAGTGGCAAGGAACCCAAACTCCCATCATTGAGTGGGTGAAACCAGGCTCAGTTGAGGGGCCAGTTCTCCTCTCGCCAATGAACAAACATGGTGTGGTTTAATTACAGGCTGCATCACAAGTCAGATTATAGATTGATATCATAACAAGTTTGCAACAATGATGTATATTCTTGAACTTAGTAATATTTCTCACAAAAATGAACCTGTGACCATTCTCTCACCCTCATGCTGATCCAATCCAAACTAGTATGACTTTTATTTCTTCTGTGAGACACAAAAGAAGATGCTTTAAATAATGTTGATAACCAAACCATTTTGGTTACCATTGACTTCCATTCTATCGACAACAAAACACGGAGACATTTCTCAAAATATCTTATTTTTGTTTTCCACAGAAGACAGAAATTCAAACAGTTTTGGAATGACATAAGTTTGAGTTAATGATGAGTTAAAGAATTTTCATTTTTGGGAGAAAAATGCCTTTTAAATGGTTGTTAATTTTCTGTATCTTCTCATCACTCTCTCCTCTCCTCCACAGTCGTATTATTCTGAGTTCTCCATCCAGCAGAAGCTCCTGGGCCTTTTGGTAAATATATTTTAAATGTCATGTAAAAACTGGTGGAAGTGAATGGATTAATTACAAAGCAAACAGCTCACCCACTCTGACATGATCACTTTTGGTCACACAAAAATCTAAATGAACTCAAAATGATGAATTGCTCAGTGTTTATTTGTTGACTAATGGTCCAAAGAAAAAGAGAATATTAGGAATAATTGCTGAACAACTGTTAACTGTAACAAATAAACCACCATAAACTATTCACAATATGATTTTTACTGTTTTATTGTACATTATACAGTTTTTGTTAATATTCTTATATTCTAATATTCTTTTGTCAATATTCTTGAAGTAATTTGAAAAATGTTCAGAAATGCATAAATGTGATTTGGTTTAAATGTATAGTATGTTAATATTATAGCGTTGGCTGCTTGTTGATAGTGTAAGTTCATGTTTCATATGCTTTCCTCTGTATATCTTAGTGGGAGATATTGATTCAAACTCCTGTGAGGGATTTTTGATCCATTCTCGAAATTTCTGGCAGGTTTACACTTTATATTACGGTTCTATTCATTATCATTAAGTAACAATGAAAAGTAAAAAGTTATTGATAATTTTTACATTTACAAATACATTTTAAAATAGTGTTCAAATGAAAACACTAGTTAATGTATTATGATTCAAACATGACTTAAAGGAATAGTTCACCCAAAAAATTAAAGTTGTTCCAAACCTGTATGAGTTTCCTCCTTCTGCTGAACACAAAAGATGATGCCCAGCTGGAGTGCCCTTAATCTCCACCAGAGAGCAATCCTTCCTAGTCCATTACCATTGCTTCACAAACTACTTTTCCCATAAACCTTTGCCTGGACTCAATATTGTGTGATTACATCCACCTGTGCATCATTAATTTGTTAATCCGGCTGAATCCGAAGTCACCCCCTAAACCCTCATTCACTATTCCCTGTTAGTCCACTAATACTGTTCACTTGAAGGAGTGAATGAAAAGGAGTGAACGAATTTGGACAGCTGTTGAGCATACATCGGTTGTACACTAGTTATTGCAGTGCAATGTGGGATTGAATAAGTGCACTCAATAACGTCCACTATGGATTCGGACAACACTACAAATGGTCACACTACTTAACACTACTCAAATAACGCCCTATTTGAGGATATAGGGGGCGATTTTGGATTCAGCCTGTGTCTTTTAGTCAGGAAGTCAATGAACATCAAATGTTTGATTACTGACATTTTTTTAAATATCTTTTGTTCAGCAGAAGTAAAAAATTCATACAGGTTTGGAACAACTTGAGGGTGAGAAAATGATGACAGAATTTTCATTTTTGGGTAAACTATCCCTTAAATAATTAATAACAGTATATTTATAAATGAAAATTAACCTAGACTAATGCAATTGTTCATTGTTAGTTGATATCTAATGCATGAACTAATGGTGATGAAATGACCTTTATTAAGTGTTAGCAAGGAAAGTTTGGACTCCTTGAAATCTTTAGAAATGAAATGTCTTCATGCAGTTTGTTAACCTGCAAGGAAAATCAGACCATGTCCTCATTCAACCTTCAGCGTCCCCCATGTGGAATCGTGGGGGTTTTAATATTCTGTTGTAGAAGCTTATCTACTTCAAATGACGAATAGCTTGCTCAACATTGAAATCAGCGAATCTCCTCTGTGCTCCAGAATAATGTAGCAGAGGTGGAGGAGCTGCGGATGGAGCTGATGGATGAGGACCTGGTGGAGCACATTCTCTCACTCTTAATCAACCCAGAGATGGAGGTGGATGTCCGTTACTTTGCTGGAGGGATCCTGGCACATCTCACCTCAGTCAGGGGGCCCGTGTGGGGTCTGGATGCTGAGCTGCACTGCACAGTGCAGGAGAAACTGGTGTGTGTATGTTCTTGTGCATATGGTTTATGAGGACGGAATTGTGTATAATGACACTCCCTGTGTCCTCGTAAACCAACTGGCTTTAAAAACATACTAAACAGTGATTTATTGAAAATAAAATAAAAATGCAGAAAGTTTTCTGTGATGTTTAGGGTTAGGGGATAGAATATTCAGTTTGTAAAACTATTACACCTATGGAGAGTCCCTGTAAACCACGTGTGTGTGTGCATTAGTTCAAATGTATGTGTTTTTTATGTGCTCAACTCTGCACCTTGAATCTCTCACTTTTAGCACTCCTCTATCCTATCATGGAGTTCTCCTGAGCGTGCAATGGTTTCCTACCGGTAAGTGTTCTAATATTTACTTTTTTATTGATTATTCTGTATTTATGTAGCCTGGGTGCCAGCCCGAACCCCGCCCACAATATTTTTTGGTCGGGAAGTTCGGTCTGGACTCGCTCCGTTGAGGAGCTATTATGCCCGAACAAAAATTGTTCGGACCAATCAAATTGTCAGGGCGGGCTTTATACGATGATGGACAGATGAGCAACGGTAACGTAATCACCTACGTCACCAAAGAGTGCTTGATTTGAATTAGTTTACAACAAAGACGAGTGCAGCTGGAGAATTGAGATTTCACGAGTTCACATTTACAAATAAGTCAGATAGAATAAATGCTTATAGCCTATAAGATTTCACGAGTTCACACAAATAAGTCAGATAGACTAAATGCGTATATGACGTGCTGTCCGAGGGCTGTGGGCTCGGTAGCCATACTCCCCCGTGTTCCTGGTTGTGAGAGAACAAGACAAGAGTGAGGATTCGGGGTGGTGGAGGGATGCTGAAAAACTGTCAAGGAGTGTTAGGTAAGTTGACAGAGTGAATATGCTTCCTCATGCTGATATAGGGTAACTTTAGACATGGTATTGTTTGATGACAAGTTGATATTGGATTGATTATTTGTACGTGCTTCTCCCGAACTTTGTTTATGAAACATCATGTGTAGATTCCGCCATCGCGTCTGTTATAGAAGATATGCACAGCGCATTCATTTTAAAAGAGGAACAGAGAGCCGCGACATTTTGTTGGTTGAAAATATGAATGAAGAACATGCGTCATTTACTCCGTTGCTCTGATTGGTTGTAGGTCTATCCAATTGAGTGCAGAGTTTTTTTTTTTCCTGGTTCGGTTGAGACACGCCCCATAATCAAATCTCTATGGAGCAGTCTCAGACTCACATTCTGACTAGAATATGAGTATGACGAAGTCAGGCTAGTATTTATGTAATATTATACAATAATCAGTCAAAAGATAGGACACACCTAAGCATTCCATAATAATAATATTATTATTATTATTACTTACCAAATTTCAGAAAAATAGTGCAACTATAATATTACACAAATGGGCATAGGGGAATTGTGAAGTGAGCAAAGTTTGAGTTCACCTTTTTAAAAAAATTACATTTTAGTTTTGGAAAGAAATTCATTTGTAGGCACGAGTTATATTTATATGTGTCTACAAGACTAATTTTAAGCTTTTGGGCAGAGGCTCTGATAAAAAGGATCATGAGAAACATAAATTCAGTCCGTGCTTTGGTGAACTATCGGGTTGATTTTCACCAAAACTATGAAAGCACTTGAAAAATAACCAGAGTTATGTTATTAACTCCTTTCTTTCTTGCTTCCACATTTATTAAAGCACTCAAAAGTGTAAGTCATGATATACAGCAAGCTTTTTGATCAAAAGGGCCATCAAAAGCATAAAACTGTATATTATAAGAAAATGTACTGGCAAGGAGTAGCAAATTCTGCCATCATTTACTCACGCCACCTACTGGACTGGAGTGTGTAGCGCTAAATGGTGCACAGGAAACACAATGGCTGAAGTCACCATTTACATGTACAATTAAGGGATAGTTTGTCCAAAAATGAAAATTCTGTCTTCATTTACTCACTCTCTTGTCCTTCCAACCCTGTATGTATTCATATTTTTTTAAATTAACTATCCCTTTAAATATCATGTAGTTTTTCACCAAAACAATAGATGAACTTGAAAAATAATCAGCAAGCCATTTTTATTATTAGTGAGTCGTGATGTGCAGCCATTGTGTTAAATTCACCCAACCAACTATTCATTAAAATCTTATTTTCTATTTCTTTCAAACAAGAAAGACTTTGTCCAGAGGAAAGGAGGAGAAAATCCAAAGAATAAGCTGGTCACTTGTTTCCATGCAAATACACACTGTTTATCGTATATAAAATGGAAAACAGTATAGAAACAGTTTTCAAAATTCAACAGTCATACAAATTTGTAATGGAACTGTTAATTTAACACTGCAGTAGCACAGACAGCTTTTGATGTCTTTCCTTCTCTCTGTCTTCCAGGACGCTCCAGCCCTTCTATCCTTTGCTACACATCTCTCAGTGTTCTGGTGTTCAGCTGTGGGCTCTCTGGGCCATACAGTTTGTCTGCTCTCAGAACGGTAAGAAAAAAGCCAGAGAGACTAATAAATGGCAAGTTCACTGAGATACACAGCAAATCCCTGAAATCCCTTGCTTTTCACAGAAATTAGTTTAAAAAAAAACAAGGAAAACAAAGAAAAGATAATGGTGTAATGTAGTTTTAGTTTGATTATAGTGACATTCACTACTGGCCCATTATACATATTCAGAGTATATTTATACAAAGTATCTTTCCTTACCAGGCTCCATTCAAACCTGAATTCTGAATTCCTTTAAAATTCCATTTTAATTCCTGAATTTAAATTGATGTTGGAAATTGGAGGTATGTTTGTAATTCTAATTTAAGGAATTAAAGTAAATCCCCACTGTCTGGTCCCACCCAGCCTAGAGTTTTCTGTTTTCACAAGTCATTTATGATGTACAAAACATTTTATTACAGATATTTTGCGGCAATTTCCCAGAAAGTGGTGATTTTGTTGGGATGGAAACACTACTTTATTCACAAATGTTTTATTATGTGACATTCCAATTATGTGCATAAGTTAAATTCGCAAGTTTGGATGGAAACATAGCTAATGTTGCTGCTATTGCTTCAGATAGAAAATAAATGAATAAATAAAAAGACGGCTGTGCAAATGATTCAGTGAATAGCAGAGAACAGCGTGGTCATTCCGATTAACACACACTGTCTAGCACACACAAATACACTCTCTAGTTGTTTATGTGCCCGCTAAGGTTGGTAGTAGCCCATGTGATGTGGTTGTATGATGTATGCATGTTTATATGTGTGTATGTTGTATGATTTTGGAATAGGGGAGTGCCTATACACTTTACTCTGTAAGGCAAGAGAGAGAACTTTACTGATCATGTGCTGAATAAATGTCTTCTTAGTGGTGAAATTTCGAGCCACTTACAGAAATGCAGCTCTTGTTCTCTTGTTGTAGCCCCTCAGTACTGCAGTATGCTCCAGACGGAAGGAGGTACAGACTTACTGAGAGTCCTGAGCACCCATCCAGACACCCACAGTGACGTGAAGTGTCTGGTAGAAAACATCCTTAAGATCCTGGAGCGAAACCTTCATCCCGCCAGCCCAGGTTCAAAACGTGCTAACGTCTCTCTGCAGTGAACATGCTCTGTTAATGTTGTCGTTACTTGTGATTTAATCATTTTAGGAATAACTCTTTAAATGTCTGTATTTTCAGAATTTAAAACACTCATGTTCTTCTTGTTTGGTCTGTCTGCTTTTTCTAGTGGAGGATTTTCAGTGACACCACAAAAACAAAAAACCCAATGGATTTAACATGGTAATGCACTGAAGGATTCAAAAAGGGATGTACCACTATGTACCCTTTTAAGAAGACATTTCAGAACTCTAATACAAATGAGATTCAACAGAAGAGCACAAGCACTTATCTGGTGATTGAAGATAAAAAAAAAAATATATATATTTTTTTTTTCTGCCTAAACTAAGTGTTTTTTTATAGTTTGTTATAAAAGTGTTATGAACTTGTGAAACGCATAATCCCACCCCAAAACTCACACCATTGGTGGAGCCAGTCTTGCTGTGTAGGTTGACCTGGATGCTCAAACAACCAGCATATGAAAAGCAAAACATATATTTGATACACAAGTTGTACTGTTGGTTTAAACTTCTTCAATTCTTTAAAATTCATGTTTCTGGATGAAAAACAACACTACCATAATCTATGTATACGCAGATGCCTCATAAGCCATCCCCCATATTGGAATGGTTAACACTGGTTAGTGAGCACTTAAACCGTAATACAAAAAAAATATAAACACAAGCAAAATAAAATCAAGCAGAGATTGGTTTATACGGTTTCAAATTATTATGCAAGTGATTTAAGTAAAATAAACATTCAGATTTTAGTTTTTCTCATATCTTGTTTAGATAACTGGTATTAGTCTCAGACAAGTTTGTTGAGTAGTTTGCCGGGTCTTCTTAGATAATGGAAAACCTACTTAAAAAGGTTGTTCCACATTATTAAGCAAGTCACATTTCTCATGCAATATGGAGAGGAAGAAAGATCTTTCTGAAGATGAAAAGCATGAAATAATGCAGTCTTGCAAAAGGCATGAAAACTATGTTGCAAAAACTGAATAGAGATGATAAAACTGTCAAAAGATTTGTGAGTGATTTAGAGCACAGAAGAACTCAGTGAGCCTAAGAACAAATTAATTGTATAAAAAATGGGCAGCTTTAAAAATAAAGTGTCTCTGGAGACCCAAGAATCTCTCCTTGCAGGCTGCAGTTGAATAAAGTTGCATTTCAGCCACCTCTAACCAAAGAGAAACATTTTTATGTATTGATTTAAAAATCATCTCGTATGCCTGTATATAAGTAACATATCTGCAGCTTTTGATCTGACCAAATGAAATGCAAATGCTTTTAAATCAATTATGTTACTGACGTTTAGATCTAGCAATTGCTCAGTCAGATCACACATTACAGATTGGCTAGCAAATTGTCGCTTTCTGTTTTTGACTGCAGGCTCTCCATAGTTTGAGGTTTCTTGGTTTTGGCAACAGGCGATTCACCAGAAGTCAACGACGATTGCCGTTAAGACCTTTCCAGATAAAAAAGCAGACATCTACATGACAAGTTTAAATTCTAAGCAGCTGAATCTTCAGATTATGGCATATTGTAGCCAGGTCATCTTTCTGTTTACGGATGAGATGTAACCACGCAAAGACAAATGATGTCAAGTTGATTTTTCCCACGACCTGACAGCATGGTCGCTCATTTGGTGCTCCAAACAGCCCAGATTCTTCCTTCTTCCCAAAAATAGACGGCAGTATCCTGGCAAGGTTGCAAATCATCAAGCACAGTCGAAGGACGTGTCAATTTGAAGGATCCTTGGTAGGCAGGCTTCGTTTTCGCTTCCTTCATTTGTGTATTTTGAAGAACGCATCAAGTATTAAAACTTCTAGGACTATAGATAAGTCCAATGAAGGAAAGTTCTCAGCCATCTCATCCCTCGCATGAAATGAGAAAATATTTTTTTTTCATCAACGTGGAAAGTGTCATTAAAAAACATTTAGAACAAAAATCTTAAGAAAATCACATTTTTGTTAAACACTTTGTCTGGATCAAATTCAGAACGATGACCAAAACGTAGCTTGCACACTCCTGTATCTCTTTGTGGGTTCAACATTTCATTTGGTAACGCTGGGAAGTTTTGATTTTTATGTGCTGTTGAATGTTTGTGTGAATGTTGAGCTTAATTGTGCGAAAGCTCCTTCTGGTTTATGCAGATCATTTTCTTCACTTGGTTTTGAATGCTGCACTATTTCAAAGATCTGTAGCAGTGCCCCTACTGTATAACAGTGAAAACATGAAAGCTGGAAAAACTTGTCAATCATGAGGAAGTGTTGTGTCATAAATTACAAAAAATCTGGCAGGCAAAGTGCTTAAAGCATAGAGCCTCCTTGTAGGAGGAGCTCTTGCATTCAAAATGGTCACTGTATCTAGAACTAATCAAAGAGGCCCCAGACCAAAGGTGTTCTGGCCAGGGAAACACCGACTCGTTGAACTTTGCTGATAATGACGGAACTTGCGAACATAGTTGGCTAGAGATGGTTTCAGGAAACACACCCCTGGATGGTCATGAAACAGTGGTTGAAAGCATCCAACACCTGTAGGTGTGTTGGCAGTGGCTTCACCGGTGTACCGTTGGACCTGCTTCACTCTGATTGGGATCTCCTGAGGGAACTCTGACACCTGATCTGATAACCAAATGTTGGAAGGCCAAAACAGTGCAAAGTCACACACTTGACTTCACACTCTCTTGCAAGTACTGCCGGAAACAAAATTGTCGATTTATAAGCATATAAGGCATATAGCGTCTATCCCAGAAGTGATGGATGAGACAAATCAGACCCAAGGTGCCTTGAGAGAAGATCTGCTCCCAGATTCAATCGACCTGGGATGTACACCGCCCTTAGTGACATAAGTTTGTTCTGCACCCAAAGCAAAATGAGCCACACTAACTTCCATATGGGGCGTAATCGCATTCCCCCCCCTGGTGTGCAAGACAACCGATATGGTGTCTGCTCTGATGACCACATGCGCCTAAAAATGTCTTTAAGTCAAAGAAATACAACCATCATCTCCAGGCAATTTATATGACCCTCCAGTCTTCATAGGCTTGGAGTCCTTCAAAAACTGTGCTCTAAAATGCAGTGACATACTCCACCCTATGAAACACCCAGAGTTAAAAACTGGGGTTATATCTATTGTAACGGAGTTCAACAGCATCTGTAGCCCTTAAGCAGTGAGGTTGCAGACGGACAAATTCCTCAGCTGTTGACCCACCAGTGAAGCAGGTCCAACGGTACACCGGTGAAGCCACTGCCAACACACCTACAGGTGTTGGATGCTTTCAACCACTGTTTCATGACCATCCAGTGGTGTGTTTCCTGAAACCATCTCTAGCCAACTATGTTCGCAAGTTCCGTCATTATCAGCAAAGTTCAACGAGTCGGTGTTTCCTGAAACCATCATTACAACGAACATTCACAAACAGTATCACAAAGTTTTGTGTTTGAAACGACAGCTCTCAACCCGTGGTTAGACGTATAGTTTTTTGTTTGAATGACGTGGAATTAATAAATCCTTACCTGGAGCAAAATAAGCAAGCTGAAATTTAGTACAATTAGGGCTGGGCGATATATCGCATGACATTGTTATGCGCATCTCGTCAGTAAAGCCGCTTCCTTGATTAGTAGTAAATCACCATCACCTGCTTTCAGATGGAGCGGCATTTACTACACAGAGCCGTAGTTAACTGACAAGCTGAGCCATATCGCATTAATTATCGCGGACGTATCGCCTGCGATAATTAATGTGATATGGCTCAGCTTGTCAGTTAACTACGGCTCTGTGTAGTAAATGCCGCTCCATCTGAAAGCAGGTGATGGCGATTTACTACAAGGAAGCGGCTTTACTGACGAGATGCGCATAACAATGTCATGCGATATATCGCCCAGCCCTAAGTACAATCTGTATCTTCTATTTCAAATATATATATTAAAAAAAATTATTTCCATCTTAGTTTGTCAAGAGATTTAAAGCGTCATTTTTGAAGAGTGTGCATGTGCGAACATGCTCTAGTACACAAGAACGAGCTTATGATTGAATAACGTAACATTGGTACCTACGTTAAAAAGGAAGTAGCGTATGGTAGTCATGTTACGGCAGAGTGAATAGCGAATCGTGTTTCTCCACATGGCGTGGAGATGAAGTGGTTCATGCAGAGCGAGGGACGCAGTGTTAATATTTATTTTGTGGGTTTACTGACTGTTTATGGATGACAGTCTCATGTATTTCTATTTTCCAATTTCTCTGGTCGAACAATCCATAAGCATGCAAGCCTGGAGGAAGGTTAGGTGGCGGAGCTGATGTTTAAGCCAGGGCCGGAAAAGCCTCGGGATCATCCACATTTGGGAACAGAAACACCTCCACCCTGTCAAAGAGTCATAAACTATACACGAGTCATAAACACAAAAAGGCCTCTGGTAGCACCCAAAACACTAAATCCACAGGTGACTTTTCCAGCCATGCTTGTGCCGTTCGGCCAAGATAGCAAGCTGGTGGTAAAAGTGCCGTTGATGCGGTCCACCAACCCATTGCTTTGGGGGTGCAGGGGTTTAATGCAGGCTCTCTTGATCAAACACCTTGTTGCTACGCAGCTCATCTCCTCCACCAGCTTCCCATCTGTTATTCCCCTTGGATGGATATTTGACACGTTACCGTCTGCATAGGACGGGGTAAACTACAGCTGACAGCAGAACCTCACAACCAGTCCCAGTGTTATCAAGACAAGTGTCATGAATGAATTGTCATGAAAAAGGAAAAATATTTCTGGATCAACACTGCTATGAAAGCGGGTATTAATGTGACTCGTGTATAATGCTGCTAAGGACAAATCCAACAAATGTATATAGAAAAGGGTTATTATTCAGAGTATGGTACAGATAGTCTTAATTTACCAATTTTCCTGAATGCATTGACAGAACAAGTGATCCTGCAGACATTTGCTGATATTCTCGGTACCAGACAAACAGGTAACAGAGAGACAAAAGCAGAGCATTGACAAACCGGAAGCATGGACTCAAACATAGTGTCGTCTTCCATTTTATTGTCCCTCCTACGAATACAGAGTACATCGGCCATCACACTTTGAGGTCTTGCTATTTCACATACACAAAGAAGCTGGTTCCAACTTTTCTTTTGCAGCACACTGTTGTCCCACCCTGAATTACACATTTTTCAGAAAATGCAAGCAGTAGTGCCATCATAGTAATAATTAAAAATAAACACACAGCAAAGATCACAGAAGGAATAAAAACAAAACAAATGGTACTGATGCAAAAAGACCACGTGCTTAGTAGCTATATTTCAAATGTCACCAAAAATCTAAGTGCAAGATATGTCAACAACCTTAGCTAGAGAAAACTCACTAAAGTCAAACGAAACTTCATGTTAAGAACATGACTTGCTGAAACTTACCATCCAAGCTCAGGAAAATAAACTTATGGCAGATGAAATAAAACAGGTTATCTTTCTCTCATACACACGCACAACACATCACGATAGTGGTCCTAAGGTTTCTAAGAGATGAACTTGTATGACTTGAGGACCAGCCTGGATCTACATTGAGCCCTGGGTGATTTAACAAGATAAGGAAGTAATCTCTCTGAGGAACAAAGACAACTATGCATACTAATATCACAGGTCCAGCAAAGGACGACAAAACACCAAAGCAAGATCAAGACGACGCGTTTGCTTCTTGCTACCGGTCAAGAAAATAAAATAAAAAATCCAAATAACAAGAGGGTAGCTTGACCTTGGAGCTTTCTTTCAAAACATTTAAAATAGTCAATATACATTACTCATGTATATGTTAATAGTAAAATCATCACTACAAGTCTTGTATTCTCACTTAGTAGTGAGAGATGGAGAGAGAGAGAAAAAAAAAGAAGAAAAATCTGCTTTTGGTAGAGCCATTGAGAGAGTGAGTGCACTCAATTACACGCAGACACCGCCGTGTCCCGAGGGAAGCTTAAGCGTTCACAACACACTTCAACTTCTATCTTGAAAATGCATACATTCAAGCAGCAATAAAAAAATATTTATGGCGAATGCATAATCTCTGGAAAAAAGGGAAAAAAATACTGTATGAACATCCCTGCTATCATGTCTCTAAATACAAAACCTCTACCCATAATTTGCTTCAGTGTAACAAGAAGTCCTTTTTGTGTTTTTCCGCAGGTAAAAGTCAGTTCTCAGTGTATGTATGGATGACAGTCTCATGTATTTCTATTTCCCGGTTTCTATGGTCGAACGATCCATAAGCATGCAAGCGTCAAAGAGGAGGGGAGCCTGGAGGAAGGTTAGCTGGCGGAGCTGAGGTTTAAGCCAGGGCCGGAAAAGCCTCGGGATCATCCACATTGGGAACAGAAACACCTCCACCCTGTCAAATTCAAAAGCAACACACTTCAGGACTACACAGCAATAAGGAGAAACAATCATTTATTAATAGTAGTACATGTATTGCTCTTTTTCCTGTAAATCAAACACCGACTAAATTAGTGAAATCTGGAAAATATGTGTAACTCAAGCATTCAGCATCTTGTGCCATATTCAACTTTCCAAAGTCTGTGACGGACACCTGATGCTTGCTGGGGTCGTTTAAACCTCTCTGGAAGTGTTGTATGATGGCATTGTTTTGGCACAAACATTTATATAGGACAATTCCGTTTTTTTTATATTTGTTGGTATACATTTATATTATACTTTATGATTGTTGTTTTCATTTGGTCTCCCTTATTATTGTGTAAATAATACAGAAGGACTCCGATATCTATACTTTCATTTTTAGTACTTTCCAAGACCGAGTACCGATGTATTTCAGGCATGTTATTGGCTAAGGACAAAAAAGCAGGAAAATATACTGAGACCCCCCCCCCCCCCCCGATCAAACTGAGACACCCCCCCCCCCCCCCCCAAAAAAAGAGAGAGGTTATCGAAGCCCTCGCCCCACAGAAAATATCCAGATACTTACATAATTGTGATGAATTTAATCCTTTGTAAGTGATCATTTTGCAGTGTAAGATTACAGTTAACACCTTTAAATATTACATAAATGTATTATTATGTATTTTTATTAAACTTAGTGAGTGTATAAATCAGCAGCAAAAAGTAATTCTTGAAAAAATCTGCACAGTAATTTTATCAAATCTAAAATGTTAATAAAAACAAATTACTATTAGTACTCTTATAAAATTCAATCAGGCAATCATACATTTGACAATTTTATATTTATATATGAATGTCAAGAATTCAGAAGTGTGTATATTTATAAAGCCTACACTACACTACACAGAAATAGCATACAATTAAATTATGCTTATTTTAAATGTATTGTGCAGGCTAGGTATACAAACATATAGGCTTTTAATAATCTTTCAGTGCGCAAAACTATGAAAATATGAAACGCTTCAAAACAGAGCGCACAAAGCGCGTATGCGCATCGCGGGCGCAGAATGATGTGCTCAAAGCAACATGGAGTCACAGTGTGCAGCGCTGCGCTGCACAAGTGCGCATTTAAAAGTTCACGGCACAAAGAGAAGAAATGTCGAGCGCACAAATCCTAGTGTCTATCTGTCCAACAGTTTACTGATCATTTGTTTCTTCACAGTTTTAAATTCCAGTTATTGTGCGTTTGATGCCGATTTAGTCCTTGTGATGTGTGATCTAACAGGCACGCGGTAGCGAGTCGTTTAAAAACAGCAACAAACTCCAACAAAATAAAGTCATTTTATGCAAATCCACAGCCTTTTCTCAACAGATCAAGCATTATAATGTGAATATCATATTGGAGAGAGTTTTACCGTGCTTGTATGCTGCTGTAACCGGACGAAGCGTGTGCGCTGTTTGAATACTGAATGGAGAATGACTGACAGCCGCAGAGGAGGGAAAACGATTTTTCGTAAACTTTAATGATGTAAATAGACTTCTGTCCCTCACATTAAGCTATGAAATAGGCTTCAGATGAATTTGTCACCCAAACTGACGTGAAAAAAGCGGGAGGCGCCGAAAAGCGCACTGTTTGCATCCCTGTACTTGGAAAGGAAGGAAAAATGCATCTCTTTGCCATCTGTAAGCATGGTGACGTGCCGCCCGGTGTGGCCCTGTTGCGCGGGGACGGCGATTGTGGTTCCGTCCCGGGTTACCATGGTGACGGTTGTGAGACACCCCACCCCCCCCCCACCCCCGTGTGTTTTTTTTTTTTTTTTACAGATCTGCATGATTCACGTAGGTCACATTTTCAGGTCGGAAAATCCGGAATTCCGGATTAATCCAGAAAAATCACATCCCTGGTATTTGTGAAATATCACAATTTTCAGGTACAGAAATCGACAGAAGTAATCAAATGTAAAATAAGTATTCACTGTATAAATCTAGATTTATCTTTGTTAAAATGACAAGAGTCATTTCTTTTCTTGCTATATTAACATTGAGGATGAAAACAGCAGCTGGTTTATTAGGCTGCTGCCCCTTTAAGAGCTGCACGTATCCAATATACTGTTACACATGGTTTCTTTCTCGAATGTTTCACAAGCGCGCAAGTTAACGTTAGTAATATGCTCCTTGTTTAACTGTCTTTGCCATTGACATATCCGACCGAACTACAAACTTTCCAGCGATGTCTGTGTCTGTTTCGCTTAGCAGCTATAGCATGAATATTTCATTTGTTTAATAATCTGTTAATTAGATACATTTACTTCATATACATCCTTCTCTATTATATACCCATTCCATTCTGCTCTCTATTTGCGCTGTTGCTGGTGTTTCTTTGTCACAAGCACTGTACTGTACACATGCTGCGTGGTATCGGTTGTCGTATCGGAGTATTTTACAGGTAAGCGAGCGCAATATTGGGCCCCATACCAACACTGGTATCAGCGCATCCCTAGTTTAAAGCATAATAGTAACAATATAAAGTTTTGTAGCTCTTTGTTGGGGTATAAGTGAATTGAGTTCATTTAAAAACAATGTATTTTCTAAGTAAAACATGAATATAATGCATAGTGATAATGCCATCGGGGCAGACTAGTTTTATTTGATATAAGCTGTATCTGTAACAAAAGTACATGTCTTAGTTCTTTACCTTCTCAGATCTGCCTCCGCCTCGGCTTGGGCGTCCGCCACTGCTGCCACCTCCTCCTCCTCCACCTCCTCCACCACCACCACCTCCTCCTCCACCACGGCCTCCACGTCCTCCACGAGAACCTCCACGACCACGTCCTGGTCGACCCAAGTCTCCGAAGTTGATCTCCAGCTGGGATGTGATGTCATTGGCTGGCTTACGGAAGTGGTGTTCGCCTCCTTCTTCAGCCTTAAAGAAAAAAATATTACAGGAAACAAATCTATCATTCCCAATTTCACATGATAAGAACTTCAGCAAAGAAACTATGACCACAGAGCTGACCCCTCAATCCAGCTTGAAGAACTAATATTAGTGCTGTCAAAATTAACGCAAACAATACATTTTTCCTTTCAACTCATTTAAAATATTTAAAGATATTAACGCAGCACTGTTTTTTTTTTTGTCATCCTTTGGCTAATCTACAGTATATGATCCCGCTATCATTCATTCTAGTGCTATTAAACCATTCATGCGTGATAAGACGCAAAAAAGAACTGAAATCTTTACCGGCACAAAATGGTCTTAAAGTGACAGCAGCCTAATAACCCCACTGCTGTCTGATTAATGCTAATCAAAGAACAAGAGAGAAAACCACTCACTGCTCGACTGAATAATGTCTTATTCAGGATTAATCAATATTTCATTTATAATTTATGCAGTGAAAACTGTAGTGTTTGATAACTGTATTCAATTTCTGTTTATTTCTTAAAATCTTAAAGCACTGTTTACAAGGTCACATGGGTCAAAAACAACAAAAACTATATTCTTTTGTGCAACCCTGATATTTATCCCTGTGTTGAACCCTGATATATTAAAGGCACAGCTAAATGTGACAATTTGGTGAAGATTGTTTTAAGTTCACACATATTAAATGTTAAAATCGATAGCTTTTAATTATACTATAACGTTAAATGGGTGTAAATAATGGCTAAAATTGAACAATCCCAGCAATAGAGACAACTGTATTGGTATCAGTGATGCATTCGTATTTCTTAGTAAGAAGATGCCATTAAACTAGTATTTAAAATAATACTGTGTGTTGTTTCTACATTATTTTGGAGATATTACTTAAGTATTACAACATAAAAATATATTAAAAACTTTAATGTTAGGTGTGATTAATCGCGATTAATTACAGAACAATATGTGATTAATTTAACATGCTGTCATCAGGGAAGGCAAACTAAATTAACAGGAGCGGTTGGGAAGAAAATCACTGTCAGGGTTTTTCCTGCATTGAAAATGTTTTGGCGGCCACCAAAGCGAATTTCTGTCCCGCCAAAGCCTTATTTGATCGGTGAGTGACGTAGATCAGGGGTTCCCAACCTTTTTTGTGCCAGGGACCAGCATATTCATAAAAAAAATTCCAGGGACCAGTTGTCAATTTTAAGATGCATCGTTTGGAACATATCACTGTGTAAAACAGTAACAGCCTATCATTTATTTGCATATAATGAACTAGGTGGCAACAAAGGCTACTTGTATGAATATACCAATCTTTTTAAACTTTCAGACCAGTTCACAAAATGTTTCCCTTTTCTGCCATACAATTAGGTCTACTTCAAAAGCAACTCACACAGCACTCACTCACTAGCAGGTGGCAGTAATGGCAAATTGTATGAAAATACCAGTCCATTTCACCTGTCAAATCTCTCCAGAACCACTAAAGACAATCACTTCAACAGAAACTTAGTGTTTTCACACACCAACAGGTGACAACAAAGGCTAATTGTATGAAAATACCAGTCCATTTCACCTGTCAAATCTCTCCAGAACTACTAAAGACAATCACTTCTACAGCAACTTAGTGTTTTCACACACCAACAGGTGACAACAAAGGCTAATTGTATGAAAATAAGTGCCAGTTTCAACAGTCAGACAGTTTCAGAATACAATAGCAAACACATAACTTAGTGATTTCAGCCAATCATTTTTAAAAGTATAAAATTAGAGATTAAGCTTTAACCTTTAACAAAAAATACCAGATCAGACCAATGAGAACAAAACTATTTTAATGTGAGCATGAACTGCTTTATTGATATTACTATATTTGTAGCTGTGCACGAGACAAGCTGTTCTTCCTGAGCATCCATAAAAAACATATGCATCCAAAACAATGCACACAAATTCCAGGATACAATAAAACGAAATTTAAAAAGGTCTGCTTCACAAATATGAACGAAAACCAGCTTACAGTTTTTCACCACAAATAACACACAACGGATTTAGCGCCAAGGAATCGCCTGTTGTCGTAAATCCATACCTAATGTATGAGGTATTGTATTTATGAAGCTTGACTTTTCTCTCTCTCTCTCTCTCTCTCTCTCTCTCTCTCTATTTTCGAGTTGGTCATCGCCTTTCCTTTTACCAGAACTGTCCGCAATGAAATTAGCCATTGAAAAAAATATATGGCGGCCCGCTCATCTCTCCACTTCCCTGTCACTTCAGGTGCAGCGCGCTTTTTTGCAGTCCGTTCAGATATGACGCGTTGCTAAGCAATCGCAAGGCGCTCAAAGAAACACATTTTAATCTATTTATTGTTTAGGTTTTGGATTAAATAACATGACGTCATAGCACTTAAAAAGCATTTAAAAAAGACAATTATTATTATTATAAAAAAAGAAAAAAAAAGAAACATTATTCTGGGAATATTTCAAGGCCCGGTACTAACGGGTCCACGGACCGGCACCGGTCCGGGGACCGGGGGTTGGGAATCACTGACGTAGATGACTGCTGCGCTTGTGACAGAGAGAGCCCCGGCCGCGCGCGCACTCCCACCGTCTGCACACTAAGTGCTGTCTAGCTCTCTCTCTCTCTCTTATCTTCTCTGAAAAGCATTCACATAAACCACACTTTCAATAAATGAAAAAACCAATCCAGTGATGAGATGTTTACTGTGTTGACACAAATCTTGTGCGATGTCCTAACTGCCGGGATAATCACACAACGTCCACCAATGACACGTCCAATTCGCAAACTATGACTCCTTTGAACCGATTCACTTTAATGAATGGTTAAAACAACTGATCTATCCAACACTGAACTCACGAGACGTAACACTTTACAATAAGGTTCCATTTATTAAACTCTAGTTAACTACATTAGTTAACATTTACTATTAATAAATTGAACTTCTACAGCATTTATTAATCTTTGTTAATGTTAATTTTTACCAGTAGCCTACATTATTGAGGCTACAATGAACAGCTGTATTTTTTATTAACTAAGATTAACAGATTAATAAATACTGTAATAAATGTATTGCTCATGGTTAGTTCATGTTAGTTAGCCTAATACATTAACTAATGTTAACAAATCAAACCATATCGTAAAGTGTTACAAACAAATCACTTACTCAGAACACCTCTTAAAATGAGAATGTAAGTGTGCTTACCACATTTTCTTAGTAAGAGTGGTTAGCAAGATAACCTTAATGAACTCCAGTTTTTTCACGTTATTTATATGACAATGTGTAGAAACATTACCAAAAAAATCATTTACTTTAGACTGGAGTGAGGTGAAACCAGAAAAAAAAGTGCAAAGCAAGTTGTTGTTAGCTAGCTGCTAATTGTCTTCAATTGTATATGGTAGAAAATTAAGACTATTAGTTAAAATAACATTTTTAATGCTGCTTTTTTATTCTACTTTTTGATATTGATATGATATTATATACCAAAATAATTATCAGTTCTAGCAAAGAAGGATTTTATCTTAAAAAGCTATGAAATCCAGTGGTAAAATCACAGCTTTTTTTTTTTAAAGGAGGGCAAGAATGGATGACAGTGTCTGTCGGACCCCACCGAAGACCAATTTTGACCCAGGAAAAACCGGTTAGTAAACCGGGAAGAGAATGACTGAGGAACAGAAGCTTGCAAGAGAGGGATTTTTTGGTTTTAAAAAGTCAGCATGTCATTGAGTGTACATGGCCATAGACTCTTGAATTCTGGCGATGTACTATTTTAACTGAACTTCAGTTTAGGATAACCATCTACAAACTGTAAAACAACTTTAAAAGGTGACCAAGAGGGTGACCACCTGAGTGCCTGAATAGTAAAAAACAAAACAATCCAAACACAAATTTAGACAAATACCTTGTGGAACGAGTCGGGATCAACATCTCCAGCTTCAATCACAGCTCCAGCGTGCCGCTGGAAACACACAAAAGCAGAAATGAGTCTTGGAACCATTAAAAGACTGACATTTACAAGACTAGAAAATTGGCTAACTGAACCTACCGTGCCAACTTCCTCACTCTTTGACTTGTGCAGTACGTAGCCCTTCTTCCACTGACCATCGTTACCTTCGTTGGGTTTGCGGATGTTGAATTCAACTTTGGACCGTTCTTTGTCTTGCATGGCCTTCCATTCATCCAGTGTCATCTCCTTAGGACCTTCCTCCTTCACCTCCTCTACTTCATTCTCCCTACACACACAACCATCCAATGGCATGCTCTTAGTACGTGAAGCATTTTCATTTCTTCATATCAGCTTATGGAGAACAGAATTGCACTCACTTGTTTTCGGAGTCGACAGGGGCGTGTTCTTCACCTTCAGGAACAGGCTCAGGTGCAGCGGACTGATCAAGCTCACTGTCAAATCAGACACTTATCAGATCTGGAGAACCCTTGAGATGATCAAACTAAACCTTTTAAACATTTCAGAAATGTACCCTGAATTTGGCAGTGTTAATTAAATAAACACTATGGTAATGATCAGATTCTTACTATGGTAATGATTAGGCGTTACTCGTATCTAGAGCACAAGCGGGACAAGTTTCATGTCAAAATGTTATACTTGGGGTTGAATAAATAAAAATGATTTATTTGCCTTACCAAACACCCCTAATTAGAATAAGAGTCACATCACATAAGCGGTTCAGGTATTTTAGACGATCTACAACAGGGGCCGGCAACAGGCGGCCCGCGGGCCAAAACTGGCCAATGCCAGCGATCGTATCTGGCCCGCGCCCACAGCCAGATTAATTTGATATCGCCTGGTTCTGAAATAGATCTGTCAAGAGAGCAACAGTAAATTACAATCACTTCGTCTTTAGTGATTTTGCCTTCAAAATAAAAGTACGAGAACGTTTTTGCAGCAATGTTTTATTTTGAGATGAATTGAGAGCTTTTAATTTGAAAATGTTTGAAAGACATTCAAAAGAGTCTGTGGATCGCTTTGTTGCAGATAAGAGACACCGGCTTTGCATTCACAAAACTAGGTAGGATGAACGCACAGTTGTCTTTCCATTCTTCTTTATATGCCCTATTTTCGTATTAAAATGATACACACACAGTCTGTGTTGCAAGCTGGTGAATGAAGATGCTTGCCAGGTTACGTGTCACTACTGCTTTATTAATTTACCCAGTGTAAAACCCAGAGTACCAGCTCATTACCAGTTACAAAAGACACTGTAACAGTCTGTCACAGGCAATTCTAGTTGCATTTTTCATCAATTCATTTCTTAAATGATCCTTTGACTATGTTCTGGCCTGCCATCTAGTGGCAAATTTTATTTTTTGGACCCGATGCCAAACTTACTTGCCGACCCCTGATCTACAATATTTCTGTATGACACACTGGACGAGCTTGAAAGTCAAGTTCCCAAATAAGCTGCCACAACCCCAAGCCTCAAATATTTCCCATCTACAATCCTACCTGGCTTCTTCCTTCACATTGCCCCAGTTGTGCGGGCCACTCCCACCGCGCTTCTCCTCTCCTTTCTGTCGACTAAGACATGAAGAACATTCCAGTGAGACTAATGCAACAAGACCCCTTTAAGCATTTGTTATCGCTTGCTTCTCACACTCACGATTTGTCATTGCCGCTGTGTCTATCAAAGTCACGTTTGCCCCGGGAATCAAAACCATCTCCGCGTCCCATGCCTCGTCCACGGCCCCCTCTGGCCCCGCGTCCTCCTCCGCGCCCTCGAGACGGCTTATCCCCGACTGGCCTGAGGACAACATTTAGAACATTTTATGACAAAGACAACCGGCAATCTTGAGCTACAAATAAAGTAAAAAGATGCTTAGATGTAGCTATTCATCACATGGGGTATCAGTGGATTTATTTACCATGGTGGTTAAACAACTTTTTGAGAATCTGAACCAGACAGACACTGCAACACTGGCTCGACCAATGGCATGAGTTTGACTTCCTGTCTGCCTAACCAATGGCAGATGCAGGACTTACAGACATTATTTTAAAAATCTGTTTGGTGATATCAGTTGTTTTAAAGGTTTTTTTAGGCTTATTTTTTTTCTAAATGAAATAA
Organism: Squalius cephalus; assembly: GCF_949319135.1. Lineage (NCBI taxonomy): Eukaryota > Metazoa > Chordata > Actinopteri > Cypriniformes > Leuciscidae > Squalius > Squalius cephalus. Next base: position 12,587,969 of record NC_137128.1, on the reverse strand, counting down.
CCCTCACTCAGCTAGAACAATCTCTCAACTAATATTGTAAACTACACAGGGAACCCAGTCTTTCAGTACATTACTATAATATTAAAGTTTAAAATGAACAAAAGCGTCCAAATTTAAATGCTTAGAAGTTTACTTCTTATTTAAGCTTAATTATATAATTGTTTCTAATCCAACTTATTGTTTTCATGACAGAATTATTCAAACATACAATGAATAAGACATTACTAACAAATTAAGCGAAAGTTGTCGTTTTTCCACGCTGACTAATGAGCAATTGCTATTGAATGGCTATCCTGAAGTAAATGTTGCCTGACAGTGTTTACAAGCTTCACTGATGTCTTTCTGCGGTCGAAACACTGATTGAGGGACTACATAAAACATGATTCATTTCAGTAAGTTGTACGGTTTCTTTCAACATACCTTCTGATGTTCATTCATGTTTTTCATGCTATAACTAGTAGTAAAGTGGAGGAGATGATGGGTTCTTGAACTGAGGTTGCTACAGTGATCTGTCACGCCACATTAAAGAACTTCATAATTAGTAATCAACCGATAATCAGTTTTACCAATATTTTAACTTGTAAATTTGACATAACAGCCATTAATGCACAAATGAGATGTTAAATGCATGATATGTAGTTTAAACTTGGCACTACATAATAGAGACAAACTCACAGAGTCACGTAATTCATCAAGTCATGTCCCAATAAAGTCTTTAATCTTTATTGGGACATGATTTGATGAATTACATGAGTCTGTCTTCTGATTTTCAAGAATTAAGCAAAATTTTTTTTATTCAGGATGTTTTTTGTGTGTGTTTATTTCACATGCTATATTTGTTATCTGTTTGTTAACCTGATCAAAGCTTTCATTTAAAAGAGACACAATGTGTTTTTTATTTTTTGCACTCTTTTTGCAGACCCCTTTATTTATTGATGTAGAAGTGTGTTTTGTTATAAATGCAAGGAGAGAGTGAAATTACAGTATAAAAGAGTGTTAAAACAGTTTTGTTCAGTACAATTATAAATGTCAAAAACAGAAATAATAAAAATATATCAGTTCTGTATTCAGTTATCGTGTACATAAACATGCATATAATCAGTATTAGATACAAAGTCAATATCAGTCGATCTCTATTCAAAATGGCATTAACTCTTTAAATTTCAGGATAAAATTAATAGAATTTGAAAGCTGAGACTTTGTTTTATATCAAAAGTAACAAAGCTTATTGGGAATATTGGACGGCAGGCAAGCTACAAACAAATGTTTAGTGAAGTTTTGTTCTCGCATCAACTGAAAACAGCACACACTAAGAGACTGATTCAAGAATATACTTATATACATTTTGAACATTTTGAACAATACCTGTTCTTGTCTTAGGACCATTTTTTATGAACCTACTGTATATAGGTTCAATAAAAAATGATGATAGACCGATATAGTCCACCCAGACCTAGTGCCACCAGTTACATTGTTATGATTATAACAAAACTCACTTGTCCACAGAGAACTCGCCCCCCTCTGGCTTTTCATCAGCTGGTTTATCGAAGCGTCGCTCACGAGGAGGACGTCTCTCTGGCCGCCGGTCACCGGGTCGACCCTCTCCTTGACCTCCTTGACCTCCGGGGTGCTGGGAGCTGGCCGGACCCTGCTGACCCTCCGGCCTCCGCCCAACTCTCCTCATTCCTAAAACAGAGATTCAGACATTCATTAAACACGGGTGAAAAAGGCCAACACTAAGAACCTGTGAATTTGATTTTGAACAACTCATCCTTCAGTCAGAGAAAATGAGAACTGATTTTATGAAATATGTTTTTTGATCTGACTGCTGCATGTGGCGGCCAAAAGTAATCCATACATCTATTTCTGAAGCTCTATTAGTAATTAAACAGCACACAATTATTTAAGCATATAGTGCGCAAGTTGTGGGCTGGCGGGGACCATGAAAGTAGTCTACGAGTTTACTTCCACTGTATGTAAAAAAATAAAAACACCAACCATTACATGCGAGCACACAAGGGTGATCAAATGATAAAGGAATAGTTCAACCAAAAATGTAAATTCTGTCATCATTTACTCGCCCTCAAGTTGTTCCAAACCTGTATGGGTTTCATTCTTCTGATGAACACAAAAGAAGATATTTTAAAGAATGTCAGTAAACGGTAGCCTTCCACTTCCGTAGAATTTTTTTTTTCATACTATGGAAGTCAGTGGCTACCAACATACTTTAAACTATCTTCCTTTGTGTTCAAGAAGAAAAACCCGTACAGGTTCGGAACAACTTGAGGTTGAGTAAGTAATGACAAAATGTTCATTTTTGTTTGAACTATCCCTATACAATTTGGGTGAGCTAACTGTTACTCATTTTAGTGTTTTGCACGAGGTCACAATTGTTCACGAATCAATCCTAGTGATGTTTGAAGACACATTTTCACATACTAGCTCAGATCTTACAGCACTAGGGTACAAATATTGTCATTTCAAGAAGAAAGAATAAAATAAAAACTTAAACATGACAATATGAAATGACACATCAGACTGGTGAACACTAGCCTAAATTTGTCATCATGAATGAGTTCCTGCATAGATCTTCGTTACAGTCACGACACACCTTACGATATAAAAGTGAAAGTCCTGCTCATACATTTTTGCATGAGATCAAAACACGCCGACATTTTCTCCATGTGCACATCAGCACGCTGTGAAGTAAACCATCATCACATTATATATTTACATACGGCTAGCACATTAGCATGTAGCTAAGGCAGCTACGCAGTTATAAATAAAGTGAGGATGATCAAATCACAAACAAATAGAGATGTTGACATGTCAGAGGAAGAACACATGTGAAAGACACGTATGCTGAACCTCACTGGGGGCATTTCGCTCTCAAAATATGGTGTTAGTGCACATCAAATGTCGACAACAACACCACCAGCAGCAGCAGCAGCAGCTCCATGTTGACTTCTCTGCTGTGTTTATATGCACACGAGCAAGCGTCAGTCGCCCTGTCCCATAACCCACTGAGCTGCCTACCTAGACAGCATTTTTTGGGCACCACATGTGCGTTACGAACTCATTTATGGCGCGTTTGAGAGGTTCGCGTCAGCATTTTTCAGGCGCGTTGCGACTCGGCAGCGTTTTGTTGTTTGGAGCGTGTCTTTAATATCCAGATATGTTGTCTAGGCTCATTCGGTTTTGAGATATTTAGTTCTGAAACTTCTACATACCCTCCTTCTTAAGTGGCACAGGGGCCTGGATGTCTTCTTTCTTCTCCTGCGTTGTGTTTTTCCTGTCTTTCTGGGACTCTTTCTTCAGCTGTTTAGCGGCTTGAGCTGCCGTCTTCGAGCCGCCCGACGCGGCCGCATCTTTCTTCTTGTTTTCGGCCGCCTTTAAAATCTCGAACGGGTCGGATTCGTCGTCCAATAGCTGGTCGAACCGATTGGTAACGACACAGCCGAAGCCTTCTTGCAGATGCCCGGGCATGATGGCGCCCCAACAACGGGATTCTCCTCCGATTCTTCGAGCAAACGGCTCACGGTGGACAACCACAAGATGGCCAAGGAAGACACACACACCTGCTTCTCTTCCGGCGCTCTCAGTATCCGGGACATTACGGCTCGCGCGACACATGGGGGGTGTAGTTCTACATGTGTACTACTGATGTCTGTGCACTGTGCAGTTCACTATTGCAGAATTATCAAGCATTTAGTGATTATGGTTATTTTGAACCGAACTGAATCAACACTGAACTGCAACTTTGTTGCATTATTTTCTTGTTATCACTGTAAAGCTGCTTTGAAACAATCTGTATTGTAAAAAGTGCTTCAGCTGAATAATGGCAATTTTGTCTTTTTTTTTTTTTTTTGAGCTGCATAACAGTAGAATTGAACTCTGTTTGCATCATTGATCATTATTTTCCTGTTTATCACTGTAAAGCTGCTTTGAAACAATCTGTATTGTTAAAAGCACTATGAATAAAGATGACTTTTACTTGATAATATGTCAAATGTAGCCAATCATAATAGAAGTTTAATTTTGGACAAAAATTTAGTTTTGGACTGGTGAAGAAAACACAATTTGATGTTCCAAATCTTGTCACAGGTTTCAAATCATAGGCTGCTTCTGAAATCTCATTCTTCCCTACTACTGTATAGGCAAAAGAAGTAGGCTATGTCCAAATTCAGAGTAGGTCTACTCCTAAAAGAGTAGGCAAAAAGTACCGGATGACCAACTTCTTCCAGTGAGAAGTGTGTTTATGATGAACACTTTACTATCCCATGAGGCCAGAGGAGAGGATTTATGAACGGCAGTGAAGCGACGTAACTGATGCTGGTAGGTCATATGAAACGGACAACCTGGCGAATGTATGTCTAGATTACATTCATACCACACACATTCATATACTATATAGAACATACTTTTTTTAGCGGCCGGGAAGTAATTATTAAAAATAAGAACCTACCCAAGAGAGTAGGCTACAGTATGTGATTTGGGACGCAGCCGTAAATGTGTATTGTTATGGGGCCTCCAGGAAAAGGATCATGCTGAACTGAATTTTGAACTTGCAGATCATTAAATTAAAAATTAGCTAGTGTCACAAGATGACATTAGTTTTAAGCAAGCTACTCAAAAATGTAGCTAGCTAAAATACAAACAACTACTTCTCAAAAATTAGCTTAAGAGAAGAGCTACGCTGCAAGACATGTTTGCTACATTTAAGCTAACCTACTTTATTTATTTTTTTAAAAATACAAAAGCAAAAGAGTAGCTGTAATTAGATTGAATACACGATTGTCAAAATAAGCATGTAAAAACGTAAGAACAAAACTGGAAAACTTGTGTATGCAAACCTGTGGGGATCAAATATTCTTACAAAGAAAACGTACTCGGTTACCTAACGTAACCTCTGTTCTCTCTAGAGAGGGAACGAGTATTGCGTAAGAAGCTTACGCTACGGGTAAAGTCATCTTTTCTCGAGATATGAAGCCAAAAAATTATCCTTAATTTAATATCTTGTCAACGCAGTGCGGCAGCAAGCAGACCTAGAGCAAGCGAAGTCGCGTGCTCATTGGCTGCTCTGCGGCAACTGCAGCAGCCTATCGCTGAAACCTTAGCGTGACGTCACGCCCAATGAGCGCGCTGGGCGCGCTCACGCGTCACAGCCCATGTGAGGAGGCGTGGCTTTAGCTTATAAAAGAAGGTTCAGAGGCTGCTATTCTCTGGTTTTTGTCGCTGAAGCGAGTGAGCTCGTGGCGCGAGCACGGCGGTTTACGCAATACTCGTTCCCTCTCTAGAGAGAACAGAGGTTACGTTAGGTAACCGAGTACGTTCTCTTACGAGAGGTTCTCTCGTATTGCGTAAGAAGCTTACGCTACGGGAACTTCCCTTGTCAACGCCGTGCGCGTCCCGCATCCACTGAATGAGTCCCAGGGAGAAACCCGGGGAACACTATAACAGGGAACCGGGCGGCCAAGAATGGCTAGCGCAGTACATAAGCACACACATAAGGGGCTCAGAGCGGCGTGGCCGGTCTGACTAACAACCCCAGAATTGAGCTCAACCAGGAGAGCTAAATCACACAGCAGTAGTCTGCACACAGAGTGGGCTGGCTACGCGGGACTTAGACAGATAAGAGTTTAGCCTGCAGGGCAGGAACTTCCAGATTGTAAAATCTCACAAATGTAGAGGGGGAGGCCCAGCCTGCCGCTGTACAAATGTCATGAATGGAAATTCCACTAGACCAAGCCCATAAAGAGGCCATGCCTCTGGTGGAGTGGGCTCTGATACCCAGCGGGCACTGCAAATTTTTAGACGCATAAGCGGCTGCAATCGCGTCCACTATCCACCTGGACAGGCTGTGTTTCGAGGCGGCGAGACCTTTGGTGCGCCCACCAAACGAAACGAAAAGCTGCTCCGAGCGCCTGACAGCGGCGGAGCGTGTAGTATAATTCCTAAGCGCTCTGACAGGGCAAAGGAGTTTACCATCGATCTCGCTGCCGGATGGCGGCAAAGCGGAGAGAGAAATGACCTGCGCTCTGAACGGTGTGCCCAGACTTTTGGGGACATAACCGTGTCTCGGTTTGAGGATGACTTTAGAGTCATTAGGTCCAAACTCGAGGCATGCAGCGTTAACTGACAGCGCGTGAAGGTCACCCACGCGTTTAACTGACGACAGTGCTATCAGAAAAACGGTTTTTAGCGTGAGATATTTCATATCCACTGTTTCCATGGGTTCAAAGGGATGCGCTTTCATGGCCTCTAAGACCAGGGAAAGATCCCAAATAGGAACCGACGGGGGTCGCGGCGGGTTCAATCTCCTCGCTCCCCTGAGGAAGCGGATGATGAACTCGTTCCTCCCTAATGCGCGGCCCAGCGCCGAGTCGGCAAAAGCTGAGATGGCCGCAACATAAACTTTGAGCGTGGAGGGGGACCTGCCCGCGTCCAACAGCTCTTGGAGGAAGCACAGCACCTGCGATACCCCACATGTTAGTGGATCCAGCCCTTTGGCGGTGCACCATTTACTAAACACAGACCATTTTGAAGCATAGAGCCGCCTCGTAGAGGGGGCTCTAGACTGTGTGATCGTGTTCACAACCCCTGTTGGCAAGTCAACGGGTAACCGTTGATGACCCACGCATGCAGAGACCAGCGCTCTGGATGGGGGTGCAAAATCGAGCCGTGGGCTTGAGAGAGAAGGTCTCTCCTCACCGGTAACGGCCAGGGGGCTGTGTCCGCCAGCCGTATTAGATCCGGGAACCATGTTTGATTCTCCCAATACGGGGCTATGAGGAGCACCGTGTGGCGCGCTTCCCTGAATCTCTCGATAACCTGCGGCAGCAGGGAGACCGGGGGAAAAGAGTAAAGCGGGCCGCTGGGCCAGTTCTGGGCCAGCGCGTCCTCGTTCTTTGAAAAGAACTTTGGGCATTGCGCGTTGTCTTGTGACGCAAAGAGGTCGACTTTCGCTCTGCCGAAACGGCGCCACAGTAACTGGACTGTTTGGGGATGCAAGGACCACTCTCCCGGGGGAACATTGTCCCTGGACAGTCTGTCTGGACCATCGTTCAGGCGACCCGGCACGTGCGCGGCTCTCAGTGAGCGCAGTGAGTGCTGAGCCCACACTAGGAGGCGTTCCGCCAGGGTGCAGAGCATCTTGGATCTGAGACCGCCCTGGCGGTTCACATAGGCTACCACTGACATGTTGTCTGTGCGGACCAGTACATGGTGGCCTTGCAGGTATGGGAGGAAGTGCTTGAGCGCATTCTCGACCGCCAGCATCTCTAGACAGTTTATATGAAGGCGACACTCCTGGTCTGACCAGCGGCCATAGACCGGTCTGCCCTCGAAAAGCGCTCCCCAACCTCCATTGGACGCGTCTGTCGAGATAACTTTCCGGCGTGAGACAACTCCCATCGTCACCCCAGTGCGATACCATTCGGCTGCCAGCCAGGGTCGAAGGGCTGAGACACAGCCCTGACTCACTCTGACTCGTAAGCTGCCGGCCGTCCAGGCTCGGTGAGGCACTCGCGCTCTTAGCCAGCGTTGAAGCGGGCGCATGCGCAGTAAGCCCAGCTGAAGCACTGCAGCCGCTGAGGCCATGTGCCCCAAAACTCGCTGGAATGTTCTCAGCGGAGTCTGGTTGCCCGTCTGGAAAGATGCGGCTAGGTGTCGAATGCGGCGCGCGCGCTGCTCTGACAGTCTGGCCGTCATAGCCACCGAATCCAGTTCTATTCCGAGGAACGAGATAAACTGGCGGGGCAGTAATGAGCTCTTGGCCCAATTGACCGAGAGACCCAAATTTTCCAGATGGCCGAGAAGCGCTGTCCTGTGAGACAAAAGCTCTGACTCTGAATGCGCTAGAATTAGCCAGTCGTCCAGATAGTTCAGTACCCGTATCCCCTGAGTTCTCAGGGGAACGAGAGCCGCGTCCATGCACTTCGTGAATGTACGGGGTGCCAAAGATAGACCGAACGGCAGGACGGTGTACTGATATACCCGGCCGTCGAAGGCGAATCTCAAGAATGGCCTGTGACGGGGAATTATCTGGATCTGGAAGTATGCATCCTTCAGATCGAGAGAGATAAACCAGTCTCCCTGGCGAATTTGCGCGAGGATTTGTCTGGTTGTAATCATTTTGAACGGCCGTCTCATGAGGGCTCTGTTCAAGTGTCTCAGATCTAAAATGGGTCTCAGCGTCCCGTCCTTCTTGGGTACGAGGAAATAACGGCTGTAGAAGCCCGACTCGCTCAGAGAAGGATGCACTTGTTCTATAGCCCCCTTGTGCAACAGCTTTGCTATTTCTGCCCGAAGCAGATGAGCCACTTCTGTGTTCACACTCGTCTCGGTTCGCGCTAGAAAGCGAGGCGGACGGCGAGCGAATTGAAGCGAATAGCCGTGCTTTATGGTATTCAGCACCCATTCTGACACGCCCTGGATAGCTTGCCATGCGCTGGCACATCTCGCTAGGGGTCGAATGGTCTCTGGGTTCAGATCGCCGCGCTGTGCGGGATGGGGAACCTGTATCAGAGAAGATAGGGGGACGCGCGCATTGCGCGCGTCGCCGGTGCTCGAATACGGGGGCTCGCAGACAGCGGGGACTGGCTGTGCAGCATTCAATGGCTCGATCACTGTGGACGGGGCACATTTTGAAGCTGGGAGCCCGTGGCGCGAGAGCGGCATGGGGGTAAACGTGCCTGATTGTAAGTGCGCGCGCTCGTGAGCGGGCGCGGGGCTTACATACACAACACGGCCAGTGCTGGGGAGCTTTAGAAGATCTGCATCCCGGGATAACTGAGTGACAGAGCGTGCAGCGTGTAGGTGTGGGCACAGATTTGTGGGCACATTTTCTACACTTAGCACTCGAGCGGCGCTTGCCCGCTTTATGAGAGTGCGCTCTGTGAGCGTTACCGGGGAAACTGTGTTTGTGTGTAGTGGTGAGCACGTGTCAGAGTGTCCTGATCCGGGCCTCTCTCGTCCAGATCACGGAGGAGATCGGCTTGGAGGATCTGGAGCACAGCCATGGAGTGCAGGGCGGAAGCGGCCTGGCCGGCGGCAGCGAAAGCGCGGCCGACGAGGGCTGAGGTGGTCCTGCAGGCTTTTGACGGCAGGGCAGACTTTGAGCGCCATCTAGCGGATGGCGGGCAAAGGTGCGTTGCCACGGCTTCTTCGACCGGAGGGATCTGTGTATATCCCTTCTCGGCGGCCCCGTCCACTTGGGAGAGGGTCGCGGAGGCCGGTGAGCGGAGTCTCGCGGAGAATGGGGCGTTCCACGATTTAGCGAGCTCAGAGTGGAGCTCAGGCAGGAAGGGTGCTGACCTAGAGGCGGGCGCTTGGCGGCGGCTAGGCAGAAAACACCCGTCGAGCCTGTTAGGCGCGGGGGCCTTGGGTGGGGACCAGTCCAGTCCCAGCTGGTCGACCGCTTTGGTGAGGAGGCGGAGGAGTTCCGCGTCGACACTGGCGCGGGACTTGCTAGACTCCTGTGTCGAGGAGGCGGAGCGGTGAGACCCCGACCATGCCTCGCTGTCCGAAGCCATAAGAGAACAGCTGTCTGATAAAGCGGCGTCGTCCGCTTCATCCCCTAGGGCGACGGCAGTGCGGGCGAAGGCCGGCCGCTGCGCGTCGGGAAGGGGAGAGGGAGATAGCGAGGCTCGAGGGAGGGGCTCCGGCGAGCACTCAGCAGCTGCCGCGGGTTCCGGTGGCCTCTGAGAGCGGCGCTTCTTCTTGCGCGGCCCGGTGGAGGCAGACGGTGAGACAGCGAGAGCGTCGAACGAGGCGAGTCGAGCCCGCAGGGTCGACATCGGCAGTTCTTCGCATAATTCACAGCCGCCCGCGGAGAGAGCGAGGGCTGCGTGGTCACGACCCAGGCAGAGAACGCAGATCACATGGCGGTCTCTTTCGCTGAGCGGAGCTTTGCAGGAAATGCAGTTAGGCATGATGCAATGTAAAAGGATATAATCGCCGGATAGCGAAGCAGGCAGGGATAGCTGAAGGCGGCGAAGACGACCGGCTTCCTCAGGTAATCCTCGGCTTGCAAGGCGCTTGTTTCAACGGCGGCTTCCTCAGAGTCCAGCGATGCGTAGTGCGTCGCTGAAGAGACAAAAATCAGAGAATAGCAGCCTCTGAACCTTCTTTTATAAGCTAAAGCCACGCCTCCTCACATGGGCTGTGACGCGTGAGCGCGCTCATTGGGCGTGACGTCACGCTAAGGTTTCAGCGATAGGCTGCTGCAGTTGCCGCAGAGCAGCCAATGAGCACGCGACTTCGCTTGCTCTAGGTCTGCTTGCTGCCGCACTGCGTTGACAAGATATTAAATTAAGGATAATTTTTTGGCTTCATATCTCGAGAAAAGATGACTTTACCCGTAGCGTAAGCTTCTTACGCAATACGAGAGAACCTCTCGTAAGAGAACCTGAAATCGACAACAATACTGAGCACAGAAATTGAGTGGTTAAAAAAACAATACAAGATACATAATGTCAAAGAAGTGTCCCAAGAACATTTTCTCAAAAATACCTTTAAAAAACAGCCTATGTTGTCTTGCTATAGTCTATCAGATGGTTTTACCATGATATACATTAATAAAGTGTTTCTCAGTCCTCATGACCGACCTCCCTGAATGTCTAGATGTCTATTCAACGCACTAAGAAGCAGATGAGCTGAATCAGGTGTTTTATTTAATTTCAGTGCAATGGGATGTCATCATAATGTGAGCGACACTGAGGAGAATGAAGAACCTCTGCTGAAAACAACACAGGTGAGGTTGCATCAGCGAAAGAAGCTCCACCTTCTGTGGACGGAGGACATTTTGTTGGAGGTTGCTTTACTCACTATTTAGGGGTAGCCTATGTTTACACGACAACGATGTATTAAAAACAGGCGACAACGTTTAGCTGCAGCCTGGAGAGATCTCCAAAACAGGGTGTGGTTTCCTCCTATTGACAGACACATGATACTCATGTGTGTTTTTCCCCTCAAACCAGTTCAGTGCAAACTCCCTGCAGCGGATTCTAAGGAATGCCAATCACAGCAGGAAATATTGAAGGTGCACAGCGTCCTTCACACTAAACACGCTCATGGTAACACACATGACAGAAAAGTAATGCAATAAACATTTATTTAACATCAGCTATAACAGAAAACCCTAATGTACAATACAATAATTAAGAAACATGGTTATTTCAATGAAAATACATGTGAAGTGTCACGCAGGGAATTCTGGGAATGTAATTTTTTTTTTCACTGTAAATTATACAATGACTTTTTTTTTTTTTTTTAACAAAAAATTGTAAATTTAACAGTATTTTATTTAACAGTATTTTACTGTAAATGTAGGATTAGATCCAATACATTTTCTATATTTAGTAAGGAAACTTACTGTTAACCAATTAACAGGTTTTTACTGTTTACTGTTTTTACATTCACTTACGACATATATTTACTAGGATACTTGCCGAGACTGGAAATTTTTTTTTATAATTTTTGCGATACACAATATTATACACACTTATTCAACTGAGCGATATTACTTACTAATTCATTGATTAGAATTTCTTGTTAGTAAATAGTAGTTACTAGAGTGTTAATAATGCTTTACTCATTTGTTCCTGTGTAGTTATTCATTAATGACAGAACAGTGTAGGAAACTCAGAATCGAAGACCAGGAGACTTGGTTATTTCTTCAGCAGGATTCTTTATTGAGAACACGAGCTGTCGTAGCTGCAGTCATCAAGTCTAACTAACATAACTTTAAATGGTATCTTAATAGGCATTCAGTGGGCAGTCCTTAAAGGTGCTGACCTTACACACAGCCTTAGGGATGACCACTAGATCGAATCATCTAAAGACAATAGAGGCAAAAGACAATAGAGGCATTACCCCCAACTGGAGATAACGGTATTCCCCAAATTGTATAAACAACACACACAGTCACGAGAACTAAGACTATGTAAACATTCACACATAGTTCAACTCTCAGTAGGAGGCTCAAAGACTAACAAACCCCTTCAATGAAAACTACAATATTATACAGTTGACTTAAAGCTGACTTGCATTAAAGAGGAGATAACTTGATTAGAAGAGAAAAGAAAAACACAAATGGTTAATTGTTAATACAGTGTGTTTCAAAACAAATATCCCCACAACAGTATTCTAAAGTGTTACCTTTATTATTATTATAATTTTTATGTGACATTTGTTCTGTATGGTTGTACAAATGTATTTATATTTATTCATTTTGCAGACGCTTTTATCCAAAGCGACTTACAAATGAGGAATGCAGCAAGCGATTCATCGTGAAGAGGCAAACTAACACAAGAAGTGTTCAAATACAGTTTAAGACATTGCTTAGCATAAGCTAGAATAGGGAGGGATTAAAGGAAAGTGAAAGCATAGATTTTTTTTTATGGGGTTAAGTGCTCACATAAGAGACATGTTTTCAGCTGTGTTCTGAGTATTGTCAGGGATTTGCATTCCGGATGAAAGCGGGGAGATCGTTCCACCAGCAAGGAACAGTGAACGAAAATGTTCTGGAGAGTGATTTTGTGGCTCTCTGTGATGGTGCCACGAGACGTCGCTCGTTGACCGATCGTAGGCTTCTGGTAGGGATGTAGACTCGTAGGAGTGAGTGGAAATAGGAGGGAGCTGAGCCTGTGATAGATCTGTAAGCAAGCGTCAATGCCTTGAACTTGATGCGAGCAGCGAGTGGTAGCCAGTGCAGAGAGATGAAGAGAGGTGTGACGTGGGCCCGTTTGGACTCGATGAAGGCAAGACGTGCTGCGGCGTTCTGAATCATTTGTAGAATTTTGATTGCACACGATGGAAGTCCAGCCAGAAGAGCATTGCAGTAATGCTCATGTTCAAACTGTTTTTTTATTGTTGTTGTTGTTGTTGTTGTTGTTGTTTTTGTATAATGTTACAGCAACGAGGGAAAGGGTTAGAACATTACTTTCTTACTCCTCACCATTTTTAGATTTGGCCTGGAACTGCAGGCCTATCCACTGTATATGGATGAACCTCATAGATCAGTGCAATGTGAGCAACACTGAGGAGAATGAAGAACCTCACAGCTTTACTTACTATTTAATCACACAAAATGTGTTTAATTCGTTAATTCCTTGTTGCAGTGGTGATTCATGAATTATAAAAGTGAGCAAATGTGTCACAAAAAAGTTCAAAGACTTAATGAGCCATTTGTGTCATTAGTTGAATCATTTTAAATGCCATCTAAAAGTTGAGACATGCAGAAGATTTGAATTGCAGGTGTGTCAGTGACTTAAAGAACCCAGACTATTAAGACACATAGGCCTAAATATGGTACAATTGCTCTCTCCTAAATACATAGTTAGAAATACATAAAATATTTTCGTTATTTAAAAAATCCTCACAGTGTTTTACAGAATTTGAACTACGAAGGCAGCCATTATTTTTGCTAGCGCAATGCATTCTGGGTCGATGACGTGTATAGGTTGTGTCGGTTGTGTTCAGAACAGAGAGAGGTGAGCTAATGGCGCTAAATTTAACTGTAGCTACATCCTAAAAGTGAATATAATGCCACATTGTGCAGCGTTTGGTTGTAATTTCCAGTCCAAAGGCAACAAGGGGAGTGATGTAAGCCTCCACTGCTTTCCAAAGGAGAAGAAAATAAGAAAAGAGTGGGAAGTTGCTTGTGGACGAGTACAACTCCATAAAGACCCAAGGCTGTGTTCCCGTCACTTCAGCCCTGATGCATTTGAGGCATTTAGTCGGCTAAAAGAGCTCACAGGTGCAGCTGGTTACAAGCGAAGACTAAAACCAAATGCCGTGCCTTCAATTTTCCCCCACAAGGAGCCTAAACGTCCGCGCATAGCGAGTGAAAGCCGCGCTAACAAATGTCAAAGGCAAGAGACTCTGGACACTCTTCTGCTAGGATGTAAACAACCCGCTCCTACAGTTACAGTTGTGGAAGACGAATCATCGGACACTACGCCGATCATGGAGGTAACCGACAATCCACCAGATGCTGTTAATGAATCCATAACTGTAGGCCTACAGTGTTCTCCAAGTATGACCGATGCAGCAACGCAGACGGATCTTGAGCAGGCCTATCATCTTCCGCGTTATTCTCCTGATTTAAGCCTACGATGCACTCGGGTTCAAACTGAAAAGGCTGAACGGCAGACGTGTTCATCTCCACTACTGTCAAAACTTAGCTAGCTAGCCGGTACCTTGGAAAAACAATAAACGAAGCTGCTACAACGGCTAGGTTACAACCGGCTACAACCTGTCACTACCCAGAATGCATTGAGACGTAAATAACTATGGCGGCCTACGAGTGAACGGGTTTTCGGCTTTTTTTAATAAAAACAAAAACATTTGGAGTGTTTTTGTATCACCACGTTAATCTTATAAGGCCAACATACCGCACTAGTCGGGGTTCCTTTTAATAGAACAGTTTGTCATGTATGTGTGGTTTTGACATGTACAAATACTGTATAAACAGTATGCATGCATATTCAGTATATATTTACACTATAAACAGAATTCAAAGTAATCAATCTGGTATGATCCCTGACTGTGTCTCCTGTGTCTGTTGTCATAAACTCTTATTTTTAAGTTTTGTGTTTCCATTGTTGCTTTGTTCAGATCGTGTTTCCCTGCTGCTCTGTTCCCCTGTTTGTTGCCATGGACACACATTTGACCACACCCATCTACTTATCAGTTTCCATGGTAACTCATTAGTTCATTGTTTCTGCTCAGCATTTGGCTACAGAGCTTGACCGACCATGGATTGCAGCATGCTGTACACTGAGGGTCGCGAGCCTAGTGTTTGTAGGGACTTCTACGCCAGAGCCTCTTCACAACATGGTCACCTTAACAGAGCTTCTAGCCGTCATAAATGTCACGGCAAAATCTTCAGCCTTCACGGATGCCACACCAGTGTTCTCGGTCGTCATGAACATCGCACTTGAAGACACCCAGGCATTTCAAGGGCATCTGAGGCTGATCTCCTGAGGCTAATTTCAGCAAGAGTGGCTGGCATCCCAAGGCCTGAACCCTCAAGCCTGTCACCTGCAGCGCTGTCAGTCTCAGAGGCTGTACCTCTATCTTCAGTGCTCCCTGTTATGGCAGTGTCCATTTTGTGTGTTTGGGCTACACACACACACACTGACAAGGCTCTCATCGAGGCAGTGGTACCAGCTCCAGAACCTGTTCCAGTCCATGATTCCGCTCCAGAGCCTGCTCAAGTACACGAGTCAACTCCAGAGCCCTCTTTAGTCCACGAGTCAACTCCAGAGCCGGAACTATTTTGACAACGTTTCATCTGTACAGAGGTAAAGGGAAGGAGAAGGGGGCCTTCACAGGGGAGGGACTAATGGACACTTCAGGACTGAATTATAAAAGTCTATAATGTGTTATGTGTATGCTAAGTCAAAGAGATGTGTCTTTAGTCTAGCTTTGAACTGACAGAGTGTGTCTGCTTCCCAGACAATGTTAGGAAGACTGTTCCAAAGTTTTGGGGCTAATTAGGAAAAGGATCTACCGCCAGCAGTCGATTTTGAAATTCTAGGTATTATCAACTGGCCAGAATTTTGAGATCGCAGTAGACGTCAGGCACTATGATGCATTAAGAGCTCGCTCAACTACTGGGGAGCTAAACCATTTAGTGCTTTGCAAGTAATCAGCAATATTTAAAAATGTATACTATGTTTAATAGGCAGCCAATGCAGTGTTGATAGAACCGGGCTAATATGGTCATACTTCCTGGTTCTAGTAAGAACTCTAGCTGCTGCATTTTGGACCAGCTGTAGTTTATTTATTAAGTGTGCAGTCAACTCCAGTACATGAGTCAACTCCAGAGCCCTCTCCAGTCCATGAATCCACTCCAGAGCCTGCTCCAGTACATGAGTCAACTCAAGAGCCTGTTTCAGTCTATGAATCAGCTCCAGAGCCCACTCCAGTCCATGAATCCACTCCAGAGCCTGCTCCAGTACATGAGTCAACTCAAGAGCCTGTTTCAGTCTATGAATCAGCTCCAGAGCCCACTCCAGTCTATGAGTTCGCTCCAGTGTTTAGTCAAGAACCCGCTCCAACCCCTGAACACAGTCCTGTGTCGACTCCAGTCTGTCCTGTTATGACGGTCATGCCTTGCTAGTCCGGTTATGACTGTGGATGTCGTTTCTGAGTATCCTGCCAGTCCTGCTATGACTCTGGATGTCATTTCCGAATGCCCTACCAGTCCTGTTCCGAAAGTGAATGCCAGTTCTGAACTCTTTGAGTGTTCTGTTATTTCCTCAGGTACCATCCATGAGGGTCCTGCCTGCCCTGCCTCTGCTCTGTTGAGATGGTCACCAGCTCAGTCTGCTCTAGCCAGGAAGTCTTCAGCTCCATTAACTCTGCTGTGGCCTTCTGCACCGCCATGGAGGTCTTCAGTCCCGTCAACTCAGCTGTGGTGGTCTCAAGCTCTGCTGAGGAGGTCTTCTATCCAGTCTGCGCCACCCTGGCTACCTGCACTACCTCTGTCTCCTGTCCTTCCTCCACTCCATGGATCTGGCCCTCCTTCCTTCCCCCTGATCTGTCTTTGCTCCCCCACTCTCCTGCACTGCATGTTAGGAGTGTCTGGAAGCCGTTCCTTAGGAGGGGAGCTATGTCACAATCCCTATCTGTGTCTCTTGTATCAGTTGTCATTAGGAGTTGCACAACTACTGATTTCTGCTAGTTGATTTCTTATCAAAACAATACTCGAGTTACTCGACTACTTGTGGTTCATGCAACTGTAAATGAAAAGACATGAAATAGTTCTTATCAATAAATGTTTATTGATTTATAGCCTAATGCAACATAAGTAAACTCTCATTATAACATTATAATTATGACATTACATATTTTAATTTTCATGTAACAGAGTAAAGTCAAATGAATAGCCGTTCTTGCCTTTCATTTCAGATTCAATGTCCGCTTTTAGGGGCCATTCACATATCACGTCTTTTGCGCGCTCAAGTTTGTTATTTCAAATGTAGGCTTTTAACTTTATTTCAAAGTTGAGATGAGAACATCTCAACTTTTCAGAATGCTGCAAGCGCAGCGCAGGTCATGTGACCAAAACCAAGCGATCAGCTTCGGTATTTCCGTAACAACATCAAAAGCTCGGCCGAACAGCTGATCATAGCTGTACAGGGCGGGTTTTTATTTCTCATCTCCATAAATATATCTAGTAGTAAAGCTAATGCAAGGGCTAGAAATCAATGAATCCTTTGCTGATACTTCCTCGTCATCATGGAGAGCGCAGTTCATGGTTGCATAGCAATGACAGACGCCATGGGAGTGCAAACACTTGTGGAAAGAAGGAGAAAGCAGTGCAGCCACGCGTTTTTAGACGTTTGTGAACTGCCCCTTACAGACTTGGCAAATTATGGGATTTTTGTTATCCTTGATGAAATACTTCCACACATCTGATGTGTGGTGTCTGTTAGTGACGATCGCCATTTTGAATTCATTTATGGTTGATGGCATGCACGCTCGAGTAGTCGATTGTTTCCGACAGCTCGGACGGTTGAAGTAGTCAATCTCTCGACTACTCATCTAGTCTGTGCAAGCCTTAGTTGTAATGGACTTTTATCTTGAAGTTCTGTATTTCCATTGTTGCTTTGTTCACCTCATGTTTCCCGGCTCCTCTGTTCCCTTGTTTGTTGCCATGGACACCTTTGAACTTTGTTGCCATGGACTCATTTGACCATTGACCAAAAATTTTATTATTATTTCCTAAAAAGTATTGTTGTTGGATGAATCTCACAAAAATATATCCATGTTATGTTTCGCCGCAACATCAGAAGAAAAAAGGCATGAAATCGTTTGTTTTAATGAAGAATATGGAGCCCATTTTAAGACTTAATCCTGTCATTTTCAGAAATGCTCGGGAGACTAAGAAACGAGGCAGAACAACCAGCTTAACATTAACGACGACAGACAACTGAACAGGACAAAACACAGGGCTCAAATACACAGGAAAACAAGAGGAACTAATGAGACTAATTAACGACACACCTGAAAACAAGGAACCTAATTAATTAGTAACCAAGGAGACAAACAGGTAGGGAACAGAGAACTGATCAACCGACTAGAAGATTAACAAAGACACTCAAACATTCACTGAACAGAAAAGCAGGACAAAAACAACCTCTAAACATGACTAAATAAACCCAAAAATGTGACAAAAACTCCTGAAATTAATACTTGCCTTAGAACTCCTGACACATATTAAACTGTTTTCATCATCTACACATAATTACATACAAACACATCAGGAATACGACAGTCCTACAGCGATGAAAGGAAGAAGCGCAGCCACAGAGCTCTCACTCACTCTCTCTCTCGCTCACTCTCTCTCTCACTCACTCTCTTTCTCACTCACTCTCTTTCTTACTCGCATACTCTAGGGAGACATTAGTGGGTCTTGTTTTCTCTGTGGAGGTTCTTTGGCGTATCCATAACCTGGGAAGGCTTCATGAAGCTCGCAGCCACAGCATGCGTATCCGAACCCAGATATTGCTTGTGCTTTTAGTGCATGCAGTGTCCTCGATCCCTTCTGGCTGCCCAGAGCGCTGTGTGTGTGATGACCAGCATGTTGTCCAGTGCGCTGAACAAGATCTCCGCAGATTCCCAACAAGACTCCCGCTGACCACCCGCCAGCTTATCCTGTCCAACAACCGAATCTCTGATTTACCTGCGCTCGAGCTCAATTTCCTGTCAGACCTTATGTATCTGGACTGCAGCAATAACTCTCTCACACACATATCAGAATCCACGTTTGGAAACCTGAGGAAGTTGGCATATCTGGACCTGTCCTTCAATTCCTTCGGTAAAATTGAAGAGCAGACCTTCAGAGCGCTGGAGAGCTTGGTGATGTTGAGACTGACGGATAACCCCCGGCTGTCAGAATTTCACCCTCATGCATTCTCGCACGCTAGTGCTCTTCAGGTGCTGGACATCAGCAGGAACAACCTGAGCAGACTCAATGTGAGCTCCCTCATGGCACTCGGCGGGCTCAGGTCTCTCGGGCTGAGCGGGAACCCGTGGCTGTGCGCCTGCGACACGGAAGAGCTCTGCTTATGGATGCAGACGGACACCGTTAAATTTCAAGGTAGACTATAGACTTAGGTTACAGTTTGGGTCTAGGGTTTGTCGTTTTGCCTGTTTAGGCACATTGGATTTTAAATTTTCACATTTTATTTTAAATAACTTTATTTGGTAGCACTTTAAATAAGGTTAATTCGATAACATTAGTTAATATATTAAATTAACTACCATGAACTAACCATGAGCAAAACATTTGTTACTGTATTTGTTAATCTTTGTAAACGTTGGTTAATAAAAATACAGCTCTTCATTGTTTATTGATGTTAGTTCACTGTGCATTAACTAATGTTAACAAGATTTGAATAAAGTATTAGTAAATGTTGAAATTAAAAAAGAAACATTAAAAAAGATTTATAAATGCGGTGTAAGTGCAGCTAACTAATGTAGTTAACCAATGTTAACTAATGAACCTTATTGTAAAGTGTTACCCTTTATTTAATAGTGTTGCTCAAGAATAGATTACTATAACAACATTATATAAAACTTAACAGATTTGTATCCGATTTATTCAGGGAGATGGGCAGTGCTTGAACTTGGTTTTGTTTTAGCATCTATTACTCACTGATTATGTGCATTATGTGTGTGTGTGTGTGTGAGTGTTAGTCACACACAGATTTATAATACTGTCACCCAGGAAAGCAGTGGTCATGTCAGCCCTGTAGTTAATTTATGATGTTAAAACTCATCGCCTGTTAAAACACTCCTCAGTCTCCTACATTCAAATATATTATATGTAGTTATAGATGGATAAATCATCCAGGCTGATTAATCTGCTGAATTTGAGATATATGCACTTGGCAGATTTTATAGTTTGGGCACTTGATTTAAAATGAATTGCTGTACGGCTAGCTGATACCTTTTAATCCAGCAAATATTTCTTAAAAACTTAGTTACGGACAGTGTTGGGGAAAGTTACTTTTAATATTACTATATTGAGTTACTCCCAAAAAAGTAACTAATTGCATTACTTAAAGCTGCAGTCCGTAACTTTTTTGGGTTAAAAAGCAAGTACATAACCAGCCAGTGTTCAAAACGATCTGTTTAGCTCGATTCAAAACAGTAAGCTTGTAATAATGTTTTTAATTACAGTGGTACTGGTGGATTTCTGTGGGAAATTCTAGCATGTCTTTGCATCATTACCTCACATCTGTACACATATAGAAGGAGTCTCGGCTAGAAGGCTATATTGCGTGTGAGGATGTTGGAGGTGGAGATTTATAGCCTTTTCTCACAGCACTTGATATAATTAAACTTAATAATTTGATGGAAGATCCAGAAAGGTTCAAACGACAATCACCAGTGACAACTGGAGATTCAGCCGTTGTAAAACGCGAAAGACTTCAGAAGACAAGCAGTGGCTACAGAAAAAAAGAGACTGCAACCAGGCCCATGCGAAAACAAGGATCATTTCGGAAGGGCATTAAATGTAGTCACGCAATGCTGATGTTGTTAACATTAACAATTTGAGAACAAAGTATAATTTGCACGGTTTGACGTGATATGATAAGCGATCGTTAGATTTAATCAGCGCAATTTACTGCAATGCTTTTGTTCCCTTAGTTTGTCAGAACAAAAGTGGATGTTACTTGTTCAGATTACATTTTCTGGTGAAAATTCTTATGTTGGTCATACTTCCAAAAAGTAATTTTATTTAATCTGTGATTGCGAATGACAGTATCCACACCGGCGGCGACTGACAGCCGCACATTCTCCTCAAAACATTGGATTCATCCGCGCTGTGCCGTGCCGAGGCACAACCCACATAAAGTTGATAATTCCGCGAATAACTGCAATTGCAGATTTCGAACAGAGATGGCGATAAAGAGGAAAAACTACGGACTGCAGATTTAATTAAAGTAATTACGTCACTTTTGCGTTACTTTTTCTCACCTGGGCTTGCTTGTAACCATCAAACAAGCACACACAACGTTTGTTGCACATTTAAAAGTAAATCATTACTTTAGTTACTTGAAAAATTTGTCTGATTACGTAACTTGCGCTACTTATAATGTGTTACCCCAACACTGGTTCCTGACATATAGATTTTGTGCCAACTTTCCATATGTGTGGATTATCAGTTGACCACAAGAAAAAAAAAAGTTCCATGACATTTCTACACCATGATGTACTAATCTGCTATTTGTTAATGTTTGTAATTCTTGCTTGTTATTGGACACTATTTTAGATTTAGGGCACAGTAGCACACTGCTAACAATAAATGCCTCACCAGTGCTGTTCTGTCTTCAGGGCTTGATGAAGAGTGGAAAATAGACTAACAGCTGGCAATGGATTTGTAAAGGCCATCTGATTGATACGCAAGAATGTGATGCTTAGAGGATGGATGGATGACTAGATAGAGACATAGAGATAGACATATTTAGACATATATATAT
Source organism: Squalius cephalus (assembly GCF_949319135.1). NCBI lineage: Eukaryota > Metazoa > Chordata > Actinopteri > Cypriniformes > Leuciscidae > Squalius > Squalius cephalus. Next base: position 12,566,466 of record NC_137128.1, on the reverse strand, counting down.
ATACACACACACACACACACACACATCTGTGCATATATATATATAGTATATGCAGTGTATATACATACATTCTATACTTTATCTGCAGATCATTGTTTAAGCTAATCTTCAAATTCATCTTTTTGGAATGTTCATAGAGTCCAGTTATATCCAGTTATGTTTAGGCTAAGTGCCTCTAGTGTCAAAGCCACACTGAACACTCAGACATACACAAACACACATAGTGTGAGGAATAATACAGAGACATCTCCTGCTTTTAATTGGCACAGATGTATTCCCTCAAGTGCTGCTAATTATTTTGAATTAAAATGAACATGCAACTATTCACAAACAAAATCTCTCCCTCTGCTGTAAGCTTCTCTAGCCCCATATATGCTGGCCTATTTTTTACCTTTTACTGGCTTTGTAGGGGCTTATTCATAGGGGCCATTGTAACGTAAACTCAGTTGTTCTCAAAGCATGGGGTGCGCCTACCAGGCATAGGTAGCATTATTATACATACAGCTGTCAATGCACATTGGCTCAAGAGTCAATATTGAGCTTTTTATCTTAAAGGGCTCGTTACATAAGCATATCAACTATTTGAATATTTATTTCAATGAAAGTGAAAAGCTTTGAAGACATATTCAAAGAGTGAGGATAAGAAAATATGGGCAAGTACAAAGGGTATTGGATGAGAGAAAGATAAAGGAAGAGACAGACCATACAAGTACTGCACATCAGATGAGTTGTGGGTATTCAGTCACCATAACTAAGGAGAAAGTAATTGCAAGGATGGAGACAGTGGAAAATGGTGAGATTACTGTAAGGAGGTACATTATATTCCTCTTGCATTTCTTTCCTCATATTCCTCATTTATTAGTGGTGTTTGTTAAGGAGGGAAATCACTACTATTTGACAATGAAGTTATAATGAAGGTAAAATAAAGAGAGAATTGGAGCAGAAGACGACGTGTCTCCTTACAAAAGCATAAGTACAAAGACTAAATGACTCAGCCAGAGCAGAGGCCAACCATGGGTTTGAATTATTCAGTGTGTCAGTGTGTACGGTAACATAATATCCATGTATGAAAGGATGCCAAAAGGCACTGCTTTAATTTACACCTAAATCGGCATTGCTCATTTCCAGTGCTACTCATGAAGTTAACCTTAAAGGAAGACATTAAATCTCATGTATAGTGCATGGAACTGACTTGTATTTTAAAATACCTGCATGTAATTACACTATTGACTCTTCCCTTATCTTTTAACCCAACCTTAAACCTACCCATACCACCAAACCTGTGCCCAGCCATTAAACATCACAGCAGACATTTATCACTCAGTTTAGTGCTTTCAAATATAACAATTTAGGGAGAAGGGAACAGTGAGCGCTGCTATGGTCAAGGGTGCTTCTCAATACTCAAATAGATGCTTCCTCGTTTCCTCGCTCCTCTGTCCTCTAGCCCAGTGGTTCTCAACTCCAGTCCTCGGGACCCGTTGCTCTGCACATTTTGTATGTCTCTCTTATCTGACACACTCAGTTCAGTTCATGGAGTCTCTCTTAACGAGCTGATGATCTGATTCAGGTGTGTTAAATAAGGGAGACATACAAAATGTGCAGAGCAGCTGGTCCCGAGGACTGGAGTTGAGAACCACTGCTCTAGCCTGTGACCCGGAAACCGTTTAAAGTTAGCCATCTTGAAGAACATCTTATTTCTATAACTGCACCATTAGGAAGCGAGAAAGGAGGAGTGAGGAAGATTCCTGAGGAGATATGATGGGATAGGATGCACAGTTGTATCATATGTGGAAGTCTTTATTGTCGAATTTTACACACTTAATAATAACTTAATACCTTCACCCGTTCTATCGGATGCTGCCTTTGGATCTAGATGTGCTTACACCATCAGAGAAGAGATGTGTCACGGTTGGTTTTGTTCATGTTCTTGTTTTCAGGTCTTTTATTTTGAAGTTTAGTCATGGTCATGTTTCCTGGTTTGTTATGTGATTCCCTTGCCCTCATGTGACTCCTTGCTTCATGTGTTATGTTCTCATTGGTCAAGTCACCTTTATTTATATAGCGTTTTTTGCAATACAGATTGTTTCTGTAAGCCCGCGCTCAATCGGCCCAATCTAGGCATCCGGTCAGCGGGGAAGGTCTCTGCGTGTTACTGTCTTTTCTCGTGGCAAAGTATGAAATACATTAATGAAATTAAACGAACGATTAAATTAAATACATTTTCTCATATGTATTTTCTCGTTATTTTATCTGACTCCATAAATGAAAAGGTTTTAATGATATCTGTGCATCATTAAATGTGAGCGAATGTTTTCATGCCAATTTCAGAATCAGTTCAAAGATAATAGATACAAAACATCAAATCCTCTGGAATAAAGAGAGAAGATGCACATTGTAAAATACATGATGTGAAGTGTTTTGCTTGCACTTCGCATCACGGGCTGATCTGGGTTACAGAATCGCCCTGATCCTCTAGCTGCATTTCATTATATAGACAGAAACTTATTTCACATGGAAACATCTGCTAACAATGGGAATTTACATTCAGAGTTGACACCTTTTGGGTGTAGAAGACCATTTTCCTAGAGACCTTCCTTTGTGTGCCAGTTATCTCTAAACTCTTAAAAACCTTATATACCTTTTGTTTTACTTATTTGGGAATGAGACCTTTGGACCAGTCACAGTGAGACATTTCAAATTATACAAAACATGTATAATACTCGATGATAATCATTCACATTAAACCATATGGATTTTTGCGTGATTTTCATGTGATCTCAGCATGACAGAGGGGGAGTGGGGGAAGAGGGGAAGAAATGTAGATTAGGATTGCTTAGGTGAGACTTGCATCTCGAATGATGATTGAGAGAGTTCAAATTAATTTCCAGAAAAGTCCTTTGTCCTCTCAGGGAGTGGGCGTTCCTCATCTAATTTCTCAAGTCTTACATCGCCCGTGATGCAGAGAGCCACCGGGACTCTCAGCATCATGTATTTCCTAATGTCGGGTTTGCATCTCTTCTCTTTATTCCACAACATTTGATGTTTTGTATCTATTATCTTTGAACTGATTCTGAAATCGGTATGATGTATTGCATTTAATCAAAAATACTTTGCCACGAGAAAAGACCTTCCCCGCTGACCGGATGCCTCCATTGGGCCGATTGAGCGTGGGCTTACATTTCAAAACAGCTTTACAGTGATAACTGTAAAATATTGAAACAAAGTTTGTTTTTCGCCTGTACAGCAGATACATAGCATAGAAGAAAATAGCATCATAGTCCAGTTTAAGTAAGTTCAGTGATGGTTCATTGTTGTTATTAATTTAAAAAGTTATTAATTTTGTTCATTTATATATATATAGTCAATCTGGAAAATCGTGATGTCATCGTCCAGCTCAGTTCAGTTCTCATAATGGTGTCAATGCAGGCAGATCAATAATTTTGTTGAATATTAAAGGAACCGTATGTAAGATTGTGGCCAAAACTGGTACTGCAATCACTTTCAAATTACTGTAGAGCGGTGTATCCCCTCCCCCTCCCCCTGACTCGAGGTTGCCAGATAGGCTGCAGGATCCAGCAGGAACGTTTGTAGCTGCAGTTGTGGTAACTAGAGCAGAGCTGGCAACCCGGATGCTGAAACACTACTGACTTTGTGATTGGTAGATAGGTGGAGGGTGGAGCATCAGGCCAAAACACAACAACATCAACATCAGTTGAGGGCTGCAACTTCACATTTAAATGACAATATCCTGGCCGGACTACTGTTGTCAGTGATATAAGTATTTGAAATGAACATGATTTCTTAATGTCTAGTGACATATCAGGGCCATTTTATGATTAATTGAAATACATTTCTTACATACGGTTCCTTTAAGTGTCCCAAACTAAGCAAACCAAAACTCCATCAGGTAATGGGAGAAAACCTTGGGAGAAACCAGTCTCAGCAGAGTTCGTCACATGAAGTTTAGAAAATGAAACAAAAGATAAACTGAAACTACCCCGTAGGAGAAAAACACCAAGGTAGAGTAGGGCTTGAGCACATGGCTGGGCACAGGACAAGGCAAGGCTGGGAACAGGATAGCACACATGGAGTATGACAGTGAAGAAAACACAGGACAGAAAACACAGAGAGAATAAATAGGAGAGCACATTAGGAGGGTAATGAGGAAGAACAGGTGGGGCAAATAACCAATAATCAGATTTTCATAAGAAGGACGGAGTTAAGACAATAGACAGGAGACAAACATGACACAAGAACGCCTGGCAAACGAAAACATACCAGGCAGGCGCTCTAAAAACCACACAAGACAAGAGCGCATGGGAGACTAGACAGGAGTGCTGGGATCTGAGCACCATGCTCCGCACATGAAACAAAGCACGCGGACACTCGAAGCCGCACACTCACACAAAGATAGTGTCAGGGCTCTGTCACAAAACTAAGAATAGACCAGACTGAAGTTACAGAACCATGACAGTATTCTAGGTGTGTGCTCTAGATTTACACTGCACATTTTAGGAAATGTATCTTGGTGTTTTAAACATGAAGAAAATGCTTGTTTTGTGCATAGTATGCATACTATAAAAGTAGTCAAAGTCCCTTTAAGACAAGTCAGTTCACTCGGTGGCCATCTTTGAAATGCCTTTCCGGCATGCAAGTGCATCTCTTTGAATGGGGAAACATCATATATTCCAAAACTGTTCGCCAAGCTTACGATTGAATTGCATATTTGAAATCACCAATGAAATCTGACAACAACTGTATCATAAATTTTGTTTCTACATGCTCGGGTCATGACAGAAAATGACATTTTTCAGGTTGGATCGAGCTAATGCGCAGTGGAATCCAGTAGCACCTCATTTCAGTACACGAGATCCAGGGGGCGGAGTTGGATCCAGATTTAAGGGGTGGAGATTGGTGGGTTTAGGGATCATGGGGTGGAGAAGGGTAGGTTTAGGTATATGTAAGGTGTGAGTATGTAAGGTCCCCCTGGATTTCGTGTTCTGCAGTGAGGACCATCTCGTGGAATCGCGCATCTGACTGTTTATATGGGAACCAGAGCATTTAACGGCAGCTGCAGTGATGCGATGACTTTATTAATCGGCGATTGGCTCTTATTTAGAAGGTGGGACTTAATCCGCCATATTGAGCGTTGCACTTTTCCCCATTCAAAACTATACGAATGACGCGTCTTGTGTTAGTGTTATTCTATAGTCTTTGAAGTAGTGTGCTCCCAACAATGCCATACTTCTAAAATTGTTTTACTTCTGACAAAATCTTATTTGTGCAATTTTGTGTCTGTGGTTATCATGTTAGACTGTCATGTTTATTAAGTTGCTAAATATATACCAACAATACAAATGTTTATGGAGTTAATGGAATCTTTTTTTTATCTTGTGTTTTATGTGACTAGAAGAGGCACAGACAGTGTGTGAAGGTCCTTCATTCTTACGGGGGCAGCATCTCTCGGGGTTGGGCCTTTGGCTGAGAAGACATTGCCATCCAGGACTGGGTCACCAGGACTACCTGTTCTTTGTGGCCATTGGTTTTGTCATTTTTGGAGTAGGCATTGTACTGGCTTGGGTCGCCGGCATGGTGATAGTGCTCTGCCAACGCTGTGTCAGATGGAGGAAGGCTAGACCAAATGTTGAAGCGAACGAAGGGGAAAATAAAGGTGGCATAACAGGGAAAAGTGGTTAAGGGGACTTGAGAAATACCTGAACTAGCATAAACATGAGTCCGGTCTTGTCACGAGTGTTGACTGGGAACATTATGACAGAAAGTTTTGCTCATGATTATGAGCCAGTTGACATAGGGCTGTGTGTGAAAGCTGAAGTAAAAGTAGAAAAGGAAGGCATCAAGGCACATCCGTCATCCTGTCTACTGAAATACCTTCATCTCCTGGATTTCTGAAGGCAGCATAGATGTATCCTTCATTGCCTTTGATATCCCAAAATTCTGTGCTTTCGATTCCGTGACAGGAGAGCTAAAAAATAAAATGGCGTCTAAAAGTTGCGGATGGTGGTCAATTTGTGTGTAAATGTTTTTGAACTTTTTTTAACATTTCATTTCAGCTCTAATGAGAAATTAGTATTGTAGAAATTAAAAATTTGTTTAGTTATCTGAAAAAAGCTTTCTCTATTTTGTTGTAGATAATTAGCCCTCTGGGCTTCTTCGTGCAAAAATGCACGAAAACGTTTACGTTTTGAATTTTTACATTTTTTTGTTTCATCAGAGGGGGATGAAACTTGGTGACTTTTGTTATATTACCTATGTGAACACACAAAAAAATCAAGGAGATGATTCAGATATGTTACAGGGTCGTAAAAAAAAAAGTCACACTTAGCTTCCTTCATGCAAAAATGCACGACCATAGGAAATGAATGGGAAATGGGGGGGGATAAAGGAATCAAAAGTTACAGCATTTGGAACAGAGATAGCCTTTTTGTACAGTCTTTGACGCCCCCTCATGGGCAATTGTTTCTCCATGAAGAATATCTTGTCATAAAAGCAATAGATTATGTTAATTCTGGGCTCATTTTAATTGTAATAATATGCAGTAAAAAATGAAGTGCCATTTTCAATGATCTGTGAATGTTTCATGAGCTGTATGATGTTTTTGACACATTGCAGTACATTATTTTATAGATTATGAAAAAAAGAAATTCTATTTATCAGCAAATAACTCAGCAATACTTAAGATTTTTTCAAAGTGGATACATTCACTGTAAAGTTCAGACTAAGCTTTCAAATGACATCAACTTTGTGTTAATCAAGGCAACATTTTTGAAAAATATGGTAATGAATATTTTCGCAGCTAGGTGGCGCCTGCTGGCGGTACACTCGGTTTTAGAGGGATTACTCAGCACTCGTTAGGAGTTAATAAATGCTAAGATAATAAGCTGAGATCCTAAGCTCTAAAATGATATATAATTTGTGTTGTTCCATTCAGTGGTTGCTTAGTAATTTGATTTTTTTCTTTCCGAATGGGAATAAAAAAAAAAAAAAAAATAAATAAATAAAAAAAAAAAAAAAAGCTATAGGCAGTTACAGGACATTACACACATTTATATATTTTTAAAGCCACTAAATGGCGCTCTTCTCACTTGAACATTTTTTTTTTAGGCCTGCACTCTATTTTGATGTGAAATGTTGCATTTATTGAAAAATAAATAAATAAATAAATAAAATAAACATATATATATATTAATTCTAATGGAAAAAATAGCTCAAAAAAATTATATAATTAATGCAAAGTATCATAAAAATCTTTAAAAATTCTAAATAATAATAAAAAAATATTATTGAGCAAAAATATATTTCATTGTTTTTCCTGGGGGAAAAAAAAAGTTACATTTTAAGGCTTTGTACGTTTTTGCACGAAAGGAAGCCAAGTGTAACACATTAATGAAGAAGCCCAGAGGGTTAGACAGTTACCTTAAAAGCCTGTCTGAAATCAGCTTTCTTTGTACGCAAACACTACCTGCAAAGTAATTGTCTGATAGGATAGCAAGGCAGCTGGCAAAACTTCGGGCACAGCTATTGCAAAATATTAATTTATGGGCCATTCTACAGAATTGGTGCAAACTGCTGTCTCACAACCAAAAAAAAAAAAAACAAAAAAAACAAAAAAAAAACATTTAAAAAGCATTTAACTACTCAAATCGTAGATGTTTAAAAACAAACTTCTATTATCTATTGAAACCCACAATAATATTTAAAATATCAGTAAGCTTAATATATATAAAATCATAATTTATTGGGTACTTTCAATTGGGAGGAGGCTGTCCCAAAACCTAACCCCTAAATTTCAACTTGAGAAAATGATATTGAAATAATTGTTGCAATTTTTTCCATTGTTGTTTTTAAAAATATCTTTTTTGATTTTTGAAGTTCAAAAGAAATTATTTATTTTATATTTTCTTTGTAAATCATGAAACTTTATGTAAAAACATGTGTCCTGCATTTTCATGTCACTACCTGTTAAGACATTACAGGTCTATTTTGTGATATTTTGTGTTTATATAAACTGTCCTTGTGTGTGTATACTGTCTCTCTCTCTGTGTGTAGACAGGTTTGTGTTTCAGATGGGCGTTACCTCTGTTAACCTGTGGAAGACTCTGATTGGTCCTGCTAAGCACCTGACCTGGATATAAGGACCGCCCCCTAACCCTCAATGGAGGCCCCTTGAGCCTCGTTGACTTTGTGCTTCGCGTTCGTTCTAATTGATTGTGTTTCTCTTCAGCTTTGTTCGTTTCGTTATCATTTAATTAAGAGTGTCGTGCCAGAGAGATTGTTAGTGTTTAGTGAAACTGTGAGTGTGTGTTTGTTGATTGTAATCTTACTTCTGATATTCTCTTTTATCTGACCATTACCTGGCTGACTACGCCTTGAATTCCGAATTCTTGAAATTCTGATTTGTCGCCACAAGACTTTGTAAATAAGTGTGTAAATATTCTTGTAAATAGATTTTGCCAGATTAAGGGATGTTGGGGGTTTGACGCCAATTTATTTGTACCTCTTTTTCATTTTGTTTATGGTTAAGGGAGTTAACCTGTATTTTTGTTTTCATCTTTCGTTTGAGGTCATTTAGGTTCTAAAAGAAGATTGTTTTGTTTGTTATTTTGGCCTTGTCTACCCCTGACGCTAACCCTTTATTGTAAATAAAGCTCCTGTTATTTGTCATCTCTCTGGTAGTGTGACTCTTTTTCTTTTTCCTGTTGCGGCTGACCCCTAGATGGTCGTAACACTACCGAAACAGTGTATGTTTTAGTCCATTGGCTGAGACGGATTTTAACCACACCTGTCTGGGATCTGTCTTTATTTACATTATCTCTACTTCGAAAGTGGAGGAAGAGGAAGATATGTGCTGTTTTACTGTCCACTGTTCGTCCAGAGTCCCTTTGGTGTGGCCCAGACAATCATCCCAGAGCCATTGATGTCCCAGACACAGAGGCCATCCCTGAGTCGTCTGCACTACTTGTCAGGGCCAAAAAAGGTCATTCTTGCCAGTAATGTCATGCCCACAGAGGTCGTCCCAGAACAGCCCTCTCTCCCTGTAATGTCCATGGAGGTCATTCCTGAGCAGCCTGCTGTCACTGCCATAGAGTCCTCTCCAGCCACAGAACAGTCAGAGCCCGTTCAGCCCCAGAGCCACCAGAATCATCAATGATTGTTGGTCTTATTATGGCAACACAGGCTGTTCCCAATGTAACTTTAGTCTTCAAATCTTCTGAACCATTTTCCAGTCAAGGCAACAGAGTTTGTCCCCAAGTCTGCTCCAGAGTCTACTCTATTAACTCCGGAAGGCATCCTCCGAGGGCATTTCTGAGTCTGTTCCTGCGGCCCCGAAGGGCATTCCTGAATTTAATTCTTTAGCCAACAAATATGTTCCAGAGTCAGTCCCTGAGTTTGTTCCATCAGCCCATGAGGACTCTTCTGAATTTAATTATGCAGCTCCCAAGGGCCTTCCAGAGTCCACTCAAGTAGCCCAGGAGGGTCCTCCCAAGCCTACCTTTTTTAGCCCCCGAGGGCATTCCAATGTCTGTTCCTGAGACATTCACCTTCCCTGCCAGTGCGGTCATGGCTCCTGAATTCATTCCTAAGTCCCTCTCTAGTCAAGAGTTAGTTCCTGAGCTAGCCCCCAGCCCAAGAGTTACTCATGTTGGTCAAATGACATATGCCCCTGGACCTATCCCCACCCTTCCTATCCCGTCCTCTGTGTTTTCTGGCAACTATGGACCCTCAAATCTAACAATTCCCCTGCCCTTCCAGTTGGTACCCCCTTAGTCCCCTGCTGTGTCAGTGCTCTCTTATCTAGATTGGATGCCAGGAGGCGTCCGTTGGGGGGAGGGTACTGTCAGGGCTCTGTCTTTGTTTAATGTTTCCATGTTTGTTTTGGGCTTGAGCACATGGCTTTGTCTTTGTTCATGTTGGCCATGTGCTCCCCTTGTCTTGCCTCCTAGTTTCCCCTTACCACGCCCTCTCATTTAGTCCTCGTTTCACAAATTTTGCACACCTGGTCCTCGTGTGCTCTACTCCCTTTATATTGTGCTTCCTTGCCTCATGTCTTTGCTGGATTGTTGTGTTGTGTTCATGTCTTAGACCTTTCTGTAGTATCGTGTTTATGCCAAGGTTTGATTGTCCAGAGTAATGATGGGAAGTTCGGATCATTTTACTGACACTCTTGTTCGATCTCGTTCATCAAAATGAACAAATCTTTATTTGAGACATTTCGTTAATTTAAGTTGCTTTAAATATACTTTTAAGAACCAAATTGCCTGAACACATACGCAATCTTGATCAAATTCTGAATTAAGAAATCATTATAATGTAGTCAAAAATAATTTACAGGGAACATAAATGACTTTACCTTCCGAGTCTTTCGTTCATTTGTCAAGTGACAGACACAATGAACAGATTGTTCATGAATGACCTATCACTAGTCCAGAGTTCTCTTCTTGTATCCTTGCAATTTTTTCTTTGGGGGTTTTATTATGCCGAGTTCACACTGATTTTATTATTTAGACTGGGATTTCACTTATCTAATACCTAGCTTTCTCCTGTCGTGGACGTTTTGCTTAAGTTATTTACTTCAGTGTTTTGTTTAGTTTTCTTTCCTATATGTATAGCTTTAGTTCCCTTTCGAGTCGGTCCCTCGACACTGCGTCACTGTTAGGTGGCTCTACGGGGTTATCCCTCCTTCTCCGAATCTACTGAAGCCAACGGCGTTCAAGCGCATGAAATAGAGGCAGGCTCCCCCGCACTATAGGGCGGCGCTGAGTGCCATTGCCCATGTTTTCCTTCAACTACAAGAAGCCAGCTCTCTGTTGACTTACGCACTCCTCAGGGTCGGAGCCCAAAAGGATTGCCGCTCCCTTGTAGCGCTCCGGCGAGTATGACATATTTTCTTCAAGATGCCTCCTGGACCGCGGCTCTTCTGCCTGGACGATGCCCTTCAGGAGCAGTGCTGAACAAATGACAGGAAACCTTCAGGACAATACTGTGTTGCTTGCCCTGCCTTAGAGCAGCGCTGAGCCGTGGTCTATACCTGGTATGGCCTGCCAATATCGGTCGGTCATGTAAGGAGGACAAAATTACAGCCACTCGTGAGATGAATACCCTCCTGTCTCAGTGCAGTGGTCAGTCGCGGACGTACGGACCAGCTCTTCGTGTGCTGCCTACGGTGGCTGACTTTACTAAGGGACGTTCAATATGCCGCCATAAATCACGTCTCAACAAGTGCTTTTGGTGAGTGATTAACCTCGCTTATCTCCTAGTCTTGCTGTTGACTACATGGGCTCACAGTTGTCGCCGCTACGCCTGCTGACGCTGTGCTCATGTACATACTGATATGTGATTATGCTGTTATGTTGCCCTGTATCCTTCAGTGCAACTGGCTATTCTGATCTGACTGCGTCTATTCACAGTTGTTGTCGCTACGGTTGCTGACGCTGTGCTCATGTACATACTGATATATGATCACTGCTGTTATGTTGCCCTTTATCCTTCAGTGAAACTGGCTATTCTGATCTAACTGCGTTTGCTTACAGTTGTTGTCACTTCGGCTGCTGACGCTGTGCTCATGAGTTCTTTTAGCTAGGTTAGCTTGGCTTGCTGTCGATCTGGACCTTCGCTATCAACACGGCGGGATTTTATAGGTCCCCGTAGCGCCACCTAACGGTGACACAGTGTCGAGAGACCGACTCGAAAGGGAACGTCTCACTGCGTGCACTGCTGTGTTACATATCTCAGAGTCTTTGTCAGCTGCGCTCTCCTTCAGTCCAAGATTCTGAGGCAATGGCACTCGGCGCCGCCCTATAGTGCGGGGGAGCCCGCCTTTATTTTGTGCACTTGAACGCCATTGGCGGGCGTATTCTCGCCCGCGAGATTTCATAAAGCTTCAGTAGATTCGGAGAAGGCGAGATAACCCCATAGCGACACCTAACAGTGACGCAGTGTGTAACTTTAAGGAACATCACTACCAAACAACCTTTTTCTGCAATTAAACTTTTTTGGGTGTCAAAAAAAAAACAATTTTTTTTTTTATGTGTGTACAACTGTTCAGAACTGTGCTAGCTAACCATGTGCAGATTAGCATCTGTTGGCTAGGCTCAAAAGTTTCTAAAATTGTCACTAACGAAACAGTCAGGACCAAAAATGGTGTGAAGTTTCGGTTGTGACAACATTGTTTTGGTAGAGACAAAAAGGAACACATAATCCTTTCTTTGGGGGAAATAAACAAATAAACAAAATTATAGTACAGTTATGCAAATCATTCATATTTTAGTATGTTTTAGTGTTCTATTATGTGAGTTAAAATTCTGTAATGTGATATGGTCGCTCCCAAAACATTACTGTCACTAACGAAAATGTGCAGTCACAACTGAAACATGGGATGTTTTGTCAAACATAAAGTACATTGATTTATACTTATAGTCTTTGAGTTGTTTTTAGAGCGGAGAGAGAGAGGGTTGTTGTCGAATCACACACAATGACCAGCCACGAGACAGAATGTAAAATGAAGCGGCAATATTCAACATTTGACCAGTTGATTTATAGAAAACATTTCACTTTCAAGGAAACACGTGTGTGTTTACTTTTACTTTTAAGTAAACTTTTGTGTGTGTGTGTTTTCAGTGTTCTTATCAGCAAACATGAATAGAAAGTTACATCATAGTGTTTTGAAATATTTACAATGTCATTGATGTTTTAAGGTTTATTAATGCTTTTACCTGAAATGCAGAACAGAATAATTTTTCTTCCTTTTTGCATGTTAAAAAAGTACAAGATTATCCTACTAAAATAGTTTATTATAATTAACTGATTACAATTCCCAAGTAATCTACCCCGCATTGAATGTAATGCCCTGGAATTGTTGGCTCGTCCTCTTTTGATTTTGAATAAATCTCTGGAACTTCCATGACCTCATGCTTACCAGGACTAAAACATTACAAATATTATGTAAGAGATAATGTAGAGCGAGGCGGTTGTTACAACCCCGACAGGCAGATCAGGATCCGGACGCGAAGCGGAGGGGTCTCGAATCAGCCTGAAGGGGTTGTATTCGCTATAACAACCGTCTCGCTCTACATTATCCCGCTTATTACATGGCTACCTACCAAATAAATCAATAATTTGACAAAATATTGATTTAAAAAGGAGTTTATTGATTTAAAAACGATTGTATTGCTTCCGCTAAAGAAAATAGTCCGTTCCGTCTCTAGAATCCTGCGTCCATAGCAACGCTCTGTTTTTCATGGCAACGGTGTGTTATACTTAGCAGCGGTCTGTTATCAAGAATTATTACATGGCTTGGCTGAATTCCAATGTAGAATGCGGTCTGTTATTTCTTGATAACAGACCGCTGCGAAGTATAACACACCGTTGCCATGAAAAACAGCGCGTTGCTATGGACGCGGAACGGACTATTTTCTTTGGCGGAAGCAATACAATCGTTTTTAAATCAATAAACTCCTTTTTAAATCAATAATTCGTGGCAAATTATTTATTTATTTTGTAGGTAGCCATGTAATAAGCGGGATAATGTATAGAGAGGCGGTCGTTATAGCGAATAACAACCCCTTCAGGCTGATTCAAGACCACTCCGCTTCGCGTCGGGGTCCTGTTCAGCCTGTCGGGGTTGTTATTCGCTATAACGACCGCCTCTCTATACATTATCCCTTACATAACACACCGCATTCTGCATTAGAATTCAACCAAGCCATGTAATAACATGTTATAACGTCTCATATATTTCATTCACATCACTTATGCAGAGGTGCTTGAAACTATTGTCCAGTGGAATGGATAAGTTCCTGGTTTCTGAAGGGGATGCGATTTGTAGGGATGTTCCAAATGTTTTAAAAACTTTAGTATAAAAATGTATATTTATTTACAGCAATATTAACAGCGATAACAATAAATTACTGTTGTCACAGCGCTGCGTGTCATGGTAAGAATCAGGGCCGTGCAGAGACCTCTGGAGGGGCAGGTGCTCAAAGTATAAAAGGGGGCACATGGAACAAGGCTTTAAATAGGGCTGTGATCAAAATACAGTAACAGGGTTTTTACAGCCTCAAAATGAGGCGGAGGTGGTAAAAATCCTAATAATGTATTTTAATAATAAGATAATTAAATTAGTATTTTTTTGTAGATCATCATATAGCCTAATGTGTTTCCCACATTATTTTTGTTGGTGGAGCTTGGTATCTCTAGGGGGGTCCGGGGGCATGCCCCCCCGGAAGAAAATTTTGTACATTTTAAAGATAAATTCATTAATTTGGTGCACTTTGAGTCACCCGAATCCACTGTTAAAAATAAATAATCCACCCGCAAAACTGCCCATATTCTTTGATTTAAATATCTGCATCTGATCATCACATTACAATTATTCAAATTCTCAGTGTTAAGCATGATAATATGGTAACATATCACACTGAAGTAGGCTGATTTAAAACGAACATTTATTTAAAATAAAAGTTCTTCTTTTGGCAAAATTACATTTCCTTAATAGCCTAAACAGAGGCTTTTCTCCCTTCAAACTTAAATTGTCAATGTTTCATTACATCACTTTGAAAACACAAATTTTTTGTACCTTTTAAAAAGGGCATTTTTCCACTAATTTTATTAAATGTATGCTCCATCTTTCATTTCAAATTCTCAAATTTGATCAATATATTCAATTAAAATAATAAGACACTAGGCTGTTACCGATCAAATTAAATAATTAACATTGAACAATTATAACTGTATTAATTTGGATTATTTTAAATATTTTTGAATATACAAATAAGGAATGTTGAAAAGAATGATACTTTATAAAACTAAACCGCCAGTAGGAGGCGGCAAGCGACCGTCTTAATGAGCGAGTCATTGAGTCATTCATTCAAACGATTCATTCAAACGGCTGATTTATTCAGAATGAGGCAGTTTATGAATGGGTAATTGAATCTTTGACTCAACCGATTCGTTCAAAATGCTGAATCATTCAGTAATGCAACAAGTGTTGCTGTGAGATGCGCTATGGTTCTGCAGTGATCTTTGTTTGGAACTATTTTCGCTGCTGAAACAGAACAAAAGTAGTCATTGCGTCTAAAATGTAAGTGACTTAATTTTAACTATTTGTTTATTGAACTGCTATGAAATCAGTCTCGGTTTCAATCTTGATGGCATTCAGGAAAACAGTTACTTCTTCTATAGCCTAACGTTACACACAGCAATATAAACAACATCTCTGCATGCTCTCTTCACGTCGTCCTTGTAAAATAATAATAAGTAAACGAACATCAAAATCACTTCGCTGAGAATGAAACGCCACTTACCAGCAGCCGCAGATTTGAAGACATCCTCTGGTAGTGCGCATAGCCGCGCGAAATAAAAAAAAAATGTGCGTGGAGCGTGAGGAATGAGGTGAAAGGTCATCATGTGGGCCATTTTATTTACGGCTAAATTATTATTAATTAATTCAATAAATATATTTGTTTGACATAAGCTGTGCGCAAACAGGAATATATATTATTTTTCAAAAATAGAAAAAAAGCACCCCAGAAAAAAGGGCACTTTCTCTCCAGGAATAAAAAGGGCAGGTGCTCAAGCCCCCTTTGATGTCTATGTGTGCACGTGCCTGGTAAGAATCCAGGTGAAGATAATGAGGAAACTGCGTTGTCTTTCATTGCTCTCTTTTCCCAAACGCCTTCATTGTGACACATAAGTGCTCTGCCCTGAAACAAATACTAACGCCTCATGTTAACTTAAAGGGATAGTTCAGGATTTTAGACATGAATCTCTATAGCTTCCCCATAAGCAGTGTGGTGCATTGACCATGACTTACCCCCGACAGCGTCCTGTGAGCCGAGCTCCGGTCCAGTTTTGGTCAAGATGAAATTAGTCCGGCAAGTTTGCTGGGGTCACGGCAATAAAGCTTTTTTCTTCTCAAATCAATATGTGTTCAAAAGAGTGATATATTTGCAGCACAAAACCGCTGTCTATGGAGAGGTCAGACCTCGTAATGGCTTGGCACTATTTTCTTCCCCGTCATATCACTGCGCGCTGCCGCTACCTACAGCCAGCTGGGAGCCGCGCACGTGTCACTTTGTTTACAGCTCGTAAAGAGAACGATTTATCATGTCTGACTACAGCAGCGACGATGACAACATTGACTTCGACACACAGCCAAAAGGATATCTTTACGAACCTGAATACACAGATGACGAGTTACGCCAGATGGAGTTAGAAAGGACAGAAAGAGAGAGGATGGACAGAGAAGTTGAACAAGTTGAAGCTGGAGCCACAGCTGCTGCAGTAGCTATGTTAGCTCGTTCGTGTAGCTGTTCTGAGCACGTAAACACTGCTGTAAACACTGCCGAACAACTGAAAAAGTGGTGTGCGCCTGCGCAGCTCGCAACTGGCTGTAGGTAGCGGCAGCGCGCAGTGATATGACAGGGGAGAAAATAGTGCCAAGCCATTACGAAGTCTGACCTCTCCATAGACAACGTTTTAGTGACGCAAATATATCACTCTTTTGAACACATATTGATTTGAGAAGAAAAAAGCTTTATTGCCGTGACCCCAGCAATCTTGCCGGACTAATTTCATCTTGACCAAAACTGGACCGGAGCTCGGCTCACAGGACGCTGTCGGGGGTAAGTCATGGTCAATGCACCACACTGCTTATGGGGAAGCTATAGAGATTCATGTCTAAAATCCTGAACTATCCCTTTAAACCCTAAGCATAACCTTAGTATAGATTTGGAAGCACATCCTGATAGATAGCGGGATCGGGTCCATACATGACTTTTCTCAGCTGTGAACTGAATCCATGGAGTCTGAACTTTTGTTGTCTGAATTTTTGGTGACTAAATAACTGTTGACCAATAAAACCGGTGGTGGGGCGGGATTTGTGCTTAATCTAACCATCTAACTGCTGCAGAGCCAATGGGTGGAGCTTGACATCCAGCTCCTCCTCTCTGGATGTAAAGGTGGAGTTTGAAGGTCCGGCCTCACTTTTGGTATGAACATGTTAGCCTTACTGTTATCTATAACCAAATTTGCGTTTAGAAGATAAGCATTCAAAACATACAGTCTCTCACTTCCACCAATATGGATCAATGATTTTGATGACATCACTCTGCACTTCACCAACTTTTTTTCTGTCCAATTAAATGCTCTCTAGAATCTGAGGCCCCGCCCCCTACATTATAAGTAGACACTGAAGCTGCGGCTGAAATCTGTCACTAGTTCACACATTTACTATTTTACATGGTGAATGGCACATAATGGTGACCAGACCACCCGTCCCGCTTTGCGCTGTACCACACAGCATTTTCACCCCTTGTCCCGCACGTCGCATATTGTGAAAATGTCCCGCATTTTGATCAGTCTATTGGTTTTTAATTATCATATTAAGAAAACGTGCATGCATTCTTTTGCCTTTTTAAGAAAACATTTTATTTGTTCTTTTTGTGGCGTAGTTTTTCACCTATATTTAACAGCGCTTCGTCAGAACTACAAATACAACAGCTGTTTTTTAAATCCTATCCAATGGTTGAAAAGAAAGGAGTAAACACGGTCACTAGTAGGTTGTGACGGCTGTCAATCAAAATGTGGAGCGGTGATTTGTTCCATGTGTTCCCTGTCAGAAAACAAAAAAGATAATTCGGTCAATTAAAATATCAATTTAACAGAATTTATCAACTTGTTGCCTGATGTGGTTGTTTTAATTCACATCCTTTCTAAAAAAAAATATGAGTTTTTGGTGTAATATATTCTTAATATATAAGACTGTCAATGATCTAATTTCATGTTGTTTTATATTTTATTTGTTCATTGTTTATTTTGTTGGATTTTAGTTGGACTTGGTCAAAACTGTTTCAGAAATAGTTATCTGCATGATGCCTGCTGCCTTTGGGCTCAGTGATGTTGAATTTAAATGACATGTAAGAATAACATGGTGTTTTCTGGAAGGAACTAAAGAACAAAGTATTTTTATCATCTGAAAGGCAGAATAATGTTTTTATTAAGTTAGATAGACATAACAGTTTCAGGTTATGCTTTAGTGGTAACACGTCCCACATTGTCCCACACAAACTTATAATCGTCCCACATTTGGTTTGTTTGATGGTGGTCACCCTAATGGCACACAGTGCACTATATAGGGGATAGGGAACGATTCAGACAGTGTAAATGTGCTTTCCATTGGGGCGAATGAAGTCTGGTTTCATGTTAGTGTCACGTGAACCTCCGCAGCTCGCACAGTCTGCTCCGGTCCAGAGACACGAAAGCAGAGAGTGGATCATACGCGCAAACCAGAAAACATATCGGACCCACTTGAATTCTGCAGAATACTGTATTTTGTTATGGAATATGCACATTTTTCCATTATAAATATGCCTTTTTGTGTATGAAGCACTTATGTATTGGAGTCAACCTGGTAACCTTATATAATGAAAGTGTTGTTATAAAGCAAGACACCAGAAGTTGTTGTTAATTGATATATTGAGAAGATGGTTTATAAAGAAAAACACTGCAATAGTTTTTGTAAAATAATTTATTGAGAAAATGGTTTATAAAGACAAACATACATATGAAACACATATGAAACATTCATAAATTGAAAATATATTAGAAAGAGCTTTGCTAAAGAAAAAAGAAGAATGCAATCATTACCGTCTATGTGTTACGGACGAGACACAGACTGCAACAAGAAGAGGTCCGAAGAAGGAGGACGAAGAGGCGGGGGGTTCCAGGAGGGGATTACCAATGAACAAGTTTTAGGGAGTTTCCAGGAGGGGATTTCTGAAGATGTCAGAAAGTTGATGGACTTTAAAGGTGCTCTAAGCGATGTCACAGGTTTTTAGGCCAAAACATTTTTTGTCACATACAGCAAACATCTCCTCACTATCTGCTAGCTGCCTGTCCCCTGAACACGCTGTAAAAAAACGCGGTCTCTGTAGACAGCCCAGGCTCCACAAACGGCAAGAAAAACAAACTGGCCCAGCCTGGACCACAAAACATAACAAACTGTTCCAGCCAATAACCGACAAGAAGGATTTGGGGGTGGGGTTTGGGGAGTTAGTGTGCGGATGAGGAGGAGCGAGGGTCGAGCTAGCCTCCATTTTGTTTGACAATACTTTAAACGTCAACAAGAAGTGACGTCACCCAACATCACTTAGAGCACCTTTAAAAAGAGCTGGAATGACATGTCCAGTCAGATGCTGATTCACCAAGGACGGCCTCTCCGGTGTTAGATGCCTTGCCATTGTGCCTCATGAAGTTAAAAGCTTGTCAATTATTTGGTTTAGATTAACTTTTATTTTATATATTAGTACCTTTTATGTAAACTAGTTAACCTGCTGTATTTAATAAAAAATATAAAGAATTGAAATTAAGAAGCTCGCCTGTCATAAGTCTCTGTTTAACAAAAGATTGAGCTGAACTAACCACGGAGAAGTCTTCTGTGATCTAAATATTGTAAGTATGGAAATTCAAATGCTTATTATTTAGGACAGATTTGACTTACTTTACCTAACCTAAGGTAAAAGGTGTTTAAAATTACGCACCATAAAACAATTTTAAAGTGATATGGAGGAGATTGGGAGGAGAAATGGTTAGAGAATAGGAGGAAACTGTGGCTTTACCGAGCTCAACGGCTCTGGCCGAGCTGTGATATAAACCAAACGCTATTGGCTATTTTTTTTAAAAAAGGGAAGCTGGACGTCATGTTGGCTCAGTGAGCAGCTTCAGGCCAGAGGTGCATACTGATATATTATTATACATTATAAATCCGTGGTGCAGACCTACAGGCCGGAGGCGTTACGTGCAACGGAACAAGCTTGACGGGGAATACAGTGAACTAACTTATCATTTAAGTGTTTATCTTTCACATCTTTCTCATTTCATTATTGAAGCTTCAATTTGTTTTCTTTATTGTTCAGAATTTTTTATTTTCCTGTATTCAGTTTGATTACTTTTTTTTAGATTAGATTTTTTTAAATGGGCTTTGCAATGAAGTCACTCTGTTTGGTATTGATTATGAATATAAGCTATGAGAACTCTATAAGAATTTTTTTTTCATTTGTCAAAGTAGTATTATTAGCAGTAGCCTATGTAAAGCCTATTATTAATAGATATTAATTTAATTTTCAGGGATGACATTGAGGTCTTTGTGCAGGAATGTCATGATAACATTGGCTTAAGAGCAGACCTTATTCACATATATGATCGTTAATTGTAATATCAGTTCAAACAAAATCCACGTAAAAATAGATCATCTAATAAAAGGAAATGACGCTTCCTAAAATAAATTGAACGATTAATGAACAGAAGCTCTTCCGGTCTGTGGCTGCTGGACTGAAACTGCACAAATCACGCGTGTAGATGTAGGACAGAGGGCAGGGGAAGGGAAACTCGCTTCCGATTGGGATTGGTGTTTTAGTGGGAGTGTCTTGTCTTCCTCACAGCCCTCCTGTGGACACACACATTCACAAGTGCACCTCAGAGGACGACGCATCGAGTGTTTTATAAACTTCAGGTGAGAAGGAGAATCCTAATGGAGAAAACCATTCAACTAGCATATTCTCAAGATCGCAGTAAATATAAGACATCATATACATGTAGTATAATCAAACTCGTGTTCATAGTATATAAGTTTGAATAATTGCAGCCGTTATTGTTTCCTGATTCATCGTAAGCGACTCTGACATGTTTTACTTTAGCTGAGGTTCAAATTTGTTATTTTATTATATCGCGTTTGTTATTGTATCGTTTCAGTGAGACGTCACGACATTAAGTCACTATAAATTGTGATTTAGATTTTATTGTCGCGAATAAGGTGTTGGATCTGTTCACAAACATCGCGTGAAATGAACCGAAAACAAAACTAAATTCTACTTGTGAAAATAACTGAACTAGGTGGACAGAATGTGGATTTATTTCCGTGTTTGATCTACAGCTTTAAATAACCTTTAAAAAAAAAAAAAAAAAAAAACTTCTTTACTTAATTGTACTTATACATAATCATTTTAAAAACCACGAAAACACCTTTAAAAAGAGCCCGCCACATTGCTATTGAGTGTGCAGAGAACGAAAGTACGAAAATTAACCATATTTATTATAAAAGTATAGAAAGCACGTTTTATTGGTGGGTTATCATTTTTATAACCAATTTTAATATACCTTGGTTAAACTATGGCTAGTATAGCAAAACCATGGCTAATTTGTGGTTACCATAGTTTAACTACAATAACCATTTGGTTTCATGTAGTAAAACCGTAGTGGGTGGATTGCCATGTTTACTATGTTTTACAACGAAACATTTGTGACAAGCTTGTCTGTCTTTCTCCAGAGCAGAAATGAGCGATCCTCTCCTTAACCCACTGACCGTCATATGTGCAGGATCCTGCTTTGCCTTCTCTGGACTGTTTTATAAACTGTACTCCGAAAAAAGACAAGAAATACAGAAGCTGAAGGTAATGAATTTCCCCTTCACGGCTTGCTAAATAACAGAACTATTAAACACTGTTGTAGTGTAGCCTAGATCCCAAAAGCTCTCATTGTGTCTTTGTTGAAGACACATATCCTCAGTTTGCTCTTTATATGAAAGTTTCCTGCAAGTCACTTTGGCTGAAAGTGGAACAGAATGAGTCAGCTAAATTGTAATATTTTTCTAAAAGCTTACTCGTCGAAACATTGGCCCGTTTCCTCCACTTTGCAGGAGATTCCAAACTTTCAAGCAGACCATCACCTGCTCAGGATTCTGAAGGCATCGTCCAACAAGAGACTTAATTATGTTGCTGTAGAAGGTAGATACAATACTAAACAACACCTCATACTTTGAAAAGTCTTCATTTATACATGTTTCTTTTGCCTCCATTGCAGGATTGGTGCAGGCCATCGGAGAGCCCATTTCCAGCAGGAACGTGCCACGGTGTTATGGTGTCATTCAAAAGATAACCGTGCAGGAGCACTGGAAATACTGGAACTCTGTTCTCAAGTCATGGTAAATGCTTCACTGCCAATCATTTGGCTTGTTTGGAGGATTAGTTCACTTCAGAATTAATATTTCCTGATATTTTACTCTCCCCCACGTCATCCAAGATGTTCAAGTCTTTCTTTCTTCAGTCGAAAATAGATGAAGGTTTTTGAGGAAAACATTCCAGGATCTTTCTCCATATAGTGACTTCAATGGGGTCCAAATGTGAGTTTCAGTGCAGCTTCAAAGTCTCGACACGATCCCAGCCGAGGAATAAGAGTTTTATCTAGACAAACCATTGTTCATTCTCTAAAAAATAAAGATTTATATACTTTTTAACCTCAAATGCTCATCTTGCACTAGCTGTGATGCGCCACGCATTACGTAATCACGTTGAAAGGTCCCGTGTGACGTAGGCGGAAGTACCGACCCCGTGTTTACAAAGCAAACGTGCAAAGACTAAGTTAAACGCCATTAACAAAATAAATAAATAAAAGGGAAAAAAAAACTATGTTGGATGATTTTCAAGTTGGAGGAGAAAATGAGATTAAGTTTTTCGCCCTCAGGTTACCGCCTGACCTTTTCAACGTGATTACGTAATGCGTGAAGTCGTGGACGTGCAAGATGAGCATTTGTGGTTAAAAAGTATATAAATATTTATTTTTTTATAAAATGGCCGATGGTTTGTGTAGATAAGACTCTTATTCCTCGGCTGGGATCGTGTCGAGACTTTGAAGCTGCACTGAAACTCACATTTGAACCTTCAACCGGTTGGACCCCATTGAAGACACTGTTTTCCTCAAAAACCTTAATTTCTTTTCGACTGAAGAAAGAAAGACATGAACATCTTATTATTATCAGGAAATTATCAGGAAATTTTAATTCTGAAGTGAACTAATCCTTTAAGCAATTGGTCATGAGAAGCCAAGCTGCATTGCGAGTTGAACCAAGGCTGTAAGGCACGTTAATAAAGTGACTTATCTGTAAATAGCAGATATAGTCCCTGGCATATACATTTGAAGTGGATCAAAACCTTTTATCAAAGTTATACATGAATTTTGAACAATACCCGTTTTTGTCTTTGGACAACTTTGAAGAACTCTTTTGATCCACTTGTTGAATGTTGACTACTGTAGTAGTGACTACTCTTCATACTGTAACTGTTAAGGTCCTTGCACACTGAGTCTGAAATTTTCTCCAAAGGGTCTCCAAAAATGTGAACAAGAAGCAGACCACCAACACGGTGCCCTTCAGCCTGATCCAGCCCGGGTCCTACACCAGTGAGGTTTCGGTGCGCGTGGACTCGCCTCTGGAGGCGTCCGGTGATTACCTGGAGCAGGTGCACAAGCGCCTCAGGACTGCCAAAGAGGGGCTGGTGGACGTCGTCCTGAATGAACTGAGCGGGGAGAAGCCCGTGGCCCAGGAGGAGCGCGAGGAGCTGCTGCGTGTGGGGACGTCCCTCACGGGATTCGGGGAGCTTGTGCTGGAGCAGGATAATATCATGAGGTTACAGACACCCAGAGATGGACGCAGCTTTGTCCTGATCCCCGGAGATCACAGGAGCTTCATGCAGAGACACGAGAACAGCGCTAGCATGTGGAAATGGCTGACGGCCGTGTTTGGAATAACGGGGACTACATTATTAGCGGGGTTTATCCATAGTAGTCTTAAGGATAAAAAGAACTAGCGCACTGTGTTATGAAACAAAATCAGGCACATAATTATAAAACTAAATCATGCTACTGTCTTTGATTTTATTTCAGAGTTTTGCTAGTGAAAATATTTTTTCAAGCTAGTACACTCCAAGTGATTCAAACTCTCCTTAAATCAGCGTTTCTCTTTTTATATGAATCTAATATTTCAGATACCTTGTGATTGACTGTGTCACCAATATTAAACGCTATTCACAACTCACGGGTGATCATGTTGACTTTAATCACTATAATTCTGTTGTGGACGATGAGGTCCAATGAGTTTGTTCTTAAAAATACCTTCCGAAGAAGAAGAATGCATGAGGGTAAATAACAGTATGTAAATTTTCACTTTCGGCAGCAAAACAAGTCATCACATGGAGAAGATACCATGACGTGTAGGTTTGTAAAGTGTATGAGTCACACTCGTGATGGTTTACGTTCATTCATCTTCCTCTGAAGACTCCTCAGCCTCCTCAAGCCACTGAATGAACTTCAAGAGCTGTGGAGAGACGAGACATAAGCACAACTCAAACAGAGACTCCAGTCAATTACCAGAAACACCAGAAACCTTCACATCTTTCCCACGTTCTGTGCTTTCATTCACACATCATTGATGGTTTCATAAAGAGGTAACACTTTACAATAAGGTTCATTAATTAACTACCTTGGTTAACATGAACTAAGAATGAACAATACTTCAGGTATTTGATGGTAATTTCAACATTTACTAATACGTTATTAAAATCAAAGGTGGTTTTTGCTAACATTAGTTTATGCACTGTGAACTAACATGAACAGCTGTATTTTTATTAACTAACATTTACAGATTAATGAATACAGCAACAAATGTATTGCTCATTGTTAGTTAACACATTAGCTAATGAACCTTAAAGTGTTACCCATAAAGACAACTATGCGCCATCTAATGAAGACCTTGTCAAGAAGCTCCGGCTCTGTTCACACATGGGATTAATCCCATCCCAGTAATATTACTAGGGCCTGATACTGGAATTGTATTTTCCGGCATTCTGGCTCTGGTTTGTGTTCATGCACACAGCTTTCCGGCAATTTGAAAGCAATTTTCACGAATCGATGTGCAGTAGCTACAGTATCAGTTTCATTTTACAGCAGATAAAGCTTAGAGAATCCCACCCCTTGATTCTGGCGGAGCTGTTGGCTCTTCTCTGAGGCGGCACCCTGAGTGAACCAGCGCATGATGACGTCCTCCTCCAAGATCTCCAGCTGGTACATGCTCATCAGCACCTGAAGTGGACAGACAGCACACACCATCAGCCAGCAACAGACAGAACGTGTGTTGTGGTCGACTGCAGAAAGAGAGGCGGCTCACTTTGACCATAACTGCCCAATGAGTGTCACATTCAAGGAAAACCTCCTCCATGGAAGTCAGACAGTCCATCTGGTCTTGAGCTCTCTTCACGTAGTTCTTGAAGACTGGCGCCCACTTCTTTAACAACTGTGAGGAAAAAACACAGGCACTGTTTTCAGTATCGTCTGCTATAGTCAAATAACTGAATGTACAGGAGAAGCATCTGATTTAAGATTATGCACATCCAGAGATTAAAGTTCTCCATGAATTGGATTGCAGAGAAGCCATGTGTGAGATCAGTGCAGATCTAGATTGGATATTAACAGGGGCTTGTGGTGAAAGTGCCCCCCAAACTAATTCTTACCATGTCTATGTATGAATATGACAAGAACATACCCCCCCCTCCCAACACACACAAACCTTTTAATTTTTTTTATATTATTTAACATTAAAAAAATCCTTATTAAAATATCAAGGGCAGTAATGTAAAAATGTATATCATGGCCAAAAATTAACTATTTGTCCCCACGACTTACTAATACGTCAGCATGTTTTACTAATTAGTTTAACGTGGCCACGATTTAGTAAAATGAGGGAACAAATTAAGACATGGGAACAAATTTTTAACCCATGATTTAACAAAAACTTTCTTAATTCGTGGCCAAGATTTAACGGCAACGAGAACAAATTAATTCGAGGCCACGATTTAACAAAATCGAGAATGATTTCTTAATTCAAGCCACAATTTAATGAAACATTTACGATTTAACCAAAACAAATTCCTAATTCGAGGCCACGATTTAACAAATTCTTAAATTTAACAAAAACAAATTCTTAATTCGTGGTCACAATATATATATTTCTGTCTGCAGAGCGTAAATGGCTGATAATTTGTATAACTAAAGCGTGTCAAGCATTGCACACAAAAGTATCAGGTTTATTTAATAGATTAAAAACAGCTTTGAAATGATGCAAACAGGCAATTGAATAGCTGTTCTAAAACATCATCTTCCATTAAAATGTTATTGGTCACAAGTATTTAAATTGAGGGTTAAAGGAATGTGATACAGCCTGAAAAAAAAAAGTTCTCAGTCAGATTTTTTTTTTTTTTTTTTTTAAATGTAATCCCTGTCCATATCAAACAGACATACTCACAGGGAGCAGGTGTGATGAATACTGGGCTGTGCTGATATGTGCCCCCTGCTGGTGGAACGGAAACTCAAGCACAACTCTCATCAAGATCTGCATTACTTCCTTCAGAGTAATGTTGTAGGCATACCTGAGAAGTGACAATGACATTTAACCTATTGCAGAGCATCTCCTCTCGTGTGCCATAGAGAAATTATCAGCATTTGATTTGCAACACGGGATCAGTAATTTCTCTCTTCATTTTTGGGTGAACAAAGTGTTAATAAATAACTGGATCTTGGTAACTTTAACTTACTTGAGTGAGTTAATCTCAAGAACCAGATTGTCGCAGCCTATGTTCTCATCCAACCCTCTCTGTAACGTACCCTGAACCTCGTTCTGAAACACTGAGGGCAAAAGAAAGGCTGGTATAAAACTGGGACTTCTGGAAAATATGCATGCAACATATGGATTCAACAGTGGTATTTCCCGTTTACAATTCTCACCTGTGACATCATCCAATTCAGGTGACGCAGTGTGGCTTCCCAGGTCATGTGATCCCTCACTGACCTCACTTTCGCTGTCACTCTCTGGGTCGGGATTCAACACTAGGCCTGGAAACATGACATCACCATCAATGCCTGCATTATCCCCTTTTTTAAACGAAAGTTCACCCAAAACTTATTCAGGCTCTCACCCCAAATGCCATCCGCAAGCTCATCTTCCTCGGTGTCATCAAGACTGCTGGTTTTCCATCGGTATCCTTTACCCTCTGAACCCACCTCTGCTGGGTTAAACACTGACAAAACACAGTTTGCTCATGTCAGTCACGCATTGAATATTTTTATGAATGTTTTGAAATTTTTAGTGGCAATAACGTTCCTTGTCAATATAGAATGACATCTTTGTTACCCCAAGAATATAAGAACACTCTTTATTGTCATGTGTCTGTTACGGTGTAATCAAGAACTGAGTAATATTAACAAAATGCACGTTCAGTGTTAGCTGCTTGTAATTATGCATAATTTGCTGTTACTGCTATAATAAATACATGTTACATATGACAAGGACACATTCAAATAAAATGATGATAAACCCACAAAGTACGATCATCCCAGTGACCTCCGGCATTTAAAATCACTGTCAATGTGAACGACAGTCACAGTTATTAGCGTTTCACAGAACTTGTCTACTGTCCACATAAGGAAATAAAAAAACACGGACCTTTCTGTTTGATTTTGTCTTTATTGTAGCCAACATCATGGTCATCACTCAAGAACTCATCATCATCTTCCTCATCCTCTTCATCTGGATGGTGCATGGACAGAACTGTGCCTTCTTGAAGAGTAATATCTGGACCCACCACAACCTGCATATCAACAATTGCTTAGAAAACAAGACAAAAGCTGATTCGTTTTATACACACAAGATGGAGAATATTCAGCCTCTGTAAAATGAACTAGGATCAAGTCAGGTGTAGAGACCAAATACTCATTTAAAAATGTGACCTCATTTATCTTCAATAAGTGTATACACTGGCCGGCCAAAATAAGTCGCTGTTTGGATTTAAATAGGCAAATGCTTAAGAGTCTATAGGCGCGTTTCCATTTCAGATTTGCGCAAAACTTTTGAGATTTTTTCTGTCGACAAAAAACTATTGCGAAATGATGGCGTTTCCATTAAGCGATGTTATGCGATAAAACTTAATTTGATGAAGTTTCCTTCTCGCGATAAGTCATTCCAAAAATCATGGCAACGGACGTTGGTAGGTTTATGTATATCCCAGCCACTGCACTGGCCATTATTATTAATCAAAGGAGACGTATGTGTGTTATCCAATCATTAATGGCAAGGAAAGACCCTTATATTTGAGAGGCTCGTATGAGGTGTATCTCTGGGTGTTTCTCCCTCATATCTGCTTCGAGGTCTTGATTGTGGCATTTCTTTGAGGTTTAGAATCCATTATTCCTGTATTTCTTCTGAATTTTATTAATTTAATAAAGAACTCTGTCTCGTCTTCTGTCCAAGCATAACGCGTCATCTAAGTCAGGTGACCTGTAAAAGCGCAAAAACTGTTTCCATTGTAGTTTTGCGAAATATTTCTTTTTCGAATTGCCTGAAAAACCACCTCATGCGAGCGTAAAAAACTTTTTTGCGATAAATGGGAGTTTTTGTGAAATTGACTTGTTTCCATTGGGCGTATTTTCAATTTGCAATTTGAATTTTGCGTAATTTGAAGGGTAATGGAAACGCGGCTTATGACTGGATCATTATTGCAGTGATTATTCTGTTTCTAGCATGTTATATGTTTGGCAACAGTTCTTCTAACCCTAACTGATGGAGTGTGTAGCTTTTCATTTCTTAATCAACCATGTAGGAGACACATCATGGCCATATTC
This sequence comes from Squalius cephalus, assembly GCF_949319135.1. Lineage (NCBI taxonomy): Eukaryota > Metazoa > Chordata > Actinopteri > Cypriniformes > Leuciscidae > Squalius > Squalius cephalus. The sequence continues at coordinate 12,537,951 of NC_137128.1, read as the reverse complement.
CAGGATGACTATGTCCAGATTCGTCAGGCTCAAACAGTGAAAGAATGGTTGTGAGGAGCATGAAGAATAATTTTCACACATGAATCGGCTCCTCTGAGTCCAGATCTTAAATTCACTGAAAGTCTTTGGGATGTGCTGGAGGAGACTTTACAGAGCGCTGGACTCTTGCACGGACAACACAAGATCTGGACCAAATATTGATGCACCTCTTGATGGAAATAACATTTATGTTCTCCCTACATGGTTGTTTAAGAAATGAAAAGCTACACACCATCAATTAGGGTTAGAAGAACTGTTGCCAAACATATAACATGCTAGAAACACAATAATCACAGCAATAATGATCCAGTCATACACTCTTAAGCATTTGCATATTTAAATCCAAACAGTGACTTTTTTGGGGCAGGCAGTGTATATTAAATATATATAACGCAACAAATGAGTGGTTTCTTACGTTGTAGGCGAGCACACACTGATCATTCAAAACGACTCCATGTTTCACCTCCACACAATCACAGATAACGGACTGCTTGACCTTCACATCGTTGGCTATGTGGACTTTATTCCATATGTACGCTCTTTCCAGAGTCACATTGTCTCCTAAGTAGACAAAACAGCAGTTAGCAGGGTGTCAATCAAATAGATTTTCACATTGTCACATGGCATTTCCAACTATTTCAACTATAAAGACAGTACCGATGACACAGTTTGCTCCAATCACAGTGTTTGATATGGTGCAGTTTGCTCCAATCACTGTATTTCGGCCAATAAGGACGTTTTCCTCCATCTGGCTGCCATGACCCAGACTGACCCCGGGCTCACGGTACACGTTGTGTCGAGAGTGTGTACAGCTCTGGCCTTCTTGGTCTACAAAGTTGGCCTCAGGTGTGATGGGATAGATCCAGCGTCGGATCATGTCAGAGGAGACCGTGTCGTACATGAGGAGGTTGGACACACGAGCCCCATATCCATCTTTAGTGACATGCATGTGGATCTGGTTTCCCAGGATCTATGGAAAAAGAAACCCTTGATAAGATCATATACGAATTCTTAAATAAGCAAGTCATTTGATTGGGTGTTTCATACCTCTTCATTGACTAGAAGCCCACGGACAAAGTCGTTTTTTGTCTGGTAGTCAAAGTTGTCGGTGAAAAGCTCCGCAACCTATGTTACACAATATTCATCAGGCAATACGTTTATGAGTTAAACAAACAAACAGAGCTGTAAAAACAAAAAGCCACACTCACCTGTGGAGAACAGATGCTAATGTGACAATCCAAAAGATCAAACCTAATTTCAAATTCGTCACTTCCACTATGGAAAATATTCTGTGTGAAAAGAAAGAACAACTTTCACAACAAAGAACAAGAGTCAATACACACCAATGCTACATTTTTCTAAATGTCATAATCATTTGTTAACAAACATTTATTCATTACTTCGATGAGCCTTAAATTAATACATTGTTTAAATGAATACATTATTAGCTAACCGTGTAATTTGTTTATGTACATTTCTGAGATACATAACTAAGAGAGTTACCTCTAATAACAGATCACTCTAAATTGTAATGTAGAAAGCTGAAAAGGTGCTTTGAAACAATATGTATTGTAAAAAGCGCTATACAAATAAATGTGAATTGAATCGAACAACTACAGTAGTCAACATTTGAAGTGGATCAAAACCTTTCTTCAAAGTTATACATGAATTTTGAACAATACCCGTTCTTGTCTTGTCGAGCTGACTGAGAATGTATTCATACATTATAGTTTTATTTTTTGGACTGCCCGACTTTCATTGAGAACGAGTATTACAAACTCAAAAGTAAAACAGGAGTAGTGCTAACAGACTTGACAGTGTCAGAAATTGTTTGCTGCTACAACCTACGTCTAATGACTAGCCAATAAAAATGGAAAATGAAATGGCATAATGATCAACACGGCATGACGCTAAAACTGAAAACTACTAACCTCAAACTCCATTTGCTAAATTGCCATGCGAAGTTGGCATCTTTTCACTATCCATGACCGCATATTCTCCTCTGTCGCTTCCTCCTCTTTTTTTCAGCGCACATAAAAACCAAAACTGCCAAAGTTCATATTTCTCTATTTGTTTACCACTAGCACATGCTAATGACGTTTTATTCCTCTACACTAACTTGCGTCGTAGCCTACGATTCAATAGGTGTCATTATCGTACAGTCTACATAGATGTCGTACCCACATTTATTAGACCCATGTCGTACAGTGCGATTTGTAATGATCTTATAGGATTGCCGAGATCACACAACGCCCTAGAAACCAACCACAACACTCTAGCAAAAGAGTAACAATGCCTTGGCAAACACCCACAACACCCCTCGTGTTGGCGAGTTCTACACAGGAACGCCATAATAAATATAAATATATAATAATAAATATAAATATTTGTAGTGGATGCGATGCTTTTGAACACTTTTCCTGTGGCAAGCTGTGTTTGAATGTTTTAACTACAGCGAGGATTGCTTAGCGCATGATATGGTCTGAGGAAATCAATAATGCATAATAAGGCCTATCTGTTTCCATTAAAAATATAAATCAATTAAAAATACTATTTGGCCAGAGGAAAAGATTGAGAAAAACTTTCTCTGAAATGTATTTTATACTATTAGATTTATTTATTCAAAAACAAGGCAAGGATAACTTTTAGCAATGTAATATGACGGCACGTCCGTATCTCAAATCTTCCTAATGTCTTGTACCGTTAAACGTGGTATCACGTGGATGAATATGCATATGTAAATGACATGCAGATGAGGATCTGCATAGTAAAACTAGGCGTTGTAAGCTCCATACATGGTTATTTCGGGGAGGAGACGCATGTGCGCACAATCTTCCACTGACTGGGATTTATAAAGGGAATTCTGCGCAGGTTCTGGCGTACGCACGGTTTTATAAGTCTGAATATTTTTTGGCGTACGCCATTTATGGCTTCCAGGCGCACGTACACTTTTAGTAAGGATCCTACGTACAGTGTTATAAATGAGAGCCCAGGAGCTTCACCCGCAGCACTGAATGAAAGCCTCTCACCATAGGGAACTGAAGTCTCTTTAGCGCCTGAGCTCTCTGGTAATGGAGAATACGCTTGCTCTTGCTGTCCATGGCCACTATAATGTCATCGTCTTCAGAGCGAGTCTTGTGGCCGGGCGAGGACTCTTTGAAGATCATGGTCATCACTGAGACGTTCTTGTCCATTTTGCGCCGCTGTCTTCAAAAAGACAACAACAACACAGGTTTAATGATCTATAAATGCGAAACGATGGGCTGTTTCCTGTGGAGAGAAGACACTCACCTGTGTTCCTGTAAAGCCTCGGAAACATCAATGTTGGACACCACGTCCCCATAAACCAGCAGAAAGTCAGAGCGGACTAGAGATTTGGCGTCCACGTCCCTTAAAACATCTCCGAGGGACCGGTACAGATCAGAGGTGATGATGTGGACCATATTGGGAGATGTGGGGCGACACCATTTCGACTTTCTGTAAAACAAGACAGCAAATGCAAAAACTGAGTCATCAGGATCACAGTCATTCTCCAATATCAACATACAATGACACGGTGTCTCACTGTAAGTGTTCCTTGATTTTGCTGGACATCCAACAACAGAAGACAAACGTCTCTTGCACTCCAGTGGATGTCAGAAACTCTAGTGTGTAGTCGATCATGGAGACGTTAGCCAGAGGCAGAAGGGCCTGATGGGAGAACGCAAGAGTGGAAAGTTAGTCTAGAAATCAACGTGTCAACATCTCTTCAGAATCTAAAATCATCTGGTGATACCATGGTGCTAATAGCATGGTACTTTTATACATTCAATGTTACTAAATGATTATCATATTCACAATCTGAATTAAGCAGGAAATATTAACATACTGTTTATTTTATTGTGTTATCTTTTTTTATATTGACATGACAAAAACACACACAACCGCATCTGTGTGAATGATTTAAAAGCTTGATTACATTTTCAATTGATGTACTTTTTGAGACTTTCAATGAATGGAAAACAATTATGACATAGCCTAATATAAAAAAAACTCATACAAAACTATTAGAAATATTTTTGATAATATCTTGTACAAAGAAAAAAAATCACATATTTAAAATTTGCTATTCTCAAAACAATCCATTTAAAAAAATGTAAATAAAGGCAAAGATTTGGATCTGAAGCCAGTAGATATAAATTTTATGACAACATTGACATTTCTTACATCATTATAATTTATCTTTCGATAGAATGCATACAGATTTCAATGTTTATGGACTTATGAACAATAACAACGACTTTCTCAATAACATCCTTATTCTGGTCAAAACACTTATCAGTAGCTTTCTTGAAGGTGAAACCTAGGTTGTCTATTTCACAGACTTTATTTCTAATACGTTATGAAAAATAAAAACTAAATAAAAACGCAATACTTTTCAGGAGTATTTCAACATGATCGACAGAAAAACACTGATCCTTCTGTTCTAATGCAAAGATGCATCTACTTGTTTCCATGTTAATTATTTTTGTACATGACAAGTTGTTTAATAAAAAAACAAATCAAATTTAAAGTAAATATTGCATGCTTATACATACTATTATCAGAGCCCTTTCTATTATCGTAGTGCATGTGTCCACAAACATTGTTATCAATATGGCAACATGGTTTTTTTGTACCAATTATCTATTTCTTGTAGAATGTGTTTGTACAGTATTGTGATGAGTTAGCAGGACAGAACTGGAGCGAGCCACACACACACACACACACACACACACACACACACACACATGTACATGTGCTCGCGGTGATGTTGACTTCTCTCACCCGCGGCTGGTCTTTGCTGATGGGGAAGAACCTGCGGTTGAAGCTGTCGGCTATGAGAACAGCCTGTAACGGCTGCTCCTCTTCATCCTTCTCCGACACTGCCTTTCTGGGCCGATTCTGTTTCCCTGCTTTGCCTGCCATGTTTGTGTCAGCTGGGTCTGCAGTGTGTGTGTGTGTGTGTGTGTGTGTGTCTGTCTGTCAAGGAAACGCAATACAACGGCAACAAGCTTGAGTTTAGTGACCCGGAAGTTGTCTCTAGTAAGTCGGTATAATGTTTCTAATATTAATTTGCTTCAGTTTTAATCCTTAACTGCGTAACATTAGTTTAATGTCATAGTTACAGTTTTTCAGTGTCATTACTCAGTTTTAAATTGTTATCCAGATAGATAACGGCTGAAGAGCAACGTAAACGGCGTTGTCACGTGACACAAGTTACTTTTCTCAGCGATGATTCAGAATGACTGGACCAATCACAAGCTAAGATTTTCTTCTTCTTCTTCTTCTTCTTTTTTTTTTTTTTTTTTAAATAAATTGATACTTTATTTAGCAAGGATACATTTAATTGATTTAAAAAAAAAATACGATAACACTTTACAATAGGGTTCGTTAGTTGAACTAATAATGAACAAAAATTAATCTTTGTTAATGTTATTCAACATTTACTAATACTTTATTAAAATCTTGTTAACATTAGTTAATGCACCGTGAACTAACATGAACAAACAATGAACAGCTGTATTTGTATTAACCAACCGTTAACAAAGATTAACAAACACAGTAACAAATGTATTCCTCATGGTTAGTTCATGTTAGCTATATATGTTACTAATGAACCTTATTGTAAAGTGTTACCAAAAATACATTGTGATTTTCATTGTGAAAGACATACTATTTGTGATTTTCAGCGTTATAGCCTTGGTGATGTTAAGGTTTCAGTGTGGGACAAAAATTCTGTCTGCCATGTCCTGTTGCCCCTAAGGTTAAAGTACACCAGTAACTAGCGGTAGTGCTCTCCGTGGAGGAGACGAGGGAGACAGGAGCCACAGTGATGTGTCAATGACCATTCCTAGTCTATGCCACCGAATGGGTGACATTTCTGTCCCCAGAACATCATATGTATAAAATTGCATGAAAATTAACTCTAAAATACATTTTATTATTAAGCAAAATGTCCTGCATATTAAGCTAACTACAAATTTTACAAATTTATAATTAAAAACATTAATAAAAACTACATAGAACACAAAAAATAGCATTTTCTGCATGTCCCCACTCTCTGTCTCCAAACTTTGCCATGAAATATAATGATTAAAATCCTTCAGAAATCTTAAGTTTTGGGGATTGTTGTGTGACTTTATATCCAATCTATTTAAAATGTTTGTTTGTTTTTATGAGAAAAAAATATTTGATCTAATATTTTAGATAAAATACACATTTTAGTCATGTCCCCGGGTTTTCACTCAGTCCTGTTACCCTAAAGCATTCCCTCCTCTGAAAAACTTGGAATATTCCACAAGACACATTTTCAACAGGGAGTTGCATCATCTTGATCTTCTAAAGGCAATGGGAAGACCATAAGTAAGTCCTCTCATTTTAATTTCTGTATATTTTATGAAATTGTAACTATGACTGAGAAGGTCAATCTCAACATACTGTCCTGTTACCTAAATGATTTCTTAGAATTTATTTGTTTATTTTAAAAATATTAACTTGCACACACAGTCATGTACACTCTCTCTCGTGCACACACATATGGACACTCATTCCTGTTTCCTGTTCCTCATTCCTGTTACCAAGTGTTCATTCCTGTTACTATTATTTATTTATTTTCTAAAAAAATAAAGTTAAACCACTGTTTTTATCAGTTTTGTTTGGTCCATCATTTATACAATTGTTTAATAAATTAAATTATAAAAAAATATATAAACTTGAGGCTTCTTTAAAATGAAAAAACGGCTTTGTGTTTTTTATTAAAATACACTTTGCCTTAATATATAGTGATTTTTTTGTCACAAATATCAGTTATTTGAACATATAACCAACAATTTCTTTAAAATAAACACTTTCTTGTGGGGAAAACAAAGGAATTAATTGACATGCTTTTAAACATGCTTTTTAAATGGCACATGAGTTTCATTAACAGGACTGAGAAAACATGCGTCCATCTTCTGCTTAGAAACCTTGTAAAAAATGTAAAAAATTTGCCTGAGATTGACCAATACACATTTTGAATAGTTAAATATTTGAGTATTCGATTCAGTGTTGAAAAAAAATAAAAAAATAATAAAGTTTAATTTTGAAGAGTTACAACAAGCAAATGTCACCCATTCGGTGGAATGGCCCTAATATATAATTAACCCTCATCCTTCCCTCGCACTTTGTAACACATCTTTCCCTCGTGGGTCAAAATGACCTGAAGTCCTAAAATTATACTTTCAGAAAGCTTATTTTGTTTCATTTTGATAATATTTTTTAATGCAATTTTTTAATGCAATTTACCTTTAAATTACTAGATTTGATCAATAAATAATAAATAAATAGTAATTTCAGCACATTCCTCACATTCTTTCATCTTAAATTCAAAATAACTTACTATTTCATGCATAACCCATTTAATTCAGCTCATAATATCTTACATTGGGTGTCTTTGCCGACCTCTTGTGGAAAAATAATAATAATATAACATGATATTTCATGGCTCTTGCCACTAGATGGCCTTATAGCTCTATATGGAGCAAATGAGCTGTTTCCGCTTGGTCCTAAAGTCATTTTTCTTCAGTATGCACTCAGATACACATGTAGACATTATAAAATAATTTTTTGGTAAAGTTTTAGCATTTTTAGTTTGAATTTTGAGCTTTTTTAGGTTTTTCTTCGTGTACTGAAGCATCCCTTGCACATATCACCCTGTAGCCCAAGACTGGTCGCCCACTGAAGCTAAGCAGGGCTGAGCCGGGTCAGTACCTGGATGGGAGACCTCTGCTGGAGGAGATGTTAGTGAGGCCAGCAGGGGGTACGGCTCACCCTGTGGTCTGTGTTGGTTTTAACGCCCCAGTGTAGAGACGGGACACTATACTGTAACAAGCACCGTCCTCCAGATGAGACGTTAAACCGAGGTCCTTTTGGTCCTGTGGTCATTTAAAATCCCATGGCATTTCTCGTAGGGAGTAGGGGTGTAACCCCGGTGTCCTGGCCACATTCCACCCATTGGCCTCTGTCCATCATGGCCTCCTAATCACCCCCATCCACTGAACTGGCTCTATCCCTCTCTCTCCTCTCCACCTATAGCTGGTGTGTGTGTGAGCGCACTGTCTCCACCTATAGCGTGTGTGTGTGTGTGTGTGTGTGTGAGCGCACTGGCACTGTTGTACTGTGGCTGCCGTCGCATCATTCCAGTGGATGCTTACACTGGTGGTTTTGAGGAGAGATCCCCTGATATGATTGTAAAGTGCTTTGGGTGTACAGTAGTACATATGAAAGTGCTATATAAATGCCTCAATCATTCATTCATATGGGGTCAATTTGACCCGTGAGGGAAGGATGTGTTACTTTTTAAAATTTCAACCACAAAACTCCTCAAATCCATTCAATTTGATTTGTGTGTATTCATGGTTCAAGTGCGAGAACAGTCCTGGGATCCCCTTTGATGAACACTCAATTTTTCAAAATGACCCAAGGGAAGGATGAGGGTAAAACATGCTATTGAATGCCAAATAAATAACAGGTTTGATATATAACCTGTATTGTATAGCCTACTATTGATTTATATAGGTTTTCATTATGTACAGTGTAATATATAAAACCAAAGATAAAATGCATTATTTGTAGATTCCTTGTTGCATCTCAAACTGGTAGTTTATCATGTTGGTGCAACAATAAACAGATAAGTATTATAATGTATGTGGTAACAATTATCCATGATACTATATAAAGAAAAGACTTCAAGTTACCATTTGTAAGTTATAGCACCACTGGATTCTCTCTCTCTCTCTCACACACACACACCTTTTTCATGTCTGTAAACTAAAGTATGTCCCATATGTCATGATTATTAGCCATTCACATTTGAAATGCATTACGTCTGACACCAACTCTACATTATAAACTGTACTGTGTTTTAGGTCAGCTTGAGTTGTGAAGGCACCACCTGACAAAACATCAGAAACGATTAAACCAGGTAGGTAAGAACAGGTAAAACACACTCAGGCGATAGATAAAGATATGTTTATTGACACATATCCATCAGTGCGGCCTCCAATGCAATTTAACATGCAATACATCCACATCAAAACAGATCATTGTTCCAGTGCTTATTTTACTGAACACATTTGTAAAAACCATGTTGGATTATTGAGGAGGTATTCATCATCTTGATTCATGAGTATGTACACTGACGGAAACCGCTTTGACGGGGAGCTGGGGATGTTAACGGTCTTTTTTTTTATTGATATTATAAAAGAAAAAAAGCAGGACATGTTGCCTTCATCATGGTTCCACATGCAGAACTTCTGAACTTTGGTTGACAACATTGAAGACATGCAATAGATGGTCCGCTCTGTTTCAAACCCTTTAGGTTCTGGTAAAAATCACACTGTAATAGATATGTTTGTTTTCAAAGTATGATAATAGTAAAGATTTGTTTGGAGAGGAGCGCAAACAGATATGGCAGTAAAATTGTTATCCAAAAGGCACTAGGTGAGCCAAACGCTACAGATGTTTAGTTCTACAAATAAATTACAATTCAAACAGTGCAGTTACATTTGTTAACTTAATGTTTTCCTTTTTGAAACATTTATCTATGAATCAAATGTAAGGCAACACATTACAAAAAAAATAAACAAAAGAATATTACAGAAACAATGTACCCAATGAACACACACACAGACACAATTTATTTTCAATGGTTTCTGTGACATTTTATGTCTCCTGATGCCATTTTGATGGTATCCTATGGCTTGGAGCCTCCAAAAACAATAATGATGATAATGACAATTATGATAATATTATGCATAGACTGTAATGATCTTCCATGCTCCAGAAAAAAACCTCAAAATCTCCCCTCAGAAACTCTCAGTACCCAATACTTTGCAACCAAACCCAATTCATTTTGAGGCATAGAATAAGGCAACCAGAGTCCATCAGAAGGAGGCATCAAAGTGGATCGAAGTGGAAATGGTTTGCAAACAAAAAGACCCTTTTACGGTTAATTCCCCAAATTTCCCCATTTCCAGAGGTTTCAGAGTCCAAACAGAAAGACATGGCCATGAGAACAGCCTATAGTTTCCTTCCCAAGCTGTGAAAAGATGTCAAAGCTTTCCTCTGGACAGTAGGATATATGGTGTGGAATAAATGGGGAGAAGAGGGCAGAAAAAGATGATGCCAAAAAGTCTCCATGATGCCTTGCGGTAGGTAAATCCTGAATTTCAGCACCAATTACTGTCTGTTTTTTCAGTTGTGAAATGCAACTTTAAAAAGGTTAATTACATGTTTGTTACAGAATTTGTGTATACTTTTTTTTTCTTTTTTTTTTTTCTTAGAGAGGAAAGTACAAAAATCCCAATTTAATCCAGAGGTTCAGATGGTTAGCTGGAAGAAAGAAGAAAAGAAAATGTCCAGTGTTTGAAATGAAGTTTAAATGTTGGATCACTCTTACTGAAATTCCATGTTAAACAGAACTTTTCAGTCATCATCATAACATGATACACACACATCTCTCGACGTGGGTGAATCGAACAAAAAACCACAACATTTGACTGCAGAAACCAGAGAACAACAACAGTAGTAACTTTTAGAAGTTATATTTTGCATGAAGGAAATACAGCCTGAAGATATTTGTATGCATTATGAATGCATATTTATCCTTAATATTACTACAAAGCATCTGGATGTTATATTGAAATCTCTATGGTAATTCTTATTGTTTATTTTAAATTACAGTAATAAGAATAGCTAACTGTCATCACAATACAGTGGCCACGATATGTATTGCAATATACAGTGCCCTCCACAATTATTGAACCCCCTGGTAAATATGATCAAAATTGGCTGTAAAAAATAAATCTGCATCGATTATCCTTGTGATCTTTCATTCAAAAAATGTGCAAAATTCTAACCTTTCATTGAAGTAAAAGAATTGAAAGTGGGGGGAAAATCACATTATGAAATAAATGTTTTTCTCCAAAACACGTTGGCCACAATTATTGAAACCCTTTTATTAAATACTTTTTGCAATCTCCTTTTGCCAAGATAACAGCTCTGAGTCTTCTCCTATAATGCCTGATGAGTTTGGAGAATAACTGACAAGAGATCAGAGACCATTCCTCCACACAGAATCTCTCCAGATCCTTCAGATTCCCAGATCCATGTTGGTGCTTCTCCTCTTCAGTTCAGCCCACTCATCAGGTCAGGGGACTGAGACGGTCATGGCAGAAGCTTCATTTTGTGCTCCACAACAAATTTTTGTTTTGATTTTGATGTTTGTTTTGGATCGTTGTCCTGATGGAAGATCCAACCATGGCCCATTATAAGATTTCTAGCAGAAACAGTCAGGTTTTGATTTTTTATCTGTTGATATTTGATAGAATCCACAATGCCATGTATCTGAACAAGAAGTCCAGGACCTCCAGCAGAAAAATAGGCCCACAACATTAAAGATCCAATGGTATATTAAATTGTACACATGGGGTACTTTTTATCCTTGTGTTCACCAAACCCATCTAGTGTGTTTGCTGCCAAAAAGCTCTGTTTTAGTCTCATCTGACCACAGAACCCTGTGTTGTTTGAAGATCCAGTCGTGTCTGACAATTAAATTTGCTGGAATTTGTTTTTGGATGAGCGAGGAGGTTTTTTTTTAAACCCTCCCAAACAACATGTGGGGATGTAGGGGTTGTTTGATAATTTTTTTTTTAGGCTTTCTGACCCTAAGACTCAACTAATCTCTGCAATTCTCCATCTGTGATCCTTGGAGAGTCTTTGGCCACTCAAACTTTCATACTCGCCGTGCATTAAGACAATATAGACACACGTCCTTTTCCTGGCAGATTCATAACATCTTTAGTTGGTTATAACTTCTTAATTATTGCCCTGATGGTCAAAATGGGGATTTTCAATTCTTTAGCTATTGTCTTACAGCCACTTTCTAGTTTGTGATGCTCAACAATCTTTTGCTACGCATCAGAACTGTATTCTGTGGTTTTACTCATTGTGATGGATGATTCAGGGGATTTGGCCTTTGTGTTTCCTCATATTTAAACTCCTGTGAAACACGAAGTCATAGCTGGACAGTTTCATGTTCCTAGTCACCCTGGTGTACTAAAAAAGGTAAATATTAATGGGAATATACTTCAGAGATATTTTACTCGTAAAAAATTCTAGGGGTTTCAATAATTGTGGCCAACATGTTTTGGAGAAAAACATTTATTTCATAATGTGATTTTCCCCCCACTTTCAATTCTTTTACTTCAATGAAAGGTTAGAATTTTGCACATTTTTTGAATGAAAGATCACAAGGATAATCGATGCAGATTTATTTTTTACAGCCAATTTTGATCATATTTACCAGGGGGTTCAATAATTGTGGAGGGCACTGTATGTGAGTTAAGTGTAACAGCTGGTTACTGAACACTGTATAACAGTACAGGTAGTGGTGTAGGAGTACATCAACATTCTGCGATGTTTGTCTTCAATACAGACACAGAAGCAGCTTTAGTGATAATGTCAATTATGCGACAATACAAAAAACATCCTAAAAATAAGCTTCATCTTCTTCAAGCAAAATATAATCACTTCCTTTGTCAGGTTTTGTGTGATTGACATTTTGTTACCATCATAGAAATTTAAAGAACAGAAAAACGACATCCAGTTCCCCCTCTCTGGACATTATGGGTGTCCACAAAGCTTAGTATTGTCAAAAATACCGACTTTGGTACCAAGTCGGTACTGAAATTTACAAAATGTGACGATACCAGCATTTCCCTCTAGCATTTTGATTGCTGTTGAAACAGATTCTTAAACACCTCTGATTGGCCATTGTGTTCACGCAGTCTACATATGTGTCTCTGATTGGCCATTGTGTTCACGAGCTCAACATATGTGTCTCTGATTGGCCATTGTGTTCACGGGCTCAACATATGTGTCTCTGATTGGCCATTGTGTTAACGCAGTCAACATATATGTTTCTGATTTGCCATTGTGTTCACGCAGTCTACATATGTGTCTCTGATTGGCCATTGTGTTAACGCAGTCTACATATGTGTCTCTGATTGGCCATTGTGTTAACGCAGTCAACATATATGTTTCTGATTTGCCATTGTTCACGCAGTCTACATATGTGTCTCTGATTGGCCATTGTGTTCACGGGCTCAACATATGTGTCTCTGATTGGCCATTGTGTTAACGCAGTCTACATATGTGTCTCTGATTGGCCATTGTGTTAACGCAGTCAACATATATGTTTCTGATTTGCCATTGTTCACGCAGTCTACATGTGTCTCTGATTGGCCATTGTGTTCACGGGCTCAACATATGTGTCTCTGATTGGCCATTGTGTTAACGCAGTCAACATATATGTTTCTGATTGGCCATTGTGTTCACGCAGTCTACATATGTGTCTCTGATTGGCCATTGTGTTCACAGGCTCAACATATGTGTGATTGGCCATTGTGTTCATGTGCTCAACATTTGTGTCTCTGATTGGCCATTGTGTTCACAGTCAACATGTGTGTCTCTGATTGGCCATTGTGTTCATGTGCTCAACATATGTGTCTCTGATTGGCCATTGTGTTCACAGTCAACATGTGTGTCTCTGATTGGCCATTGTGTTCATGTGCTCAACATTTGTGTCTCTGATTGGCCATTGCATTCACACAGTCAACATATGTGTCTCTGATTGGCCATTGTGTTCATGCACTCAACATACATTATATTGCCAAAAGTTTTGGGACGCCTGCCTTTACATTGCACATGAACTTTAATGACATCCCATCTTTAATTTGGAGTTGGCCCACCCTTTACAGCTATAACAGCTTAAACTCTTCTGGGAAGGCTTTCCACAAGGTTTAGGAGTGTGTTTTATGGGAATTTTTGACTATTCTTCTAGAAGCGCATCTGTGAGGTCAGGCACTGATGTTGGACGAGAAGGCCTGGCTCGCAGTCTCCTCTCTAATTCATCCCAAAGCTGTTCTCCCAGGTTGAGGTCCAGAGCAGGCCAGTCAAGTTCCTTCACACCAAACTCGCTCATCCATGTCTTTATGGACCTTGCTATGTGCACTGGTGCTAATGTTAATTTTGTCAGCTATTTACATTTAGTCTTAGTCCTGTGTCAAATGTACTTTTTAGTTTTTATCATATTTAGTCAACCTTGCCCTGTTTTCATTCAGTAAAGTTTTAGTCGACTAAAAGCCTGGGCATCAATGAAAACGTAGTCATATTTTCGTCATGCTGCATAATGATTAAATTTATAATAGGCTAAAGATTATTTCATGGGGGTCATGAAATGAGAAATCTAAATTCCCTTGATCTTTTAACATATAAGAGGTCATAAAAGTACTATAAAAACATCCTGTAAGTTTCAGAACTCAAAACTTTCTTGTTAATCTAAAAACAGCTTATATTGAAGCCAATCCATCTGAGCGCATGAACACAATGGCCAATCAGAGACATAAATGTTGGGCATGTGAACGCAATGGCCAATCAGAGGTGTTTAAGAATCCGTTCAACACCGCTCAAAATGCTAGAGGGAAATGCTGGTATAGTCACATTTTTAACAAATACCAGTACCAACTTGGTACCGAAGTCGGTTTTGACAACAGCAGTTGGGTTATGTTAAGTGATAGAGCTATGGGTGTGGTTGGACCGTCTAGCTCAGGGGTGTCCAAACTCGGTCCTGGAGGGCCACTGTCCTGCAGAGTTTAGCTCCAGCTTGCCTCAATAAGTTTCTAGTATGCCTAGTGAGACCTTGATTAGCTGGTTCAGGTGTGTTTGATTGGGGTTGGAGCTGAACTCTGCAGGACAGTGGCCCGCAGGAGCAGGACTGGACACCCCTGGTCTAGATGCACCCATTACTCCCAGCGAGGGGGAGCTGGACGTCAATCTTCACCCATTGTCTCCTGCAGTGGATACAAGATACAAATGGCAGAATATAGGGGGAAATTTCAAGTTTTAAAGCCAAGACCGTAGAGAGCCTCTGTCCAGATAAAGGAAATTCCCTTTTAATTGGTTAAGTTTGTAACAGAAAGAATTTGCCATTCTTGTAAACAAAAACCCAGAGTAAACAGAAAAGGACAGGCCTCTAAAGAGCAACTGTCCACGGTTAACCTCGACCTTTAAAGCTGTGAATGAAGGCACTGAACAAACACAGGAGCAGTGGACTACACCATTAGACATGTAAGGTGTGGAGAAGCTGTATGATGTTGTCAGCATGTACTGGATGTTGTGTCTGCCGCATGGAGACTGGACTGCGCCCTGCTACAAGACAACAGCAAATAAACAGCCCGTCACGAGACTACCCTGCCTCTACAGCCAGGAACTTATGGCCTTCATTAGCAATAATTACAGATCTTTATATCTCAATCTTATAAAAACATGTCCCAGTCACATTTCACCCCAAATGTAGTATATATTAAAAAAAATTATGTTAACATGAAGTTTATTTTTAGGACCATAGGGTTTTTTGAACTAAGACATTATTTAAATGACAATCAAGCACTTCCCTCACCCATTTTAAATACCATACTGTATCTCAAGTCAAGTTTATTTATATAATGCTTTATAAAATACGGATTGCTTTAAAAGCTGCTTTACAGTAGCAACCACAAAAACAGCATCATAAACGTTTAAAGCAATCATGTCAGCTTGGTGTGTGTGTGTGTGTGTGTGGGGGGGGGGGTGGCAACAGTTTGAAACACAACGTAACTGATGAGTTTAAGCTACAGCATAAGTCAATGTTTTGTCATTACATTTTCTTATCTACCTGTTTTATTTTATTTACCATTATTTCCTACAATGAAGAACAAATTTTTTTTTTTATATCAGCATAAAGTCAGTACCGCAAATACTATGAAATAAATACATTTTAAATACATATTGTTTAACGCTACAATAAAGTTATTTTTGTATTATTGTTACAATACCAAAATAGTGGTCTTTAACAATACGATTAAACACTCCTTTTAACCGTTTAACTGCATGAGATATTTATTTATACAAATTTACTTAAAGCAGAGATGCATGTCAATCAACAGAGTTCAGTATTTTTCTTTTTCTCTCAGCATTAGCATTATTTCTTTTTGATTGTTATTAATGATAGCACAGACAATGTGCACAGGATGTGACGGTGGCAATTTCTTTCTTTTCTTTTCCTTTTTAAAAATAAATAAACACTGCTGTGGCGAAGGTGTTTGGGGGTGGTGTGCACTTTGAGAGGGCTGGGGGAAACGGGCAGGACAGAACCACCCTCAAACACTATAGAATAACACAAGACGCCTCACTCGTATTGTGCAACGCTCAATATGGGGGGATTTTCCAGCCTCCGTTAGAAGCTCCGATTTCTATAGAAACAGTCAGATTTTGTTTTCTGTCATGAATCGAGCGTTTAGAAACAAAATTTATGAGAGAGTTTTTGTCAGATTTCATTGGTGATTTCAAATATGAAATTTAATCGTAAGCTTGGCGAACAGATTTGGAGAATTTGATGTTTCCCCATTCAAAGAGATAGGAGCTGCACTTGCATGCCCGAGAGGTGTTTCAAAATGGTCGCCGAGTGAAATGACTTGTCTTAACGGCACTTTGATAGGACATAGGAATGATCACTACTAAATGGAACGACCAGAATCTGCCAGTGCTGCAGAAAGATTATTGCATCATGTTTTCTATTTCATCACTACATTACAGTAATAAGAAATGTGTGCTTTTTATTGTCCTGAAGACATTTTATTATTTCTTTTGGAGTGAAATATGACTTGCAATCAAATCCAGAGAGAATGCTTTCTGGTTAAAACTATGCTGCACTGAAAATCCTATTCTCTGCTCCAAATGCATAATGTGCTTTAAGATTGGTGTGACACTGTATGGTTGTAGTTACCTTGGCTTTCCTGGCATGTTTTTGGGGTTCTTGCGGAAGGACTGGTTTGCTACGGAGCGAGTGGACATTGTGCGTGGAGACGCCCTTGAGAAGGTAGAAGGAGGGGTCTTGGGAATCTTCTTGCCGAGATGACCAATCCATTTCTTCTGCTCATCTTGGGACAAGGCCAGAAGCAACATGTCTCGAGCTGATGTCACATCATAATTAACTGAGGGACAAGAACAAAATGAGTGTTGCTGTGAGATGCCTTGTCATTAGCCATTTTCACAATACAGTCTTTGCTGTAGATTAAATGTAACTTTCTGATTAGAGGGCCCGTTACCTACATTTTTTTAAATCAGCATTTACAGGTAAAATTCACTGTCAATCAAACAAGAAGTGCAACAGAAGGGGCAAACAACATCTCCCGCATCGCCAAGTTCTGCCACCGTTCGATCCAAGATATCGGTCACGTTATGAAAACCGTAGAGGCTGACAACCAGGTCTTGCGAAACTCTGATTTGCCGGCATTTGAAACGAATTACGTTACCGCTAATATCAAGCCCACCTTTGGACCAGCATCACTGATTTCAACTATGGAGGTGAAGTCGTCCAGTGAGATGTAGAATGGGAAGCGGACTGGCCACAGCGACATACCAGCTGAGATCTGGAAGATGATTGGAGAGTGTGAAGCAGCAGTTTTGAGGTACTCATTCGAGTCATAGCTGAGAACAAGCCCCCAACACCTGAACAACCAGCACAACTGTGCCATTCAGGAAAGGTAAGGGCAACTACCACCCAAATTCGATTGTTCAAAAGGTATTTCAGCGGGTACTGGACCAACACCTCCAAAACATCACTGCCATCACATCCAAACAGTGTGGCTTCATCAAAGGATGTGGCCCTATTCTTGCCATCTGGTTGCTGACGGAGAAGCACCTGGAGAAGAACGGTACACACAGCATTCCTGGACCTGGAAAAGGCATTTGACTGAGTTTCACGCAACCTTATCTAGCGAGGACTGCAATCTCATGACATCCCTGAGGTGTATGTGGTCTAATTTCTTTACTGTAATGTCACAAGCATGGTTTGATGCCCAGTTGGGATTTCATCACCTTTCAACATCACTGACGGTGTTCACCAAGGCTCAGCCCTCTCGCCCCTTCTGTTCATCCTTTGCATAGACACAGTGACAGCAGACTTCCAATCACCACACCCCTGGACACTCTTGTACGCAAAGCATTGCTTTTGCAGGAGACCTGCTCTGTGCTTCAACATCCAACGGCTTAGTGAAAGCAGAATGCGGCTAAACATTCAAAAGATTGAGTACCTGGAGTTTGGCCCCCCAAACCAATGGCACCATCAACATTGATGGACAGGATTTGAAGAAGATCATCTAGTTTAAATACCTCGCGACACTATCCTCGATGCCCGGGGAAGAATCGATGCAGCATCGCTCAAGTGGAGACTAGTCAAAATCTATAAGACCGTAGTGCATTCAGTGGCCCTTTATGGGGCAGAGTGTTGGGCCACCACAAAGCAGCACGAGCAAGTCCTCCACACCAAGGATATGAATGTGCTCCAGGGGACACTTGGCCTGACCCGTCTCAAAGGCTTGGAATCACCTCGATCATGGAGAATATGCGGGAAGCATTGTATACGGCTATATAATGAGCAGTAACAAGAGCTCTGTGGCAAAAACAGCCCTCTTTTTCAACCCAGGAGGCCACTGACAGCATGGAAGTCCAAAGAAACAGTGGATAGACAGTGTTCCAGTATATATGTGGGCCGTGGACCTTGCCCAGAAGATGCTAAGGACTGGGCCAAATGGAGAAGATAAAGCTGAATTGCAAAAACCTTGTAAAACTATGGGATAAACTGTAGCAAAGAGAGATACATCATAAAACTAATTTACACTGTGTGAGAATAATAGTAAGTTTGTTGTATATATAAAATCAAGATCAGTATGTGCTGGAAATTATTTTTATTTTTATTAATCAAAGAAACAAGTAAGAGATTAACTCAATATCAAAACAGTTGATAGTTCATGTTTGCATATTGTAATCAATACTTGGTTTCAGTCAAACCATATAAATGTAAAAAATATAATAATAAAAGGGTAAACACACAGAGGCATCTGCTTGTGGCTCACCTTTGCAAGGGGCAATAACGTCCTCCTTCTTGTCCAGATGGTCCTTGTGGCACTTGACGTGGCAGCGGCGGCACTCCAGGGCTGGCGGCGGCTTGAACACGTGCCACAGGGGTTTGGAGCACGCCTCACAGTTAGAGGGGAAATGGTAGAGGGTGGGGATGAACTCATGGCCTTTGTGGGGCAAGCAGTTGGCCTTGTCACCCTGAGGAACACTTTCCATGTCCGCTTCCTTCCTACACTCACCCTCATTAGCATAAAGTATCTGAAGAACAAAAACATATTTTTCAAATTGTACATTTAAGTAAAAGTTAGAGGGTCATGAAACATTTTTGAGACATTAACATACATGCATATTGCACAATGTATCACACATTTTTTCTAAAAGCAAAAACTGCTACAGCTGCTTTACACAGAATCCTGCCAATCGCATCAATTTTATGATTTGGGCTTTTGTACAAAAAATTTATTT
The DNA here is from genome assembly GCF_949319135.1 of Squalius cephalus. Classification (NCBI taxonomy): domain Eukaryota; kingdom Metazoa; phylum Chordata; class Actinopteri; order Cypriniformes; family Leuciscidae; genus Squalius; species Squalius cephalus. The sequence continues at coordinate 12,518,427 of NC_137128.1, read as the reverse complement.
CTGTGTAAACTGTAAACGTCTCTGGTTACTTGCGCGGGTTCTCCGCCTATATAAAGCAGTGCCGAATTCCAGTTCTCATAAATTCAAGAATTAGAAACGCAGCCAGCTTACGCAATATCATGTTCCTTCATCTCAGGGAATCGAGGATATGCATGTAGCATAGACGTTCCCTTTCCATTTTGGTTTACTTGACATTGCGTCAGTAACTGATACTATGGGGAACTGTAGTTAACTAGTTATTTGATGCAGCAGCATGTTCTACATTCTCTTAACAGCATGCACATATCGGCTTGTATTGTTCATCTTCAACAGAGTTTTTCACACTGCAATTAACCCCGGGTTATCGTTGTACTAAATCTTTTAACTCCGGGTAAAGAAACGTTTCACACGTGTAATTTAGAAGCAGGGTTAACACTTCTTATCTGGAGGTGTTAACCCTGCATTGATACGGTGTAAGAATGATGTGGCTGGAGGCTTAGCAGAGGACACCCAATCACGTGTCTTATATTCACATGCTTTGGTTAGTCACAGAATTGCTGTGTTGTATAAAAAGTAGGTTATGTTTCAGCAAATGGTGACAGAAAACGTGACATTTACAGTCTGGAAAGTCCACTCAGTATAAACTTGATAGTACAGTCGTCAATATATTATACAAGGATGCACAATGCTAGAGCCTTTTCTGCAAACAGTTCGTGTGCTGTGTTCGTCCAATCAAAGACATTTCACACATGCAAATAAGGACATTATCCGAGGTTTTAGGAAAGTACAGTGTGAAACGTCAGCTTATGAATAGCCAGCACAGTTTTTGAACTATGTCTATTTATGCACACAGCATTGATACAGTGATACGTCATTACAGGGAATTTCATGACTATTTTTAAATAGAATCTCTGTGCAAAACATTGAAAATAACTGACCTGGAATATTCGTGGAATTTCATCCGTCTCAGCTCGATAAACGTCGCCTTGTGTGACAGGACGTACATGGAAAAGTTTGCTGTTTTGAAATAATATATTTTTGTTATTTAGCAGAAAGTGTAATCATTCAATTTTACATACACGAATGAATCAAGTGGCCAGTTAACATGGATATTTCGATCCATGGATAGTTATTCATCAGAATACTTACTCAATATCTAGTACCATAGAGGGGTTGGACTGCTCTTTGTCTTGCTCATCATTGTAAAAGAGAATCTTTTTACTGCTCACCACAACATACTGAGGGAAACAAAAACAAATATCGAAAAGGGGGGAAAAGAGCAGGTCATGCACGTCTAAATTCATGGACAATAATAGTTTAATACATAATTCTTCATGCAAGTCTTACCTGCTTTTTCCAGCCATATCTTTTTATATTAACCCTATTAGGTATTGCGAGCCAGCCTTCGAGCCTTGATTCTGAAAACAAATAAATTCCATTATATCCGAGTCAGAATTTAAACAAGCAATAGAAATAGACATGCTGTAAAACTGGGAACACAAACCAAGGTTGTGACACAATCTACAAAAACCGACTGGCTTTTACTAACATGCGTAAACCAGGTACACTTTAAAACAACTGCCCACATCACAGGGTTGTAGTTGCTGTTTTGTTAAGTGAAACTAACAAGGAAAAAAGGGCAGGCCTTTATTTTATCGATCAGGGATTAGTAAGATGGTGAAAATGAGATGTCCCATACCTAAACAGATCCTGATGTTATTGTGAATGTGAGAAAACAATGGCTAAATAGACATTTGACTCATTACCCAATCAATATTGACTATAATAGCTCACATGGACCACAGCCTTAGTGATGTCAGTGGAAGAGGAACACCAAGTTATTACATTTTCATTAACAATTATAAAGAATTGCATTTCTATTTGGAATAACGGGCACGATCGCTAAAAACAACAGCAGCTACAGTACTAGCTCTCTGGCTTGATTAACATGAACAAATAGGCCAATAGGAGATGCTAATTTATTACAGTGCTACATCTGTATGTTTTTCTGAAATTTTGCATAATAAACCCAGGAATGTGTATCACGTTTATAGCAGTATTAGTAACTGGCTCAATACAGCAGTTTGTTACAAAGTACATTTTTATCATCAAAGCATGTAATTCTGCCCCTTTTCTGGAAATGTCAACCGAACTAAGATGCAATTAAATTAAAATGTTACTGGTTTAAAGGCATATGTTCACGCAGTGGTTGTGAGGAAGACAGGTAGGTCACATAAGAATTGTTTTAAAAACTCATGCAAAAACTGTGTGACCACAACTGAGTGTGAATGCTTAATGTCATTCATTCTGTAGTGAGCATGCTTCCAGTGCAATAGATAAACCAACATACAGGAACACGTGTGCTTCACAGGGCTGGGTATTGACACGGAATTCCCAATGTGATTAGATAGATTCATTCTTCTTAAATTTTCAGGTCACTTTGGATCAATTTTATGGTTGGATAACTTAAATCATTTGGATAAATTAAAGGGGTCATGACATGAGATCAAATTTCCCTTGATCTTTTGACATATAAGAGGTCTTTCTACCATTAAAACATCCAACAAGCTTCAGAGCTTAAGATATTGCCCTCATTATAAACTAGGCATTTAGCAAGCTCTTTTTTTTGCAGTCTCTCGAGGGTTTTTCTGAACCTGCCTTCTCAGAAATCTGGTTGCAGCCGTTGATAGCTTCCTTTTTCTGCCCTGTCCAGGTAGAGTAACCACTGTTCCTTAACTTTGAACTCACAAACTATGCTTCCAACTGTGTCTCTAGGAACATTTAGTGCCTTCGCTATCTTTTTGTATTTTGTATGATTAGTCGCATCAGGTTTGCTTGAGACAACACTTGTTTTGCAGATGTGTGCTTTCAAGAGGGATTCGATTCAGGAGGTTGAATCATTTTGAAACTGCAGAAGTCATTAAAAGTTGCATTTTCAGTAAAATTTTGGCAAACCACTTGAAACATTGCAAACAGCTGAAAGTCTGAATATTTAGCCAATATTTTGAATAATTTCAATTGCAACTGTATATATTTTTTTGTGTGCACAAAAACCTTTATTAACATTGTAAGTGATCCCCAAGGAACACATTAAAATATATAAAAATATAAAGAAAAAAACCATGTCATGACCACTTTAAGGGTTTTCAAACTTTACAGAGCAAGGGAGGGAAAAGCCATGCTAAATGAATAAACTTTTCTTTTGTGCATAACTTGCAATTTGAAGGCAACGCCAAGTTCTATATCACATTCATATATTTAAATTTTAACCCAGGCCAATAGGAAAACAAAGAATAAAGCTATTACACACACACACACACACACATTAAAAGAGTGTGACTTGACCTAAAACACCTCTGAAAGGTGCTCAGAGCAGGTTAGTCTAAAAAGATTTTAATAAGCAAAATATGTTTCATTGATTTCAGCAATTTAGTTTCATAAGTCTATTTTAGCATTGCTCTATCTGTAAAGTCACTCTGAGTAGCTTATTTCTGAGGCATCACCAAAACACATTTGACATTCAGTAAGATGCGTTCATTAAAATAAAAATAAAAAAGTAATAAGAGACAAAATGCCACCCAATAGCACAATCCAGGCATAACGGGATCCCAATCTTAAGGTTACTCACAGAGGAAAAAGAATAGAAGATACACAGATAAGGAGAGCAAGAAGAACTGACTATATATGAGGGAGAACAAGAGATTAGACTTTAAACACAGACATTGGAAGATGATGATTATGTACACCACCTGGCAACATGAAGCATCATCACCTTCATCCTATCATCACAACATTACATGTGTGTGCTAAATCTAATTAACATCATAAATACAGTCCTGATAAATATACCCTAACAAAACTACATTCATTAGCCAAATAATATAGTCAAGATCAAGGATTTCTTTTCTGAAATGGCTGACTAATATAAACAGAATACAGGCATAATCACTTTTTAAAAAATATTTTAAAAATGCATTCCAAAGTATCCCCTCTCTCCAAGTCTTTTTTCCTGAAATGCTGACCAGCATTGTGGTAATAAATGAAAATTTTCAATTTGTCTATACTGTCAATTTTACTTTCATAGTTTTAGAAGTGTTTTACCAGTGGCTTTCATATTCATTTTGCGTTATAGCATGCAATTCTGTGTAGTGATGGAAGTTGGAACAATATGAATGACTTTTGCCTATAGGTGTCATAACTGCTTTCAGAGAATGAAATCAAACTCAGTTTGAGGTATTGGGATTAAGGGTGTGTTCACACATGTAGTTCGATTCTCTTGGTTCTTTTGGTCCGGACCAAAAAAGAAAATGATACATCTAGTCCTGGTTCGCTTAGCGTTCGTTCACACTGTCATTTTGTTTCTAAATATAGAAGGAAAAACCCCAACTGCTTTTATGGTGTATATTTTGCAACAAAAATTAACGAACATCCAAAACAATGCTGTGTGCTGGACTAAACGCGCTCGTTGTGTGTGCGGACATATGATGGTATTTTTATCAGCTGAGAACTTGAGGAGCTTATAAAAACTGCACAGTTAAAACAGCGTCAGGATTTGCTCCATTGCACACAAACGCAGATCTGCTGCGAGGAGACGCGGTTTCAACGCCTGTACTGAACTGTGATCAGCAACACAAGTCCTATGATGAGAAAAACCAGGTGTGCTTGAGCATTCTGTCCTTTTTAAGGTCCGATCTTGTGACATAACGTCCTGTCTTTGGTCTGTGTTGCGTTCATAAATCTCAGCCACCATATCGGTATCAGCCGATATATGTATAATTTTAATGTTATTGTTATCGGCCCAATAACAAAACTGGGCTGATATATTAAAGCCGATAAATAATGGATTATTTCCTTCAGTTGACACATTTCAGATGTGCACTGTTCAACATGATGCTTTTGAATTGCTTGAAATATGATTGAAACCACTTCAAAAAAGGAAAATACGGTTAAGTGCAACATGTCCAGCACAAATCTGTTATAAATTAAATGAGAACATTATAATTGTGTGCTTGGGAAATGGCCAATGGTGAGACTTTTGTTTTTGTAATCAGGCCCTCAAAAATCATAAAAAAAAAAAAAATTTGGATTTAGATTTATCTGTCAATATATCGGTTAGCGGTTTTCAAATATAAAGAATTATCGGTAATCGGTATCAGCCAAAATGTTCACACTGGTGCATCCCTAGTCTCAGCTGGAAAAAACAAAACAATCGTATGTATGCGTCCATAGTTTTGGATGTTTGGTAAGTTTCGTTGCAAAATATACATTATAAAAGCAATATTTGCATCTTTAAGTTCGGTCTTAAAAATAACAACGCCAAGCGAATCAGGGCAAAATGTATAATTTTCTTTTAGGCCACACCCTTAGTCACACCAAACTTGATGCGAACAGGCCCGTACGGTGGCATTATGATAACAAAGGCAAGTTTGCTTACTGTTAGTTACCTATTCTAGTGTTGCATTTTAACAGTGGCGCATGCTGATTGATGAAATACAATGGGCATAGAGAAATTTGGGTAAATTGCTTCTAATTTTTTTGCACTTCATTTGCTCTGCGTGTTTTTTTTTTTCCAATGAAACAATTTTAAATCCATTCCTAGCAGACCTTGAAACATGGACAGGGATGATAGCAAGACATGTAGTCAAAGCTTCAGAATGATCTGGCTATTGTGGGCTTTCCAATCACTACAAATGCAAACCAAATTACCTAAAACTCTATTCCTTAATTGACCTGACATTTATATAACAGAAATATTCATGCTTCGTGAACGTTCCCTTACCAGCAATGTTACTGTCCAGCTCGTCCGTCTGCAGGCTGGTGACGCTGGAGTTTTCCACGCGGAGCTGCAAGTCGTTCAGCTTCTCGCGGAGTTGCTCGATGTCACTTTCTTTGCTGTCCAGTTGCATCTGCAGCTCATTGCGATACGTGCACTCCTCAGCCCATTGCTGCAAATACACACAACATCATTATCATGCTGATTATCATGCCGATGTGGCTTCCTGGAGTGTGCAGTCATGAAACTTAATACATTTTCATGAGGCAATCCTTCACTAGAACAGTCTTGTTGAAACTGATTTAGAGAATCATCAGATTCCACTGATATTGGCATCAGGTTTGTCCCTGTGAAAACGATTAAACATGAACTTGCCGCTTGCATCTCGTTGAGCTCCTTCTGGTACTTGATGGCCATGTGGTTGAACTTCTCCTTCTCCTGGTTCAGCTCCAGCTGCAGTTTGCGATTCTCCTTCTCTTTCTTGCGCAGGTCAGTGGTGCTGCCTCTCTTCTTCTGGTCCAACTTCATGTCCTTCCGGTTCATAATCTCAGCCAGCTTATTCACCGCCTGCAGGGACATGATGAGGCGTCAAAGTTTGAGCAAAGAGCAAAAGATTCTTTTCCTTTCAGACATGTCATATCAAACAAGTCTGGCTGTAAACCGAGTGAACTGCTGTGCTGTCAGCTGCCTACACACAGAAACCTAATTAAAATGGATCCTCATAATTGAATGATAAGGAACGCTCTTTATAGGCACCACGCAAATAGAGACAAAGCACATAATTGATTTTGATGTTAATATTAGGGCTGTCGATTTAATGCTTTACTTTGATTAATTAGTTATGGAGGAAAAATAACACGTTAAAATTATTAACGCATTTAGCGCAGCAGCTCCGCAGCCCAGAGCTACGAAGTTCATCTTAGATTTCATCCAGTTGATGGATGATGATAAAATTGAGATTTTTGGGTGAACTATACCTTTACTGGGTTTTTTATTAAATATAAAATATTTATATGTTTATATGTGAGCATGAAGCATCACTGTGTGATGGAGCCTATAGAATGCAGTTATAATGGCCCTTAAATTCAATATATTAGGGCAACAACGCAAAAATTATGTCTCATATTTATATTATTTGATATAGTTAAGCAATTTCTCACGTGTAACAAGCGCAATATCACACGAGTGCTGTTTTGTTTCAAATAGCACGAGTGCAAATGTGATATTAATTTCATACAACAGTTCAATAAATAATAAGTTGATATTGTGTTATATTTTAGACACAATATGGTCTAATTTTAGCTCGATTTTGCCAACGAAAATATCAATGAAAATACTACCTGCAGAGCCAGAGCAGAAATGTTGAGCGTCTCTGAGAAAACACACAGCGGTGTTTCGTTCTGAATGAATCTGTGTTTTGAGCGAATAAATCGTGTGAACCAATGATTCAATGACTCATTCATAAAGAGAGCCATTTACTTCATTCCTGAATGAATCAGCTGTTTGAGCGAATCGAATGAATCGAACTCCATGACTTCGTCACTAAGCATTTACCATCACCTACTGGTAGTTTTAGATTCTTATTGAGAGTATCATTTCATTCAAAAAATATTTTATATTTCCATATTAATAAAAAACCCAGTAAAGGTATAGTTCACCCAAAAATCTAAATTTTATCATAATTTACTCACCCTCACAGCTGTTGAGGCCTAAATGTTTGTGTAATTAATTCTTTTGAATAAAAAAATATATATATTTTTAAAGCTAATTTTTGAAATAAATTTTTCTCAAACTAATTTTTGAGCTAATTCATGCTTTTTTCATTTAACACAATAATGACTTGGGGGTTAATTTCTCAGCCAAATTTGATGTGTGATTAATTTGAAATCAATTATATTAATGAATTGCCACATTGTGTAATTAACTAATTAAAAATGTTAATCTCTTGACAACCCTAGATAATATATTAGTTTAACGACCTGATATTCTAATAACAATAAAATTACACATATACCATATAAATATTAGGTAAAATTGCATTGATTAATTAGGTTAAATTTGAAAAGATTGTAATGTTTCTAATAATGAATTTTTAATATGCTTTAAGACAAACCATGTGTAAACTCATAAGTCAACACCTTATGAATTTTATTCAGTATTTTCTTCCTAAAACTGCAGTGAACCAAAGACAGTCTCAAAAACTCGGTTTGAAATCGCTGGTGTTTCTGACGTCACAAACTACCTTGTAACTTGATCAGATCAACGTGTGATCGTCAACAAGTGGATCTCTGAGCTGCTGTGAGTGAGTGGAGGCGGGCTAATTTTCATATTCATATTCATTCATATAGATGAGTCAAGGGTGTAGAGTTACATTCAAGCTATTTTAATGCATGACGAATTATTTTCAAGGAATTCTTTTTTTAAATATGTCATTTTGGTGATCAAAGAGTTTTATAGAATACAAATATTGACTACAGGGGGACTTTAAATTTAGTCTATGTTTGCATTTGACTCTCAAAAGACAATATGAGAACTCAAAAAGTCTTTTGAGAGTCAAATGCAAACAGACTAAATTTAAAGTCCCCCTGTAGTCAATATTTGTATTCTATAAAACTGAATACAAATATTGTATGATATTGTATAAAGTGGCTTTTTCACTATTAGAACATACATTATTTTTACAAAGTTGCCATACCTGGATCTTCAGAGTTCTTTCTATATTAAGGATCTTCTCGTAGTTCACCTTTACTGAGTTTTCCACCTCCTCCTTCTCTGCTGCAAACTCTACAGGAAGACATTAGAAAAGTCGTGTTAATGCGTAAAGATAAACTGTAGTTAACCACTTGGAATTAAGATTACCTTCTTCTTGAGCTCGGAGCCTTTTATCCAACTCGGTCTTCTCCTTACTGAGGATCTCCACATCTTTGGTAAGGGTTTTAATGGATTCCTCAAGCTAAACGAAAATGCATTATACTCCAATTAAAAGCCACTAATATAAACACAAAGTTGACAATAATGACAGAGTAAAATTGCAGGTGGCATATAGAGGTCTAATCCTGAAAAGTGCTGGAAGACAAACAGACTATATAAATGAAATGGTCAGACTGAGAGAAGGACGCCTGTCCTTCGCTAACAACAGACCTGTGTGATGCTGGAGTCTTTCTCTGAGATCTCCAGTTTGTAACGTGAGACAGCCTTCTTGTTCTCCTGAGAGAGTTCAAAATACTGTTCTTCCTGAAGCGCACGGGCCAACTGCTCCGACTCTGCTTTCGTCATGGTGAGGTCCAACTGAGCAGAGAGCGACTCCCTACAAAAAAACATTTCAGGAGGAGGAGTTCACAAGAACGTTCACCGGTATTTCTAAGTCACAAGACTCTTTAGTTCCTTTAACATTTTTCTAAAAGCTACAAATTCATGAAGAGGACTTTTACTTCTCTGAGTACATGTCCTGGACTTTTTTGAGAGCGTCTTGAGTTTGTCGATTCCTCTCCTCTATCTCCTCCTTTAGCTCCTTCACCTGAGTTTTATAGAGTGTCTGAAAACAGGAAAAATGGCTTGAGAATATATAAACAATGCTGATTTCCTCTCATGGAAAATATGATCACACACAAGAACATAACATCCTGACATGGCCGTAACTCATGAAACTTGGCCTTATACCATTGTCGATTATTATTTGTTTGAAAAATGTTAGGTAATAACAATTTCCATATCACTTTGCCAAACTCCATCAATTCCTTCCTAAGCCTAAGCCAAGCCAAGTTAATCAAAAGAGTGGCTTCAGGCCAAAACCCTGACAAATGTATTGAGAGAAATGTAGTATATTAGACATGCACATCTGTAATTGTGGTAAAAGCAGAATAATTAACTCTGCACCACTTAATTGCAGTGGTGATCCTCTGTGTATTAGGAGTTAGAGGTTTTTAATTAAGGAGATGAGATTGGAAGTGACTATCATATTTATTTAAGAGCGGGACACATCATGGCGACGGTTTTTGAGCGTCGGTCGGCTTGGTTTTTTCGGTGTGTTCTGCACTGTTGGCTCTAGTCGGAAGCCGTCGGGGGATTATTCAGCATGTTGAATCAGCGTCGGGCTGTCGGTCAGAGGGATCACTCTGATTGGCTGTTTAGCTTAGCGAACGAATCAGTGCACAAGAATAAAAGCGAAAGTGGTGAAAATGAGAAAAGAAGTCAAGACGGTACAGACAGAAGGCTGTTATAACTTTACATCATCTTTGGCCTTGTTTACACCTGGTATTAAGATGTGTTTTGGTCGAGCGGATCATAAGCAGACGAGTGAGACACATGACCGTTTACACCTGGTGTTTATCCGTCTCTTTTGTCCACTTTCAACCACTTCTGTATGATTTCTTCGAGGGGAGGGTCTATGGGCGGGTGAATGTATGGGCTTTTTCAGATTTTTCCATCTAATGGATGAAATAAGCTCACACAGTTTAATTATGAACTGACTGGAGAAAGCAGAAAAACATACGGCGAGCAGCAGCTTTCGTTTCTGCTCAAGATCAGAAATCAGGAATGGTGAGAGAACACTGTTTTGTACGTTTTTCGTCTTCAAACCAAACTTGGGTCTTCAGACAAAGTTTAAATCCCGTCTGGCTACACACTTCCCATGTTTACGGATTAGGTCAGTTGGCGTAGAGAAGATGGTCATTTGTGGCTGTTTGAACGCATTCGATCACATGAGCGTTTACTCTACAAAAACAATCCAGGCGAATGTGTTTTTGACTCCCTCTGGAAGTGGAAGTGCTCAAAACGTTTTAGACCCCGTTTACACCTGTATTTAACGTCGTTCACTTGTGATCCGATCGACCAAAATGATTTTAATATCTGGTGTAAACAGGGCCTTACCTGAGCATTTGAATGCACTAATATTTTCATAATAACATGAGCCGCCTGGAATGAAGAAAGTGATCAGTGTAACTGATATTCAACATGGTCAGCGATCACTGCTTTGTTCATGGTTTGTATTTCTGCAGTCCTAGATTTGGTTTCTCTTTTTGAATGATGGAAATACACTATTGATGCTGATATAGACAGATATTTCCTTACACGCAGGGCAGAAACCATGTGATAGTTGACAGTCACCTTTAGTCGTTTTACTGTGTTCAAGCGCAGCTTTTTGACCGAGACGCAGACGACGAGAGGCGACAACAGTCAGCTTTTATCATTGCTAGTTCTTTGACGTCGGCTTGGTGTGTCCCGGGCTTTAGTCTGGTTACTGACAAATTTGTTAAATCTCAAGAAAATTGGTCACTAGCTAGGCTTCCATCAATGTATTTTCATGCTCATTTTGTGACATTGCATAAAAACACACACACATAAAAAAATAATTGTTTGCGGTTTTTTTTGTGCATAAGATATTATGGAAACATATCAAAAAATGTCATGTGACTTTGCCTAAACAAGTCCTGTGACTGAATAATTTGCTCAGAGAAGACATTATATAATCAGGGTTTCTGCAGGTTTCAGTAAGTCAAATTTAAGACCTTTTTAAGACATTTTAAGACCATAAAGATTGAAATTTAAGACCTACACGACGCATTATCCAAGTTAGATAGATAGTTACCTCGGGATCATTAGAGTATCTATCTATCTTTCTATCCATCTAGGATTATCTGATGTGTGTGTGTGAGAGAGAGGGAGAGGTAGATATTTTTTTAACAGAAAATTTTACTTTTGCATATTATACTGTAAAAACACAATTATTGTTGATTTTAGTTGATCACAGTTGATCATAACTAGAGAGGAAATGATGAGATGATTGAAGTGACCAAAATGATCACGGTTATCACAGAATCCTGTTCAAAAAGTACTAATACTACAGAATAAAGTCAATTCAACAAGTTTTATGTCGAAAAACAGCAAATAACAAACTGATTAGCATCAATATGCACTTTTTGTTTACGTAAACATCAAAATACCATTAAAAATGTTGGCCAGATTTTAAAAGAGTGTCTTGCAACATGTTATCTACTAACATGTACAAGTTCAAATAAAGTTTTGACAAAAAAGGTTTTATACAAAATAAACCTCATTATAAAAAGAATGAGTCAAAAAAGATAAATTACTGACATTTACACATTAGCTTATATTTATTAGTAGTGTTTGGGTGCACCCCCATCCTTCATGTTGACTGAGCTTTCAATGTTGTTATGGAAAGGGGTGATTGGTTGTTTCTGTCACATGATCTTGAAACATGAAAAGTTTAGATTTTTTTTCATCTCGTTGCGCCTGGTAAAAAAATTAGCACGTCGCTTCAATTATGAGCGCGCTTGCCGCACGCCTACATTTGAACAAACTTGAGCGCGCAAAAGACGTGATATGTGAAAGGCCTCTGGCGAGCTAGCTCATATCAAGCCACGAGTTATTGGTAGCACGCGAGCGACGTGCTGGAGACCGCTCTAGGGCTCCGCTTTGTAGGCTACAACTCGATACTTTTTTGCTACTTTGTAATAACTTTCTGGGGCCAGCGTTTCTGGAAATGAACAAGGGTAAACACTTTTTTAGACCTGACTAAATTAAATTTAAGACCTAAGATGAAAATCTGTCCGTTTTTAAGACTTTTTAAAGCCTTAAATTTAAAGTTCAGAATTTTAGACTTTTTAAGACTTTTTAAGACCCTGTGGAAACCCTGATAATACATGCATCTGCCTCTGTTGTGAATTGTGTTGGTTTGTCTGCTTGCACTAAGCTCAAAGTCATTTATTACATTAAAAAAAGAAGCCACAGTAGCTTCTCCTGTATCTACAATTTCCATTTCCGTTGATATACTGAAGCATTTCTCTTGTACATACTAACGGAAATGTAGCTTTCTTTGCAATCAGTTTTTCCAAGATTCCACTTTTGTTTTCTTTTCTTTTCTTTTTTTTTTTTACATAAATTGAATTCGAAACTTGAATGGAAACCTGGCACATATGAAACATGCCTTGAACCCAGGTTTTATGGGACTTTATATGCACTTTACACCCGGGAAAAGGTAACAAAAGCATTGCTAAAGTTGTTTCTGTTTTTACTGTGATGCTACAATATCAGGATTAGGAAGTATTTACCTCTGTGAGGCAAGAATTGCCAACGACACAAGTAAATAATGTAATGAGCAAGATGATGATCACACACGAGGAACGATCGCTCAAAGCACTTGATGCGTTTTCACCTCATTAAGGAAAAGGAAACTTGAAAAATGTTCAGCAGTCTGTGATACTCACTGAGAAATACTGTTCAGCCTCCAGCTGGTCCTGAAGTTCCCTCATCTGACCCTCATTTCCTCTGTACTGCCTGAGGAGACACACGCTTCCATCAATCAGTCACTTCAGCTTCACAAACGGTATTTATTCAGACTCCAAAGCTCAAGCAAGTGGAAATGAGTGTAAACCTGGCAGGTCCACCCACTAGGTCTTTTGACACATTAGGGCAAGTTGTCTCAAGCAAAAGTCATTTGAGAGATAAACAAAGTAATTATATTTTGATAAAAGATTACAGTTTTTTTTCTTGGAATAATGTAAAATGATGCATAACTCACAATAAGGTCAGGGACCTACGGAAGCTTGTTTCCAAAAAAGCAATGTCTTACAATTCAGACTTTTTTTCTTAGAACTGCGTGATATAAACTAGCAATCCTGACTTTTTTGCTCCAATATAAATTATACAGGTTCCTAAGGAAGCTCGTTTCTGCCACAAAAAAGATAATGACAAAATCTCGCAATTGTGAGAAATAAAGTCATAATTGAGAGATAAAAAGTCGCTATTCTCTTTTAAAAAATTTTATTCCATGGCAGAAACAAGCTTCCATAGGAGCCTGTTAATATAAATCGGTTAATGATTTAATGCAGACTTTGAGGTACGAAACAATCCGACAGAGGGGAAGTTAAAAGATTAACTGGCAGTGGAACTCCAGACGGAGGTCAACTCTTAATCCACGCGTGTAAATACTGGCAGCCAATAGTTTTGGCCAGATTTAAACATAATCTGCAATAATAGCCTTTTCTACAACAGAAAAGCCTTCTAAATATTCAGTAATGTAATAGCTGTTGCCAGTAAGGCATTTTATGGACAGAACAGTTACAATTAGGGTCCAACATGACCAATAGAAATGCTTGTACTGAAAAATAAATAAATAAATACAGAAATAAATAAGTTAAAAGGATGGTTCACCCAAAAATAATTTACGATTAATCTTCGAAACATAAATTAAGATACTTTAAATGAATGAGAGGTTTCTGTCCCTTCATTTTAAGTCCAGGTAATCAAAACTTAGAAGACCCAAAAAGATCAGGAAGGCACCATAAAAATAATCCATATTAATTGAACGGTTTAATCCAAGTCTTGTGAAGAGATATGATTGGTTTATATAAGGGATGCACTGATATGAACATTTTGGCCGATACCGATTACTGATAATGCTTTATATTTGAAAGCCGATAACCGATATATTGGCCGATATATTATATATATATATATATATATATATATTGAGGGCCTCATTACAAAAACAAAAGTCTCACCATTAAAAGCCATGTCCCAAGCACACAATTAAAATGTTCTCATTAAATTTTATCTAGCCTATATATGACAGACTTGCGCTGCACATGTTGCACTTAACCATATTTTCCTTTTTTCAGTGACTCCAATCATATTTCAAGCAATTCAAAATCTTCATGTTGAACAGTGCACATCTGAAGTGAAATAATCCATTATTTATCGGCTTTAATATATCAGCCCAATTTTCTTAAATGAACATAAATGAACATATATCGTCCGATACCGATACGGTGGCCGATATATCGTGCATCCCTACTTTATATAATGAACAGAATAACTTAGGCTTTTATTTATACCATTTGGACCCTGTATAGAAACTAGATCATTTTACTATTGCTGGCTAATAGTTCCAAAGAACATGAGTTTAGTGTCTTTTAAAAAAAAAAAAGGGGAGATATGTACATATATATTCATGACCCTTTGAGGGCAGGAGAGAGCAAAAGAGCGTACTTGGTGAGCTGTGCCAACTGGAACTCGACGGAGCGTTTGTTCTCGAGGGCCGCGTTGATCTCCTGTTTGAGTTGCTTCTCCGATCCTTTCAGGCGTTCAGCCTCCATCGTCCAGTTTTTCAGCTCGTTTTGGGCCAGCGAACGCTTCCCAGACTCATGCTCCAACTGCACCCGCAGCTCCTTGACCTGGTGGGGTGGAGAGAAGACGAAGGATGCTGGATTCATAACACCTTTAACAGTTCTTTTCAAGACAAGCTGTTTGCTGGGTTGACACTCACCTCGTCCTCCAGCCTCTCCTTCTGCTTCATCAGCTGCTCCATCTTCTGCACAGACTGTTTGAGGTCGAACTCCAGCATGGAGCACTGCTTCTCCACCTCCACCACCCTGCTCTCCGCTCGCATCCGCAGGGTGGTCTCCTCCGACACCTTCTGCTCCACCGCTGACAGAGAAACAGAAACAGAAAGACTGAACACCATGGACAAGAGCAGTCGATCGACATATTGGTCGATATTTGGCATTTCAAAATTTTGACAAATATGCAATTCATCGTATCACTGTTAATTGTATCAGGCATGGTATCATAAAAAGTGTACTTTGAGTCTCTGACTTATGAACGTTTTGTGAATAAGATGTATTTTGTCCCAGGACATGCATGAGAGAGCAACTTTAATTGTAGATTTTTTGCTCATCAGCCACTGTGGCAAGTGGTTCTCCAAAGTTACTAGCCACTCAGCATTTTCACTGCATCGATACAATGGGGGAAAACGGCTTCATAGATATTTTTATTATTATCTCATAATTTGGCAGCAGATTTATTAGGCTGCTGTCACTTTAAGATCTGACCATTATACTGTTACACATGCGATTTCTTTCTCAACTGTTTACGTTCAGTAAAAACATAACTATGTTTATGTGAATACTCACCAAGACCAGCATTTTGACATTATTTTGTTTGTTTTGTTCGACTGTTTAAGAGCAATAAGCAGCAAAAAGAAGTCAATTTAGTACTGTGAGGTGGCTTTATGTGCGCGCACTTTGGGTTTGAGCACAAAAGCTGCAGGAATGAGTTAAATTATGCGCAATAAACGCAAACCCACACCGAAATTCCAGCCCTGTAACACCAACAATATTCATCCGGAGCAACTGAAACGAGTGAGTGAGGGGGTGGTGTCCGGGCATGCAGCTATACAAGACGCCGTGCAGCTCTGGACACGCAGTAAGATGGCATTGGTGCGTCTTACACACACACATACCGTGCATAGCAGCTGACTTGGATTCCTCAATAGACTCATATTTGTCTGTGAGTTGAGCCTTCGTGATGCGGTGCTCGGTCAATTCCTGGTCTAGCCGCTGCTGGAGAGTCTTCAGCTTGTAGTTTAGGTCAATTTCCAGACTGTTCTTCTCCTGAGGACACAGAGAACATAGAAACACCGGTTACACAAAACACAGTTACTACACACAGAGAACACATCAAATAAAATGTATGTGGGTGGATTTTTCTTTAAGTAAACACTTTCAGATATCCTTGAGTGAGACTATGGCATGAGACTATATTTTCAAAACGGTTTATCTCGGAGCAATTCTAAGTGTATCTGTAAACCAGTCTCATTCTACTGTGTGTAAAATGGTTATACACTTGAAACAGACTTTTTAATGGTGAGACAGTTGCAAACAGTGAGAAATGTTAAATCCTAACGTTGCTGCCTAGGTTTCCATTCTAAATGCATTACTGAAAATGACTAGTTCAGTCATGAAACTGTAAGGCGAAGGCTGATAGGTCCTTTACATACAATCTGCTATCAATCACATTGTCTACTTACTACATGGTACAAGCTGATTGGCCTCTGCTGTATTGCAGCCAATGAGCTTGCTTGTTCAACATTTGAATAGTCTGGTTCAGTGTTTGCTGTAAGCCGGTCTATCAGAGTTTCTGAGACCCTCCACCTCCCCCAGCTCCACTTGTTTAGCCTTGCTATGGGATTTAAAGTGTGCCTATTTATGTGGCAGCAGCAGCAGCATGTCTTACATGCTCACAGCAGATTGTCTGTGTATGTATTGGCAGTGCAAGTCTCCATATTTGCTCTGCGGCAGCAATAATAGGAGCAGCATGCGTAGCAGTCATGTCACTGTCACTAACATGCTAAGACTATCCAGAGAAATACCATGAGAAGTGATATATAGCCAAATCAGCTTAAATGTCAGAAAGTCTTGAATTTTCCCGCCCAAACTCTATTACCAAAATAGTGCTGACACTGTCCGAAAAATGTGAAAAAATGCAGCTTTAGGCATAAAAGAGCTTGCCACTGGAGCTGTAACCTTATAAGGACAATTTTATATCTTATCTACCCTTAAAATTGATAATGTAATGTATGGAAAAGTAAATCAAAATAGTCACAATGCAAAAATATCTTAAAAGCCCCTAATAGACTGCAAATATTATGTAAAATATATTTAAAAATTGCATTTTAAAATATGTTTTTATTCATTTTAAAATAATATGAAAAAAACAGCAAACCTTCTCAAGAACGTTACATCTGTCTTGGACTTGTTTCCTCTCCAGCTCCACTTTAGACAAACTCTGCTTCAAGTTCTTGTTGTCCTCCTGTAGACCAGTGATACGAGCTTCAAAGAGACAAAGAACAGACTTAGATCCCACTGGATTATCACAATAGTTGCAAAGGGAATGTTTTGAAATTTTAAATGAATATTATCTACACTATTTGCACACCATAGAAAATGGTTTTATTAATAAAGAATTCAGACCTTTACTTTTTGCTAAAATGCTTCAAATGATTATTTTTTCACGTCAAACTACACCCCATAATTAAACAGATTTGTGATAACTTTGTAAATTTATTAAAAACGAAAAAACTGAAATATCACACCGACATAAGTATTTAGGATCCTTTGCTATGACGTTTGAAATTTAGCTCAGGTGCATCCAGTTTCTCTTTGAGAGGTTTCTACACGTTGATTGGAATAAATCTGTGGAAAATTCAATTAGTCGATTTGTGTGGAATGCATCAATTCGTCGCGCTGTTTATGTTCCCCAATGATGCATGCTGAAAATCAGCCGTTATTACAAAAATATCTGGCCCGATCTAAAGTGGAAGTGGAAATGTTTTAAACAAAGACCGAATAAAATGCTCTGCACACTCTATAAAACTGAAATGGCACAGGCCGACCGCAGCAGCACAACTTCTATGCAAGAGAATCTGAAAAGAAAGAAAACATCCCGGGGCTCTCCTACCTTAAAACAACGAGACGGCAGCGTAAGGATTTGGACTATTACAGTGAAGTTTTACACAGTACTAGAATAGTGTTGTCATTTGTCAGTCCCATATTTTGTGCTTAATACGGCTGCGTTCATCCAGCACTCTGTCTTTACGAGCTGCTGTGGGTGCGAGGCGTACTGTCGGCAACCAGTTACAAAGATCTTAACAGTGTTGGTTATTTCAAATACCTAATGGATGAACTCACGCCTCAATTGGACTCATTTAAGTACGCACCGTCAATCGTGGTAAAATTTCACGGTTTTATGGACACCGCCATGTTTGATACTGTCGCCGTGGTTACCGCTATGGTTGTGGTTGTGGCTTCAGCTGTTTGATCATGCAGCTGAATGAACATATTCAAGCAGGCACTTTAGATTATTCGATTAAAATAATAAAAAAACCTCTTAAAACTACATTTCATGACACAACAACAGTGGTTTTTGTAAAATGATGGTGTTTGCTCGTCTGCCATGACACTCGCTGAGAGAGAAATGCTGCAAGCGGAGAGAATGCTACAAACAGTGATATGGTTCCCGTGGTGATACTGAATTTTTTCTGTAATTAATTGTGATATCGCACATTCAGGTTTTTAATATATTTTTATATTGTATATACAGTGCACCAAAATAGATTCAATTCATTATTTTCCTCAATATTATACAAACAATACCCCATAATGACAATGTGAAAGAAGTTTGTTTGAAATCTTTGCACATTTATAAAAAAAAAAATAAATAAATAAAAAAAAAAAAATCACATGTACATAAGTATTCACAGCCTTTGCTCAATACTTTGTTGAAGCACATTTGGCACCAATTACAGCCTCAAGTCTTTTTGAGTATGATGCTACAAGCTTGGCACACCTATTTTTGGGCAGTTTCTCCCATTCGTCTTTGCAGAACCTCTCAAGCTCCATCAGGTTGGATGGGGAGCGTCGGTGCACAGACATTTTCAGATCTCTCCAGAGATGTTCAATCGGGCTCAAGTCTGGGCTCTGGCTGGGCCACTCAAGGACATTCACAGAGTTGTCCCGTAGCCCCTCCTTTGTTATTTGGCTGTGTGCTTAGGGTCGTTGTTGGAAGATGAACCGTTGCCCCAGTCTGAGGTGGACCTGGAGAGCAGGTTTTCATCAAGGATGTCTCTGTACATTGCTGCATTCATCTTTCCCTCGATCCTGACTAGTCTCCCAGTTCCTGCCGCTGAAAACCATCCCCACAGCATGATGCTGCCACCACCATGCTTCACTGTAGGGATGGTATTGGCTAGGTGATGAGCGGTGCCTGGTTTCCTCCAGAGTTTCTTGGTCTCCTCCCTGACTAAGGCCCATCTCCCCTGAAAGCGGCCAGCTCTAGGAAGAGTCCTGGTGGTTCCAAACTTCTTCCATTTACGGATGATGGAGGCCACTGTGCTCATTGGGACCTTCAATGCTGCAGACATTTTTCTGTACCCTTACCCAGATCTGTGCCTCGATACAATCCTGTCTCAGAGGTCTACAGACAATTCCTGGGACTTCATGGCTTGGTTTGTGCTCTGACATTCACTGTCAACTGTGGGACCTTATATAGACAGGTGTGTGCCTTTCCAAATCATGTCCATTCAACTGAATTTACCACAGGTATCTCAGGGATGATCAGTGGAAACAGGATGCACCTGAGCTCAATTTTAAATGTCATGGCAAAGGCTGTGAATACTTATGTACATGTGATTTTTTAGTTTTTTAATTTTAATAAATTTGCAAAGATTTCAAACATACTTCTTTCACGTTGTTATTATGGGGTATTGTTTGTAGAATTGTGAGGAAAATAATGAATTGAATCCATAAGGCTGTAACACAACAAATTGTGGAAAAAGTGAAGCGCTGTGAATACCTTCCGGATGCACTGTATACACAATATATATATATTGTGTTAATATAATCTGCCTGTGTCCTCATCTGTGGTCTATGTTGATGGAGTCAAACGGGTGAAAGAGTGAGCCGCTCTCACCTTGCAGTTCTCTGATCTCCTCTGAGCCCTGGCTGCAGGAGCGTCTCTCGGTGTCCAGCGTGGTCTGCAGTTGCAGAAGCTCTTTCTCCAGCTGCTGTTTGACACTCTCTGCAGCGCGACACTTCTCCTGCAGCTCACGGTTCACTCCCTCCAGCTGGCTCATGGACTTCCCCATCTCCGTGTGGCTCTTCCTCAAACGCACCACCGTGTCGGACTCAGCCCGCAGGAGGTCGTTGGCTTCCCCCAGCTGTGTGAGATGATGTTTCTTAATTATCATGTGGTGTAAACACCTTTTGAAGAACCACAGAGCCACACTTGCTGGATGATTTTTTGAGGAAATCATCCCACAAATGACTTCCAAAACAATTACACAATTTCGGTACCATAGCAAAAGCTATTGGAACACTTTCCCTTTAACTATTTATATGAACTAAATATATGAAAAAAAAAAAAAAAATTAAATACAATTAGTAAGTCAATTATTAATGCTAATAATAATAATAATTATAAGTTCATAATACATAGAAGCATTAGCATGTAGCCTTCAAACACTGCTTTAAAAAGAATCACATTGACAGTAATAGAAGAAAGTCAAATGTAAAGGCTTGAAGCTACTAAATGTCTTTGTTTTCTTTTTCTTGTCAGTGTTGCGGCAACAGGATTATAAGTCTGCATTTACACGACACAGATATATCCTGACACTTTGTTGGTAATCTTTATTGTCAATCGTCACAATTTGGGGAGCGGGGCTCAACGCTAAATAGTTTTTCTACTGCCAGTGGTTCCCAGTTTTACTTGCCCCAAAAACATATTCACTGGCCCAACCCCCAAAAAACAGGAGGGTTATTAAAACCAGAAACAGTTATTGTTCAAGTTATTTATATTAATATATTTAAATTCGAGAAGTGTTCTTGATAAGCTTACTTGGTTCTGTAGCTGGGCGATCTTGTCATTGTTTTGACTCATTTTCCTCAAGTCTTCCAGTTGCTCCTTCAAAGTAGACACTAGAGAAAAGGAAATTGGATTTAATACTGGGAGGGGGAACGCTTCATCTTCCTTATAACATGTTAACAGAGCAATGAAATGTGTATTATACAGACCTATATGGCGCTTGGGTGAATTGTATTCATGTTAAGGCTATTGTCCTGTTTCCATTAGCTAATTTACAGACTGTCATAGTCAAAGATCAGACATATAACTGCTCTTTGCTGGATGTGGTTTTCCACAAAACATTTAATGAACTACAGTGCTCAACTCAAAAGCCTGTTTAAGGCTGAGCAGTATGAATGAATATGCCATGAAAAAGTAATTTTTTTTCCAGTGATAGAGGTTCTGCCATGGGGTAAACTCCAGAAGGCAGGGTTAATGTAATGTAATGTAATTTCACTAAACCCAAAGCTCTCAAGTCAATTCACATTTATTTCTATAGCACTTTATACAATTCAGATTGTTTCAAAAGCAGCTTTACAGTAATAAAAAGGAAAATAACAGTGTTATTGTAGCAAAATGTGTCAATTTTGAAACAACTTCCATTTCAGCTGAACAGCTCTACAGAAGAAAACATGGTTTCATGATGAAAACCCAAAGACATTGCCAACAAAGTGCTGAATACAAGGCATTTTTCAATACCAAGAACGCCAAGTAAAACTGAGCAGTACGGTCTCCTGAAGGCAGGAGGATGCAAGGACTTTAGTGCGGTGCTGTTTCTAATGTCACTCCCCGTAAAATGTTCACTGCCCTGCTTCTGATTGGTTTCAGTGGGGCTGCTGCCTGCTGGCCCCTATCTCTAAAGCCCACACCTAGTCCTAACCCTCATAGGAAGAAGCAGAAGAGTCATAGGCCTTTTATCAAACCCCAGAAATCAGCACAGGCGGACGATGTACAGAAGCCTGTAAGCTTTAAACTTCTCTTGTTCTCACTCAAGAGATTTCCGCTGAAAGCTCGCAAATACCCGACGGCAATTTTAATGTCTACACAAATACTCATGTACAATAAGATATCCAATAATAACCATAAGGATAAATAAGTAAATATTTTATTAGGTTATGACATCTGTGATGTTATGTTTTATTTATTGTGCTTTGGATGGTACAGTCCCACTGTCCCACATGTGCTGAACGATCCTCGTGTCCTTCCGAGTTCATTCTTTCAAGGTAGCTGGGCAAGACCAGTCTTCGAAGAGCGCAAGTCCGTTCTTTACATTGAGAAACTTATCTTGGAAACTATGATTATCTTCACTGTATACATATTTATAACAAAATGAAATATAATATAAAACACAACCTTGCCTCTTTTGGGTTTTATTTTTAAACTATGAATCCTCAATAAAAGGAACGGAGCAAAAACACATCCAGGGATTTGAACTGTATTTGGCTAGAAGTGAACGTTGAATTGGAACAGTACTCGGGCAGAGACTGATGAGGTTTCACAAGTTCACAAATATAGACAAGAATGCATATTGAGAAATGGATCAAGATCACCATAGGAAAAGGATGGTAAAAGAAGGGCACCATACATTTACTAATCGTGCAATCATGTTTTTTCTTTTTCTTCTTTCACATGTCATACTTTATTGACAATGTTTGATGTTTTGAAACAATGTTTTTTTTTTATTATTACTGTGAACAAGAATATATCTGTAGGGTTATAATATAAGTTTGAAGCTAAATAAATAATAAAAAGTCTGTGCTTGCAAAGATAACATGGCTCTGTAAGTCTTTTTTTATGTATAGCTGTTTTACTTCCACATTTGTTATAATTTTTTTGTATTATAGAAATACATTATAACACTTTGGGGAATTTTATTTTTTTAAATGCAAATCCAAATAAATAAAAATAGTTTTATGTTGTTATATTAAATTCATTTTTAAAATTAGTTATATAAATGTATTATTGAGCGAAACCCGAAGCCTTATCAAAATTAGAATGAGAGCCCGACGACGACTCACCCTCATTCTCCAGATTTCTTCGTTTTTCAGCCTCCTGGTCAGCCTTCCTTTGATGTTCTGTTGCTCGGTGCTGGATCATGATCTTGTCTTTCTCCAGTGAAGACATGTTAACCTCCACACTCTTCCTTAGATTACTCTGAAACACGTCAAGACAACAGAATGACTAGAAACCGAGAACTAACATAATATAAAATATAAAAGTTTCACCAGATATAATTCAATTTAGCTTTAATTATATATTGGAGCTTTGCATACAAAATACATATCCTCTGTATTCATTTAGATACATGCTTTAGAGATTAAATCATTTCACTCACCTCCTCATCTAACTCTTTCATTATCTTGTCTAGCTTTGTATTGGATGCCCTGAGGGGGAAACGAATCAAAGAACAGATTTCAGAGGCCTGATTTTTTTTTTTTTTTTACTTTGGGTTTGGATATAGGAATGAGGAGATTAAATTGGGGAAAGATGGATTTATTGTTGGGGATATATGGATCTTCACATGGCTGGCTGAGAGTTTGATTTGAGATTGAAGATGGTGATTTGGGATAGGTAGATGATGTATTGTGGCTGGATGGACAGGGTTCCCACACCTTGGTTAACTTCAAATTCAAGGACCTTTCAAGGACTTTCCAGGTCCAATACCCTCAAATTCAAGGACTTAATGTGGGGACACATTTCAAGTGAGAGCAAGGTTACATCGTGTTACCTTGTTAATACATTGTTATAGTTTTGCGTGCGTGAACGTCATAAAGTGTTGGCGAAATAACACATTAGCGGACCGGAGGGAATACTATGGAATTTTTTTTTTAGAAAACTTCTTGCACAAAATGAATTCAAGCACTTTCAAGGACCTGTATCTATATATGCTTATTTTCAGAAACTTTCCAGGGCCTTGACATTTTTTTTCCCAGATTCACAAACTTTCAAGGATTTCAAAGACCCGTGGGAACCCTGGATGGATGAAGAGTTTGATTTGGTTAGATGTATGATACATAGATGAGGCGTTTGATGGGTTTGGATCGGATGTTTGGTTGTAGGTGGATGGATGAAGTGTTTGGTTCGGGTGTTTGGTTCTGGATGGATGAAGTGTTTGATTGGTTTGGATGAGGTGTTTGGCTCTGATGGATGGATGATGGATGGATAAAGTGTTTGGTTTGTCTGTATTGGGTGTTTGGTTTGGGATGGATGATGAGATGTTTGATTGGTTTGGATGAGGTGTTTTGTTCAGGATGGATGAATGGATAAGATGTTTTATTTGTTTTGGATAGGGTGTTTGGTTCTGGGTGGATGGATGGATGGATGAAATGTTTTATTTGTTTGGAAATTGTGTTTGGTTTTGGATGGGTGGATAAGGAGTTTGGTTCTGGATGAGGTGTTTGGGAGGTTTTGAATGGTTGCGTGGTGTGGATGAGGTGTTAGATTGGTTTAGATGGACAGATGAATGGTTGGATAAGGTTATTTGGGTGGATGGGCAAGCAGACAGATAAACACCTGCACTTCTGCTCCATCTCGTCTCTCATCTGCATCTCACTGTTAAGTTTTTCTTCTAGCTGATAAATTCTCTTCTGAAGATTCTCCAACTGAGAGATCAGAGAAACACAATCAATCATCCTCACAGTTTAAGACAAAGATTCACTATTATAGTGCTATAAACTCTTTCATTTAAAGTCTCTGTTTAGAGGTCCTTACGTGACTCTTATCTTCCTTTGTTGAGCTGCGTTTGTCACTCTTTATAGTTGATTCCCGAGGAAACCTGATAGGGAGTAAATAAATAATAATTTTTTTCACGCTTTTTCCAATCTAACACAAACCCCTGGGATCTAAGCACTGACTGCCTGTACTCACTGGTTATTGCTGTAGTAGGTGAAACCCACAAACGGAAGCTGGTTGCCTACAAACGCTTTAGGAATGGGGAATGTCTCCTCCTCCCCTCGATCTTCCTCAATGTCGTCGAAGTTGCTTGTGTCTACGTCACTGCTTAACTCCGGCACCACTGGAGCAGCCGCTACATGCAACAATAAAGTAGTACATTTTAATGAGAACAAACAAATAATGCTACAAATGCAAAAAGTAAAGTCTGATGAAAGGAAGGTACAATTACAGTACAGTTGTTCTTGGTATATTTGTGTCTCTACTCAGAATCAGATGGACAGCATGCCCGAAATTACAGCAAAATTACAAAAAGAAAAAAATATAACAGTGCTGAAAACTGGTGAATACAATCCCAATGGAGTAAATGTGGCCAGGACACCGGAGTGCCATGGGATTTTAAATGACCGCAGAGAGTCAGGACCTCGGTTTAACGTCTCATCTGGAGGACGGTGCTTGTTACAGTATAGTGTCCCGTCTCTACGCTAGGGCCGTACCCCCTGCTGGCCTCACTAACATCTCCTCCAGCAGAGGTCTCCCATCCAGGTACTGACCCGGCTCAGCCCTGCTTAGCTTCAGTGGGCGACCAGTCTTGGGCTACAGGGTGATATGGCTGTGGCATTTGTGGCTGTTCTGTTTATAACACTTCCTGCTGCCAGTTGGTGGTGCTATGACTGTGACTCACTCACAATAGTCACATCCACGAGACGAACCATCATTCCCAAACCTACAGCTCAAGTTTGATGTAAATCACTCAATCCATGTAGAATACTTCAGACACTCCAACAGGATTTCTTTTGTAATTTTGTCTGGCTCAGTTAGACAATTGTGGGTGGAGTTAGTGTAAATAGCCTCTGCCAACAAGCCAGGCTATTTGCACTTGGTGTGAATAGATACCGTTGAATATAGAGAATTCTAAATATATATAGAGAAGCACACTAGACAATACGCAATGGATTCTACTGAACACGTGTTTATATTTTCTAAAGGAAAAGTGAGTGTTTGCCATGGACTTATTATGCAGTTGCTTAAAGGTTCCCAGGGGGTTTTAGTGCATTGCTGTGTTGTTGCTAGGGTGTTTTGGGTGGGTCAGAGGAGCTCATCCCCAAACTTCAATGATTTTTGTGGCCAGATTTACTAACAGCTAACAGATTACTAACAGATTTACCAGCGCAAACCCTTTTTTGGCGTTAAAAAACTACTGTCAGGATTTACTAAAGACAAAAATTAGTGCTGAAAAGGCACGGACAGGGTTATTTTTGCAGCTGACCTTATTGCATATGCATTTGTAAGAGTTTCTCTTTCAGATGCAAAATTTATGGGTGGAGAGTATATAAATTAATGATGCAAGGTCATTTACTAAGGTCTGCGCTAGTCAATTCACTGATATTTGCGCCATTATTTACCGCCCCCAAAAAGCATGTCTTAGGGGACGTTTACACGACAACGAAATGCTTAAAACAGAGAAGTTTTTCCTTTGAGTTTTCCACGTACATACATTGTCAAAACGATCCCCATTCACACGAATCTGCGAAAACGACTAAAAACGCTGTATTTGCTGCCAGGCCATTAGACGGCGATGAAACACTATAGACTGAACACGTAATACGCATGTGCATGACATCATCGTCTTCAGAGATTCACGTTTAAATGGAGACTGTTTTCAAAAACGTGCATTTTAAAGACCGTTTTCAAAAGTTCGCATTATCAGGCACCGTTGTCAAAACACAGTTGTCGTGTAAACGAACGACCAAAATGCATAAAAAGTTTGACCTTTATAGTTGAAAATGGTGTCATGTAAAACAGCCCCTTAAACCAGATGCTAATTTGCGCTGCTCTTGGTAGATTGCACTGGCCAATATGGAAATGATCCATTAAATGTTCTTTGCAGAACTTTCCACTCCCATCGGCACTTTTGTTGGATTGTGTTCCCATGCTAATTTGCCTTGTTTAGTAAATCTGGCCCTTGGTGTCTAGGTCACCTGGAAGTTTCTAGTAATCCTGAAAGCTGGTTCAGGTGATTTTATTTAGGGTTGGAGCTGAACTCTACTGGACAGTGGCCCTCAAGGAACTGAGTTTGACAACCCTGGTCTAGATGGTTCATTTTTTTTATTTGATTGTATTGTGCACTAGAGTGCATTTGAAAAAGGAAACTCTCTCAGTGAAGAGCTCAACTCAACCCTCATGTTCTTTCAACCTGTGTGCATTTATTTTTTTGTGGAAAATGAAAGATGATATTTTAAAATGTCTTAAAATCAGTGGTTTTTTTTTGTCCATATAATTAAAGTCACTGGGGTCCAGTGTTGTTTTGGGGTCCAGTGTTGTTTTGGACCCTGGTGTCTTTCATACCATAGTATATACAGTAGATGGTTTCAAAGATAAAAGACAAGAATCAAAAAGGTCAGAATTTTGAAAAGGTAACCAAGCTGGCAGATCTGAGGTTCAGAAACTCAACTCACTCTCTCTGATGTTCTCCCAAGCCCACTGGTCGTTCTTGAAAAAACCGTGTCGCTTGATTTCATCGACTCCATTGCGTCCTAACCGCACTTCCCTAGTGAGAGATGAGATGAGATGAGATTAGCACAGTGTATTTTGAGTTAACATGCTTTCGTTCAATCCCTGATATGCAACTGATCAGTGCTGAAAACACTTACTATATTTTATTTGTAGCTAAAAAGTGTTTTTTGTATGCAAACCTGTCGGTGAGGAAAGCACAGATGAGGTTTTTTGCATCCTTTGAGATGTCGCTGTCCTCGGGGAAGGTCAGGGCATTCTTGTGATTCATGATCTTGCTGTAGGTGCCCACCAGAGAGTCAGCATAGAATGGCGTGTCACCTGAGGATACATTGAACAACACATAACACTTATTCTTCTGAATGCTTCCTCTATCCCAAGCTTTGTGATCCCTCCATCTGTTGGGAAGTCTCGCATTCTTAGAAATGTGTCTTCGTCTTTCGAGTTTAGTTTCTAAGAATTTAACCTGGAGCCAAAATGAACGAACAGCTACTCTTGTGCTTCTGCCAAGACCTTCCCTCTTGATGTAGGGATCTATGCTCAGAAGTGTAGCTTTTAATAGACAACTTCTATGGTAATTTGCAACATGAGGATTCTAAACAAAGCAGTTTGAAATGTGATGAGATATAAAGACTGTGCGCCACAAAATAATATGAATAATAAGAGAACATGTCTTTCTAATGAGCTGTCCTTGCACAAGCACTATGTACTCTGATTCACCAACAAATGGCTTATAACCTGGTTATTTAATCAAATCACACAAGTTACCAGTTCATACATAAATCAAGAAAAGAACACTCCTTTTAAAATCACTTAAGTGGTCAATCACTTCTGCGAAAACTCTAGTTATAACAACTGAAGCTGACTACACTACACAATGAATCTCTTGTTTTCATTTATATATAAATATATATACAGTATATACATGCAAATATTTCTTATATATATATATTTGTATTAAATGTACACTATGTAACTTTTGACCTTCAAGCAGTTAAAAAGCAAAACTGCATGCATTTTGTGGAAGAATATTGTTTTGGTTGTGCTTTGGCTCTGCGGGACTGTGCGGATGAATATGACCCTTCACGTTAGATACAGTTTTACAATGAACTCTGTTTGAGAGCTACTTATGACACTTTATCTGTTCAATAAAACACCTTACTCACCACTAAAATACAACATCACATCTCGCCATCTACGAAAAGCCAATGTTGATCTCGTTTTATTACGAACTCTGTCGTGTTCTCTTTTTGCCAGCAGACTCTCCTCGTTTCAGCGTTTGTTAAACCGGGTGATTCCCCAGAGCTTTCTCGCTCGTTGTGACAAGTAACCTCTGCCACCCCACACCAAACGCACGTCAAAGTAGCCGGAGCAACTACTCTCTATTGGCGGATATGACGCGATGTATGTACGCAGCGAAAACCATCCCGACAGGTCTAAAATATAAATACTTAGACTTGCCATAGTGAATCAGGGTAAGACAAAAACACGTTTTGGGAGAAAGACTGATGATGTAATGACTTAATGACTTAAAGGAGAACTCCGGTCAATTTTAACATTGAGCTCATTTTTTTGTACATGTGGAGTGCTGTCAATACAGAGAACAACGACAAAAAACGGTGTTGCCTACACCGAGTTATTCTATTTTTAAAATTTGCACCCTGTTGACTTCAATAGGGCAAGTAGTAAGCCTGCTTTTTAGCCTCTTAACATCCTTTAAGTGTCATTACAAGTGCACAGAAAATGTGAGTGATTCCTTCCGAGTGAACACGGGTGGATCTGACTGCAGTAGATGTTAGAGATATGAATAAAAACGAAGTTAATTCAGCCAGCGCTCATACCTTTGTTTACATCCTGTTTTCGGTGGAACGCCATAGTAATCGATTTTCGAGTTCACGCGCGTGATCATTGGTAACTAAACCTATGCGCGTGAACTCGACAATCGATTACTATGGCGTTCCACCGAAAACAGGATGTAAACAAAGGTATGAGCGCTGGCTGAATTAACTTCGTTTTTATTAATATCTCTAACATCTACTGCAGTCAGATCCACCCGTGTTCACTCGGAAGGAATCACTCACATTTTCTGTGCACTTGTAATGACACTTAAAGGATGTTAAGAGGCTAAAAAGCAGGCTTACTACTTGCCCTATTGAAGTCAACAGGGTGCAAATTTTAAAAATAGAATAACTCGGTGTAGGCAACACCGATTTTTGTCGTTGTTCTCTGTATTGACAGCACTCCAAATGTACAAAAAAATGAGCTCAATGTTAAAATTGACCGGAGTTCTCCTTTAACTAATTTTGAACCAAAAATGGTGGACTTTTACATAGTGTACCTTTAAATAATAGAAACAAATTAATACAACGTCCTCACGTTTAATTAATATATTAATTGATATAATAGACAAATATATTTGCCTATTTTTTTTCTGCATGTCATGTGCAAAAAACAAACAAAGGTGATGACATATGAAATAATGTGGTGACAATATTGGCATTTAGCATATAAATCCATGTATGGGAAACGGACTACCAGTTTAATGCTCCCATGCAAATCAAACCAACTTTCAACTGTCATAAAACGCAAGCACATGACATTTACTATGCTGCTTGAATTTGTTCTGAATAACAAACATATTCACATAAGCTAAATTTGCTCCTGTGAATAAGAATTATTTAACCTAAAGTGTTTTTCTTAGATTACCCACTGACTGCAACCGTCAAATCTAACCCAATGGCACAGCAAGGCTGACTAACAAAAAAATAAACGTTCGCCTGATAACCTGTGGGCAAAAGCTGCAAATGCATTCAAGCTTTTTTGCAAATGCGAGACTGATGCTAAACTCACCAACGAGCATCTCATAGAGGAAGACTCCCACAGACCACCAGTCACACTCTCGGCCATAGTAGCCGTCTCCTCCCTGCGACTTCAGTACCTCTGGAGAAATATAGTCTGGAGTTCCTACTGCTGTGTCACATCGTACCATCCCATCCTGAGAGGAGGAAAACAACAGAATAAAGTGTACGGCAGAACTCAAACAACAGTGCTTTGTAGGAATGGTTCAGGATGTCATTCACCAACTGACTTGTTCATAGCTTTAGATGTAGATATTTTTTAGATTATAGTTTTGATTTTAATATTTTTTAGTAATGGTGCTTTAAAGGTATAAGAGATTGTGTGGATTGCTGTAAACAACATTCACTGCACTGTGAGACAGACAGCTGCCATTTCATCCAGTACAAAGGATCATTTTTTTATTTTTTTAAATGTTTATATACAGTTGTAATGATAACTATGATGGTGGGTTATTCTTGGGTCATACCCAAGTAGAGAAGCTAAAGAAAATGTTTAATTACATCATATGATGAATGACAATTATTCTTACTTCGTCTGTATGTCAAATGCAGATTCCTGAACTGTTGTATTTCAATTGTTAAATGTCTTAATTTCCATTGAACATCAAGTATGGGGTTAATTGATGTAGTTTTCCCAAATAAGATTCGTACACAGTTTAATTTACAATATATCAGGTGAAATTCTATCATACAGTAAGAAGTGATGTCCGGCATAGGAAAATTAACATCTTCAAACTTTATTTAAATATTATTAAAAATTAGTTAAAGATATTTTAAGCATATTGCATAGTTGTGCTTGTAGTCAACTGTTTAATTTGTGAGAACGCAATGAAACATGCCAAATTGTGCCGACAACATTTTTGGTCAGGCTGTCATACAAAGAAATGATGAACATGCAAACACAAGAGAGAATCAACTAAATATTAATAACTGATTATGTTGTAGTCAATGTATGTGTTTTCCTGCAAGGTTTTTGTTGTTCTATGCAGAACAACAAATGCAGACCCCCCCCCCCCCCCCCACCCCCTTCATATTTAAAATACTTTAATCCTCATATT
Organism: Squalius cephalus; assembly: GCF_949319135.1. Lineage (NCBI taxonomy): Eukaryota > Metazoa > Chordata > Actinopteri > Cypriniformes > Leuciscidae > Squalius > Squalius cephalus. The sequence goes on along the minus strand of NC_137128.1, from coordinate 12,487,156 downwards.
TTGATGGTTTAATTGAACTTGTCGGTCACTCTACTGTACACAGTATTGTGGGAATATACTGTACAATACTGTGCTAAAGTACAATCAGATGCTTCACAAAAACATTTTTGTGTGTTTATTACACAACAATATGGTTATCAGATCTAGGAAAGGATTAGGTATTCTACACTAAGCACACACACACACACACACACACACGTGACAATGACTTCTATGAAAATGTGTAGTTTCGCACGTCTCTAGTACCTTGTTCATTTTCATGCAGGTCCCAAAGTCTGCCAGCTTCAAGTGGCCTGCCTTGTCTAACAACATGTTGTCAGGCTTCACGTCCCTAAGACGAATGTTAACACACGCACATATTGGTTATCTTCAAAACTTCAAGCAAGCAAGCACACCAGAAAAGTGCAGTTTAATGTGTGCGTGAGACCTGTGAATGAAGCCCATGGAGTGGATGCCGTCCAGTGCCAGCACAACCTCAGCAGTGTAGAAACGTGCCCACTTCTCAGGCACATCATAGTTGCTCATCAGGTTGACCAGGTCTCCGCCTGGCATATACTCCATCACCATGTAGAGGTAGCGGTTGTCTTGGAATGCATAAAACAGCTGGATGACATAAAAAAGAAAAAAATGATATACATCTTAATAAACATCTCAACTGTTTATGTTCACTTAAGACACATCTGACTGTTTACAAGGATACTTCCCAATATGGGCATTTCAAGCGCAAGACGACGTGAAAGAGTTCAGTATTCACGCGTTTTCTACAGACACAGATTTCTGATGTTTACGCACAGAAAACTTCCCACACAGCAAGTAACTGAGTTCTCTTTCTCGTCTTCTTACACTTGAATATTTCATGTGGCGAGGCTTAAACTTTCGTGACGATGCATTACTGGCCCATCAACTGTCCCGAGAGTCGTTCACGTTTGTTCTCACAACACTGCATTGCTAGAATTCATAAATACAAAACCGACCAACTGGCGAACAGGGCTGTCAAAATGGCTGAAAAGCTAAGTTTGAATTTCTTTCTTAAATAAAAGCAAAATTCAAAATATATTCGAATTCTAAAGGCAATATTTCATGTTAGAGGAAAAAAGTGCTGTTTTGTCTCCTATGCACACAAGAGGGAGCAAACGAGTGCAATAAGCAAATATTAACCAAATCGAGCATCGCATCTTTTATTGAAATGAAATTCACTTTTTAAAGTGCATTAACGTTTGAAACAACTGTTCTTAAATAAAAAAGAATTTCCTTAATGTGCATGCAAGGAAAATTAGGTTACAATTATTGTGCATAAAACTGTGTTTGTGCATCAGTAACCTGAGAAAACACGCTTCAACACACACCGTAATGAACTACATGAACACGAAATAGTCAAAAACACCAGATGGTCAACTTGATCTGCAGCGAGTGCTAATAAGCGCTTTATGTTGACAATGTTTCCAGCTGATGAAAACACATGCTCAGCTCTGACCGATGTGCAGGTATGGGGTCAAGTGTGTCGTTGCATGATTTTTGCCCCCAACTGAGAGGGTTTTCGTCAGCAGGAAGCCTTTTCCCGCCATTTTTCAAATGAACAACGCAGCCGCACTGTGCTGTTTAGTGGATAAGCTAACAAAAACCAACCAGTTGCTCCAACATCATCACCATGTCATGCCGATGCGCGCCTCGTGACACACCAAAAATTTGCATGCACGGTTTTTGCATTCGAATGTGCCGGGGTTTTTTATTCTACAAATATTCTAAATTGTTATTTTTATTTGACAGCTCTACTGGTGACTGACACAATTTCATATGCTCGCCAACGCTGATCTTTACTCGCATTTGGCGCTTGGCGAGTGTTCATTTTATTCATATACAAGCATCATGCTCAAGAATACAACAAAATGGGTAACACTTTACAATAAGGTTCATTAGTTAACATTAATGTATAAACTAACATGAACTAACAATGAGCAATACATTTGTTACTATATTAGTTCATCTTTGTAAATGTTAGTTAATAAAAATCCAGCTGTTCATTGTTTGTTCATGTTAGTTCACAGTGCATTAACTAATGTTAACAAATACAACCTTGGACTTAATGTTTTAGTAAACGTTATAATTAATATTAACAAAGATTAACAAATGCTGAAGAAGTATTGTTCATTCTTAGTTCATGTTAACTAAGGTAGTTAATTAATGTTAACTAATGAACCTTATTGTAAAGTGTTATCACAATATACAATATATAAACTTAACATGATCAATGGCAACAAAAACAATAAGCTTTATGCCGAGGGTCACATGAACAAACAGGAAAACAGCTCTCATCGTATCCGCTCGTCAGAGAAAGTGTTAGCAGACATACGAACTGACGGCGATATCTATGCACCTTTATGCTAATCAGCTAACCTAGCTAGCTATTTTTATTGTTGCCATTTTATTCAACTTAAATAACCAAATTTTAATGGGAAGAAAAAAAAAAACTTTTAGATAACAATCTGCATCTGCGATGGACATCGGTTGTGGCTCCGTCATTCGTAACTGCTTTGAAGGCATCTTGAGCAAAACGTTATATTTAACGAAGCGCACACAAAAGACCTGAGGTTTGTTGTTGCACATAACCTGAATATAATGTATTCAGTTTTCAAATCTGTTTTTATATTAACTAGAGAGCAACTAGACATCCATCCACATTCAAGACAAAATCACACAGCTGATTATGATTAATACTCATAATTAATCAATTGATTCATACCTGTACTACCCAATTACTGTTGGCAAAGGCCATAATATCTCTCTCTTCCCAGAAGAAAGCAGAGTCCGACCTCTTGATCATCTCAAACTTGCTGAGCAGCTTCATGGCGTACACTTTCCTCGTGGCTTTGTGCCTAACCTACAGAACAGGAAGACAGGGAACATGAATAGAGCTTGTTATTTACTTTACCTTCACTATGACACACTAAGAAAACAATATAGAAAATAACTCTCACATGACTTCTACTGTATTCACACAGACGGAAAGTTAAAAATGTAATGCAAAAACAAACTGCACATGTAGAAGTGCTGGGCAGTGTGACCAAAAATCTAGATTCTAGCAGTCCCTCTGTATTTTATTCCTTTCATTGACTGGGCATTTACTTAGAGTTGCTTATTTCTCTGTCAGCAATGGTGCACGAAGTACTACACAAATACAGTAAAAGAACACACAGCTTCCCTCGTAAAATATTACTCCAGTAAAAGTACTCATTTTCATTTTACTTGAGCACAAGTATAAAAGTACTTTATATGTAATGTACTTAAGTATTAAAAGTAAAAAATACTGACAGATGAAGTGTGATTATTTACACTAGTAAATGAGTGCAGACAATTTGCAAAAGACAATCTGCAAAAAAGCAAGTTTGATTTAATTAGCAAAACTTAAAATAAAATAAAAATCTAAATATTAAGCTTAATATACTAAAATATAAATTTAAGATACTCAAGTTATTCAAGTGTACAAACAAGTAGGGCTGTGAAACGATTAATCGCATCCAAACTATATATATAATAGGGCTGTCAAACGATTAATCGCGATTAATCGCATCCAAAATAAAAGTTTGTGTTTACATAATTTATGTCTGTGTACGGAGTATAATTATTTTCTATATATAAATACACACACATGCATATATATATTTAAGATAATGTGTTCTTTATATATAAAATATTTATATATAATATAAATTATATATAATATAAATTATATATAATATAAATATATATACACAGTATATACATGCAAATATTTCTTAAATATATACATGCATGTGTGCGTATTTATATATAGAAAATAATTATACACCGTACACACACATGTATTATGTAAAAACAAACTTTTATTTTGGATGCGATTAATCGCGATTAATCGTTTAACAGCCCTTATATATATATATATATATATATATATAAAATTATACACAGCTCACACACACACACATATTATCTAAACACAAACTATTATTTTGGATGCCGTTTCACAACCCTACAAACAAGTATAAAGAATATACCATATTGTATTTTAAAAAAATGTTTGGGAACCACAGCTACCAGTGAGATGTCGTATGGGGCAAAATGTGTTAACAAAAACGCTATACTGTTTTATACTGTATAATTTGACATTTGCGGGATCTGAGCACTTTTCATTCAAGAATGGTTGTCTTCATGTCCTCAGTCAGCTGCGAGTCAGCAAGAACGGTGTCACTGAAGAGATGAAGCACTGGTTTGAGGGACGAGACACTAACAGTGTTCACCAGACAAGGCATCAGTGAGCTCCTGAAGTGTCCTCAACAACTTGTTCACGGCCTCCAGTAAATTCATGTCCTGCCAGCTTTCAACACCTGACTTATTTGATGCACTGTAGCGACTGAGCGTCTCCCAGCTGTTAACAGACTGTTATGTTAGCTGACTGGCTAGCAATACCCAACATGCCATTTGGCGGTGTAATTCTGCGAATGTACACTTTTTATAATAAGCTAAATGCTACACCTGCTCAGCATTTCTCATGTAAACATTCTTTATTGTAATGTACACTGTGTAATCATGATCATATATTTATGTGCTTCATGTTTCACGTTTAGTGTTCTGCACATGTCAGAACATGGATGTTTATGTTGAATCTTTGTCATCAGAAGACAGAGGTATATGATCACGCATGTACGTCATAGTAATAAGTTCTGGAAGACAGGCGATAGAAATTGATGATGATTCTTTCTAAAGAAATATGAAGCAATGCAAACTTTTGGGCTAAATGTATCAATATCTATCAATTGGTTTAGCATGTTGACACCCGTCACTGTAATAGTTTTATAATAATTCTAATGATAGACAGTTTGTCAAGATGAAATAAGAAAGCCATGGTAAAAGCTCTTCATGATGAACAGCGTCACATAGTTTCAGCTACGCATCCAGTATGGTAGTACATATCATATGTGGAATTAAAACAAGCACTAATATATAAATGTAAAAAAAAAGTTTTTGGTAAAAAGTTGTAACAAATTTTTTTTTTTGTAATTCTAGGTAATGGTATATACAGTATGACAGCATTAAAACTAACCAGTAATGGCAGTGACAAGGCCGATATATCAGCCGATATTACACCTTTTTCAAATATCCGCTTTTCAAAAGACGACAATACGCGATACACTTACCAGTTGTACTTCTCCAAATGCCCCTCTTCCTATGACCTTTACCACTTCATAGTCCTCTGCTCTCATCCGCAGCTCCCGAATCTTGCTGATTGTGTCCTTATCTAGAAACAAACACACACATGCACAATATAACCCAGAGCTGCAAGAGGCAATCAAGGGTCAATTTTATAAAGCGCTTTGGAGATTCATATTTTGTGAATAAAGTGATAAATTATGTTTTTTGCACAAAAAAAGCATTCGTGTCGCTTCATAAAATTGAGGTTAAACCACTGGAAGTCACATGGATGGAGGGACAGAAAGCTCTCAGATTTCATCAAAAAGTTCTTCATTTGTGTTCGAAGATGAATGAAAGTCTTACGGGTTTGGAACGACTATGAAAACGACGATTTTTGAGTGAACTAACCCTTTAATGCTACACCTTTCTGTTTGCATCACAGGCCGTATCATTCCTGTGCTTCAGTCGAGCAAATCACAGTCCTAAAACCTGGACTAACTGATCGCAGCGCACTCTCTCAGTGTTTGCACACAGCATCGGCTGCCAGCTGGTCCAGATCGACGCCGAATGGCACGTTTCGCCACAAGGGTTGTTCGACACAATGGTGGAAAAGCAGCTAGAGTGAGTTCTTATAAAGTCCTGTAGATCTCTCCCCCTTCACTCTAATAAACCATTTCATCATATGCACTTCTGGCTGTGCCTTTAGACAAGCATCTGCATATTGTTAAGAATCCATTAACAAAAGAGAGGGAGGAATTAGACAACCTCGCTGTAGGAGGAAGTGGATAGGAATCATTTAGGTGAGTTTGTGTAGCACTGAGGGCCCTAAAGGCTTTATCTGACACAACAGCTCTGCTTCAATAGGGGACAGATAACATTCAGACAGATTTAGTCATCGCAGAGCGAGTCACATTTGGCACAAGTATGCATGGACGGGGCGGAGGGGCGTCCAACAGATTTAAAAATACAGCAGAGAAACAATATGATTTGAATCATATTCATTCAATTTAATGATTCGTTCAAGTTTGAAAACGTTAGAACAAATAGGGCAATTGCACACTTGCATGTGTGGCTCATTACAAAGTGTTTAATTAATAGTAAAGAAATGTAAATGTAGAATGTGAATCGATACACATTTATGGTTAATGTATTTGTAAACATTTTTTGACCACTTACTTTTAATTGAATTAATTGTTAATAAAGGAAAGGTAAAAGCACTTAAAGGCACAATATGTAAGTTTTCGCCGCTAGAGGTCGTTTACTCTAAACAAAGGAGTAGTTTGATGATGCCTTGATTTCGCTGAATCATGGGAGTTGATGTCTTCGCCTCTACAGCCGGTGGAGAATACGACGGGACTCGGGCAGAAATCATATTCATGGATGACCGGTAATGTTTTATAGATTCATTAACGTTACAAAAGTCGCTGGAGCGATTGCTAATGAGAGACGAGCGCGACACACGGCTCGAGAGCAGCGGAGCTTTTATTATCCCGCAGATGCTTCCACTTCTTCAGGTCATGTGTATGTAGGTATGTGTGGTTATACAGCGCTGTTTTATGATAATAGATACATGTGAGTGTGTTGAAAGTTGTTATAATGCTACTCTGTGCGTTCGCTCGGCGGCTACGATACGAGACACTTGTTGCACACGGCAGTGAGCTAGATCGACATTAGGCATGGTAAAACGGTACTCGCGGTAAATCAAGAAAACAAGATTTCAACATTAAGACTAACTGTCTCAGTGTTTCCCACACATAGACTAATTCGTGGCGGTGTGCCACAGAATCAACACCGGCCGCCACATATTGTGTTTTGTTATACTTTTTTTTTTAAGGTTATTTAAAACACGCAGCGTATTCGTTTAGCTGCATTTCCTTTCCCTGCTCTCCCTCTGTCTTTCTGTCATTCACGCGTCTCTCTCACTCACATACTCACATACATACATACACACACACACACACACACACACATACACACACACACACACACACACCACACACACACACACACACACACACACACACACACACAGCCCCTCCCCTCCGTGCACACCGCGTCTGTCTCCATGAAAACGAGATCATCCGAGATCAAAAAATATTTTATATTCTGAATACAATGTTGTCAGTGTGTTAAAGTGTGAGTCCCGACCCTTAGCAAACAAGCGATTGCGCCTTCTTTAGTAAGTTAACTAACGTTAGGTGCAAGTTTGTGGTAAAATGCAGTTGGGCTGTCGAGGTCAAAACACTATATAAGCGGTTATGTCATCTTTAGGGTGTTAAATGTGTGGATTTTGGGTTGGGTGTGTGGATTTTGTGAAGGTGTGAAGCATTTTTTATTAATATTTAATATAATAAAGTTCTGTGTTACGAATTATTAACGAACAAATTATTTTGAACCACATCAGATCAGCAAAAGGACGAGACACCTCAGCATGTCCTACACATGTCAAAGTGCTTATTCCATAAAATCTGAATACAGATGTACGCTATGTAAGGTGTGCGCATACAGCCTAATTTGCCTTGTACAGTTATTCACTAAGGTTATGCAATTATGTTGTGTTGTACAATATTATCTTATTTCGTAAAGTAATAGTAAATGTACAAAAAAGGTTAAACTGGTTTAATACAGTAGAGCGCAACATCGTAAAAGAGACTATTATTGTAAAATGTATTATTTAGGTGAATCAATTTCTGCAAAAAAAATCCCAGATAATATTATGTTAATGCTTAGTATTTCCTGCATAGATTTACATACGTAAATCTATTTTGTGTTGAGTTAATCTAACTTGTGTCGTCAGTGTGCAGTACACATACCCATTTAATTGATTTCATACATTGTAACATTTACTGTCTATTCAAGCAGGATAAGCAAAGTAACAATTCATTTCCATACATATAGAATAAAAACGAATCCTGTGTGACTGAAACACAGGTGACTTTAGGTCAAGGTTTTGGCTGTTAGGCTTGAACACTTCACCGCCTGCTGGCAGTTTCTGTGAGCAATCCAGTCATGGTGAATGAGATCAGGTCCCCCATAGATGAGTGGCTAGAATGCAATGCAATATTGTTGCTTTTCGTTTTGTTTTGGAGCAAATGGGAATGTGAAAATTATATTTGCTATGATGTCTTATTTTCTCATTTACCCTAATATAGTTTACTTCTGCGTTCCAAAGATGGAAATGTAAAAAGGATCCATTGTAGTTGCTAGGTTGTTCCGGGTGGTTGGTTACTGGCCCAAGTCCAAAGAACCCACCCGTGTCTCTATGACATTCTACATCCCAGATAAGTCTATTAAGAGTAATAGCACAATATCTGATGCTGTTCGTGTCCGTAGCACAAATTATATTAAAGTTACAGGCCCAAGTTTACCACTTAGAGCAGTAAAAACTGTCATACAACGTTATGCCTCCAATGTAACGGTGAGAGAGAGAGAGAGATAATGACATGTGGGTGACCACCATGCAGTCCCGAAAGACCTTTTGTTGAGGGAATACTTGGACAGACAAAATAGTGTCTGACTGAGAGTACTGACCCAAAAACAATCCCCGCTTGCAGTTAAGCAGCCTCCAATGGTTTAGAACAAGCTCCAGACAAAATACTTACATCTATTTAAGAAGTTATCGATGCTTTTGTTTTTCCTCAGGGCCGGAAAATCAAGGTCATAAACCAGAGCATCCAAACTGTCCTGAAATGAAACAAAAAAACAAAGATTACTTCAGTGGAATGTGCATTTTGTATCTTCTGATCGGTAGTTGTGCTGCATATAATCATTATTTATCACTTTCACAGACTAGACGATAAATGTTTTTGCATCCTTTTGTTTTTGCAAGTCATGAATGAACCATCCGCGGTAAAATGAATGAATTTGCAGTGTTCTCTGATAGCAGAAACTCGTAGTGTAGGTGACCTCAGTCAGTCAACATGATAAAGCACAGCACATTGTAAGCATGCTAAAAACTAGTCTTGAAATTGATCATCTTCAAAGCACAGCCACTACAAATATTAAAGCTCAAGTTCTAACTCACAAGTCAATGCACCTATATCCACAAATCATTAGTTTGTTAAGTTTTATTGATTTATATAGCACATTTAATAATGACAGCGTCGACCAAAGTGCTGCACAAAATAAAAATAGACACATAAAACAGATACATAGATACATAAAATAAAATAAAATAAAAATCACAAATTTACCCAACAATAAGAATTAACACATAGTAAAGTATTATTACAGCAATTACTCCAGCCCATGACCCATTTTTTGACCCGACCCAAATTATAAGTCTTAAGCAATGATTTAAAAGCCTGAAGAGAATTGGCAGATCGTACACACAACGGTAAATTACTCCATATTCCACAATCTGATCTCCCTTAAGTTTCAAGTGTTAGGTATTGGTCTGATGGTAAGAAAGAAGATCAGACAGGTAGGATGGTGTCAAGCCAACCAGGGACTTATAATAATACCTTAAACTCAATTCTAAACTCAATAGACCTTATGCGCCAGAGAAACGAGGACACTGCCATCTTTAGAATATTGTCTTTCAACTTTCGTTTTTGCGGTCGCTCTGTATATTTCTATGGCATTTCTGTCCAGAAGTAATTAGCTTTTGAAGTGGATTTACTTAATGTAAAGTTAACAAAAGTTATCATGAGGACTGTAATGTTTAAAGCAGATGTCTTAACAAATGTCAGTAGACCGGGAAGATTTTAAAACGAGCCGTTCATTAATAAACACGCAAAATCGCTGTGAAAATACAGACCGGAAGTCAAAAGACAACGAGCGCAGCGCTGAAAAGGGGCGGGGCTACATAAGGTCTATAGGAAGATAATGCAAACTATTTAAAACAGGAGTAATACAGGAGACGTTGATCAAAGTAACCATCTGATTCTGCACGATCACACACTGATTGATTTACCTGTTGTTTAAATACACACCAGCAAGTGCCGGTTCATTGTTATGTGGCAGGCTTGCAGCCTTAGGCTATGTGTGTATTATTTTTCACATCCATCTCCATGCCTCATACAGACAATACAAAAAGCAAATGTGTGATCAACTGTGAATGTACATTTATGGAACAAAAAAGTCACTCACTTTGCAATAACCAAACAAAACATGCCTTGAGAGAGCACACTTTGATTGTGTGATGTAGTCTACCAGAATGCAGTTAGAAGAATTACCCCAAAATTCAAGATATGGGGGCAGAAAAATGCCCTCTAAAATGTGTGTTTTGGTCTTAATATTAAGCAATATTACACAAGCAAGGGTGCTTTTTTGCTAATATTAGCATTGCAAAGTATTGCAATATTGATTTGCAAATGTGATTTAGATTTTATTAGGGGTGGGCATTGGCAATATACCAGCAGAAATCTGTCAAGCTGTAGGGATACTGGACTATCGTCTCTATCATGGTTATGCTCACGTTAGCCTTGTGGTTAAAAAAAACAAGTGATTTTATACACAGCAAAATACATAGTACACCAATACACAGCAAAAAGAGGACGCATTTTGGTGCATGCGCGCTCTTGTCTAGAGAAGTATCTGAGCGCACACACCTGAAACGTGCGCCACATGCACATAAAACCGCTGCTCATTCAGCGTGTGAGTCCTGAACAGAGCATGTGCATGTGTATCATATATTAGATCAGTGCATTCGGTCTTAAAGTGACAGCAGCCTAATATATCTGCGGCCATCTGTATCATTAATGTTAATCAAACAATCTTATTGCTCTTTACTGAATCGCTTTTGTAAATTTAATAAGAATAAATGTATAGCCTATTTAATTTATACAGTGAAGACTATGCAGGGTTTTTTATTTTTTTATTATTACTTTATACAATTTATGCAGTATTTATATAGGTCTTTCTAGAGCCTGAAGTTTTTTAGGTAGGTCTATTTCATTTTTGTCTTTGTTCCATTGTAGCTACTTTTTTGTTCTATTTAAAGCAAAAAGAACTAGGCTATATTGTGATATACATATCCTTATCGTGAAATAAAATAACTCAAAGTAAAGTTAAAAGTAAAAAAGAAGTTCATATTAAGTGACTTTTAGTAATTTTAGACAATATTGTCTAGGCCTATATAGTCTATTTTTGCTCAATTTCACCAACGAAAACAGATCTGAAACAAGTAATAAAAACTCAGTGAGTGTTTTAGCGCAATTTTCTGACGTGATGGGATCACAACACTAAGAGATAGTAAATCTTTTCCTGGATTTTTTTTGTGCGTTCCCGAGATTAGACCTTCCTTAACATAATGCCGAAAACCCGAAGTCTCTAGGTGGTCTGGTTGAGGAGTAGATAGAACTGGAAGATTGGTGCGCACAGACAGAACAGAAATCATGAGTTAACAATCGCAATTTTGTCCGGTGGAAAATTGCGCTAAAAAGCCACAGCAGAACCGTTGCACGTCTTTGTGAAGGACGCATGACTCAAGCCATGTAAGGTTATCCTGGAAGAAAGCTTGCTTCCTTTTGCTCTGAGAATGTTCCCCATGCTCCATGCCACACACTCAGGACAGTCAAGGTGAGGATGGAGGACCCCCATATCTAGACCCTGTCACGGCCAGCCCAATCTCCAGACCTGAACCTAGCTGAAAACCTCAGGAATGCGATCAAGAGGAAAGACACAAAGTCACAAGCCATCAAACAAAGCCGAGCTGCTTGAATTTTTGTGCCAGGAGTGGCATAAAGTCACACAACAGCAATGTGACCGGCTAATAGAGAGCACGTCAAGATGAATGATAGCTGGGATTGGATATCAGGGTTATTCCAGCAAATATTGATTTCTGAACTCTTCCTTAAATAAAACTTTAGCATGGTGTTGAATATAAACTTGTTTTCTTTGCATTTTTCAAGGTCTGGAAACATAGCAGCTTGTTAATTTGACCAGTTATCATTCAGCAAATAAATTCTCAAAATGACAATTTTTTTTATTTGAAGAAACATTGTCAGTAGTTTATAGAATACAACAAAAATGGTAATTTTACTCAAATATATACATATAGTGCTAAATTTGCAGTGGTCTCTTTTATAATATAGGCGCATATATATAGCATTTTTGAAAGAAGTCTACTCTGTTCGCCACGGCTACTTATATTGAATCAAAAATAGAGTACAAACAAACAGTAATATTGTGAAGTAATATTACAGTTTAAAATATTGTAGTATATTATAAAATGTAGTTTATTCCAGTGATCAAAGCTGAATTGTCAGCATCATTCATTACTCTAAATCACTCTAATGTGCTGCAAGGCTCGAAATTGCGACCATTCTGGTCGCATATGCTCCTGAAATTTAATCTGTGCGACCTAAAAATATATTTGGGAGCATTTGTGCGAGTGCAAATAATGGTTGTGGTGCGACCTGTTTTCATTTCTCTAAAAAACGTTTGCAAATTACTTCACAGTGTGTACCTTATGTGCGCTGATACGCGATGGCCGGACCGTCATTCTATCCAACGTTATATAACCAATCCCGGGGGATTTCCTGCATTGATTTTTTTTTGGCGGCTGCCAAAGCCTTTTGATCGGTGCGTGAGTGACTGCTGCGCTTGACGAGAGGAAGCCCCGGCCGCGCGCGCGCTCTCTCACGTCTTCAAACAACACGAGCGCTGTCTTGCTCTCTCTCCCTCGCGCATATTAATCAAAATCATTTGACACCATAGAAAAAGAGCGGAAGACCGAAGTTTCACGTGGAGCATTCGGAGATTTTTTTTTTCTCCTAAATTTCCGTGGAGTGTGAATTGTGCTAAAAAAATAAACTACCGGGATAATCAGACAACGCTTGCCGTATGCTACACGTCCACTAATGACACGTCCGATTCGCGAACTAATGACTCATTTGAACCGATTCACTTTAATGAATGGTTAAAACAACTGATCTGTCCAACACACTCACGAGATGTCTGAATCGGTGTATAACAAATCGGTAACACTTTACAATAATGTTCCACTTATTAAATTCTAGTTAACACAGTTAACATGTACTATTAATAAACTGGACTTTGTTAATTTTTTAACCATTGTTAATGTTAATTTCAACATTTGGGCTACTAATAGCCTACATTATTGAAATATTTTTTTTTATTTGTTAACATAGTTAATGCACTGTGAAGTAGGCTTGTTGCGATAGTCGGTGTTACCGGTGATACACGGTGTTTAACCCACCTACCGGTCATAGCACTTGACCACCGGCACCGTCACCATCGTGTTGAAGTTTTAGCCTATAGTAATAAAGCACTTAATTCAGTTAGTGACTACGTGCCTTCGTAATTTAGCGTAAGCGGAACGTTCACATATCGCGCCTAAAAACGCATAGAAAACGCTAGGCGCGCCGCGTTCTCCTTTTTCCAAAGCGCTCGGGTGGTTGCGCTCCGGAGGCATCTGTCGTTGCAAAGCTTGGTTCTTGTCACGCGACCTGCGGTGAGCTTGCGGCATTCTGAAAAGTTGAGATGTTTTTATCTCGATGCGGCGCGGACGCGCTTGGAAAAAACGAGCTTCCATTATGAGCGCGCATACCGCGCGCCTACATTTGAAATAACGAACTTGCGCGCGCAAAAGACGCGATATGTGATCAGGCCTTTAAGCAGCAGGTGTCCGATTTCATTTATCATTTGAGGAGAGTGAGGCGAGCTAACTGGCAAAGGATGGCGGAAGATCTGGTTTCAAAGAGAAATGCAAACGTGAGTTTAATTTTTTTATTAGTTTTTTTTTTTTTTTTTGCACTTAAGTGTCCAGTGATTATTCGGGTAGGCTACCTTATTTAACGAAGTTTTTGATGTTTGTTCGTTTCATATTCGATGGTTGTGCGGTGTTTTTTTTTTTTTTTTTTTTTTTTTTGCTGAAAAAGGCAGGCACTTTATTTAACGAATAGTGATTTTTTTTATATAATTTCTTGTTTGATACTTGCACGATGTGTGCAGTGGTTCGTTTTAATAAATGCACTTTAAAGGTGTTTCATAAGTGCTTTTGTTTAGTTTTTACATGGTGTGTTAAGTTATTATTCATTTTGCAATAAAGATGTGTGTAATACAAGCGAGTGTCTTATTGTTTTGTGTATTTTTATTAAGAATAAAATAAATTAACCCATGATTAATTCAAACAAATGCTACTGAATTGCCGCTAATTAAAGTGAAAGTAAAATTGAGACGTGTGCACGTCCGCATTTTCGGCCACCCGAAATCCCTGACACGCAACCCCGGTGACACCGGGATTATCGGTTTTTTTACACGTCGATTAACCGGTGGAAAAAATCCGTCACCGCAACATCCCTACTGTGAAGTAACATTAATGAACAATGAACAGCTGTATTTTTATTAACTAAGATTAACAAAGATTAATACAGCATACTAATAGCAATAGAGTGCCAAGTGCCAAGCAAAAAATGCAGGGACAGGTGTGTGGCAAACAATCAGGTTCATCAGGTTCGATTATTAAGGCTTTTAATCGGCAGGATACGTCAAATATAACCATACTGTCTATGAATATAACACCGCATACACCATCGCCAAAGAAGAGCTTGCCTTCACTAAATTTATGTCAAATGACAAATCATGTGCCAATATCATCGGGGTGAGATGATATAGAGCCAGAAGACCAAATTTCAAATCTTGGCCACAGGATGAAATAAAATCTGTTAATATATAATTTGTAGTTGTGGTGCTCCTTAATTTTTGGTGGGTGCTCCTAAATTTTTGCTGGTGCTCCTAACTTTTTGAAGTTGGGAGCACCAGTGCTACCAAGTAAAAAAGTTCATTTCGAGCCCTGTGCTGATTTGCTGCTCAGGAACATTTCAAGGATCGTTTTGATAAACTATTAAACTATTATGACAGAGACCTGGCAGTGAGTCCAGAGACAGAGATTAAGGCTTGTTTTAGTCTTTATATGAGTGACTGCACAGACTGATTCTCAGCAGAGATATTCATTTATGTAAAATTCACTTTTATAAGGCGTGTGTGTGTGTCCACACAAATGTGTGTAAACAACCAGCCTATAAATGGTAAAAATCCACCCACTCCTTTTTTATAATCCCAATAAATCATAAATAGTCTCTCCAAACGAGCAGTTCCAGATTTCCCTCAACTCTTACACAAGCCCCGGCCATGACTGATGCCGATGCCCTATTAGCATAGATCCCGCCCTGAGTGAGACGCAGCAGCCGCTGTTTCTGTCTCCTCGCTGTAGCAGCTGGAGATATGCAATGTCACCCAAAAATGTAAAAAAAACATTACAAATGTTCTGTTACTGGATGTACCAACAAGCATAAGAGTCTCCATAGACTCCATAGCATCTGAGCCACTGAGGACACACTGGTTGACTTTTGTTTATGAAGGAAATGTGTCCAAGAAAGCCGTTAAAGTGTTATATATTTGGGCAAATGATTTTATGCCAGACTGCTTCACAAACAAGGGTCAGTTCCATGCTGAATTTGCACTAAAGTTGTGTCTAAAAGATGTTTAGATTAACATGACGGTACATGCTAGTCGATGATTGAATCAACTCCACAACAACTACATAAATGTCTCCACTAACCATTCAGAAAAGTCTAAAAGTTGTAACTTCTTCCCAGGGCTGCACGATTATACCAAAAATCATAATTGTCGATTATTCCCTTGAATTGTAATCAATTACGATTACCACAATTTACATTGAATGATGTTGAATTGTTTGGCCATGGGACCCACATTTCCCCATGGTCATCAAGCCGCGACCCACCTTTTTAGGAATTATATAGGCCTATTATAATACATTTGTTTACACAAAAACTGTTGACACACACAAGTAGGCTACTGTCCCCCTTTACTTAATATACAAATAAATTGTAAGAATATGACTAATAGGCTACTGATAAATAAACAGTAGGCCTACGAGTTTAAGCTATTTAAATAGCAGTCCCAAACTAGTTTTTGTTAATACAATCTTGGTATGAGCCACCACAGTCATTTAAAAATATACAAAATAACCAATAAGTGGCAATTTGGGGTTATGGAAACAACAGTTACCATGGTGATACACAATACTTACAAGAACTGTTAAAGTGAGTGCAGGCTATGAGCGCAGTATAACAACTGACAGGACATGAAATTTCGTTTTTCTGAGGTGAGAGACTTTTTTATTTCGTATCAAGTTATGAAAATAACGATAGAATAATGGCACTGACATATAGCCTGACAACATCTCATCTGACCGCAAATGCTGAATCTGGACAACGCGTTTTTTTTCTAATTTAAAACGTAACGACGTTGCATGCTTGTAGTTTATTTTGCGCTGTATATAAAATTAAGCTATTAATATTAAGTTGAAGAGTGCGCGCTACCGCAGTTTAACGGCTGACAGGACAGGAAAGTCCGTTTTTCTGAGAGACTTTTTATTTCAGCATACACTTACGTCTCTGGTAGTTCCTATTGTGCTGGGTTCTCTGAAGTAACTGTTAGTCGTGGTTCGCCTCTCACAACGTAACATGCTCAAAACACCACGCAGAATAATGTAAGCGGCTTTTTTTTTTTTGGGGGGAATCACGGTTTTGAACGATTACGTAATCGTGGCATCCGTAATTGTAATCGCGATTAGAAATTCGATTAATTGTGCAGCCCTACTTCTTCCTGAGTGTCTCCATCATCATGTCCGACTCTGGTTCAAACATGTAAGGCTCAACACCGCTACTGACCATTTCTGACATTTTGGCTGCGTGAGATTCTCCAGTTTTGTTGTTGCCGGAGTATCCGAGGCAGCTGTAAAGGCTCCGCCCTCTTCTGGAAAGTGGGCCGGAGGCAGCAGCTCATTTGCATTTAAAGGGACACGCACAAAAACTGCGTGTTTTTGCTCACACTGGAAGAGGGACAAATTTGTCAAGCTATAATAAATTATCTGTAGGGTATTTTGAGCTGAAACTTCACAGACACATTCTGTGAAGTTGTGTTCTGTGAACATGCATCAGAGACTTATATTACATCTTGTAAAAGGGGGCATAATAGGTCCCCTTGCAGTTTTTAGCTGTCCATCCCTCTGGAGTGATGTGTCACAGGGATGCCAACTAAAGTAAATTTTATGTGATCAACTTTGTGCCTGACTACACAAAACACCACTGTTGATCTCGAAATAATCAACAAAATAATGTGCTACATTTAATATTCATTTAATTCAGCAATGAACATTACACCATAAGCAGCGATGAACATTATACCATATTTTAGTGTTTTCCTGCAAAGGGTGTCGAGGAAAATATTAAAATGATAGAAAAAGACTGTCATGCCCCCTTTAAAAGAGGAGCCTGAAGATTAGGGTTGGGCTCAGTTGAGTCTGAGGGTTTGAGTGATCACACAGCACGCTTGAACTAGTCACGGGTGACTTAGACATCGAGGATTACACTAGATTAAGATTAATCCTGTTGATGTCACTTATGCCACTGCAAACCTGGTTAGATCAGTCTGCAGTTTCTTAACCTTGAAAAGTTGATGGGCATGTATACATTATATACAGTATGTACAGTATATACACTGTACGCTACCAGTCAAAAGTTAGAAAAAATATAGTTTTAATAATATAGTTTTAATGTTATGCAAACCAAGGCTCTTATGCAAACCAAGGCTGTATTTGTTTAAATCAAATATAGTAAAAAAAAGTAACAATATAAAATATTACAAATTAACTCTTTCCCCGCCAGCGTCTTTGAAAAATGTTGCCAGCCAGCGCTAGCATTTTGGATCATTTTCACAAAAGTCTCATGGCCCCCAGATTATTTAGCTGTATGCATCTGAATGCAATATATCAAAAAACAGAACAGACCCTCTGCTTTTAAACAACATTTTTTTATTCTAGCATGCATTCTTTCTTTTATCAACAGTTGATACCACAAATGTATGAAAAATATATGCAGATGCATCAAAAAAGCAACATTTTAAACAAAAAGCTGAGAAAATCGAGTTGTTGTCAAAGACTACATCTGGATCGGATTCAGAACGATGCTCAAAACACAGATGGAGTAGATCGAGTCCATCATCCCTAATGCTTCACAGTCCTACACCTCGTCCTGGGTCGACATTTCATTCAGTAACGTTAGGCAGTTTTGATTTATTTGCTGTTTAATATGATCATCATGTTATTTTACAAACAGTTGTGGTCAGAATTATTGGCATCCCTGGTAAATATGATCAAAAATGGCTGTAAAAAAATAAATCTGCATTGTTGGCCACATTTATTGGCACCCCTAGAATTTTTTGCGAGTAAAATATCGCTGAAGTATATTTCCATTAATATTTACCTTTTTTTTAGCACACCAGGGTGACTAGGAACATGAAATTGTCCAGCTATGACTTCTTGTTTCACAGTACTTTAAATATGAGGAAACACAAAGGCCAAATTCCCTTAATCATCCATCTCAATGAGTAAAACCAAAGAATATAGTTCTGATGTGCAGCAGAAGATTGTTGAGCTTCACAGAATAGAAAGTGCTGTAAGAAAATAGCTAAAGCATTGAAAATCCCCATTTTGACCATCAGGGCAATAATTAAGAAGTTATAATCAACTAAAGATGTTACGAATCTGCCAGGAAGAGGACGTGTGTCTGTATTGTCTTAATGCACGGCGAGGATGAAAGTTTGAGTGGACAAAGACTCTTCAAGGATCACAGAAGGAGAATTGTAGAGATTAGTTGAGTCTTGGGGTGAACCCCTACATCCCCACATGTTGTTTGGGAGGGTTTCAAGAAAAATCCTCCTCGCTCATCCAAAAACAATCTCCAGCAAATTCAGCTGTCAGACACGACTGGAACTTCAAACGGGACAGGATTCTGTGGTCAGATCAAACTAGGGCCTTAAAAAGGGCCTTTTGGCAGCAAACACGCTACATGTGTTTGGTGCACACAAGGATAAAAAGTCCTCCATGCCCACGGTTAAATATACCGCTGGATCTTTAATGTTGTGGGCCTATTTTTCTGCCAGAGGTCCTGGACATCTTGTTCAGATACATGGCATCGTGGATTCTAGCAAATATGAACAGATAAAAAAACCTAAACCTGCCGGCTTCTGCTAGAAATCTTATAATGGGCCGTGGTTGGATCTTCCATCAGAACAACGGTCCAAAAGAAACTCAAAATCAACACAAAAATGAGTCCCTGAGCACAAAACCAAGCATCTGCCATGACCATCTCAGTCCCTGACCTGAACCCTATAGAAGATGAGTGGGGTGAACTGAAGAGAAGCAGCGCCAACATGAACTTGTGAATCTGAAGGATCTGGAGAGATTCTGTATGGAGGAATGGTCTCTGATCTCCAAACTCATCAGGCATTATAGGAGAAGACTCAGATCTGTTATCTTGGCAAAAGGAGATTGCAAAAAGTATTTAATAAAAGGGTGCAAATAATTATGGCCAACGTGTTTTGGAGAAAAGCATTTATTTCATAATGTGATTTTGCCCGCACTTTCAATTCTTTTACTTCAATGAAAGGTTAGAACTTTTGCAAATGAAAGATCAAAAGGATAAACAATGCAGATTTATTTTTTACAGCCATTTTTGATCATATTTACCAGGGGTGCCATTAATTCTGACCACAACTGTATGCATCTGCTTACATATGATATCGCTTGTTTCTGCTTCTTCTTAGCCTGTGTTATGATCAGGAGATTCAGTACTCTTTCAGAAGATGCCTAATAGCGCTCCTACCTTATAATAGTGAAAACAATGAAAGCCGGAAAATTCCGTCAATGGCAGGGAAGCGTTTTCTCATTAATGACAGAAATTTTCGTCAATGGCGAGGAAAGAGCTAAAAGAATGTTTTATTTTATTTTAATATTTTAAAATGTAATTTATTCCTGTGATGGCGTTCAGTTGTGCTGTCGTTCCTGGTTCAAAAAGAAAAAAATTGTCATCAATTACTCAACCTCATATCGTTTCAAACCCATAAGACTTTTGATTATCTTCGAAACACAAACGAAGATATTTTAATGAAATATGAGAGAATTATATATTTTCATTGACAGTCCACACAACTAACACTTTGACACTTTAAAACGTTTTTAGTAGGCTAATCCATATGAATTGAGTGGTTTAGCCCAAATTTTCTAAAGGCTCGATTGCTTTATATGATGAACAGATTAAATGAATTTTATTCACATTTTATTTTATTACAATTGTTATATTTTACTGTAAAAAATGAGTATCATATCTTAATTATATTCAATAAGGTTACACTTCATTTTACAGTGTCTCTGTTACATGTTACAAGTAGCCTACTTAATAGTAATCCAACAGTGGTTACACTTTATTTTAAGGTGTCATTGTTACAGTGTAATTATATATTTAAGTACTGAGTAATATTAAGCAACTACATGTACTTACTATAGGGTTAGGGTAGGATTAGGATTTGGTTGAGGGTTAGTTGGATGTAATTATGCATAATTTACTGTTATTACTACGGTAATTACATTATACATATGTAACAAGGACACTGTAAAATAAAGTGTTACCATAACAGTAAATTATGCATAATTACATGTAACTAACCCTAAACCAAAGCCTAACGCCAACAACAAACATATAGTAAGTGCAAGTTGTAAATTAATATTACTCAGTACTTAAATGTATATTACACTGTTACAAGGACACCTAAACTTTAAAATAAAGAGTATCCTTAATATAATAATAATTTAACTTTAAATTACAACTAGAGCTGCACGATTAATCGTTAAAAGATCTCAATCTAAACTAGGGCTGCACGATTTGAGGAAAATGTCATATTGCGATAATTGAGGTCAATATTGCGATTACGATTGCGATATGCGATATAATAAACAAATGGTTTCATGAGTCAACTTGCTTGGTTCTCAAGGAAAATAAATGCACACACAGATTAGTGATAATCAGCCTAAAGAAAAAAGTTCTTTAGTCAAGAGCAGTGAGTGTTTTTCTCTGTTCCCTTTGTTCTTTAGCGACAGATTTTTTTTTTTATTGCATTTTAACAAGAACAAAACATAATTTACATACAAGAGTACATATTACCATACATGTCAGGGGTAAAGAAAAATAATAATAAAAAAAAAGAATAAAAAAAAAGAATAACTTTAGCGACAGATGTAATTAGTGGCTACTGTGCACTGTCCCTTTAAGACCAGCCGCTGTCAGAGACTCGGATCTCACACGCGCCTCATTCTTTCACGAGTCATCACAACTCTTCATGTTCATCATAAGACTACTCTTATGTTATGAAGACACTCGACAAAAAGACATTTTGGCATAATTGTGTGTGTTATTGTTCGTTAAAGCTCGAAAGAGAACTGTAGCCTATTCTGTCATGCTGTTTTGTGCGCGCGCACGCACGATATTAGCGCGAGTCTTTCTGTCACAGTCAGGAGGACGTTCACAGGCAGCGCGTTCATTTTGGCATACATGTGTTGTTCGTTCTACCGCGAAAGAGAACTTGATACTGGCGCGCATCTATCTGTGTGTGTGTGTGTGTGTGTGTGTGTGTGTGTGTGTATATGTGTGTGTGTGTCAGGAGGACATTCACAGGCAGCTTGTTCTTTTATGTCTTATCGCGCATGAATGGTTTAAAAGCATTTGCATTAATAAGTGCGTTAACAGCGCTAATTTGTTTATTTAATATAAAATCGCAGCATTTTGCGTCATACAATCGCGTAGGCTTGACATCGCGATTGCGATTGCGATACGATTAATCGTGCAGCACTAATCTAAACACTAGGGGTGGGGGAAAAAATCGATACTGCATAGTATCGCGATATTTTCTGTGGCAATACTGTATCGATACACGGGCGCCAAGTATCGATCTTTTATTATTTAAATTACACATGAGAAAACACGCAGCATATTCATTCAGCTGCATTTCCTTTCCCTGCTCTCCCTCCGTCTCTCTGTCACTCACGCGTCTCTCTCACAAGCAATTTTTTGTCTCGCCAAAGTCTTATTTGATCGGTGAGTGTTGTACATGACTGCTGCGCTTGCGATAATGCGCATATTACTGAAAGAACGAGCAGAGAGAGCCCCGGTCGCGCGCGCGCGCACCCTCGCCGTCTTCAAACTGTCTTGCTCTCTCTCGCTCCCTCGCGCATATTAATCAAAATCAATTGAGAATTGACTCGATGGTAAAAGATCGGAAGACCGAAGTTTCACGTGCAGCATTCGGGTATTTTTCCCCTGAATTACTGCTGGGTGTTGTGCAAAAAAAAAGAAGAAAAACTTTTACGTTGCCTTATCTTCTCTGAAAAGCGTTCCGCACATTCAGCTGACATGAAAAACACTTTCAATAAACAAAACAAAATCCAATGATGAAATGTTTTCTGTGTTGACAAATCTTGTGCGATGTCCTGACTGCCGGGATAATCACACGCGTTGTACAAGTCCGCTAATGACACGTCCGTTTCGCGAACTACTCCTTTGAACCGATTCAACCAAAACAATCTTTTAGTTTAGACTGTTTGCGGTAAATGCAGTTGGGTTGTCGAGTTCAAAACTCTAAATAAGATATGAATCAAATAAACTTAACTTACTATAAACAATGTTATGTCATTGTTTTACTCTTACACTGAATGTTTGGATTTTGTGAAGGTGTGAATCATTTTTGATTAATATTTAGCCTAATATAATAAAGTTCTGTGTAACAGATTATTAACGCAGATTATTAACGGAGATTATTAAAATTGATGTGACATGAACAAAGATGTTGACAGTTTTCCTTTGCGGACATAATTCGAAGTTGGAAAAAGGTAATAAATCGCAATATATTGCAGAATATCGCAATATGTTTAAAATCGCAATAATATCGTATCGTGACCTAAGTATCGGGATAATATCGTATCGTGGTGCCTCTGGTGATTCCCACCCCTACTAAACACCCACACAATCTCATTCCTAAATGACAACGATTCATCTGAGTCTATTAAACTAATAATCACGACAAAATCACACCAGAACATTCAGATTTGTGTTGCCGCTCTGCTGATCCAGAGAGAGCAGTTGTCGAAGAAAGAAGAACCAGGATGAAACATTATTGTTCTGAAATAAACACTTCTGCTACAGAAGCATTAAAATACAGTAAGTCAACTTTAGAAAGTAACATGGCACTTCAAATAACGATTGAATCGATTACATTGTTACGTCATTGTTGGCGACAAGTAGCCTAACTTTAAAAAAAATATTTTTTTTATTGAATCATTCATTCAAGAGATTTGTTAAAAAATGCTGACTCATCAAGTAATGAAAAAAGTTAAGTATTTAGGAATGAGTCATTGAATGATTAATTCATTCAAATTTTAAACAGATTGCAGCAATTAACATTTTGTCAGAACCCCTAGTAAATTACGTTATTTTGTTAAGTTGTCTTCAGAATCGTGATCTTTGTTTGAAACAAAAAAATCGTGATTCTCAATTTATCCAGAATAGAGCAGCTCTAATTACAACTGTAAAATTGCAAACAGCGGCAGACAATGAGCTGCTAATGTGTAAAAACACTGAAACATGCGGCGCACCAGATTCATTTTATCATCAAATTTGCAGTTTGATAATCGCATTAAGCCATATTGCAATTTCAGTTTTATTTTGATTATTCGTGCACCCCTACATCATAAATGTCTCTTTTTTGGCATTCTGAGCTATAGCTTTAGTGTTGTTATTCCTCGACATACCCATAGTTTATAATTCTCCTCTTCCAATCAGCTGTCATTAAAACAATGCCATGAACAATTCTGTGCCCCATTAAACTGAAAACTGGACGTGCAGATTCAATGATTTTGAGCACCAATATTTTTTAAAATCACACTAGATGTAATCAGACACAATATAATATTTTTTAAAGCATTTTCAAGGACAATATTCAAAATTCCTGTAAATTTTAAACCTTGAAAAAATAAAATCAAGCATTTTCTAAACATTTTACAAACTGTGGTAATAACAAACCTCTCCGTTCAGAAATGAATGTTTGCATAACATCCTGCCAGAGAGAATTCTGGATGGCCACAGTCACATTCCTCAGCAGGACTGTACACGTCAGAGAGCTATTTTAAGAATGCAGCCAAACAAGCTCCCAACAAAGTAGAGGAAAAAACAGCCGAGACCACAGTCAGAAAGTGAAGAGGGCCTAACAGGGCTCCAGACTAAGATTCGAGAGGCGTGCCACCAACTTCTACAGATGGTGGCACCGCACATGCATTAATATTACATGTGTTGTCTCTCAGAAATTTGACAGGAGCTCAATTTGGGATGCAGATGTAAATTTATTTTCATAAACAAAAAGCTTTTTTATAAGATAAAATTGTAATATTCTAACTGACGGAGTTAAGATTACTACTTATTAACATTAGCCATTGGTCTTCAATAGTATCATCCATCAGTAGATCATGATAACCACAGGTTAAACCACAAAAGGCAGATAACTACAAAATTACTAGTAAAATTTAACCATGGTTCCTGTGGTTATTTGTTATGAAAAATAGTTGCCTAAACACATTTAAAAGAAACTAATACACAACAACTGCTATAGCTTAATATTTAATAAAATTCTATATGAATATGCAATGCATCTGCCACAATACCATGGTTACAGTTAGTGTTACTACAGTAAATCCATGGAAAATGTTGATGATTTGTGGGTTAAAAAACACACAGACTGGATCGTTGTGGCTCAATGTTTCTCCTGTTTTCCGCATCAGTGTTGTTGAAAATGTAAGCACTGGTTCATCTGGCTATAAACTAGTTGAAATCACTGAGACGTTTGTGTTTTTTATCGGAGAAATCAAACAGTTTGATCACGTGATCGTGACCGGTCAACGAGTAAACGTATTTGTTCTAAGCTCATGCTGAGCTGTTGTTTGGAGCAAAGCTGATCAATGGTCCGTGTGGAACAGGAATGGCAGCACTTATCGAATTGGTGTTGGCACCAGTGCAAGCAGGTCCTTAACCTGTAGGCTATTTCAAAAGATAAACATGGAGACTGAGAACAGTTTCTAAAAACCAAAAGCCAAGGCCATAATAAAAAGTGTTTTTAAAATGTCTCTTGTAACCTCAGCAATCACAGATTTGACTAGTGTTTAAATACTGAAATTGTAAAACTGTAATGTCACCAGTCTTTCTGCAGTAGGGGTAGTATAGAGTACTGATTTTGTTCAGTATTTGAAGACAAAGGGAAGTGAAACAGAAGATATTTGAATAACTTTGGGATCCAAACTTTCATTTTCAACAGAAAAAAAAAAGAAAGTCATACAGGTTTGGAACAACATAATGATGAACAAACAATGACCGAAATTTCATTTTTGGGTGGACTAGGTTAACCCTTTAAACGCCATTCTTCCGTCAGAAAAAAAAAATAGTGCTTGACAATAAACAGCAAATGAATGCTCCTAGGTGTAACAGTTCAAGTGAACACAGAGACTTTTTTTAAACACAGTATATGATATTTTCTTAGACACATCTGATGATCTCTCAGCATAAGAAAACCTTCTGAACACTCAAATCTGCCTAAGAACCATAATTTAAAGGGGTCATGACGAGAAATCATATTTGCTTTGATATTTTGACATAAGTGGTCTTTGTACCACTAAAACATCCAAAAAGTTTCAGAGCATAAAACATCCTCCTCATTATAAACAAAGGATTTATTTGATCAAGCTCAAAAACTGCTTGTTTTGATATTGCCGTGACGTCACACGGGAAAATACATTTGCATATGACTGCCTCCAATGCAAAACATCGACAAATAGTTATACATCATCACACCAACTGGCGTTCAGTCGCTTAACGGCTGACATTTGCCTAAACTGGATGTGAGGATCGCGTCAAAAGCAAATAGCACCCATTATAATCACTGACGCTGTCTACACCTGATACAGTATACAGATGTGCGTTCAGTTTCTGACATACTTGAGTCAGTCAACAATAATCACAATAGGCCATATTATGACCCAAATTTAAGCTCTCTTACAACGATAATCAAGACTTTTGTTATAGCCTACCGTTTAAGTTATTTAAGTTTTTTCTATGATCTTAAATTTGATCAAAATGAATTCAATCAATTCAAGACTTTAAAGGTAGGGTAGGTCAGAATTGTCTAAAAAAACTTTTATTCAAATTTGTTTAAACTGTCTTTATATACCAATACATAATTAAAATGCAAGTACTCTGAAATAGAGAGTATAAAAAATTTAGTGACTCGTGTATTTAATCTTCAATAAACACAGCTCATTAATTCCATTCACTCCCACCTAAAAACGGGTGCGCGACTGCGCGCACATGGGCAGAGCCAGTAATAGCGGCGGTAGTCATGGCGACGGAGAGTGACAGTCGCGCAAGCCAATCACTTGTTTCGTCCCGGTAGGAATTAATGAGCTGTGTTTTTTGAAGATTAAATACACTATAGTCACTCAATTTTTATACTCTCTTTTTGAAATTTGAAAAAAAGTTCTTTAGACAATTCTTACCTACCCAACCTTTAAGGACCCGCGGGAAGACAATGAATTTCTGTGTTCCTGAATGTTTCTATGTGTGCATGATGATTTTGGTTTGTGTGAGTGTGTGTGTGTGTGTGTGTGTGTGTGTGTGTGTGTGTGTGTGTGTGTGTGTGTGTGTGTGTAAGCATGCATGTGTTTTAATAAGGACAGCACAATTTAGAATGGTGATTAAACAGACTGAAACTACCTGAACAGTTTTAATACTTGCCTTCCAGCCAATCCAAAACCCCAAACCTTTTTTAACATATAAGTGAATCTCAAGGAACATTAAAATAATAAAACAGTTAAAGTCATGACCCCTTTAAGCCAGTTGTACGTGATGCACTTCCTGCCACCAGTTGGTGGCGCTATGACCATCCTCACATCCATGTGATCAGCCTTCTTCACCAAACATACAGCTCAAGTTTCATCTAAATCACTCAATGCACACAGCAGACTTAGGCTACACTTAGTATTAGATATTTATAGAGTGATTGCTCAAACTTATGGTTTGTCCTTTTTTTTTTATTCTGCCAAAGTTGGCCCTCAGAAAGCATACTCATCACCCAAAAATAAAAATGATATTCATATTCTGGTCTCATGTGCCTTTCTGTATGCTTTATTAGTATGGTGTTTACTGAGTTTGGTCTTTTCATATCACTGTCTTAACGCATTTAGCCACGTTAGCGTTTCAGAACGTCCCGAGACCTCGTGTGTCATGACATCGTCTCATACAAAAAAAGTCCCATTTCATGCCAAACAATAAAACGACCCCTTTACGCTCTCCCCCTGCTGGGCCATTGCAATTGCACAAGTTAGTTATGCATGAGATCATATAACAGTTAAATATATCAGATAATAGTTGCAAAAGTCAAGGCGCAAAGATTTGAAATTGCAGTGACAGATTTGAGAAGTTGCAAGTGCCTAATAGAGGTTGTACTGTGAACGTGAATGAAAGAATAAGTGCAACTATGTACTACAAGTTTGTGTCTGTTATAGTATTTCTGTGAATGGCATTTCACACATCAGGGACTACTTGTCTGCAGCTTCAAATTCAGAATACAGGTTTGTGACTATTGTCTGCGAGTGCAAATCTCAACATTCAACTTGGGCTGCACATTCAATGAGTGTGTGGTTTTTTACCATTATAGGCTGGTTGTTCTCACACACTGCGGACACACATCGGAGTTCAAACGCCTTATAAAAGTGCATTTTGAATAAAAGGTCCCCTTTAAATCCAAACTATTGCCAAATAAGCGCTTTTACATTTCGCTTTGAAACCAGATCTTCCGCCACCGTCTCGTCAGTCAGCTCGCCTCACTCTCGTCAAGTGATAAATGAAATCTGAGTCCTGCTGCGTATCTGTGCTGCGACTCTCGTCCGGCTTACGCTGAACTAAGTCGACACGTTACATTTTTAACTGTAGTGTCTGTTATAGCTGAAATAAATGTTTTTTATTACTATAAAAAAATCTAAACGACAGCGGGGGGCGGTGCCACGGTGGGCAAGTGATGTAAACACTGACAATCGCAGCAAGCCTAGTACACATTCAAATTCCATTGTGAAGTGGCGTTTGGGACACAGACATTGGCTAATAAAGTGAAATAAGTGCTGCATTATGGGACATTCACACAGGACATTGAATGGAACAGGAACTGGCAGTTTCATACTGACAAGCACCACTCGACACACCTTCTTCAAAAAGCTAGTTTGATAAAGGAAATTATCAAAGTTTATGAAACAATCCTTTTCTTTAGAATAGAAAGTGACTATTTCGCTTCACCTACCTGCCATCAAGATCACATCTAAACCACTTCTTCTGAAATACATCCATGCATTAGCTGTGCTTCGCTGCACATGTGCTGGTGAGTGACATCACAGCTGAGACTTTGGCTGTTTCTCAACATTCACAGAGGACACATAAAATTACCTGGATGGGTTTTTGATAAGGACGCATCGATTGCGGACTTGATCAAATCGAACCAACAGAAATCCCAGAAGTCATTGTGGGCAGAAGCCAGCAAGTATTAGAATATTTTTGTTCTCAATTAAGAGATTCCCGCAGCAAGCGCAAATGTGTGATGGCTGATGAGAGTACACATCTGAGGAGAGTACACATCTGTTGTATTGTTTGGCATAATTTTAATAAAGTGATAAAAACACTTCCAGAAAGCCTGCAGTACTTTTCATTGGTATATAACATTTAAAAACCATGGGCATAAAAATATATTTAAAAAAATGATTCAAGTGAATGTTTTAATCACCAACTTAAAATGTGAGCAACAAGCTCAATCCTCACAAACATGCGTTTGGTGTCCTCGTGTCCTTCGTTCTTTCAAGGTAGCTTGACTGGTCTTCACGAGAACACAAGTTCTGTGTGTTCTTGGGAGTGAGAAACAGCCTTACTCATCACTCATTCACCTCCTACTGACAAGCACTGACAAAACCACAGACGGTGTTTCTCTAGTAATTACGTGACAAAGCATGAGAAAGTCCGGAAGTCTTCAAGCAGTTAACACAACCTCAGGGCGAAGAAACAAATCTGCTAGCGAGAGGTGTAAAGGAAGTGCCATGCTTTGTTAGTATCACTATGAAAAATTTCAATTTTCAATGGTTTTAGATTCGTTTTACAACATAATTATCAACCGGTGGAGTTTTTATATAAATAATTAAATTAAACTCAGAGAAACAGCCATGTAAGACTGGAACAAAGTCTTGTTTTTTTCAGAAGTGACACGTGACATGGGACAACTGAACCACTAATCCAGATCTGTTGTGTGGTGTAGGCCTGGACTAAAGATCTAGTTGACCTCATACTCAGCCTTCTTTACACAGTTGTACAAGCCAGCAACACTAATACCTAACATTTTGCCTTCTGGCGATCTCGTAAATAAATGAATGTCTCTCTGTGACTAAATCTTACTAATCTTACATCTTACTCTCTTAACTGAATTCACTTCTTGCCATATTTGATGTGCTCTATGCATGTGCGTTGATCAATATTTATATTAGTGTTGTCAAAAGTACAGACTTCGGTACCAGCATTTCCCTCTAGTGTTTTAAGCGCTGTTGAACAGATTCTTAAACACCTCTGATTGGTCACTGTGTTCACACGCTCAACATGCATGTCTGTGATTGGCTACAATGATCAACGCTTCAAAAACATGTTGTCTTCACCGAGCGCTTACACAGATACACACTTACTGCATTTTAAAGCAGGCGTCTATCAGCGGATCCCCAATATATCTACTGATAGACTCCTGCTTTCAAACACAAGAAGGGTGAACTCACCAGCACATGTGCAGCGAAGCACAGCTAATGCATGGAATGTCTTTCAGAATGAAGAAGTGGTTTAGATGTGATCTTGATGGCAGGTAGGTGAAGCGAAATAGTCACTTTCTATTCTAAAGAAAAGGATTGTTTCATAAACTTTGTTTCATAATTTCCTTTTTCAAACTAGCTTTTTATTTTTCCTGAAGAAAATGAGTGGTGCTTGTCAGTATGAAACTGCCAGTTCCTGTTCCATTCAATGTCCTGTGTGAATGTCCCATAATGCAGCACTTATTTCACTTTATACGCCAATGTCTGTGTCCCAAACGCCACTTCACAATGGAATTTGAATGTGTACAGGAGCCCATGTAGACAGTTGTCAGCTATTAAAAGATTAACACCAGTGGGCATGACCAATAGTGCAATATGTATAACTATACGTCAATGTCTTGCTCTGGAGGCAGGCAGTCTTATGCAAATGTGTCTAATATTCACCCATTTAATGGATTTTAAGCTCTACACCACCTCTCAGTGAGAGTGATATTTTTTTTCAGATCAAGCGCAATAAGACCAACTGAGGTGTTTACAGGAAGGATTTGTTTAGCTCAATTGAGGCATCAAATGGATTATTAAATGGATTATTAGTTTGCATGTAAACGTAGCCTTGTTTAGCCAGGTCTATTATTCCTCCTTCAATTTCTGTTACTGTAATGAAAAAGGTTCTGGTTAAATTCACACAGTCCCTGTTCAGGTCCACATCAATGTGATAGGGTCTCAGTACTTTCTTTACACACACAGTTAATTTTTTGATTGTTTTTATATAATAATTACGCCCTGATTTTCAATTTCACATGCCATTACAAAGCTATCAGGTAAAACCCTTGCTCTTCATTTTCACTGAAGCAAGACCTTGCGAGGACCAAAGGATGACCAAAAAGCAAACGAGATCAGAGGCTTTAACTCTAAACACTGCAGACAGAATCTGCATCTCACACTGACAAGTCAAAATTGTTTGAGTCTTCAAGAGCTAGAAACAATTATTCATATACAGAATATTTTTTTGGTCAAAAGATTGTCACCTGCTCTAGACACATCCAATGGCCCATTTAGTTAGTGACATACTACATAATTCAGGAATGGGGGAAAAAAAATTGCTCCAACAAAAGTTTCATTTTTCCACATGACTCAAACTTTGCTTGTCTAGGATCAAGTCCTGCTATTTATGAATCACCAACTTTTTTTTTTTCCAAACTGCAAATCTGTGCCTCGAACCAGAAGAATATACATGGGCCATAAAGCATTGCACTGTAACACGCATACACTTGGAGCCACCCTGTGGTCCAAGACAAGAGGTTTGTTGATAATCTGGGAATTTTATTAAGAGGTGGGTTGGGTGGCCGGAGGGTGCGGGAGGGAGGGGGCGAGCAAAGGACTTCATTTATCAATGGAAACTTCTTAAGGGCAAAAACAACACTCTCGTGTTCAGAGGCCTGGGAGCTTGTCTTCAAAGATCATTACTATTCATCCTCAACCTATATAAAGAGATCATTTCTCTTCACTAGACTATTCATATGGATTTGTTTTACAACACATCCTTTTTGGATCTTTTATGTTTTGGTGACCTGGACTTTCAATGGAGGGGCAGAAACCTCCCGGTTTTCTTTAAAAAAAATTGTGTTTCAAAGATTAAACAAAGTCTTTTGGGTTAAGAACAAGATCAAGGTGAGTAAATGATGACAGAATCTTCATTTTTTGGGTGAAATGTCCCTTTAATGTTAACCAGAAAACAAATGAAAAAGAGAAAATCACTCACTGCTCTTGAATGAATTAAACTTTTGTAGATTTAATAAGTATTGTTGTGGATTTAATTCATACACTGAAGACTATGCAGTGTTTTGTTTGTATATCTAACTACTTATTTTACTTGATGAAAATTGCAAATTCTTAACCTTAAGCGGTATCAGCAGTATCTTTCTTTCTTAAATCACCTATCGTCGGCATGATTGTCAATTACTTGGTCTTATTACTATTACAATGAACGTTTCCTTACAAAAAAATATGCATGCTTATTCTATGATCTCTTTCTGCATTTTAGGACCAGTAAAATGGGATCTCCTGTTTGAAAGATCAGAAGATTCCTGAATGCTCATTACTCAGGACTTCCTGCATCTGTCAATGAACTGCGTGATGTATTGAAGACATGCTTTCACTTCACAGAGTTAAGACTTATCCTGATGTTAATGAATTCATTCATTTTAGTTCAACGAAGACAAAAGCTCTTTGAGAGGGAAGGCTCATAGAAGATGACTCTTGTTCCAATCCTTTTTGCAATATTTAAAACTGATCAGCTGATAGAGTAGATCGTTTATGTAGACCAGTTTTTATTTTTTCATGTTTGAGTCTAAGAAAAATCACATTGGTTCAATGTGATGGTGATAATTCCAATAGAAACAGTTTAATTAGCCTACATCCAACAAAAATCAACATGATCACAAACGTGACGCTGATTTTATGCAACCGTTCCAGAAACAAGAAGTTTTTTACTAAGTAAAAATAATTTTAGACACAATTGAGTGGTGCAGGTATGACATCACTGTGTGGGCTAAAACGCAGTAGTGAGTTCACATTTTAGCACTTCCGGTTCCATCGTCCCGAAGTCAGTGGGTTTTTTGAATGGGGTTGTGGTTTAAAGGCTGAAATAAGGTCTGTTCATCTGTGATAATTATCTTGATGGACAAAACATGCAAGTATCATAAACTTTTGGTGATCACAGAACTTGTTTTTGGCGATAATCCAAAAGTCGATGGGAAAATCCAATTGGGTTTTTCTCGAGGGAACCAGTGTGATGCGAACTGCCGGTTGGCCAACAAAGTGACGTCATTCCTGCACCACTCTATTCGGTTTGTTTTTGCTATGCCAAAAAAAAGTCCCAAACAAGGTCATAAAGTCACTTTATGTCTCCAAGCAACACGCTGGTGTTTCATTCCTGATTAATGACTCAATGACCCCAGAGTGTACAACCGTCGTATGCTCAACACCTAGAGAATACCCATAATGCACTGTGAGAGTCGCGCCCGCAGCTCAACCATCCATCCATTTTCCAAACCGCGCTGGACCAGCCTAATATCATACAGGAATAAATTATTTTTTAATTGATTATTAAACTGAGGCATGCTAGTTTCCATGGCAGAGTTTCAAGTGATTATAATTAAACAGCAAGCACAAACTATGCACAAGCAACAGCCCAAATTCCAGCGCAGCCAGTGTCCAAATTCACTCACATGTTTTCATTCACTCCTTCAAGTGGACTATATTAATGGACCAATGATGATTTTATTTGATTGGCAACAGCCCTATGATGTCTTATTACTATTCTGATTGAACTTACTGATTCATTTCTGCCATTAAGACAATAATTTTATAAATAATCTTCATCTATAGCTTTTTTGTTGTTGTTGTTGTTGCTCAAATTGTTATTTATATCAGGGGTTTTTAACATACAACTAAAAAAGCACCTGATTTATACTGTATTATATGTATTAGAGGCTATGGCCTCTAATTCTAAACTTTGACTATGTTCTATATTTATCTGTCTAGAGACCTCAAAGCATAGTCTGCTTATTGTGCAGTTTGTGCAACTCCAATGAAGTTCTAGTTGATGTCATTTGTAGAGTAGGTAGGGCCCTAACAATGACTTAAACACATTCACAAAATCAAAATTAGGTCAGTGTGCGGTGAGAAATGTTGTCGAAGTAGTAATTTCTGACACATTCCTCCAGGAATGTAAAGTCAGAGGAAAATATAACATACGCTGGAAACACTGATGCCGGTCGCTCAGAGCTGCAGGCCAGGGAAAAGAAACTGTCACGAGCTTCCCGAGCACAAAGTGTGTTTGATCGGCCAGTTGCCCTGAGGTAAACGCAGTTCTAGACGCTCTGAACATTGCAGCTTCATTAGACATGTCATATCTCGAACTAACCCTGGATTAGGAAGCATTAGAGGCGGATACGGAGACAGGCGAGACGATACACATGGAAAAAACTGGCCAGAGGTGAAAGCTTCAGATGAATAAAACAAAAGCGACTCTACTCTTTCTGTTTGCTCTTTGAGAGCAAACACAAGGCGTAAACCCATACAACTGACTGAAAGGCATTTGAATTTATCAATCACTTGTGCCATGTAATTCACAGCCAATCTAACAGGATCTTTTTATAAACCCATCGATTCTAATCTACAGAAACTGCATTACCATTCATTCACTGTGAAGGAGTTTTTCATCCTCAACTTTTCCAGTAAGGTTCCAAGCACCCAACCAATAGATATTATATGTATAATATACCGCGTAATTTAAATGTAACAATTTTTTTGTATAAGCATGTATAATGTATTGTGGTTGGAATACTAGACATAATTACATTTTATATTTTATTTATGGACCTCAGGAAGACTTGCAACTATTTTATGGAATCTAAAGGGGAGAGTGATTTCCGAAGAGTTATTTATGCGTGACGGTGGAGTTATTCATGGGTTATTCATGTTCACCCTCATCATGTGGTGTTTATTTACTGGGAGTCTGAAAAACGCTCTAGAAGGCCCAGATAGCTGTGATAATAACTTCCAAATAATGAAGCATCTCAGAGCAGAAAATGATTTACCCTTGTATAGAACAGATGGATAATATACACCTACTGAGAATCAATTATTTTTTAAGGTAAGTTGCACCAGTTTAGTGTAAGTTATAACCTTAGTAAAGTTGGCCAGGACATATGATAAGTATATTAATTCCAGCACGAATTGTTAGTTTGATTTCTCAAATATGGATTTCTCAGAATGCTTTTATTTCATGAGCACAAACAACTGAATAGAAAATGCTTTTTTTTACATTCTGATCACATGGTTTGCCAACTTCAGAGATGCAATATTTGCACAAGATTATAGGTGGTATTACAGCTATTCCATACAGTCTCTCTCACACGCGCACACACACACGCACACACACACAGTTCATGTAATCACGAGAGCACCACGACGCATGTGCGAGAACTGAGAAGATGATGCTCACGATCAATTGATGGGAAAGTGTGAAAGGTAAGCCATTCATTCGGACATGTAGGAAATGCACACTTTAAAACCATTTTAAACTACATTGAGACCCATCTGCGTCATCTTCTCAGTTCTTGTTATGTCACGTGCACATGCGTCGTGACGCTCTCGTGAACTCACTCAGAGGCCCACACAGAAGAAAATGAAGAGTTGAATAAAGTTGTTATTTTTGTTTTGTTTTTTGCGCACAAAAAGTATTCTCGTCGCTTGATAAACTTATGGTTGAACCACTGTAGTCACTTGGACTATTTTAAACATTGTCTTTACTAGCTTTTCTGGGCCGGCAGATGAAATTACCTAGCAGCCTATGAAGGAGTGAGACAGCTCTCAGATTTCGTCAAAAATATTTCAATTTGTGTTCCGAAGATGAACGAAAGTCTTACGGGTTTGGAACAACATGAGGGTGAGTAATTACTGACAGAATTTTCATTTTTGGGTGAACTAACCCTTTAAGTGTTTTCAACGTCTGTCGTCTCAATATACGAGGACATGAACACATGAACTTCATCTCCAGAACGGCTTTGAAAGTCACTTCACAGGCTTTAACAAACAAGATTACATTCATTCTCAAGGTCTAACAAATACTGTATGTGGAAAGCATTTCCTTCCCCACGAATGGTAAATGAATATCGTGATAAATATCGATATCGAATGATATGGAAAAAATATAGTGATACTATTTTTGGCCATAATCGCCCAGCCCTTTATGAAATTGAATACAAATAAGTTGTTATTGAATCACAAACTTATGCTTATTTATTTTTAAGAAAATTTGTATCAATGTCCAGCCTCAAAAACACAGTACCAGTAATTGTAGCAGTGGACTATTGATGATTTCCGAGGAGGACAGAAAACCGGAAGGAGACTGGTCAAGTTCAACAAAAAGACACTTCCAAACACTGAAGTGATTTCCTTGATATATTTATTTAGTTAGAATAGGTATAACTCAATATTTTAACTAATTGAAAATGCTAAATAATCGATCAAAGCCTTCTCATTAATTGGTGAAATAATCAATGATTAGTCGATTAATCGTTCTAATAATCATTCGATTAATCATTTGGCGCAGCCCCATTATATGGTGTGGCAGATAACCAGTTGTTTAGTGTGGCTCCGTTCATTCAGCGCGGGTTTGTCGAGAATGTGGTTCTGAGATCTGAACATGTGCAGGTGTCAGTTCGGTTACAGAACGCGGTTCACAGTCGTAAAAAACAAAGCGCTGCACTACTAGTCTTGAGCATCTGCTCTAGGTAAGTCTTGTTTTGTGAAACAAGACAGGGGATTAGGGATGAACATAAACAGTGAGACGCATACACACAAATAATCGGTGACGCTGATTATGAAAATACGTCAATTTGTGTGGAATGACGTGTCGGAACAGCCCTAACAACAGCATTCTGTGTGTGTGTATTACTACCATTTGTAGTTTGCTTTTGGGATCTGATTGGACCTGAAAACTGAAAAATATTTTTTTTTGCACACGTCCCTATTTCATACATGAAGCGCATTTAAACGAGGACATGGTAGCGAACAACAATACGGGTCCGCTTGTGGCAGTGCTTGAAAATAACCTGCATCTGAGGCTATCACTATATATTACTATTCACTTATACTTTAGATGAAAACTTCTTGATTCTGTAATCCTATTACAGTATTTTCACAAATAAAGAAATTGTTAAAGTCCCCCTATAGTCAATCATTTTTCCCTTAAAACTCATCTTTGATCACCAAAATTACATATTTAAATGTTTTTTCCTTGAAAAAAAAATGTCTTCATGCTTTAAAATAGCTTGAATGTAACTCTACACCCTTGCCTCATTTAGTATACGCGGTTCTACTATGAATATGCAAATGAGCCCCGCCTCCACTCACTCACACCAACTCAGAGATCCACTCATGACGATCACAAGGTGACCTGATTGGTTACAGAGTAGTTTGTGACGTCAGAAACACCAGCGATTTCAAACCGTGTTTTTGAGACTGTCTTTGGTTCACTGCAGTTTTAAGCAGCAATGGTCAGTCCCTCCAGTTTTTCGCAACTCCGCGATCGCTGAATACAACGCAAAATCAACAAAATGTCGCATTTTTTTGCGATCCTGCATAATTCCTAATTTAACCGCAAAATAATCACAAAAATGAAAAAGACCTCACAAAACATTAAATTATAATCACCCAATTGAAATATCTCTAGTTTAATTAAAGTTTCAATGCATTTTTACGTGGATACAGATGTTGCGGGAAAAGGGGAAACTCCTTTTCCTCGATTTACTGAAGCCTATAATGTAAAACGCATTTTGCGGCAACTGCACATCCAAAGGCGCGGGCCCGCCAAGGAAGCGCGGCCTTAGCCTATCCCCAAATAACGCCATTTTAGCAGGTTTAGCGACTGAAGCGACAACTTGCCACTAGTGCGGCCGGCTACGCAATACTCGTTCCCTACTCTCAGGGAACTGAGGTTACGATAGTAACCGAGTAGTTCCCTTTCGAACGGTCACTTCGTATTGCGTAGCTATACACAGTGGGGACGCCATGCAAAACGCCGCACTATAAGTAACTGGTTGCCTACGGCAGCTCAGGACCCTCAACTCAGGATTTACACACAGTTCTAGAGTATAAATTACTACACCTGCTGTTAATATTTACATCGGTCAGGTAGAAAAATTTCCCATAGATTGTTTTAAAAGTTAATTTGATGAGAATTTGATTAGACCAAAATAAACAAGCTTTATGCATTTTGTTTGTGATTTGTGTCATGTATGACTATTGTGCATCTGACATAATACTATTATGGTAAATGTGATGTCCTAATTATAAAATATAAAAATCGCAAATTTTTGCACAAATTTCTGGAAATTACCACCACAAAATCAGTCATTTTGATCGCAAAAATCACACAAACAAATCATGAAATCCTGGAGGGACTGAATGGTGTTGACTTTTTAAGCATATTAAAATCACCACATTAAAAACTTGGGTTTCACCACAGGAACAAAAAATATGAATAAAAGGAAGTAAACACTGTAACCAACAGGGCACTCAGTATAAACACTAATTCTACATACAGCACACGGTGAAAATGACATGAATATGACAGTGGCCGAATGGATACTGCGCATTGAAATCAAGGGTTTAAGGTGTCGATCGTGAGCCTCCAGTGAAGCTGAACTCTCGTCTTCATTCAGTTCACACAGACCAACCATCACACACAGCACACACATTCATGCAGGCTACACATGCGCACTTCAGAACATCTCACAACTGGATTCAACTAAGTCTGCAAGGTTTGTAAATGTTAGATATTCAAAGACTTGTTTATAAAACGGATAGTTGCAGTCCTAGATTCTGATTGGTTCGAAGCCATTGTAAATGACTCAACAAACACACACCTGTGACCGCATTACATTAGTGTTACTGCGCAATTGCCGTTTGTGATGCTTTGTTGCTGCATGTGTTGCTTAGCAACCTCTTTGTAACTACATTGCTTGGCGAAGGAATAAATGTGTTATAACGTTATACTTTTTTGTTGCTGGTGTTTATTTTATGAATAAAATAAATATTGAAATGAATATTTTTATGGTGTAACCGTTTTATAAAAGCAATAAGCCCCTTGAAGTCGTGTTTTACAGTGGATTACAGTGGACTCCGCTAAGGGGCGTTGTTAGCTACGACGCGGAGCTAAGTCCACTGTAATCCACTGTAAAACACAGCTTCGTGTGTTTATTACTTAGGCTAATTATTACATGTTATAAATTCTTATTACATGGCTTGGTTGAATTCTAATGTAGAATGCGGTGTGTTATTTCTTGATAACAGACCGCTGCTAAGTATAACACACCGTTGCCATGAAAAACAGAGCGTTGCTATGGACGCAGGATTCTAACCGTAGAGACGGAACGGACTATAGTATTTTCTTTAGCGGAAGCAATACAATCGTTTTTAAATCAATAAACTCCTTTTTAAATCAATATTTTGTGTCAAATTATTGATTTATTTGGTAGGTAGCCATGTAATAAGCGGGATAATGTAGAGCGAGACGGTTGTTATAGCGAATACAACCCCTTCAGGCTGATTTGAGACCTGAAGTCCTGATCTGCCTGTCGGGGTTGTATTCGCTATAACAACCGCCTCGCTCTACATTATCCCTTACATATTTGCTGAATGGGGTTGTATTCGCTATAACAACCACCTCGCTCTACATTATTTATCCCTTACATATTTGCTGAATGTTGACAGTAAATGAGAAAGTATTATAGTGTTTTCCTTGTTATTACTGATAATATAAAATCAAAAGCTATAGGCTATAAGCTACTACTTTTTCATATAGCCAACCTTTTAATTTCTTTGTTTATCCAATAATGTAATAAACTGTTAAACAGAGTCATAAACTAATGAAGACAGAGAATGGATGCGCTGTGTGCTCAGGCGTTCTCAGCGGCGTCAAAATAAAAGTCCTGCTTCAGACACATCAGCCAAACTGAATCCCTAATGGCCTGATGCTGAAATTTGAAAAATGTCACATATCGTCCAACATATCGGCCTTGGAGATATATCGGTTGACTATTATAAAAAAATTTAT
This sequence comes from Squalius cephalus, assembly GCF_949319135.1. Taxonomy (NCBI): domain Eukaryota; kingdom Metazoa; phylum Chordata; class Actinopteri; order Cypriniformes; family Leuciscidae; genus Squalius; species Squalius cephalus. The sequence goes on along the minus strand of NC_137128.1, from coordinate 12,447,614 downwards.
TCAAATAAGTTTTGAGTCAAACTGCCTTGCATCATTGTGTAGGCAATTGAGCAACGAAACTTATCCCTTATCACCACCTAGCATCCAACCAGTACAGCACTAATACTTGTATTGCCAGTTTGAACACCGCTATGAAAATTATTATAACGTGGCATGTCTACTCCACAGGTAAATACAAAATACTCCCTTTTAGCCTAATAGTTAAATTGTTAAGAAAGAAATTGCATGTTTGTGTAACAGTAAATTTAACCTGTGCATATTAAGCTCTTAAAGTGACAGCAGCCTAATAAACCTGCTGCTTTCTGTCATGTTAATCAAAGAACAAAAGACAAAGAGAAAATCACTTGCGGCTTTTGACTGAATAACTTTTGTAACTTTAATTGCAAGCATTAATAGGTATAATTTTTACAATGGAGACTAATCAAGTGTTATTTTACATTTGATTACTTTATTTAATTTCTGTAGTATTTCTTACCTGAATACTACTGTTAGACTTACCTGAAAAGTTTAAAGCCACATTTATTTAATTTGTCTATTTATTCTATTGTATGTGCTATTATTTGCAATTTCTTTATTTGTTCTTATTTTATTACTGATGTTTACTTTGGTTCAAAGTTTCAAATAAAGCCTCCCTGTGCTGTGTGAAAGCAATTCCAGACAAATTACCCAAATTATCAAAAAATTATGAGATAATAATAAAAATATCTATATGGCAGTATAAATGGCAGCTTTCCCCATGGTATCGAAATGGAGTAGAATATTGATATTTGTCAAGGTATTTCAGTATGGTGACAACACTACCTTACAGTGCTCTTTGTAGCTGAATTCTTCATATATTAAAATGTTTCAGAGTAAGTGGAAGACATGTGGTTTTCATGTCAAATAGCACTACAACATGTCCACAACATGAGGCATATGATAAAACCATTCAAAGACCTATATTCTAAAACATAATTACCACAAAAAAAACAAAAACATTTCGAGTATATAACTGTATAGCCTTCTTGTAGCTCCAACAGCTGCATGAACAGCAGAATGAACTGATAAAATGCATACCTGAATGCAAAGCAAGTTGCTATAAGCATAAATATAGCCTATGGTGTGGTAACAGCTCTTTCGTGTCACAGCTGTTATTTTATTGGAGATTTTACTATGGCTGGGCGATTTTTCAGATTTTTTCGATTAATTCGAATTTAATGTTTTGCCTTTTATTATTTTTAAATTGAGAAATTGCAGTTTTGAATACATGTTAGCAAACATTACAATTAGAAATGTTGACAACACGGCAATGATGACAAGCAAAGATATTAGACACGAGTTGAACTTCTAATTTGAGCGCCGCGGGACGCTGCAAAAGACACGAGTGCAACAGCCAAACACGTCCGCAAAACATAAAAACTATAGAAAAGCAGCACAATGGAATGCAAAAACCTGTAAAGAACTACTGTATGTTTAATATTTCATGTTTGTATAATGGTGACAGGCTGAAATGTGCTGTTATTTTGCTTTTACAAACCATTTGCTGTTACTAATGGCCTAGGCTATTACTGGTGTTATACTTATAGTCATTTTGAATTTGAATGGCCTTGACTTTTTGGGTTGACCTCTAAAACTCAATGTCTACTTGTTAGCTAAGAAATATTCATCATTTTTCTTATTTTATATTATTTCTGAGTATAAAGGATATGTTTTAGATAAGTTTGTACAAAATTTGCCTTCACATTTCATGCATATTTTCTGCAAAGATGTTTAACAAATAAGTAATTTGTTTTACATTTACACCATGTTGATCACTTCAGGTGTGGCGCACTTATTGGAATATAACCTTTTTAACCAGATGGTTAATAAAGAGAATGTTTGTTACTTGAATCATGTTGTAGTTACATTTTTAAGTTGACGAAACGAAACTATCTGTTTTAAAAACAAACACACTTGTAATTGATCAACCGAAAAGGGTAATGAATGACTGCAGTCATGTATAAATATGCATTTATACACACACACATATAATTTATAGCTGTCTGATTCAATACATTACTATACTGTGAAATCCTGTGACCTGTATTTACTACAGTGGTTGTCAAAGCCTGTGAGACTCAAGACTGCACAGAAAGAGTACATATGAAGTGTCATTGATGTCACTATTAATAATTGAAGCTCTCAGTGAGAATGCTCTTAATGTAAGGCAAGATTTAATACTAGGCTATAACTATAACACACAATCTGTGTGCCTGAGTATGCAATGTCAACTCACAGGAGTCAGGAGGGCTCAAATTCCTAAAGAAAGAGATGCTCAAATGTAAGAAATCACTTTACAAATGGCACATTTCATGACGGCTAAACCCAGAGTACAAATGCAGATCAAATTTAAGTTTATTGAAAAATCTGAGCATGGAATATGGGTGGTGAGGCCTAGTGGTTAAAGACCCTGTTGGTTACCAAAAGGTTGTAGGTTCAACCCTGAAAACTTAGGCATGAACTATTACTTTCCTTCCTTTAACAAGAAACTGAACCTGCTGGTTCCGGGGCCAGTGGTCCTGCAATGACTTGTACTCCAAATGCAAACGGCTAGCTTTGAAATAGCAAGAATTAATACAGTAAATATCGTAATTCAAAAAAAAAAAAAAAAAAAAATTAATCAAGGTAACTTATAGTTACAATCAGTAAAAATCTAGAAAAAATATTCAAATTTAAATTCAGCATCGCTTACCAAGTCTGACTTGTACACAAGTGATTACAGGCTGGCGCGTGCAGTGCAATGTCATTAAGCATGATTTTGCATATTTGCAGCGTATATAGCGTATTATTGTACTGTACTGTATGCATGCATTTCAAGATTTATATTAGATTGTGCCTACCTTAGTAACAATTACGCAAACAAACTCCTTATAAAAGCAACAACAGAGTTCCAATAAATCTGATAAACTCACCAGCAGACAGTCTGTGTTGATCTCCGATTTGGGATCCTTCAGCATAGCATCGATCTTCTCGAAGCGAGCTGTCAAACTTTCTCCAGCAGACATATTCATAACTGATCCGATTCAGACGTATGAAAGAGATGCGAGTCTACTGGCTAAGGTTAGCAAATGAACTCGCCAACTTCCTCTGCCCTCACAAAGCAAGCACTAGTTTGATCAAAGCAGCGTTTTGTGTCTTACAGTCTTATTATCGCTCTCGTTGAAACGTGTACAACACCGAGAGGTGACGAAAAGCCACATTTTCAAAAACAAAACAACAACAACAAGACAAGGTGTCGGATTAGTCCATGACAACTTGGCAAACACAAAAGCAGCAGCAACAGATTATAGTGCGCTAAGCTAATTTAGCTTCAGGAGATATGTGGAGAACAAGCTCTTTTAAAACAGACGAACAGATCATATCCGCGCAAAAAGAAGAAGGGATAAAATAAATGTTGCAGAGTTAGCATGCGGCCACATGAAATGAAGTTTCTCCAGGCCTCTGTCCATAAATGCCTGCCAGGCCAAACGAGTCTGACAGCTGCAAAGTGAGAAGTGGCGAAAAAAACTTCGCCTTACAAATTTCGATCAGTTAAAACAAGATCCTGGTTAAAACGATCCTTTACGGTTCTTCTGCAATAAACATCTCCGAGTCCGCACGCCGGCTTCTACTTTTCCAAAAAAGTATATAATCCGCTGTGCTGTGACTGTAAGGATAGTTCAAGCTTTAATCGATGTTATTATTCAAAAAAAAAAAAAAATGCAAGACTGGGTGCCCGATTTTCTCCCACTGCCTGACCAACATGTCCGCCTTCCTGTTGAAACACCCCGGAGAATCAACTTCGAAACCTCGCTGACTGCGCATGCGCAGAAGCTCTCTCGCTCGCTCTCTCTCTCTCACACACACACACACACACGAGTACAATGGCGGGTCGTGTTGTAGTAGTATCCGCTTGCAGAACGCATAGCCATCAGTTTCAGGACAGCGGCTCCAGGCCAGTCTCTACAAAATTAAGCTACCGTTTAAATACGGTCACTTTTCAAATCGTACATGCATAATGTATCATGATTTATAACGAGCATTTTTTATTTTTTTTTACATAGTAACGTTAGTCATGTTTAAAGTTAATGGATACAAACATAATAGATCGTTGCTCACATTGCATGAAGTAGAATATACAATGTTGTATTAAAAATATGAATAAATGCTTAAACTATATTAACCAAGATTAACAAATACATAAACAGTGCGTTTTGACAATATTTTTAACCACTGTGTACTGTGAAGTTCATGTAACCTGTTGTAAACCAACCTGTTACACACACATATATATATATATATATATATATATATATATATATATATATATATATATATATGTATATATATATAGTGCAATAAAGCCTGACAATAAATTCAAGCTTTAATAATAAAAACATTTATTTTTATTTTATTTTTTATTTAACAGGGACAATGCAGTCAAACATAGTTACAATACAAATCCTGCAAACTGATGCGCAGCATAGAGTTTATAGCTAGTGCTAATTTTCAACTCATGTCCCTGGTTGGACTTTTCTAAGTACATTATAAAACAGATACATAAAAGTATAAAACATTCACATTTCTTCAAACATTAACTAATTCACTCACTCACTCACTCACTCACTCACTCACTCACTCACTCACTCACTCACTCAAACAAACAGAACAATGACTATATGTAAAAATGCCTACAATTTTGGTTTGTCTTTAGCCACACCTTAAGCCTGGAAGTGAAGTCAGATATGGTCTTAATGTCAGATGGTAACAATTTCCAGAGCTTACAGCTCTTAACAGAAAAGGCTGTGTGTGCAAAGCTTGTTCTGCAGTGTGCTGTTGTACAGTTATGGCAACTCTTTTGCTGTTCCGTATTTGAATAAATTTGCCAAGTGGCTCAGGTGCTAAATTATGAGTACACTTGAAAATTAATTTAAGAAAACATAAATTACTGAAGCTTTCAAAGCTTAATACATTATATTTCTTGAGGATGTGACAGTGATGGTATTTGGCTTTTTATCCATCATTTTTATGGCTTGATTGTAAAGTGAACCAATGTGTTTTGTTGCAGACGGAGCTGCTTGCGCCCAAACTGTCATGCAGTATGAAACATGTGAAAAGACCATAGCATGCATGTACAGCAGGGCTGCCTGGTTTGGCATATAGTTTCTGATTAGTTTAAAACAGTTAAGATTACTTTGTATTGTTTTAGAGATTTTCTAAATGTTTAGTAAATTTAAGTTGAGGATCTAGGACCAATCCAAGATATTTAAATTCTGTAACAGAGTGAATTTTTTCATTTTGTAAGTTAATTTTAAATCGTTCGTTTAGATCAAGTTTCTTAATAGAAAAACACATCTTTGTAAGATTCAGCACCAACTGATTTTGTTTGAGCCACTGTGTGACATCAGCCATACATGTAGACAGCACATCAGCAGCCAGCTCTGGTGACTTGGTGGTGATAAAGAACTGCATTGTCTGCATAGAGCTGGAAGCTGGCACCTGAACAGTTTAATGGTAAGATATTTATAAAAAGACTGAACAGCAAAGGACCAAGTATAGAGCCCTGTGGTATGCCCATTTTGATGTTCAAGAGCGAAGATTGAAAGACATGCACAAATTCAGTTTTTTAAAATCCCCCTGTAGTCAATAATTCTATCCCTTAATACTCATCTTTGATCACCAAAATGACATATTTAAATGTTTTTTCCTTGAAAAAAAAAATTCTCCATGCCTTAAAATAGCTTGAAAGTAACTCTACACCCTTGCTTCATTTAGTATATGTGGTTCTATGAATATGCAAATGAGCCCCGCGTCCACTCACTCACTCCAGCTCAGAGGTCCACTCGTTGACGATCACACGTTGACCTGATTGGTTACAAGGTAGTTTGTGACGTCAGAAACACCAGCGATTTCAAACTGCATCTTTGAGACTTTCTTTGGTCCACTGCAGTTAAGGAGAAAATACTCAAATTTCCCTTGATCTTTTGACATATAAGAGGTCTTAGTACCATTAAAACATCCTGCAAGTTTCAGAGCTTAAAATATTCCCCTCATTATAAACAAAGCATTTATTTAACAAAGCTCAAAAATGGTTTGTTTAGATATTATAGGATCTGTGATGTCACAGGGGCAAATACATTTGCATAAGACTGCCTCTAGAACCAGACATCAACGAATAGCTATACATACTGCTTAAACATCATTGTACCATATGCCACACCCACTGGCATTCCTTCGCTAAATGGCTCCACCAGTCTACAAAAGCAAACAGAACCCATTATAATCACTGACGCTGTCTACACTAGATACAGTATACAGATGCCCGTTAAATGTACACTCTACATGTATGAGTCTGCTGACAACAGGACAAATGGAGGAGTAAAATAATGCTTGCTTTAAAGCATTCTGTTTTAAACAGCTCATTTGCAACTCTGCACCCACTTGTGGAGGGTTTATTTTTAATGGCATCCTAGATCGCATTAGAGGATTATATGTTTGTTCGGAGCGTTTGACTTCTATATTAGTCAAGGCATGATGTAGTGGAGAGCTCACATAAAACTCTCTAGCAGCCAACTGTATTAGATCTGACAGCTACCATGCTGTGATTGTGACTTATTGTGACTTATATCTGAGTAAAATTGCTTCTCGAACAAGAAAAAATGTAGGGCAGGATTTGATTTCGTCCATCCGGAATTGATTCGACAGTTGTTGAGGTTATTGTAGTGGAAGGGAAAGTTATTTTGTTAAAGAATACGATGGCACATGAATTAAAAAAAGATGTGCATGGATAAATCATTTAAAATAAACACTGCAATATTTTATAAAAAAAAATAAGAATTGTCCATTTTAATTTTATGGTGACTTTAAGAAAAATAAAGAGAGAAAAGATTCCCTTATTTTCTCAACCATCCCCCAAATTCCCTGCAAACTCCATTCTCCTTCCAGCTCATACATCCTATCACACATGCTCAACGTTTTCAGGAACATTATAAACATCACATTAATCTGATATCCCCTTTGTCATTATATAAAGCAGAGGTCATCTACCCTGCTCCTGGAAACCCACTGTCTGCAAAGTTCTTCTCCAACCTGCCTCAGCACACCTGCCTGTGATTTCCAAGCGATCCTGAAGGGCTTGATTAGCTGGTTAGGGTTTGAGCTAAACTTTGCAGGACAGTGGGTCCCCAGCAGGGTTGAAGACCTCTGATATAAAAGGGTTGATTTTTTAATCTTGAAGAGGCAGATCCAATCTTCTCTCTCATTGCCCTCCACACAACATGATCAGGAAGCAAACAAAAGTTACATTTTTTCAATTCTTTGTGTTCTCAGCATTATCATAAATATTTTCATCATGAACAAATGACATCTCTCTTAGGCCTTACTTCTTCCATCCATTGCAATCCTAATAGCTACTATTTCTGCTGTAAATACAGATCATTAATTATTTTGCATATGGTTAGTACACTCCTACTCCTACGCTTTCTCTCCATGGAGTAACCACCATCACTTGAGCAAAGACCCTTGTCGGTATAACGCAAACTTTTGAAAATGTCTCTGTGTAAACAGCATAAAACGTGAATCTCTGAAGACGATGATGTCATGCACATTTGTATTACGTGTTCAGTCTATAGTGTTTAGTGTTTTCAGTCATTTTCGCAGATCTGTGTGAATCGGGATCGTTTTGACAATTGTGTCGTATGTACGCGGAAAACTCAAAGGAAAAACTTCTCAGTTTTAAGCATATCGTTATCGTGCAAACGACCGAAAGGTATTACGGGGCTGGATGAGCAGGGAGGGGAGAGGCGGTACAATCCTGCATGACGATCCTGAAGCCTTCATAGATCTTTATGAAAAAACAGCGGCTGGCAGAATGCACAGTGACTAGTGCTCTTCATCCCGCTGCTGTCTGTGAAAACACAGATCGCGGGTCCAGAACCTCCTGGGGCCACTACACTTCACAACATTGCCAGAGCTTCTGTTCCTTGAGCCTGGGAGAAAGCTAACACCCTTTTGTGTTGTCCCAACATCTTTGTGATCCCTGTGGATGGTGGTTAGTGGTGGAGACCCGAGGGATCGAGGTCATTGTTAATCTTGTGGTGCTGGAACAATTTGTTACCCGTCTGCCCAAGGAGACCATAGAGTGGGTGTAGTGCCACCACTTGACTGGTTGAGGAGCATGTGATGGTGTTTTCAGGGGCTGACGAGTCCCAGAGTGTTTCTCTCTCCTCTCTTTTTCTCGTACTGTTGGCGAGGAGCGCCAACATCAGAGACCTCTCCTCATCCCAGACCAGCTCCTCATGGGGGAAGTCCCCTAGTCCTTAAGAGCTTAGTCACCACTAGTAATAGCCATAATTCACGTCAGGGGCCAAAAGCATATAGTGGAGGCGGTGGTTAATCTCCACCTCAATAAGCCCCTGATCTTGGGCATTAATTGGCCAGCGTTTTCACTGTTATTGGGGAAATATGCTTAGGAGCTTTCTGCCGGTAGAGCAGTACAGCGCACACTTATCCCTATTTTTCTAGGATCACAGACAGGTTGACAAACAAAAGATGATACAACACAACTCTTAGTCCTAAAGAGCCGTCGGGAAATGTTATTCTAGGTGACTCAACATAATCCAATGGCTGGACACCTCAGGCAACAAAAATCACTAAATCGTCTCATTGCCTGTTTCTTTTAGCCGTGAATGTCAGCTGGTGAATCCCCCGGCCACTCCTAAAGCACCATTGTGCCCTCTCCCATTAATTGAGGTCCCCTTTTAAAGAATTGGGACAAACCTCTTCAGGCCATTAGAACAATCAGCTTGTTGGCATCACTTTGTACTCGTCAGTATAGTGGATTATGAAACACAATACCCCGAGGCAGTACTTCTCTGCAACGTGTCGGCACAAAATTTTGCGGAAGTTCTGTTTCATATGATCTCCCGAGTGGCGGAAGTGAGTGGTAAGGGAGAATTTGTTGAAAAATTACTTACAGCTGTTATCAATTGCAGTGAGTCAGAAGAGATGGAATAAAAGCTGACTGTCCATGGGAGGAGAGAAAGAGCCGGACTAGGGAACCGCTGTGAGTGTGTCCCATGAGAAATGAAAAGCACATTTTGTTGTTTTCATCATTTCCAATAAATAAAAAGACGTACTACAGACAGCCCCCTCTTCCTACTTTCCTTTGAGACAACCAGACTTGTCAAAGTCAGTTAGCAAGACACAACCATCATGTTAGTCAGTGATTACAGTTTGTTCTTGTAATGATAACAATATAAGGATAATATTTGACATTTTTGTATGATCCAAAATTGGCATTATCTGGAATCTTCACAAGTGTTGGCATCGTCTAAAACCTTTGCAAAGGCAAGATCCAAAATCTGGATCTCAATCTGCAGTTACTTCGGGATGCAAGAAAGTGAACAGAGAAAATTTAGCATGGCTGCTGTTCATAGCATTTCAGAAAATAGATGATCATGTGTATTTGGTACTATTTAATAGGATATAATTGTATTACAAGTTTAAGGGAATGCTTGGCTAAAGAGATGTGTCTTTAATCTAGATTTAAATAGAGAGAGTGTGCCTGAGCTCCGACTGTTTTCAAGAAGGCTGTTCCAGAATTTAGGAGCCAAATGTGAAACGGTTCTACCTCCTTTAGTAGACTTTGATTTCCTTGGTACTATCAAAATCGCAGAGTTTTGTGACCTTAAAGAGTATGATGGATTGTAGGCTAGCATGATTTGAGATCTGTTAAGGACAAAATAGCTAGACCGTTTAGGTGTTGGTTCCCAATCCTGGTCCTGGAGTATCCGCAGCACAGCACATTTTAGATGTCTCACTAATAAGTGTAAGGCTCAGTAAAGACTCCAAAACCTCAAACATGTGTGATAGAAAAGAGAGACATCAAAATGTGCAGTGTTGTGGATTTTCTAAGGTGTGAAAAATGCTGTTTTTATAACATGGTAAATATGAATTTCAAAAGATAAGTTGATAAGTTAAAAGCTTTTGTGTAGAGGATTTTAGTCTTATTAATAATATCTCTGTTTTATCAGAATTGAATAGAAGAAAATTACCGGTCATCCATGTCTTAAACACACTCTGTTAACTTGGATTTAGAAATTGTATCTAGCCTGGAAGGAATACCTAAGTATCATCTGCATAGTGGAAATGATGACAGAATTTTAATTTTTGAGTGAACTATCCCTTTAAGCCTCGGATACGGACAGGAAAGTCCAAAATAATTTTATTCATTCAATGATACATGTAAGCTATTGTCTGTTGTGCTCAGTCATGTGTGGTTATGTCATTCTAAAGGCAGTATGTTGATTATTATGATGCTTAGATGTTTCTAATGAAGTGTGCAGTGTGTATATATATATATATATATATATATATATATATATATATATATATATATATATATATATATATATTTATATATATAAATAATATACATATATATTTTATTATTATTATTTTGATGTACCATTGTATTTCTAAAATGGTTTTGACAATAACAATATTTATTTGTACTTGAAACTCTGTAAATTGCTCAAAAAGCTGTTGAGACTTTTTGCTGTAAGCCAAGAATTTGCCTCCACCAGGTCATATGGCATCAGTTGTCATATATTCAAATCACAGCAAGCACTTTCCAAAACTTCTCCCATGATCCTGTCTGTATTTTTAAACACAGACATAATATACTTATGAAACATATTATAGCAAATTACATCCGATACAGTGGTGAAATACATAGGAATATTTCGTATGATTTGACTTTTTATTTTAATACATATGCAAAATATAAAACGTGTGCATCATACCTGACACCTAGATGAACACTTCACAGTTGGTTTTATGACTGTAAGTCATTGTCTTCAAATCCTATTAAGCTTTAAATTAGGGCATATTATGTGTATGATCCCATACAGTAGTAAAATATAGCAATATTTATAGTTTTGTACACATGTTAATTATAATCAAATGTATTTTGTTTTATTGACCACAATATTATCATTGATATTTGTTTGAGATGGACACTTTTGATTAATTTTGAAAAAGGGCAGGGGCTTGACCCCCCAAAGAGCCCCCATTCTTGTGAGCACCCATTTCTTTACATATTTCTGTGGATTCCACTGATTCACAGGACGCCCCAAGCAAAGAAATGAACATCAGTGCTGACACCTTTAGGATTTTTAGTTGAGCTCTTAGTGGTGTTATTGTGATGTTCATTTCAGAGAATCCCCTTTCACAGTCAGCACTGCTAACAGCAAGTGATTTCACAGCCTCCTGCAGTTTTAGCAGCCCATCAGTTACAGGAATTTCTGGATGCTCTTTGAAATCTCTGAATCTCTGTCTGACACCAGAAAAGCTGATGTCGAAAAGGTCACAGAGCTCTCTTATCTCATCCTCTCCATAAAACACTGGCAACGGTGATGGCCAGGCTTCTGGCACAAGAAAATTAATTTTGTCAAAAAGTGACTTTTCACTTTTAGTCACCATTCTTGAGCGCACACTTTCAGCCAGAGCTTTATACATTTTTTGAGGATCAACTGGTTTTACCCTCGGGTCCTTTTGTATATGTCCCTTGACTGCAAACTTTCAGATAAATCTTTAAGCTCCTCCAAAGCATCAAGCATGAGACCCATGTTCTTTATAAAGTCCCCTGATGAGAGCTTTGTTGCAAGACCATGAAACATGCATCTCTCATTTGGACTGCGTTCAGCATCATGACTGGCTTTGCAGAAGTGAGCATAAAGCGCCTCATGCATTGTCCACACTGCCTTCACTGTTCTGTGTGATGAGGCCACCCATCTCACACTCAGGACTCTGCCAATCTTTTTAACCACAATTCCTAATTCTGAGACGGCAGAACTGAGCTCCCTTTGATTCTTGGGGGATTGGTGGTGCAGACAATACAATTTGTCCATGAAACTTGAATTATTAATTTCTGTGCACTGCTTAACAGCATCCCCAAAAGCCAGCTCATGTCTATGGTTTAAACAATGTACTCTGCCGATGTTGACCCCATTTGCCTTTTGCAAGTCAAGAAGTTCGGGTGGTCTGTGAAGGGTTTATTACGTTTTGCAATGTAATAAGCTGTTCTGAATATTGACATTGTAGAGGAGGCTATCTCCTCTTGTGCCACAAGTAAACTTGAGTCTAACTGCTTTTCTGATCTCTTTTTCAGTATTGCAGCTGCCTGTATGTGACTTTGCGATGACTTGTGTTCATATATTTTCTTCCGCAGTGATGTCATTTGTTTGTTTTTTGTTCTTCCATATGGGGAAATTTGACAGTTTTGCCATTCACTGGAAAAAGTGTACCTTTGAGATCCTTGTCTGTAAACACCAAGTGATGTGGCACTTTTGCACACAGAACAACCTAACCTCTTGTTAGAGACATAGATAAATGGGTATGCTTGTTTTAAATATTCATATTGAGAAATTCCCCAACAATCTGGCAAATTCTGTTCTATGTAAGTGATACTGCTTTGGGTTAGGCTACTGGTACTGTTTTGGGCTGTGGTGTTGATGCTGCTTTGGGCTACGCTGTTACTGGCCTGTGCTGTGCTGCTACTGCTAGGCTGGGCCGCTGGGTTACTGCTGAGCTGTGCAGTGGTGCTGATGCTGGGCTGAGCTGGGCTGAGCTGCTGATATTGGGCTGCGAATCGATGCTACTACTGATGCTTCTCTGGGCTATGACCTGGGGTGCTTTCATTCCCCTAATCATGGTGAAAATATGGAATTTGAAAAGTGGTACTAAGAGTCACTTCAGCTCAAATCATGATGACTGCAACAGTAAAAATGGAGAACGCAATCTGCTCTGCATCAGGCCAAATAAGTCATTTTTATAGTATATCACAGTGCAAATTACCCAGTTCCATGGCATGGACTGACTGGAACTGTCCATTCACATGGCATGGCCACTAAATAACACTAAAGACTAATGGCTCTCCGCTATCCTGACAGGCAAGCCATCCTTCAGGGAGCCCGGAAAGCAAAACCCACTTTGCCCGGAGGAGCGCGCCTGGAATTCTACGCGGATTACAGTCACGAGACAGCTCAAAAGAGGAAAGCGTTTTCGACCGTAAGATTCAAGCTTCATCAGAAAGGCGCAGAAACTTTCCTAATCTACCCAGCATCGCTGAGAGTCTCCCACAAGGGTCAGAAATACTCGTTTGAATCACCGGAGAGTGCTGAAAAATATCTCGAGGGTTTTGATGTTGACGCGTCAGTATCCACTGTTCGTAGATCCTTAAACTTCCCGCTACCGGAGGAAATGGAGGGGTAGACCTGACCATAAGGTGACATTGTTTGAGTTTTTTGCTGAATCACAATACATGGACCAATTCCCTATCAATGTATATGGACTTTAGTTCACCAGAGTGAAATGGTAAATTATTTTATTTACAAATAATTGCATTGTGTCAAACTATTTTCAGTTTTCAAAATTTAATTTTCAATTTTCAAATTGTGCTGGTTGTAGATAGTTATTTATGAAGGTCGGGTTCTACTCAGAAAATGCGGACTAAATTACAGTCCTAGCTTAGTTAAATCTGGTTGCTGTAATTCTAGTTATGAGAATAGCGTAGCCTATGTTTTGAGTTTGGAATATTTGTTCTCTAATTTAAACCTCCTCAACTGTCAAATTCATAGGGGGCTAAGAAGGTTATAGTGTTCAGACATTGCCTCGCGATCGCCACAGACGTTTGCTAAAAAGGGAAGGGGGGAGGGGGAGAGGGAGGGGACGCTTAGGCGTTTAAAGCACTCGGGACATTTTCTGTTTTTGTTTTTGCTCATTATTACGGTTGGAACTTTAATGGTAGGCTACACTCAATAACTTGCTCTAACCATTACATGCTAATTTGTGATTGTCTGGTTACTACAGACTATGGTTAAAATAAACACGTTATCTTTAAACGTCAGGGGGTTAAACTCTCCTATTAAACGTACACGAGTGTTAGATCTTTTACACAGGAAAAAGGTTGATGTAGCGTTTCTTCAGGAAACCCACCTGACTGCCACGGATGCTAAAAGAATGCAAAATAGGTGTTATATCCCCATAGTATCATCTAGCTGTAAATCTAAGAAGAAGGGAGTGACAATTTTATTTAAACGTAATTCTAACTTTATTATTGAGCATACAGGTTCTGATGAGAATGGTAGAATTGCATATTGCTGTACGTTAATAGAAGGAAAGAGGTTAGCATTTGTTAATATTTATGCTCCGAACTCTTATGACGCCTCCTTCTTTCCAAATGTCTCCAAAATCATACTATCTCTCCAAGGTTATTCAATTATCATTGGATCTGATATGAATGCCGTGCTCGACACAGTTTTGGACCGTTCCAATCCCTCAGTTTCAGTAACACAAGCTCAGTCTTCTACAGCACTGAGATCCCTCATTAAAGATATAGATGTATGTGATGCTTGGCGTATACATAACCCAACAGCCAAAGAATACACCTATTTCTCCCCGAGTCATAAATCATTTTCAAGAATTGATTATATTTTACTCTCATCTTTGTTACTTTCAGGGCTAATCAATATTGAATTTCTACCACAAAGTGTCACGGGGCGAGTGAACGAGAGACGAGGATTCAAGTGCAGAGGAGATTTAATTAACAAACACAGACAAAAATACAGAAAACTCAGAACTCAGATAATCAACAGACAGGAACATCAAAGACAGGTAACTCGGACAACGAACCAGCACAAGACTACAAACACAAGGAGGCTAAATAGGGGAACAACAAAGGAGGGTAACGAGACAGACAGGTGGGACAAATTAACCAATAATCAGATAACAAGATGGGAGGGGCTAGACAATAGACAGGAGAGCACATGGCACAAAACAACAAACACCCATGTGCAGCACAAGACAGAACAGACACGTGACATTACCCCCTCCTTAAGGAGCGGCTACCAGACGCTCCACTAGGGACGGGAGGGACAGACCAGGGCGGGACGGGAGGGACGGGGGGCCAGGTCCAAAAAGGGAAACAGAAACAGGGGGTAACAGACTCAAAGGGGCCAGGGTGACACAGACAGTACATCGGGGGAACAGGGCGAAGCAAACAGTCCATCTGGTGGCCGGGGCGAAACAAGCAGTACATCGGGTGGCCGGGGCGAAGCGAACAGACCGTCGGGCGGCCGGGGCAAAGCGAACAGTCCATCCGGCGGCCAGGGCGGAGACTTTCCCTCGGGCGGCCAGGGCGGAGACTTTCCCTCGGGCGGCCAGGGCGGAGACTTTCCCTCGGGCGGCCAGGGCGGAGACTTTCCCTCGGGCGGCCAGGGCGGAGACTTTCCCTCGGGCGGCCAGGGCGGAGACTTTCCCTCGGGCGGCCAGGGCGGAGACTTTCCCTCGGGCGGCCAGGGCGGAGACTTTCCCTCGGGCGGCCAGGGCGGAGACTTTCCCTCGGGCGGCCAGGGCGGAGACTTTCCCTCGGGCGGCCAGGGCGGAGACTTTCCCTCGGGCGGCCAGGGCGGAGACTTTCCCTCGGGCGGCCAGGGCGGAGACTTTCCCTCGGGCGGCCAGGGCGGAGACTTTCCCTCGGGCGGCCAGGGCGGAGACTTTCCCTCGGGCGGCCAGGGCGGAGACTTTCCCTCGGGCGGCCAGGGCGGAGACTTTCCCTCGGGCGGCCAGGGCGGAGACTTTCCCTCGGGCGGCCAGGGCGGAGACTTTCCCTCGGGCGGCCAGGGCGGAGACTTTCCCTCGGGCGGCCAGGGCGGAGACTTTCCCTCGGGCGGCCAGGGCGGAGACTTTCCCTCGGGCGGCCAGGGCGGAGACTTTCCCTCGGGCGGCCAGGGCGGAGACTTTCCCTCGGGCGGCCAGGGCGGAGACTTTCCCTCGGGCGGCCAGGGCGGAGACTTTCCCTCGGGCGGCCAGGGCGGAGACTTTCCCTCGGGCGGCCACGGCGCAGGAACTGGAACAGACGCCAACGGCTCAGGAACTGGAACTGGCACCACCGGCTCAGGCACTGGAACTGGCACCACCGGCTCAGGCACTGGAACTGGCACCACCGGCTCAGGCACTGGAACTGGCACCACCGGCTCAGGCACTGGAACTGGCACCACCGGTTCAGGAACAGACACAGACACAGACACAGACACAGACACAGACACAGACACAGACACAGACACAGACACAGACACAGACACAGACACAGACACAGACAGACGACACTGGCTCAGGCTCAGGAACAGGAACAGACGACACTGGCTCAGGCTCAGGAACAGGAACAGACGACACTGGCTCAGGCTCAGGAACAGGAACAGACGACACTGGCTCAGGCTCAGGAACAGGAACAGGAACAGACACCACCGGCTCAGGAACAGGAACAGACACCACCGGCTCAGGAACAGGAACAGACACCACCGGCTCAGGAACAGGAACAGACACCACCGGCTCAGGAACAGGAACAGACACCACCGGCTCAGGAACAGGAACAGACACCACCGGCTCAGGAACAGGAACAGACACCACCGGCTCAGGAACAGGAACAGACACCACCGGCTCAGGAACAGGAACAGACACCACCGGCTCAGGAACAGGAACAGACACCACCGGCTCAGGAACAGGAACAGACACCACCGGCTCAGGAACAGGAACAGACACCACCGGCTCAGGAACAGGAACAGACACCACCGGCTCAGGCTCAGGAACAGACACCACCGGCTCAGGCTCAGGAACAGACACCACCGGCTCAGGCTCAGGAACAGACACAGGCTCGACGGCGGCCATCTTGTCAGAGGACACAGGCTCGACAGGTGTGACGTGGACACTCTCGGCGGCGGCCGTCTTGTCAGGGGACACAGGCTCGGCAGACGTGACGTGAACACTCACGGCGGCGGCCATCTTGTCCGAAGACACAGGCTCGGCAGGCGTGACGTGAACAGGCTCGGCGGCGGCCATCTTGTCCGAAAGACACAGGCTCGGCAGGCGTGACGTGAACAGTCTCTGTAGCGGCCATCTTGTCCGAAGACACAGGCCCGGCAGACGTGACGTGAACAGACTCGGCGGCGGCCATCTTGTCCGAAGACACAGGCTCGGCAGGCACCACCGGAACTGGGACCACCGGAACAATTATGGAGGGAACCCTTCTCCTCCTCTTGTGTCTTGAGACCACCGGAATTGGGACCACCGGACTCGGGACCACCGGAACTGGGACCACCGGAACTGGGACCACCGGAACTGGGACCACCGGAATAGTCACAGAGGAGGTCTTCCTTCTCCTCCTCCGTCTCCGGACCACCGGACCACCTCCTCCGATCTGATCACCGTCTGACATGGTGCTCTCCTCCTCCAAAGTCCTCTGAACACATCTGGAGAAATATTCAAATAGGGAAATGGAATTTCCCTTCTCCTCCTCTGAAGAAAAAATCTCGCTCCGCTGAATCCACATTTTGGCTGGTTCGTTCTGTCACGGGGCGAGTGAGCGAGAGACGAGGATTCAAGTGCAGAGGAGATTTAATTAACAAACACAGACAAAAATACAGAAAACTCAGAACTCAGATAATCAACAGACAGGAACATCAAAGACAGGTAACTCGGACAACGAACCAGCACAAGACTACAAACACAAGGAGGCTAAATAGGGGAACAACAAAGGAGGGTAACGAGACAGACAGGTGGGACAAATTAACCAATAATCAGATAACAAGATGGGAGGGGCTAGACAATAGACAGGAGAGCACATGGCACAAAACAACAAACACCCATGTGCAGCACAAGACAGAACAGACACGTGACACAAAGCGTTTCCGATCATAATGCTGTACTAGCACATCTTCAGATTAATACATCTTGTAAACCATCCCGATGGAGATTTAATAATTTTTTACTGCAAAATGAAGACTTTCTTTCTCAACTGAGAGCAGAACTGATTGAATTTATCAATATAAACAAGGGCTCTGTTGCTAATCAGGAAATGCTATGGGCTTCCATCAAAGGGTTCTTAAGGAACAATGCTATCTCCTTTTCGGCTAAGCTTAAAAAAATTCATCTTGAACAAATATCAATGTTAGAGAGAAAATGTGGGGAATTAGAAAAGGAATTAAGCAATCAGTTTTCCAATGATACACAACAAAAATTACATTTAGAGAGGGTCGCACTTAATGATCTTTTGCGAAGAAGAGCAGAGTATTTAATGCACATTACAAAACATAAATATTATATAGATGGAAGCAGACCGAGCAGACTTCTTGCGCTTACTCTTAAAAAACATGAGCGACGTTTTAACATCCAAGCGATCCAGAGTTCAAAAAATGTTCTCACCTCACATCCCACCGAGATTAACAAAACGTTTATGTCATTTTTTGAAAAATTATATTCTTCAGAAACACAACCCAGTAATGATCAGTTAAAAATTTTTTTTGATCAGTTGAGCTTAAACATGCTTTCAAAGGAGGAAGCTGACAAACTTGAATCTGAAATCACCATAGAAGAATTACACTGCGCATTATTAAATTCAAATAAAGGAAAGTCCCCGGGAATCGACGGCTTACCAGTGGATTTATATCTAGCGCTGTGGGATCAACTTGGACATATCTGGTTAGATACTATAAATGAGTCCATATTCAAAGGCCGTTTTCATAAAGATCTCAATACAGCTCTAATCACGGTTATGCCCAAACCTGGCAAAGATCATTCAGACTGTTCTAATTATAGGCCCATCTCCTTGATTAATGATGACGTTAAAATGTACGCTAAAGTTATTGCCAGGCGTCTACAGTCAGTGATTCATAAATTAATTGACTCGGATCAATCAGGATTTATAACAGGTCGTTTAGCTTCTGACAATGTTCGTCGAGTTTTACATATCATTGCTGAATCCGAGAAATTAGAAACGCCCAGCGGCCTCCTGTTTATTGACGCCGAAAAAGCCTTTGATCGGCTGGAATGGAGCTATCTATGGTATGCATTGAAGAAGTTCAATTTTGGTGACCATTTTATTAGAATGATTCAAACTCTATACGCAAATCCCATGGCCAGGGTTTCTACTGGTGGACTCATTTCAGATTCTTTTACTATTTGCCGAGGCACAAGACAGGGGTGTCCGCTTTCTCCTTTTATGTTCAACTTATCGTTAGAACCTTTGGCACAGTATATTAGACAATGTAAACGTATTACCCCAATTCAGTTAGGCTCAACAACCCATTCTATTTCTTTATATGCTGACGATACTCTGCTATTTTTATCTGATCTACAACGCTCACTTCCTAACGCCCTTCAAATTATAGACGATTTTGGCATATTATCGGGGTTTAAAATGAATCATCCTAAAACTATTTTAATGCCTCTCAATTCAGATGGTTTTAATTTTTCTATTCCAAGTAATATTCAGATTTCAAAACAAGTCAAATATTTAGGGATTCAGTTGAGACCTACTTTGTCCCTTATTTCCAAAGTTAATTATACGTCAATTTATGGGGAAGTTGAGTCAGATATTCAAAGATGGATGTGTCTACCTTCATCTCCATCCGCCCGTATGTCAACAATAAAAATGAATATTTTGCCCCGCATCAATTTTATTAGCTCTATGCTTCCTCTCCCCCCACCAGTGAATTATTGGAAAAAGTTGGACTCTTTATTGATAAAATATATATGGAATGGAAAGCGTCCTCGTATTAAGTGGTCTACACTTCAAAAAAGTAAAATAAAAGGTGGTATGGGCTGCCCTAATTTTAAATGGTATCACTGGTCTTTTATCCTGCTCTCAGTTTTGAAATGGTTTGATTCGAGCTCTCAGTCTTCATGGAAACAACTAGAAAAAGATCGTATTTCACCAATTCGTTTGCAAGATTTTTTATTTTCAGGCCTTTCGCACAGGAAATGCTCACTGTATTATGGTCCTATAATTTCCTACACTCTTCAAATATTCAAAAAGATTGAAGCCTGTTTTGCATCTAAAACTTTATGGCACACTCATACCCCGATTTGGCACAATTTGAACTTACTTTCTGGCGGTCAACCTTTCGTTCAACCTTCCTGGTCTACAAAAGGCATTCTAACATTAAATGACATAAAAGGGGAAGATTCAATTTTGGATTTTCGCGACTTAATAGGAAGATTTAATATCTCGTCTAATACTTTATTTTTATATTTCAAATTACGTGCCGTGCTAAAGACCCATAAGGTACCTTGGGGTGCAAATCTTCATACTCACCCGGTGGTGAACTGGATCTCAAACGCTCCAAACACAGGAATTGTGTCATATTTTTATCTCTGCTTTCAAAATCTTAATACAGAGAACTTTTCTAAAGCTAGAGCTTGGATAATAGATCTGAAAGTTTCTAACAGGACAATTGAATGGGATACAGTATGGGATAATACATTTCATGCATCCACAAACCCAAATCACCAATTCATTCATCTTAAAGTTATTCACAGGGCATATCTAACCACACGCATACGACATGTAATGGGTCTTTCACCCCACCCATATTGTAATTTCTGTGGACCGGGTTGTGTGGACACTTTGGTACATATGCTGTGGGACTGTCCAGATGTGCAAAAATTCTGGGATAGTGTGCTTGATGTTTTGTACAAGGCGTCGGGGATTTGTATCCCCAAAGATCCTGTTATTTTATTGTTGAATGACAATTCTCAATTTCCTCTATGTGAGAAGGTACGGAAATTCTGGTTAGCTGCCATGACCGCCACAAAAAAATCTCTTGTTCAACGATGGAAACCTCCCCTACATGACCTGTCTATTAAACATTGGCTTCACTCTTTACTGGATATATTATACCTGGAGCTGTCATCTGCACGGACCAATCACGCTAATCCTAGGACTGTTTCGATGTGGGAGAACTGGATATCTACAGTCAATATCCAGTCAATCTCCCTGCATTTATTTGCGTTTCCACTATCAAAAGTTGAATGGTACCAAAATGCCGAACCATACCGTACCACTTTTTAGGTACCCTTCCATTGGGGTACCTAGCACAGTGGAACGGTACTAAAAGGTGGAGCTAGACTCACTGCAGGACGTTGATTGGTTGACAGGGAATCGTCACTTGCGCGTGCTAGAAGGGGAATGACAACATAAGAAGCACCATTTTTTAATATACAGTTTAATATAATACTACTGTTACTGTATCACGAAATGTAATTTTAAGAGTTTTTCAGGCGAGAAGTAGTTGTTTAAAGCTCAAATCTGTGGTTTATTTATAAAGATGATTTTTTTCCCCCGGTTGTGAGATCCATGCGGTCAACGGGCGCTCGGCGCTCATGTTTCCCGGCTGGATGAGCCTTTCCTCGGCTAGTTCTTCTGTCGTTCGCCACTGACTCCGACGGTAGTGGTTAAACATGAGATATAATTCGTCTTGTGTAGACCTAACGGGCGATCTTTGGTCTCGTGAATATATAATTCGTTCCCTGTCAATCGTTTTGGCTGAGGGCTAAGTTTAGTTTCATATTACGTTATAGGCTATTTGTATTTAACTTTACTGTTGTAATGTTAGACTAGAGCGCTGCATTTGGATATTTGACTGAATTGTTTGCTTTATGTCTTATTGTATAGCTTCTTGTTCCTTTTACTTAAACTTTTATATTGGCTATTATTGATAAAACTGAAATTTTACAAAAAGAAATATGGTTTCTTGTCATTTTTTTATTACAAGATTATCACTGATGTTTATTGCAACATTTGTACAAATGCATATTGCCTGAAATATGTTTAATTTTTTTTTTTAAACGAAAAGAGGTAACGTTAGGGTTGTGTTTTAAATTTCGTTTTGTTATAAATAGAATAACGTGCAGTGAATAATCAATATGCGTTGCGCATGAACCACATTTGTGTCCCTATAATGTTTAATTTATTTAAATGAAAACGAAAAGAGGCAGAGTGGTGTTTTATAACATATTTCGTTTTATTGTTGCTTAAAATGTACATACAGAGTAACAGAGATTAGCGGAGTAGCAGAGCGAGCTGAGTGACGCTTTTAAGAACGCGCGCACCATTTGCATGTAGGAGTCGCACATGGCAAGTACAAACTTTGTGTACTTGATATTGAGAAAAGCCTAATGTCGGCGCTTGTCTTCTTGTGACAAACATGTCGAGGAGCAAGAACAAGATCTGCTGTATGTCATCCATTGTAGTTTACTATGTTCTTCTTCGCGCGAAAATGACGTCGATCGAAACACCACGCCTATCAAGTAAGGGTACTGTTGGCAGTGGAAACGCTAGCCAGATCATGGTTAACAGACCCGAACCGTACCGTACTGTCCCGTACCGTACCGTACTGCTCGGTGGAAACGAGCCATAAAGTTATATTAAAACACTAAATATTTATTGTCCAATTCATTATCAAAACATCACATAACAACAATGCTTGGTAGACTTTATAGGCTATCCATTTCCTGATTTAAAAAAAAAATCTAAAAACAATGACTTAGGCTATCAGCTAGTCCTTCAGGGTAATTTTCTTCCTTTTCTATTTGGGCAGCATTTCCAGACCAATCCTTACTCTTGGAAACAATCAGTGATCCTTCATTTGCATCCTCTCTTATTTTCATCCTCCTCCATCTATAAGAATCAAGTTATGAAGAAATTAACATTACCAATAGGGCTGCGCGATTAATCACGATAAATCACAATTAAATCGCACCAGGGCCGGAGTGGGGCCACTTTTCAGCCTGGGAGTTTCGGGCCCAAGACCGCCCCACTTTTTCCATGGTGGAATTCCAAATTAGCACTTTTTCCAAATTGGATAAATGAAGCAACAGTTCAGCTCTTACTATTGTGTCGTTTGTATTAATACCATGGTTCAACAAATAATGTAAAGGTTAAATAATAATTCACTTAGACTATATAAGAAGCAATTGCGACTTTATTTCACACAATTCTGACTTTATATCTTGCAATTCTGACTTTATAACACGCAATTGCGACTTTATTTCACGCAATTCTGACTTTGTATCTCGCAATTCTGAGAAATAAAGTCAGAATTGCGAGATGTAAACTCGCAATTGTGAGATAAAAAGTCGCAATTATCTTCTGTGGCGGAAACAAGCTTCCATACCTCCTAGCCTCTTCCTCCCATTCATCCTCCCTGACGCGTACCGTTACGGTAGGGCCGGCCCAGCTATCGGTAGGCGCCGGCGGTGCCGCAGTAGCCTACCTGGGAAAACGTTTTGAAAAGACGGGCTATGGACCCAACCAACTCTATAGGAGGGGAGGGGAGAACTCCCTCACATGGTACAACCCATGCAGAGGCTGCGCACTGCGGTGTCAGAATGCGGAACGTGTGTAGCCTAATGTAACTAACGTGACAAATGTGAAAAAATAAATAAATAAATCCTCGACCGGCCCAAAAGTGAAGCGGCCCACCGGGAATTCTCCCAATTCTCCCGATTACCCACCCCGGGCCTGAATCGCACGCGATTTGGCAAAGGCTGCGATTATTTTATGCGCAGCTTGTCAGTGAAGTACGGCTCTGTGATCAGTAGTAAATGCTCCGTCTGAAAGCCAGAGGGCGCTCTGGCACAGAAACTCCAAATATGCCTTGCCGCAGAAGAAGATAACGCATGTCATTCCAGGAAATATGGGCATCATACGATCGCTGTTACTGAATAAACAGAAGATTGAAATGCTTTGATTGATTAAACATGACTAATAAACACACGACTGCTTTTGTATCAGTTATTGAGAAGAGAATATTATTGTTATGATTGGATTGGGGCGAGCATGGAGAGTTATTATTAGGCACACGGTTCCCTTCCCCCACTCATAATACAGAGACTGAGGGAAACGCAACAAGTGTCTGCCTGTATTTTAATATTTTTATGTTCCCCTTTTCAGGGAGACTACATTTGGAGGCACCGCTGGGATGTTCAAAATGAGGTTGGTGTCCTGTAACAGAGGAACTGACCACACATCGACCATTCTCCAAAATCGACCCAGATGGCAGACAGCGCAGTATGTTGGCTACGGAAGTGGTGGTGGCCCTGTCCGGCCCAAGGTGTATTATTCACTAGGGAGGCAACAACAACGACCAGGCAAGGCAAAACACTAACCCATAGTCCAACCTATTACTCATCTGCCAAAATGGAGTCAGAGATTGAGAACTTGCCATTTGAAATTAAAGGATTGTTATTTCAGCTCACCACTGAACAGTTGATGCGAGTAAGTGACTTTTTGAAAATATCAGGAGTTGACAGGGAATAGATTGCAGATAAAAGCTGAAGCTCTCTTGTTTCTTACATCAGTCAGTATATTGACCGTGACGAAATAGCCGAACTCGAAGATGAGGGCATGGCGGAACTGTTGAGCTTATTGGACATTGTCAAAGGCTTGCTTTTCTTTTGTGAAAACCCCAAAGAGGAAGAGGTTAAAATAGATGTACAATCCAAATTAATGAAAGAATTAGAGAGTTTAAAATTGGCAGTCCAACAAAAGGAAATTGAAATGCAGGAATTGACAACAAGGGAAATGAAAAGCAGAGGTGATAGTGAATTGTTACAGAGAAACCTACCAACAACCCAGGTAAATAGCCTCACATGGCAAAAAAACTATAAAATCTCAGGCCAGATTGGTGAACCGAGCAAAAAGGACCAACTCACGTTTTCCAGTTTAGCGCGTCAAATTAAGAAGGGCCTTAGCAGAGGGTATTCAGTGGCAGAAATAGTGGATGCTGTTATCAGGGCCATTGTACTTGGTC
The DNA here is from genome assembly GCF_949319135.1 of Squalius cephalus. NCBI lineage: Eukaryota > Metazoa > Chordata > Actinopteri > Cypriniformes > Leuciscidae > Squalius > Squalius cephalus. Next base: position 12,422,967 of record NC_137128.1, on the reverse strand, counting down.
TGCAACTGCGAAGCTACCTTGAAGGTAAAAGTGATCTATCTTTGCCTACACTTAGGAGAATTCTCCGTTCACACTATCAGGAACGGAGTGCCACAGAGCTTTATAAACAGCTTACCACCAAAGTGCAGAACAATAAGGAGACCCCGCAGAACTTTTTAATTTGAGCCATGGACCTCAGGCAAAAAATATTGTTTGCATCACAAGAGGCAGAGTCGAATCTGAAGTATGATCCGGTACTCATACAGAGCATGTTCGTGCACACTATACTTACAGGTCTGCAGAGTGATAACATCAAAAGTGACCTCCAACCCTACCTGTTGCAACCGACCACCTCAGATGAGTTGCTTCTAGAGAGACTCAATGTAGCATGTGGGCATGAGAAAGAGAGACTAGATAAAAGGCGGCAGACACCACAGCGGTCAGTAGGTATGCACATTGTACAGTCTAGTGATGCCAGTGGAGATAGAAAACAAACAGCTCAGCAGCACACTGTTACTTTGCCCCCAGATGTGTTGTCAGATTTAAAGAGTCTCAAAGCAGATATGGTATTGTTAAAAGACCTCAAAACCGAGATGGCACAGATCCGAGAGACCATCCAAAAGACAGATCATGCTACAGGACAGAACTCTTCTGTCAACACGGAAATGGATTGTGAGTCAGCCCAACAACCAATGAATTCTCAGCCTCAGTTTGCCCCTTGGAACACAGAGAGCCCTACTGCTCTTCATCAAAATGGCAGGTTAATACAGGACTACCGTGGTGGTGCATGTGTCAAATGTGGAACATCTGTCTGTCTATAGTATTGAATCCCCTGTGTGTCATTGATTTCACCCACGTAATTTATTATTTGATTTGTGCCTTATGTGTTTTTTTGATCACTGATTGCTATCACTGGTTGCTTAATTGTGGGCCTAAATACTCACTAACAATTATGATTGACAGACCCCACTTTCTCCCTCTGACATTGGCGGCATTGGCAGTGCTGCTCGGACTAATGGATTGTTGATTAAGGACAGGTGCGACAGTTTGCATGATAAGAAGAGACAAGCGAGAAACGGAGGGGGGAGTGGGGCAGAGTGCGTTCCCCTGCACACCGCGAGCCGAACCTACAGACAGGAACACTGATCGCTGCGATTGATTACAGAAAGTCACAGCCAGACGAGCAGTGGGCAACGCATTAATGGAGATAAGTAAAGGAAAGTGCTCAGCTTACTGATGTTTTGGGTGTGTGTGATCCATGCCTGTGTGTATTGCGATCTGAGGGTTTTGTGTATTCCTTTACAGCGGAGCAGAAGAGGGACGCAGATGTTCATGTGGTGGATTCAACAAGCTAAGTAAAGGAAAGTTGTCCTGTCTATCAACTTATGTGTGTGTAAGAGAGCTGGGCCAGTATTTTGCGTGAGACTAACCCCGGATTTCCACCAACTGCGGAACGGCTGCGGATCGGCTCCGCTGCGTGTCAGCTCCGTGCTCCGCTGTCCTTCAATACCCACCAGGTCCGGAGTTGTTGCGGAACGGCTGCGGCCATGACTGACAGCTGAAGTCACGAGGACCCACGAGATCTCGCTAATTCACGTATGATCGCGCGATATGTAGTTTCTATAAACAGAACGTTATGACGAATGGTATATTATGACGTTTTCAAGGTGTAGTGTAGGGAAATATGATCCGCCATGATCAAGGTGTATTTTATTTTGAAAATTAACCGGATCTTTTATTTTGTTTTGTTTTGTTCTGTTTTTTGCTCGACTTCCTGTCCTGCGCACTCTGCCCTGTAGTGCTGCGGAGCTCTCCGGCATCCGGCAAAAATAGAAGCTCTGCGTATCTGCTCCGGAGGGCTGCGGATCGCCGGAGTCGGAACGCAGCCGTTCCGCAGTCAGTGAAAATACACACATTGACTTAAATGGAAACCTATTGACTCCGCCGCCGTTCCGGAGCGGATCCGCAGCCGTTCCGCAGTTGGTGGAAATTGGGGGTTAGGGCTGCTTTTACTCCTCCTCAGTGCTGCCGCTGTGTATATTGGATCTAGACTGCCTCATCTGAATCAGCACCCCCTTCCGCAGTCTATCAGACTTCCATATAAGGCCAATGGACCTTGAATGTGGTTTGGGATTTGATTAAAGACTGACAAAATTTTCTTTCAATGCATTTTATATTTATATATTTTTATGCTTGGTTGATGATTTTATATACTGATATAGGACAGGATTTGTATTATGAATGTAAGCTGATGAATTGATGAATTGTGTTGAATTGTGCTGTAGGTTAACTGACCAGTGAGTTGCCTTTCTTTACTTTTTTATCCTGTTGCCTATTTTATAATTGTAATTATTAAATAAATTGTATAAATTCTAGAAGTGGTTGCTGTCCCTTTCCTGTCAGTGGAGAAACTGTCCGCGGCGAGTTGTGGCGCCGGCCCAGTTTCAGCTGAGATTTGCACCACAGAGATACCCCATGCCCCGTCCTAGGGCTAGGTGTTTTGGGTGCCAGCAGCGAGGGGAAGAATACTGCCAGCATTGTTACAGGTGTGGAAGTGGCGAACATTTCCGTGCTGGTGGCAGGAGATACCAGAGACAACCTGACATGGTGAGAGAGGCTCATTTAAACAGACAGCGGCTGCCCCCGAGGGACAGGGAGTAGCTGAACTGACTAGAATGTCCCATAGGATTGAGAGATACAGAGAGAAATTGGTCAGAACAAAGATAAACCCAGAGCTTACGCTGTGGAGAGAAATGTTGTGATGAAAAAACATTCGACAGTACCTGAATTGGTTGGGAAGAAGTGTCTCATCAACTGCTACATACAGGGACAGAGAACTCAGGTGCTTTGGGACACCGGCTCACAGGTATCCGCTATTGATGAGACGTGGAAAGCTGACAAGTTATCAGACATTGGGTTGCAGAGATAGCAGAGATAGTCGACCCAGATAACCCCTTGCAAATTGAAGAAGCTAATGGCACAAGTATGCCATATGTGGGTTTGGTAGAAGTGACCATTAGACTTGTTGGCAGTGCTGCAGAATTTCATGTTCCTATGCTCGTCATGAAGGGCAACCAACAGCCTCACCCTATAATCAGCTTCAATGTGATTGAGTATGTTGTGACCAACAGTCAAACAAAGGAAGGAAATGTTGAGGATGAAAAACTAATTACAATGGTGACTAAGGCTTTCCCTAACCTGCAGAAAAATATGGCCAGAGCATTCATTAAGGCAGCGAGTGTTGAATGTACCAGTGAATATCTTGTGAGAACAGCATGTCATGGAGTGAATGTACCGAGCCACAGTATTATGCAAGTTAAGAGCAGAGTACAAACTAAGCCACTGAAAGAGGACACAATGTTAGTTTTTGAGCCTGATGACAACGGCTAGTGGCCAGATGGACTTGAGTTTTGTGATACCCTAGTTGAGATTAAAGGAGAACTCCGGTCAATTTTAACATTGAGCTCATTTTTTTGTAAATTTGGAGTGCTGTCAGTACAGAGAACAACGACAAAAATCGGTGTTGCCTACACCATGTTATCCTCTTTTTAAAATTTGCACCCTGTTGACTTCAATGGGGCAAGTTTTAAACCTGCTTTTAGCCTCTTAACATCCTTGATGTGTCATTACAAGTGCCCAGCCATGTGAGTAATTCCTTCAGAGTCAACACGCGGTGAATCTGACTGCAGTAGATGTGCAAGATATGAATAAAAATGATGTTATTTCAGCCAGCGCACATACCTGTATTTACATCCTGTTTTCGGCTGAAGTCCACAGTAGTCGATTGTCGAGTTCGGGCGCATGATCGTACGTACTAAACCTATGCGCGTGAACTCGACAATCGACTACTGTGGACTTCAGCCGAAAACAGGATGTAAATACAGGTATGTGCGCTGGCTGAAATAACATCACTTTAAATCATATCTTTCACATCTACTGCAGTCAGATTCACCCGCGTTCACTCTAAAGGAATCACTCACATGGCTGGGCACTTGTAATGACACATCAAGGATGTTAAGAGGCTAAAAGCAGGTTTAAAACTTGCCCCATTGAAGTCAACAGGGTGCAAATTTTAAAAAGAGGATAACACGATGTAGGCAACACCGATTTTTGTCGTTGTTCTCTGTACTGACAGCACTCCAAATTTACAAAAAAAATGAGCTCAATGTTAAAATTGACCGGAGTTCTCCTTTAATAAGGGAGCACCCCCACCCATCACCCTCATTATGCAAAATTCAACTGCCCATGATATTATGCTGACAGGTAAAATCACTATTGGCACTGTGCAGCCAGTTGCGTCTGTGTGTCCACTTAGTACACCCTCGCACACACACTCACCTGTTGAAGTAAGCAGTGTTGAGATTGAACACGTTAAAGACCAGAAAGCGGATGCAGACCTCTGGGACCCCCCAATCGATCTAAGCCACCTAGAAGAAGACAAGAGACCGATAGTTCATGAGATGCTGCGGGAAGAGTCAGGCTGTTTTTCCCGATGTGATAGCGACATAGGCTGTATTGAAAAGTTGCAGCTCAAGATTTCATTGAAAGACCACAAACCAGTAGCCTGGTTCTACCAGACTCGTACATTTCATTTGTACAGAGAGTCTGGCCTCTCTCCATTGACAAGCATTAACTTCCTTGTAGGCGGGTACTCTGTTGAAGTTTAAAACTATTGGATCTGACCAGAGTCACTCTAGATCTGCCATAACCAATTGCTAACGTTTGGTCGTGACGTATGTCAACTCAAACTAGCGCACGATCTCAACGTAATCTTCTCAGCCACTCCCTCTGTTCGCTGATTGGACCGGTTAAAAATTGATCAGAGAAAACCAAAGAATACACCACAATCCCAGACGGAGTTACTGAAGGAAAATGAAATTGAGCGGAAGTACGTAGGAGGGCGGAGCTAACAAACCAGTGGCACGGACCTACAGTACATGTCAGTCCCCAAAGCCCTTATATGAGGAAATGAAAGATTACTTACTTGACCTAATAGCACAAGGGTGGATAGAGAAATCTCATTCTGCACACACCGGTAGTGTGTGTCAGTCAAGTCAAGTCAAGTCAAGTCAAGTCAAGTCAAGTCAAGTCATCTTCATTTATATAGCGCTTTTAACAATGTAGATTGTTCCAAAGCAGCTTTACAATGATAATAGGAATAGTCAGGAAAAAATGTGGTTCTCTCTGCTTGTGCATTGATTATAGAGAGTTAAATCTGAAGACACACCCTGACAGGAAGCCAATCCCTAGAGTTCAGGATGTGATGGATGGCCTTGAAGGTAATACGATGTTCTCGCTATTAAACCAAGGAAAAGCCTATCACCAGGGGTTCATGACAAAGGACAGCAAACACTTGACAGCCTTTGTGACCCCCTGGGGATTGTATGAGTGGGCTAGGATACCCTTTGGGCTTATGAATGCACCAGCCGCTTTTCAGCACTGTTTGGAGGAGTGCCTAGAGGGCCTCCGTGACAAGATCTACGTTCCATACCTAGACGACACTCTTGTTTTCAGTAAAACATTTCAGAGTCATGTTGAAGCTGTCAGAAAAGTGTTACAAAGACTGAGGCAGTACAGCATCATATTAAAACCCAGTAAATGTGAGCTATTCAGAATTGAGATTTGTTACCTGGGAAGGATAGTGTCTGCCGAAGGAAACAAAATGGACCCTGCCGACACTGCTGTCATCAGGATTCTGAAAGAGAAGAGACCAAGCACAGTTGGTGAGTTGAGACAAGTGATTGGGTTATTAAGTTATTACCGTCACTACGTGAAAGACTTTTCCCGCATTGCCGGTCCCCTGATTTAACTAAAGGGCCTAGTGTGGCAACAGAGGAGTAAGGTGCCCAAAAGCTGCACCCAAAATCCAAAGGAACTCCAATAGAAAGAGAAGTGTAAGTGTAGTGCCATCACATACACTCATTGAATGGACTGATACCCATCAACAGATTCTTGAGAAACTGATTCAACCCCCAGTTCTTGCATTCCAAGACTTTTCTAAGCCATTTGTGTTACACACAGACGCTTCTAACAAGGGACTTGGAGCTGTATTATATCAGCAACAATATGGGAAGCTCCGTGTAATTGTATATGGATTACGAGCATTAACAAAATCTGAGAAAAACTATTACCTCCACTCAGGTAAATTGGAATTTCTTGCTCTTAAATGGGCGATAACTTAGAGGTTCTGTGACTACCTTTATTATGCACCCTTGTTCACAGTCTACAGTGACAATAATCCACTAACATATGTCCTGTCCTCTGCTAAGTTAAATGCTACAGGAAGTAGATGGGTGGCAGAATTAGCTGAATTCAACTTTACTATTAAGTACCGAGGAAAAGGAAAACACTGACGCTGATTTCTCATCTAGGATGCCATTAGATGCAGAGACAGGGCTGGATGACTTCACAGAGGAAATCTCATATGATGCAGTAGGAGCTGCCGTGGAGTCGGTAGGATTACAGTCAGAGATGACTGCAACATGGTCAATGGCCATATCTGCTGAGGATGTATTTGTGCCTGAGAGCACCATCGTAGCTTCACTGGCACCAGCACAAATCCGAAAAGATCAGGAAGATGACCCACACATTGGACCAGTGTTTCAGTGTAAGTTGTCCAGAGGAAAGCCATTGCGTTGCAAGCTGAAGGACTTCAGCCCACAGAGTCGTTTTATAGCCAGGGAACTGGACAAGCTGGAAGTAGATGAACATGGAGTCCTCTGGAGGAAAACGGCCCACAGAAAACAGCTGGTAATACCTAACAACACATAAACTGCACGACCAAATGGACATCAGGGAACTAGGGCTGTAATCTCCCAGTCGATTAGTCGATTATTTGGTCGCTATGTTCTGGCTCGACCAAAATTCTGATTGGTTGATTTTTTGCCGCGTTCATTTCATTAGTTTTGTCGTGTTCATTTCATCAGTTTTGCCGCGTTCATTTCATCAGTTTTGCCGCATTCATTTCATCAGGTGGAAAGCACTAATTGCTAATGGGGGTGTTTTCAGAGCACCGCTGTTTCACAGGTAACAGTCTGTCTTCAGAACACCCCCCTTGTTTTCACTTCTTTTGGATTAGCCCAACCCACTGGAGAAGAGAGACAGAAGAAAGTAGGCTACTAGAAGGTTTGCTGAATATTATTACTTGATCTGGTTTGTTTAATAAATATAATTTTTTTTAATAAAGTGGACGTGCCTTTTGTGTTTAAGAGTAAAAGCTTTAAGTTAATAGTCTATTCGTGTCTCAGCCGCGAAGCTGAGCTTCTATGTTCGCGAGCTGCACAGAGCAGCTGAAATTATAGTGTCTGTCAGTTATTATAATACATATGACAAAAACAATTGTCTAAATTATGTTACATATTCCTCAAAAGTTCTTGTCATGATGTCACTAGTTGACAACATAGTACTATTTTCGGAAATCATAGGCTCTGATCTGATATTGCGCAGGTGCACGTGAAGCAGCGCTGCCAGAGCCGACAGACTCGTGTGTCAGACTCATTTCAGTGCAAAATAATTACGTCAAAAACGATTTAATACTGCAAATAGCCTACTAGTTTTTTATGTTTATTTATAATTCATTTAGGCGGACAACAAGGCGCACAGTGCGCAGCTAATTAATTTAAAGTTGTTTTTTTTCCTAACGTCATTTTTAGTCGATTTTTAGTCGAAAATTTCAGGACTTTAGTCGACCAAGATTTTCTTTGGTTGATAACAGCCCTACAGGGAACTGACAGGACACTTTCTTTGATTCGAGGCCGCTTCTTTTGGCCATATATGCAGCGTGAATCAGAACAGCATGTTATGAGTTGTACATGTTTAAAACAAAAGAAACCCAACCGTGAAACTAGAACACCTCTCGTAAGCATCACCTCAACCCATCTATTTGAACTTGTGTCTGTTGACTTCCTCCACCTTGACAAATGTAAAGGTGGCTATGAATATATTTTAGTAATTGTGGATCACTTTACGCGCTTTGCGCAAGCGTACCCGACCACATCGAAGTCAGGCCAGGAAGTAGTGAACAAAATATTCAATGATTATGCCCTCAAGTTTGGCTTTCCGATGAGCATTCACACGATCAAGGAGGTGAGTTCGAAAATCAACTCTTTTTACAACTCAGCAAGTACTGCAGTGTAGCTGGCACGAGAACAACCCCTTACCACCCACAGGGGAACGGAGACCTGAACATGGAAAAGGGAGATTGAGAGTCATGCACAGAAACCTCTTATTACCATGTGATCACTTACCGTTGGAAACTGAGGGGCTTCCACCTGTAAAACCAAAAAGAAAAGATGCCAGACCAGCGAAAGTCAGGAGAGAGCTGGATGGAGAGGTAGAGGATGATGAGGATGACTATTATGTCATGGACATCCAGCTACCACAGGAAGTGGCTGAATGTGAAGAAACACCTCAAGTCGAAAGGCATGCAGTAGAAACAACAGAGCTCGAGAGGAATGATGATTGTCTCAGTCAGGATACACCAGCCAGTGACTTACCTGGGATAGCGGATGATTTAGTTGAAACTGAAACAGTTGAGGAAATTCCACAGTTCTCTGGAAGCAGTGATGGAAGTGAAACAGAGACTATGCCAAAGCGACCACAGAGGGAACGTAGATCACCAAAGATCTTTAGATATGATTAAAACTTATGACATATACTCATATGACATATGATCATATGACATATAATATGACATAAACTCTTGTTATGGCCTTACTGCACTACCGTACCATGCCTCAAGCATGGACATATCAATTGCAACCTTACTATCATCAGCCGGTATACTCTTATGGAATGTAAGTTCAAATATTTTCTTGATACACTAAAAACTAAGTGTATTCACAAGTCAATGAACTACATTTCAGGACTTGAAATAATGCTGAATTAAGTAGTTGAACAGGACTCTTCCTCAGAGACTCAAATTTAGTGTGAGTACATGAAGATTTAACACGCACCTCACAGTCTGGGATTTGAAACAGTAGTGGGTGTTGCTGACATCCAATGTACTGTCTAGTCTGAGACTAAATAAATCAATCCATTACTGGATGAGCCAGACAAACTGTTAATTTGACATAACACAGTCACAATGTTAACTTAGGTACCAATAATCTATTGCATCTTTACTCCAACTGCCTACCATGCTGTCTGTGATTAATGTTTGTTGCCTCTGTTTTTATGTTTGTATTGCAAATGTAATGCGATTTGCAACTGCAATCGCCCATTACTTGGACTGGGCAAATGTCCATTGTCCGTTTATTTGTAAACTGCTTGTTATTTACTGTCATTGTGAAGCGTCCTTGAGCTTGGGAAAGGCGCTATATAAATTAAACTTATTATTATTATTATTATTATAACAGCAGAGAAAGCTGTAGATACTGGTTCTGTGGGACAGCGCTGCTAGCAAGCTGAGGCTTCAAACATCTCATCCGGGTCGCCTCACCTGATAGAGGTTGACTGATTTTCAAGAGACCCAAAACATCACTGATGATGTGTCCTCGTAGATTACAAATTTAATGTCAAATGATACACCTACATGAAAGAAAACATTTGTATTGATGATCATGTCTCTACTTGTACAAATCACTGTACATTCATTTAATTCTGACTTTCGCAGACATAAAACATTTAATTTGGTTGTGTATAGTAAAATACATTTGCAACATTTCAAGTTAATTGTGCATACATTTGTTAATTTTGAGAATAATTGCATTCCATAAAATCTGGACATGCCAATAAATTTGAGAAAATAAATCACACATTATAATGTTGAGTTATAAAACCCTACTCTGTAGAGTTTGGGGCATTTGGAAATCAAAGGTTGAAACAAAACCTTAATGAAGACTATAGCTAATATCCACAGTCTATAACAGGCACATCAATTGTTTCTGGAAAAACCTTTACATCGCATTTGTTACATTTCAGAGCCGAAAAAAAAAATAAAAAAAATAAAAAAAAACCTTTAGGCACACTCAAGACAAATTGGTGCATTGATACAGATTTCACAATTCGAAAAGGTTTCACAAGCTTTCAATGTGATTTGATACCAGTTCATCTCTAAATATATGTCATTTTTAAAGAAAAAAATTTGCAAATGCTGTGTGAACTATAGGGCTAACGGCTCACTCACTTATTTTATTCTTATTCTAGAGCTGATGTAAAGCCAAAACAATCTCTGTTACTTTAATTTCCTATTATCACTGTAAAGCTGCTTTGAAACAGTCTATATTGTTAAAAGCGCTATATAAATGAAGGTGACTTGACTGACTTGACTGAACTTCTCACATTGCTACTGAAGGTTAAACTTGGCAACACAGCCCAACTTATATTCAATTGGTATTTCAGGTATAAAAGGCTAATTAACACTCAAACAAATCAGTTGAATACAAACATCCAGAATAAACACATTTCTAGTTTTAGTGAGTGAATGAAAAAAGGCAATGATATATGTATTAAGCAGTTTTTAAGTAAAAATAAAACATAGTGCAAATATTTAGCAATATGTCTCTCTTCATTCTGGCTATTATGGACCTTGAATGACTTTCCTGAGGTAAATGTCATTTTGTTTTTTATTAGCTATTATTGACGTCTTCGCAGTAGAAACACAATATTTTATAATTATATAAAAGATTATGATATTATTCCCTGTGATGGACTTTAGAGTAGATTTAGAGTAGGTTTCACACTAAGCGAGTAAATGTTAATGATATATTACTGCAAACGGTCTCCCTCCAATGGAAAAGCAGTGTATTACAGTTTTTCAAAAATGCTTACAATTGTTTAAACTAAACTGACTCCATTTCTATGAACTCTACACACAAAACACACACACAAGATGCAAAACGTCACACGTCTCTTGCAAAGAAAAACACTTCATTCGAAACTATTTTAACTTGTAAAAAAACTCTATTTGTGAGTATAACTCCACACAAACATACACGTCAAACTACACACAGATGTAAAAACACTAAGTTACTCTTTTGCTTGTTCAGTATGCAGAGTGTACAGGATTTTGTCAAAGGTGTAAAAATAATTTCTTTCATTTTTTAAAACACAGAGTTTTGATTTATGATCAAGTGATAAATTTATGTATATAAGTGCTTTCACATGATCATTGGGTGTAGGTCATCAGTGTCAGCTCAAGTATCACTTTTAGTGTCTAAGGTTTTTTTAAAAATTGTTAATGGCACTGCTTGGTTTTTTAATATTCATTATTCAAGCCTTCCTCATTATGTAATTAATATTCATAATCAAGGGCTGAAAGGTCTGGAAGACCATCGTTGTTTCGCCAATAAAATCTCAAAAAAAGAAGAAGAAGGAAGACTTTATTAATATTCATAACCCAATCCTTCGTCATAGTAATCTGGCATGAGGTTAGATAGTCGCTAGCCGAGCTCGTCGATCTGGTCATCATGCAGTTGCAGCGTCATTGTGGGCTGTCGTTTGAATGAAGTTACAAGACACACAGATCTTCCGCATCCCAACTTAAAACCCGGCCTTTGGAGTAGAGCTGTTTAAAGGACAAGCAAACAGAAAGATGCCCGTATTTACAGGTCTGTTCACAGTATGATTTGACATAAATCATAGTTAGTCTTTAAACGATAAGAGGTAATTGAGAAGAGGCAGCGCCGTTAGCATCAGACATTAGCTTCAGGCCTCAGTTGATGGTTTCAGTTTAAAAACAGAGGGAAAGCTAAACAAGAAGCAGAAATCCCATAGCAAGCGTTCTGGTGTGACTTGTATTTAGGCTTTGCGTCTATTTTATATGGAAATGTAGGATGTGAAATGTAAACGTTCAGACTTGAGTAACGTTATTAGTGATGAAGCATGTTAACATGCCGGCTAGGCGGCTCAACACTTTATTTAAACACCTTTAAAACTAACCTATTAGCACTTTCAATCAACAGGCAGTATTACTGAACAGTGGATACAGACTTTACACTAAAAGCGTTTTGTTGTTGCAAAATTGGCTACAGAACAGCTTGTAGACATCAAAACTGATGCATCATGGCTTGTGTCCATAGTTGTATCCGCCGTGCTGCAAATCTGGGGTGTTGTAGATTTACTTGTTCACTGCAATGGACTTCCAGTGATAAATGTGTTAAAGCTATATTATTTATATATGTCTTACTGCTGTAATAACTCTCATGTGTTATTTTTGTAGCATCTCATGTGGTTAGCATGTTTTGTGTGTAGTCTCATATGTCAGCTGTGTTAATGGGGGTTCAAACTAACCTAAGCAGAAATAAAATTGTATTGTATTCAAAAGACATGAAGGTGAGTAAAAGATGATTATATATTTACTTTTGGGTCACTTGTAAAGCATGTGCTTTAAAGCTGTTCCCAGCTCCCCACACATTTGGGAGGTTTCCCTTATGGACCCTTTTCACATTTCTGGGATTCTCAGAAGCAGCAAGTGTCATGAGCCATGTTTCCATCCACCTATTGTTATGCGCATTTTGGGAATGATTTGGGAAAAATGCTGGATGGAATTGTCAAGATGCGCATACAGTTGTGATCACTATTATTGGCACCCCTGATAAATAGATCAAAGATGGCTGTAAAAAATCTGCATGGTTTATCTTTTTGATCCTTAATTCAAACAATTCGCAAAAATCCAACCTTTCATTGAAGTAAAATAATTGAAAGTGGGGGCAAAATCACATTATGAAATGTTTTTCTCCGAAACACGTTGGGCATAAGTATTTGGCACACTTTTATTAAATACTTTTTGCAATCTCCTTTTGCCAGCTCTGAGTCTTCTCCTATAATGCCTGATGAGTTTGGAGATCAGAGACCATTCCTCCATACAGAATCTCTCTAGATCCTTCAGATTCACAAGTTCATGTTGGTGCTTCTCCTCTTCAGTTCAGCCCACTCATCTTCTATAGGGTTCAGGTCAGGGGACTGAGATGGTCATGGCACATGCTTGGTTTTGTGCTCAGGGACTCATTTTTGTGTTGATTTTGAGTTTGTTTTGGACCGTTGTTCTGATGGAAGATCCAACCACGGCCCATATAAGATTTCTAGCAGAAGCCGGCAGGTTTCGATTTTTTTATCTAGAATCCACGATACCATGTATCTGAACAAGATGTCCAGGACCTCTGGCAGAAAAATAGGCCCACAACATTAAAGATCCAGCGGTATATTTAACCGTGGGCATGGGGGACTTTTTATCCTTGTGTGCACCAAACACATGTAGCGTGTTTGCTGCCAAAAGGCCCTTTTTTAGTTTGATCTGACCACAGAATCCTGTCCCGTTTGAAGTTCCAGTCGTGTCTGACAGCTGAATTTGCTGGAGATTGTTTTTGGATGAGCAAGGAGGATTTTTCTTGAAACTCTCCCAAACAACGTGTGGGGATGTAGGGGTTGTTAGATTTCTCGCCAATTTCCCAGGAAGTGACGATTATGTTCTCTTGAACACATTTATTTATTTATTGTCTTTTTAACACCAAGGTAATATAAGTGTAGTTATTAATGTACAATACATTTTTTAAATTAAAATATAAATATTTGACTATTTCTTATGTTAATAATTGTAAAAATCACTGTCTGTGAAAAAGTCCATTGGAAACACCAAGCGCAGGTTTCCAGCACTCTGCAGATCAGCTGTAGTACTGGGTGTGGAGAACCATGGGAACCATGGGTTTGAAAACCCCTGCTTTAATTAAAACCATACATCTTTTCTTAAAACACAAGATGCAAAGTATGAAGTTTGTGTCTCGGTGCTCTTTGGATGTGGGATATGAGTCCAAGGCATTTGAGAATGTAGAAAAAAAACACAAAGCCTTCTGATGACGTTTTATTAGCTGCAGCACACACACATTCTCTCTCTGTAGACTATCAGCAGTCTGCGTGGTACTGAATCATTTTGCTGTGTCACTATTTTTTGTGTCTTGATTTTTCTTTTGTTTTTTTCTTTGAATATCTTAGTGAATGTGAAATGGGGAAAGGAGAAGTTTGATGCGGTGGAGCTGAACACAGAGGAGCCGCCCATGGTGTTCAAAGCCCAGCTTTTCGCTCTAACAGGAGTTCAGCCGGAGAGACAGAAAGTCATGGTGAAAGGAGGAACACTGAAGGTACTGGCTGGCATCTGTAATGGAGAGCTTTCATAGTTACTGTCCTCTGTTATTGCAGGTGTGTGACTTTTACTTTTTGTTCACCAGGATGATGAGTGGGGCAATATCAAGTTGAAAAATGTAAGTATGTGGCTGTATCTTGACTTCTGGTAGATTCAGAAAATGCCCTTTAAGAGTCGACCTGTAATAAGAGTTCAGCAGCTAATAGTTAAATATTGAAACATAAGATCCACAATAGTTGATCCAACAGTACACCTTAATTTAATACGTTTGTTGGTGGCCAATCGCGCGCTTGTCTAGAATAGCGAGCAGTCGCGTGACTGACTGACTAGCGTAGCAGCTAATCTGTGCTGGAGCACTTCAGGTTTTGGTGGAGTACCGAAAACAATGTTACAGCCGTTCATAAATTGTATAAATACATTCCCATTGCCACAACTCCAGTTCAAAATACAAAATGATTGGCAAGATTTATTGATAACTTCCGAGTGAGCAGCTTTATTGTCATTTCAGCTCAATGTTCCTCCAGGACCAGGGTGCTTCATAATGCACGACTTCAAAAAAACCAAACTGTATTTTAGTTATTTTTTAGCTAAAACCTTTTTAGCCTATTTCATATAATTTAATTATGTACAGTGTTAATTTTGACAGCCAGTTTTGATTTAGTTTGTCATATTCAGCTAAATTTCGAACCTGCTCCGTTGAGAGGGGCGCTTGGGAAAGAATCAAAAGACATTTGGCTTATTAGAAGTCAGTGTACCATTAGAATAATTTTGAAACTGATATTTCTAGGAAAAAACTTGCATACAGTTGCTTTCACTGCATACTCAGGTCTGGCTCCATGGTGTCCTTGTTGACTTTAAATGTGCGTTTTCTTCAGCTAAATAGATGTTTTGATCCATGTAGGGGATGACTCTTCTGATGATGGGCTCCGCTGACGCCCTGCCTGAAGAGCCCGTAGTGCGGCCCATGTTTGTAGAGGACATGACGGAGGAGCAGCTCGCGTCTGCCGTACGTTTGCAGCCGACAGATCTGCTGTTACAGTGTTTTAGCAGGAATCAGAGAAACAAGCCAACAGCTGTGAAATCATCTCTGTTATCTGTGTCATGTTCAGATGGAGCTGCCGTGCGGATTGACGAATCTGGGCAACACATGCTACATGAATGCAACAGTGCAGTGTCTACGCTCCGTGCCTGAGCTCAAAGGCGCTCTCAGGAGGTACAGTTTAGGCATGGCCTTCATGTCAAGTCCACAGATGTTATGTGGTGTAATGCATCAATGTGTTTTTGTGGTAATTCGCCTCCATCTGTAGGTATTCTGGTGCCTTGCGGTCTTCTGGAGCTAACGCACCTTCCCAGTACATCACAGCAGGTGATCAACTTCAGCTATCAGTTGTGAGGTTACCAAATTCTTGACTCTTTCCCAACTATTTGGGATCAGTATGTCCAAGCTAATGCATATAAGAGTCAAGCTGTGTAGCCATACTGAATCGCACAGTGTTTGTGGACCGCATGTCGCTCATGTTTGATTCTTCTCTTAGCGCTGCGTGATTTGTACGAGTCCATGGATAAGACCTCGTCAAGCATTCCACCCATCATTCTGCTGCAGTTCCTGCACATGGCCTTCCCACAGTTTGCCGAAAAAGGAGACCAGGGCCAGTACCTTCAGCAGGTCAGGTCACATATCTTTGGCTTAATACATTTAAGCAGAATATGTTCTGTCAAAGTGGAACGTTTTTATATATATATATGTATTTTTCCATTTACTCAGGATGCCAATGAGTGCTGGGTCCAGATGATGCGGGTCCTTCAGCAGAAATTAGAGCCTGAAGAACTAGAAACCCCACCAGAGGCAAGGCTACTGTATATTTTATATATATATATTCATTCATTCAAAAGTACAGATACATTGTTTACAAGTTGGTATTGAACAATATGAGGAGCATCAAAGGTTTCTATTTACAACGTGTTTTTGAAGCATTGATCATTGTAGCCAATCACAGACTTATCAGAGATGCTTAAGTTAGTCATAATCCACTCAACATGCTCGTGAATCCTTTATTACCAAAAAAGTGTAAAGGCGATGTAAATAAGAGATTAATTTGTGCAGTGTGGACAGCTTTTTTTGACAATATCGGGAGTTTTCACAGTAGTGTGTATCTAACAGAGTACACTAATGATTGCTAATGATTAGGGGTGCACGATTCAGAAAATGTCACGATTCGATTCGATATCGATTTTTAGGCTCAAGATTCGATTCAAAATCGATTTTCGATTCAAGAAACGATTCTCGATTAAAAAAAAACGATTCACAGTATGTAAATGACATTTACAAATTTAAAAAAAATAATTAAAACAGTTAGAATTTTAAACTAATATAACTTTAAAACATACAAGTAAGTAGCAATAAAGAGGAGCATAGAAACATAACAAACAAACAAATAGTGCTTTCAGTAGCCTTAAGATTATCTGAACGTTTTCCATTCAAGAACTGTGAGTGATTTTTCTTCATCTTTACTGTTGTTTTTTACTATGACATCATAGACTGCGGGAGATCTGCATTCACGCACGGATCTCTTCTGAAATATAAGTAGTAAAGTGGTTTGTCCTGTCCGTTTAATCCCTTAAGACATAACTGGCTGTGTTTACGTTAATTTTGCACAAGTATATTAAACCACTTACACGGAGTCGCACAGCCGCATGCGCGAGCAGTCTACACAAACAAAGCGCGCGTCAGCATTTGAAATTGAAAGCAGCCTTCTGTTAGTGAGGTTCATATTTTAAATGTACAAGTCCACTGCATTCCAAACCACATAAATGATGACTTCGTAGAGCATTTGTAAGGAAAATACCGAAAGGCGAGACAGCACGCTTCAAGTGTACCGTAACATCAAACAAAGCGCGCGTCTCTCACAGCGCATCCTGTGCAATGAAGCCTGTGAATGTCCTAGTAATTCGCTTCAACCTTTCCGAACTTATTAAAGATTATTTTACGGAAAGTTTGATTGGTGTATGTATGTGTGTGAGGAATTGGAAGAAAACAGATTACGGGTGTTTCTAAAGCAAACTCAGCGTCATCGCATATCTGGTTATAAACTAAGCTCAGAATCGATTCTGAAATTCTCAGAATCGATCCAGAATCGTTGGAGAGAGAATCGCGATGCATCGATGGATCGATTTTTTTCTCCCACCCCTACTAATGATTAGTTGATGATCGATTAATTGTCGATAATAATTTATTAACTATTATCGATAACTCATCGATCGTCGATTAAGCTGGTTCATACGTGCTGCTCAACCGTGTAACACGTAAAGCAGACACGAGTAAAAAAAAAAGCGAGTGCACTGAAGTTATGTTTGGTACCATTTAGGCTAGCATTACAACTTCATGACTATAAGTTTGCATGTGCATTCACAGCCATTTGTTTTGTGCAAATGTAAGTTGTAATATTGTTTGTTTTGTGTAGGCCTGTATCTGATTGATTTCATATAGGATGCTACGGTTGAGGATTAACGCTGTAGTAAAATACGCCGGTGTTCAGCTTAAACAGCAATGCACAACTAATATTAGCTATGATTTGGACTGTCATATTACATAACATGATAGAGAGAACTATATTGTAATGAATCGTTGTGAATTCATTGGGTTTAGCTGCCGTGTTTCAGCGCATCCACAACAGGAGTTACACATTCTGACAAGCATGCGTAATCTGAAGTGACGTTGTAGTCGTTATATTTGATTGTTAAATTAGTAATATAATGAAATGATCAATCACATCAACTCATTTTACAATCCCACTTGCCCTTTATTTAGATTACAAACCCATCTCATTCATTTGGTGAGGAACATGGTGTTTTGAGCAGATTAGCACACCCTGTCATGCTGTTGGCGATGTGCCACTGCAGTGGACACGTATATTGCAGTATTAATGCTAATGATTAATTGATCGTTAATTTAAACAACGATTGATCATGGGAATTTGTGTGAATTGACATCCCTAGTGTACACTGCAAAGCTTCTTTACATCGGTTTAGAATTTTGCGATTGAATCCGAAACTGCAATGATTGACAGGGATATAACCATAGCAACAGATGGGACAAAGCAATCTGATACTGTATGTCAAAATAGATGTACATTAAGTCTTAGTGTAAATGAACACTAATTGACCTGCCACTTCTTTTTATAAGCAATGTTTACTTTATACATTTAAATGTTTATATTTACTTATAATTAGTATCATCTTAATTAAACTCATTGAATTTAATTAATATTTGTATTTTCACATAGTTCAATAAAATAGTAAATTAGTTCTTGCTATGGTATTGAAATTGGTACTGACAACCGTGAAATTTCACTGGTATTTGTACCGACTACTGGAATTTTAATACAGTGACAACCCTAATATATTCAGACTCTTTCATTACAGAAATGCAGAGAATTTAGTGTAATAAAATGGGTCTTTATCATATTTGTCTGGAAGCTAAAAAACTATTTTACAAATAATGTATACATTTTTCTCTGTTTGTTTTTGGTGGAATAACAGACTGACAGTGATAGTGGAGCTGCTGTCGCCGCAAAAAAGAAGAATTTCATCGATCAGTATTTTGGTGTTGAATTTGAAACTACGTATCCTTTGATAAGTGCCTGTTGTACAAGTCTATATCATGTGCTCTCTCAGTCAGTGATTCTGTGGGCTGCCTCTGTTTTTACTTCAATGTTTACTAGGGTTGGGAATCGAAAAATCGGATACTTAAGGTCAAGAATTTTCTTTGTGTGCATTAATATGGCTTTAAACCATTTAAGCGCAAGAAGACCCGCCCACTGTTTTCTGTGTTGCGCACACTTCCAAAACGAGCGCACAGAAAGCCGTCTCTTATACTGTATACTGTGTGATACTGCATTCCTTCCGCATCTTTTTGCACTTGAACGGACAAATAAACACAAAACCGTCAAAAGATCCTCAAACAAAAAACTGAATAACCTTAACTATATTTGTAATGTATGTTTTATTTATAAAGTGCAGTGTTTTTACATTTGATTAGTTCCTGTACCTGAATACCTGTTTTTCAATGGTGTCTTTGTGTAGTTGTATTTTTTTACGCGATAGTAATTTAAAAAGAACAAATAAAATGAACGTGTTTACTTGTCTTTAATAATACTTGAAATTAATATTAGTTAGGCTAGTTGTTTTTGCTATGGTATTTTTAAACCATATAGGCAAACATTTCTTGTCTACGTATTCTTTAGCCTGCTGATTTTTTTGGTTTTTGGGTATTCAGCTATAATGAAATGTTTTGCAATAAGACTAAGAAAAAATTTGAATAATAACTAACTTTATTTCTTTATTGGAATCGAAATTAGTAATCGATTAGAAGCAGAATCGATAAGCAGAATCGGAATTGGTCAAATTGGTCAAAAGTTTACCTGCTTAAGTGAATCATTCCCCCGCTCCTCCAGAACCTGATTTGGATTTAGTAAAACGATTAAAATAATTCACACCCTGGTCCTAAGTAATTGCTTGAGGCAGCCTGGCATACAGATAAATAAATAGATAGTCATCTGATTGATATGTGCTGGTTTGGGAGGTGGACAGATTACGCATCAGATGTTGTAGTCTGAGTTCACTTATGGCCCAGGTATACTTAATTTTCCAAAGAACACTTTGGGCTTTACGCTACTCTGATAACACTGAGAAATGAACTCCTGAAGAAAATTGATACGAGAAGGATGATGGACTTTTCATGTTTTGGGGAATGATCTATAATCCTGCTGACTATTTGATTATGTAACTCTTTTGAATTCACTGCACGATTATGCTTAGCAGCCATAATTATATATTATGGGGATGGCCAGACTGAGCGTAATGTGTTTTGTAGTCTAATTTTCACCAGGCCCATAGATATGAACGTGTGACATTTTGACGGTACTTAACCTTAATGTGTCCAGTATGAAATGTACCGAGTCAGAGGACGAGGATCCAACTAAAGGCTCAGAGAGCCAGCTGCAGCTCAGCTGCTTCATCAACCAGGAAGTGAAGTATCTCGCCACTGGACTCCGACTGGTGAGTGGAACGTCCCGTACGCAGATGAGCCACCAGTGCTCACAATCCCTGTAAATATTGACCCGTCTCTCTTTATATCCAGAGGCTACAGGAGGACATCACGAAGTTCTCCCCATCCTTACAAAGAAATGCCCTCTATATCAAATCGGTATGTTTTACCTTTTGGCATTTCTGACTTTTGTGGCGTCAGTGGAGAAATGCTCAAAGTTCAATGTTTCCTCTTTCGTACATGAATAAAATGAACAGTCACTTTTTATGTTTCTGCATTCAAGTCCAAAATCAGCCGTCTCCCAGCTTACCTCACGGTTCAAATGGTGCGGTTCTTTTACAAAGAAAAAGAGTCTGTGAATGCCAAAGTCCTCAAGGTAGGTCTTTTACCGAGGAGGGGTTTGGGATATCAGGTGTTGTCACCAAAATATCTATACATTGATTGTAACCTTTAATTTTGCTGCATTTAGGATGTCAAATTCCCTCTTATGCTGGACGTCTTTGAGCTGTGCACTCCTGAACTTCAGGAGAAGATGCTTCCTATGAGGACAAAGTTTAAGGAGGATGAAGACAAGAAATTGGAGATGCAACAGCAGCCGAAAGCAAGTGCCCTGTGACGTCATGCTGAACACTTTGTGCTTTTTGAAAAGCCATCTAACATTGTGTTTCTCATTCAATAGGTGATTCAGAAGGTTGGGGCTCCAAAGGATAAAAAATATGAACCCTTCTGTTTTTCTGAAGGTGAGCACTCACTGCAAAGCTACTAATTTCAACATGGTTGTGCAAGTTGAGTCTGCAGATTGATTTATAAGCTGTTAACTTCTTCTCTACAGACTTGGGCTCCAACAACAGCGGTTACTACGACCTGCAAGCGGTTCTGACGCACCAGGGCCGATCCAGTTCATCTGGCCACTATGTCGGCTGGGTTAAAAGGAAAGAAGGTCAAGTATTGTCGTTGTCAAGTTTTTGCTTTTATTTGTAAAACGTACTTGATAGCATGGTTTCCTAGGGTTGGGTAATGTTACAAGTAATCCATTACAATATTTCATTATTCCCTAAAAAGTAACTCATTATTTTAGTTGCTTTTTATAGAAAGTTATATACCCACTGTTCCCTCTAAGCTCCACACGTCCATGCACGAAAAAATAAGTAAAACGCTGCGGAAAAGGTAGAAGTAAAATGTGTGGGGAAAGCCATTACATTGCATTCTAGTGAATAAGAAATAATTGCAGTGTTTGGATCAACCGCTGTAGAGTTAGATAGACAGGTTTCATAAAACATGATGTGAGCCAGATCACTCCCTGTTGGTACACTTTAATGCACGGGGTACAAAACAGCTCAATAGATTCAGCACAAATGCAAATACATGAGAAAAAAAGTCATGTTTTAGATAAGTGGTTTGATCAAGTGCTGGAAATAACTATGATTAGCGCAGCACGGTTTAAAATGACACGCTCTCTACGGCTGTTGCATGCAATCTCAAAATAACTCGAGTCTCAAATAGATGTTTTTGTGTGCAGTGAGTTCATCATAGCTCTTGAACCACAGTATCTACATGCTCAAAGCACTCCTCGGACACCTGCCACATTACTCCCATCCCGAGGACACAAGTCACTCAGGAAATGGAAAGAGTAACAGGGTTACTACATGTCTTGTAAATTTAAATTAGTTACTTATAAAAGTAATCTGATTACTATGTGTGTTACCCAACACTGCCTGGCAATTCCAGAAATATATATTTCAATATATCTAGGCAAGTTTGGAAGATAAATCTCCGGCTCAGGCTTCTTTTTTTTTTTGGACAATGTTTATTTCTTCTGATGCCATTTCTGTAGAGCAGGGGCTGTCCAGTCCTGCGTTGAGGAGCAGCTAAACCGCTTCTAGTATTCCTTAAAGGGATAGTTCACCCACCAATGAAAACTGTCATTCATTACTCACTGTCGTTATTCATATAAAAAAATTCATCAACTCACACATCAGTTATGATGAACGGAAGCTCAAGCATGTTCTCTTGACGTATGAGGTTCATTATCATGTTACGCAGCACGTTGAACAAATCTCAGATTTCATCAAAAAGATCTTCATTTGTGTTCTGAAGATGAAAGTCTCATTGGGTTGGAATGACATGAGGGTGAGAAATTGATGACAGAATTTTCATTTTTGGGTGAACTATCCCTTTAAGACCTTGATTAGTAGTTTTAGCCAGGATTGGATCCCCCTGCTAATGCTATTGAGTGCTTTGCTGTTGTATCTGGTACTGATACTTCTCTCTCTCTCTGAACAGATGAATGGATGAAGTTTGACGATGACAAGGTCAGCGTGGTGACCCCTGAGGACATCCTGAAGCTGTCTGGTGGAGGCGATTGGCATATAGCATATGTCCTTCTGTACGGCCCGCGGCGTCTGGAAATACTCGAGTAACGGTGTTTCACAGGAGAAACTTAAACCATAATTGCCATTTTCAAAGCACTGTCTGTATAGATGTGCAAATAAATTTGTGTCTTTAAAAACACGACCTTAATTTCTGAACTCTTCATGCATCAACTCGAGTGGCGTGTCTGTTAAGGGTGTTTTCCCCCTTTCATGGATGGTAGATTGATGGACCTGATCCTTTTTATTGGACTTTTTTTTAATGTTTTCTATATGCATTGAATATTTTTTAAGCCTGTGAAAAGGTGTTCATGCTCAATAGACAGAAGTAGTGACTTGGTATCTAAAGATGCTCTTGGCCACAAGTTTTGGACATGTAAAACAAGGAGTTGTATGATACTGGGATCTGTTGTGTCTGATCTATCAAAGGTGGATTTCATATCAAAGCACTTTGAGAGGATGTTTTTCTGCTCAATTACTGCTTCTGTCTTCTAGCTGCCATGCAACAAATGCCACTGTAAACTTATCTGTCCTGAAATACTCAGAAACAATCAAACAAAGAGAATTTACCTCTGTAATAAGTTATTGTTTACTGGCTTTTCATAAACCGTGAAGACAAATAAACATGCCATTAACACTCTTGTGTGTATTTTACAACCAAAACGGATTCATTTCAAATGACCATTTATTTAAACAATGTAAAGTCAACAACTCATCGAAGTACAGCAAAAACATATCAAATAGTTAAAACGGAAGAAGAAAAAGGTTATGTTTCGTTGAGGCCATCTGTGATGTTCCTGAATCCAGCAGTGTTGAGGGCCGTGACCAGACTCTCCATCGTGGCTTGAGGGCCTTCTCGGTCCTGCCAGGCCACCAGCAGCATCTTGGCCTGTAGCTCTACATCCTCGCTGTCCGACTCGATCACGCGGATCTCCTTCTCGGTCATCTCCAGATGATCCGCCAGTGTCTTCCACCGGGACCCGAGCTTGGCTGCGATCTCGTCCATCTGACTGTTGGTCACCGCCTTGCTCCGAATGCTGGGACCTGGAGAAAGACAATTTCACTTTGACTCAAACTAAACGCTCCTAAATCTACACCATTCATAAAGCAGTAGCCGTTTATCTCCAAATGCGTCTCCTGTGACCACTTGTTCTTGGATTTCATAATCTACCTTACTTCCACTGATTCGCTGAAAGGAGATCTCGGCCCAAATGGAGATAAGGCAAACCACGGGCATCCATATTGAATATATGTTTTTAAGGGTGAAGCCACAAAGGGGCAAAGACCCCTATATTGTAATAGTTAGGTTTGGCAGCCCATAGAACTATATGGTAAAAAATAAATAGGACTTGTGTGTTAGGGGAAACTTTGAGATACTCTATAATTAAATAATTATTAGCATTAACAAAGCCTGTAACTAATTTCTGAGTTCAAATTTTCATAACCTACTCGTCTTACACGGTTCAGTCCATCATGAAAATTGGCTCAGGCCATGCTGGCAAAAAAAGTTTTGTTTATGCCAAAGTAGAGGTGAGGCTGCATCTCTGAAACACTGGTGTGTTGAGATGAAACTGGACAACCTTCCATCACACGCATGACCTGAAGAGCAGTTTTGGAAAGGCTGAAAAGTTTAGAATTTTTGAAAAATGGCTATTTTAAATTGGCCAATTTTTTTTTTTATAATATCACAAGACTGGACTTTTGGATTTAGTGCAGCACACAGAGATAAACCAAGCCCAATTTTCATACCGGCCATTTTGAGTGTCTTTTGGAATTCTGACCAGAAAGAAAACAGCTTTATTTTACAAATGCAGTGGTGTGTCATTATAAATCTTGATATGATAACGCCACCGAGCCCTGAAGTTCCCAACCCTGTCCCTACCTAAGGTTTGGAGGACGGCTTTCAGCTATAATTACCATGAGTCAGTTGATTGTATAATTTATTGTATGTTTTACTAATAGCAACACCATTCGTTTCGCTGAGTTCTCCAGTGAAGTTGTTACCTAGCAACAGCTGCCACTTTCGATAATGCCGTTCTGATCCAAACAGTCCAGTGTGAACAGAGTCCAGTGGAGGATATAGCAATGAAAACAGCTTTTGAGGTTAAATAATAAAAAAGAGCAACAGAGACTCACTGTCATTGCTCTCTTTCAACAGGTTATCTCCATTCTCATCATCATCCTCCTCTCCGGTTTTTATCTCCTCAGAAGGAAGGTCTTTCTGTTAAAAGAAAAACAAACATTGTCACATTTATGCATTCATAAAATACTTAATATTGGAGTAAAATAGTAAGCAAAATATTTGAGTGAGTTTGTCTTACTTATATTGATTTAAATGATATTATACATCGTCCTCCACTAATATGGGCATCCTTCATAAATACGAGCAAAACTACAATATATGTGGAATAAATGTTTTTTTTAAATGTCCAAAATATGTGCCAAAATTATTGGCACAGCTGCAAATAATGAGTAAAAAAAGAGGAGTTTTGGATTCGTTGCCATAGTTGCCTCCCCGTTTAAACTAGGGATGGGCGATTAATTGATATATTGTTTTTGTTATTCCACCTACATCACTAGATGATCAGGCGTGCATCGCTAAAAAGACTGCATGTAAGTTTCCATGGCCATATTTACCAAGGGTGGCAAAATGTGTTGACAGCACTGCATACATGTCTCTAATAGAGGCTTTCGCACAGGAGGAACATGTAGAAGTCAGGGTCCACCCTGGAGGCTAGTTCCTATAACTGAGTTGCTAATAGCTACCCGATGCGAAAGCCCATCAATATTAGCCACTGAAAAGGCTCTATTGGTCAAGCACAAGTTTGAATGTTATCTACTTTTCTCGAAAACTCCACTAGTGTTTGATAAGGTGGATGTCCACTCACAGGAAGCTCTTTGGCCAGTTTGATGACCATGTTCTCCAGATAGTCGGCCAGGCTCTTAAACTGCTGATTGGTGGGCTGGAAGAAGTGAGGACTCCTCCTGGACAGCAATCGCAAGGCTCGCCAGCCGTAGTTTGAGTTGCGCACAACTCTGAGGGAAGACGAAGAATTCATTAATTCTGAGGTATAGTTTGTAATCATGTTGATTTAAGAGAATAAATGATTAATGTACTTGTACTCATCCTCCACCATGTTTGATGGATCTGCCTGTTCAATAGCTTCTACAAAAAACTCCTCCAGTGATGGCATGAATTCCCTTTAAACAAAACATGCATTAATGCAAAATGTCTCGTATTAAACGCCTCTAAGCAAGTGTTTGCCAAACACACACACACACCTGCTTTCTGACTTGCAGGCCTCCATATTGTCAGGGTTCAGATTCCAGAGTCTTGTGAGTTCGTCACTGTTGATGGTCAAGAACAGCAGAAACGCAAATTAAGATCTGAATCGAAGTCTCGATGAAGTTACACAGTAATCAAATATGATCTTACTTTCCCATGATGATTTTGCGATCAGGACCTTTCCCCAAAAAGTCTTCAGGTGCTTGTCTCTTTCGGCTGGGGCGGATGGGTTTGGTCTCCGCGGGTCTGAGAGAAACAAAAGATTTGATTCACAGATTCATTCAGAACTTCAAAAATAGCAGTGACCAAAGCTGCAAACTAATGAGAGATGAAAAGAAGATTTTTTTTCCAAAATAAAAGTACAATATGATAAAGTCTAGAAAAGGAGTCATCATTAACCTCGCATGAATGCAGTGTGTATCTAATGTGTAATGGGATAAAGCTGTTTGTGTGCTGTTTTTATTCAATACCTTTCTTTCACAAAGCTTGGGCAGCCCTCGTTTTTCCAAGAGTTCCAGTTATCCTCTGTGTTTAGGATGTGCTGTTGGAGACATAATTCATACATTTCTCAAGACGAGAGCGAAACCTAAAACCCATACGCCCATATGCATACTTTATAGACACTCCTTACCTCAACCATAGATGCAAACTTGTCACCATCAGGAGGGGTTTCTCTCAGTAACTGCAATGGTAAGGAAATAGTAATAACACAGTACGACACAGCGATGTGATTAATATAAAAGTCACTCCTGTTTGCTGTACCCAGGGTCCACTGTTCCCGAGATTCAGGGGGTTCTTAAGAAAACATAGGGTCCTATTGTGTTAACATCATATAAGTTAATGAAATACAGTAAATTTAAGTTCACTCGCATAAAACTTGAAATGCTGCTACCATGTATTTATGTCAAAGTGCTGGGAACCACAGATGCTGTTTTTTAATGTACATTTTATGGGTTTATTTTTTACAGTGAGGGAACCTGAAAAAGCTCTGCATTTATATTTGCTTAATATGACATGGGATATTGTGGAACTTGTCAAAGGTTAATCTCTCAATATCATAGACTTGGGGGAACTAAACAAATGGTTGGAATATCACAAAAGGTCATTGAGAGGGAAAATGTAGTCCTGAACTTTTAAAAAGTTTATTTACAGTGTGTTAACAGACCACTGAAATGGGGAACATAGGACCCTGGGAACATGGGACACTTTTTCATACCTGGAAACATAGGTATACTCTCTTAATATGTGGCACACACCTCCAATCAGTGACACGTAAGGTTAAGACTGACCTGATAAACTAGTTTAGCTGTGTCCTCAATCCACAAAGACTGATCATCATTCAAAACACAGCCGGAACTGCAAAGGTTGAAGACAAATTGCAGAAAAAAAAAACATTTATTGACACTGACAGCAGGGTAAACTTCTCTTCACAGCTGGAAAAGATAAGCGTGCGGTTTCCCCTGACCTCTTGAACTTGACCTGGCCCTTGAGATACTGGAAGAGGATGAGGTATTGAAGCAGAATGTGTCGTCTGAAGTTGCTGTCACTCAACTGAAGGTCCATCAACTGCAGAGAGATAGGAAATTGCCTTGTGTTATCAGGTCAATGACTGGAGGTTTCTTTTTATTGAGTAGTTGATTGAAAGACTGGAAGAACTGACTTTCTCACTGGTGAGGAACTTGGCAAAGTAGACATGGTCTCCAGCAGAGGTCCTCATCTCCTTCATCTTCCTCTTCGACGCTTGCATGTCATCCAGCTTATAGCTCTTGAACACAGCCAGAGTCTCATCTGAATACTGCACACAGAATACAAGTGAGGGAACATTAAAACAAGATGCATGTGGACCAATCCTGTCGGTTTTACCTTTTCAGATGTTTCTAGTCAGTTAAAATCTCTCACTCATCACTGTTTGCTGTATTCTCGGGTTGAGTGGTTCTCCCTTTCCGTTCGGCGTTGGATGCACTGGCATCTTTTTATTTATAAAGCAGTATTAGGACTTCTTCCTCCTTATCTGAACACTTATATCCTTCCGAGGTCAGAAGGGACATATAACCTGCGTTCACAGGATCTGTTCTTATTGACAGTCCCTAAAGCCCGCACTGACTTTGGCAAAAAGGCTTTTCATTTTGCTGCACCATCTGCATGGAATCAGCTTCAAAATGAACTTAAGTTGAAGGAGTTGGTCTCACTTTATTCTTTTAAAGGCTTTTTAAAGGACCTTGCAGAAAGGCAGTCTGTCTGTCACTGTTTTTAAATTGATTTATGATTCAGGTTTTTTATGATGATATTGTTGTTAGAATATGATGAGTGAAAGTGTGTCTATGTATTTACCTGTAAGTGTGTCTATGTCTATTTGAAACCGCGCTGCTGCCACTTGCCAGGACACTCTTGTAAAAGAGATTTTTAATCTCAAGGAGTTTTTTATCCTGGTTAAATAAAGGTTTGAATGAATGAAAAAAGTTCCCCTCAAGCTCACAAAGGTGTCCTATCAGAGTAAACATCCACTACGGACAACCGTATGTTGATATACTTTGGTCTTAAATGGTTACATTTCTAAATGTAGACAAATGACTTAAAATTACATTTAATAACCAAATTTTAAGAGAAGCTTGACCAGAAAAAGGTAAGTGCAAACTCTTCAAGAGTTGATTCATGAACTATCATCACTTTGCCCTTCATAAAATATATTCACCTCAAATGAAACCAACAGGACTGCTTTCGAGGAAGAGCTTTTGGTAACACTTTATTTTAAGGTGACCTTGTTACATTGTTACATGTACTTTGACATGTACTAGCAATAACATAATAATGATGCATAATTTTCTAAATGATTAAAGGAGAACTCCGGTCAATTTTAACATTGAGCTCATTTTTTTGTACATTTGGAGTGCTGTCAATACAGAGAACAACGACAAAAATCGGTGTTGCCTACATCGTGTTATCCTCTTTTTAAAATTTGCACCCTGTTGACTTCAATGGGGCAAGTTTTAAACCTGCTTTTAGCCTCTTAACATCCTTGATGTGTCATTACAAGTGCACAGGTCATGTGAGTGATTCCTTTAGAGTGAACACGGGTGAATCTGACTGCAGTAGATGTGAAAGATATGGATAAAAATGATAAAATTTCAGCCAGCGCACATACCTGTATTTACATCCTGTTTTCGGCTGAAGTCCACAGTAGTCGATTGTCGAGTTCGGGCGCATGATCGTACGTACTAAACCTATGTGCGTGAACTCGACAATCAACTACTATCGAGCGTGTTGACTCTGAAGGAATCACTCACATGGCTGTGCACTTGTAATGGCACATCAAGGATGTTAAAGGGTTAGTTCACCCAAAAATGAAAATTCTGTCAGTAATTACTCACCCTCATGTTGTTCCAACCCCGTAAGACCTTCGTTCATCTTCGGAACACAAATTAAGATATTTTTGATTAAATCTGAGAGCTGATCACTTCTCCATAGGCTTCTAGGTGACCGAAACTTGCTGGCCCAGAAAAGTTATTAAAGAGATCGTTAATATAGTCCAAGTGACTCCAGTGGCTCAATCTTAAGTATATCAAGCGACGAGAATACTTTTTGTGCGCAAAAACAAACAAAAATAACGACTTTATTCCACTATTCATTTCCTTCTCTCTGGGCCTCTAGTTGGTTCACGTAGTGTTTTTGCGTAGCGCGTCTGTGTTACACGTCACCACGTAGGCTCACAATTGGCCGAAGCTGGTCATGTGTGTGATGCGTCTGACGTGCAACACAGACACGCTGCGCAAAAACACTATGAGGCCCAGAGAGAAGGAAATGAATAGTGGAATAAAGTCGTAATTTTTGTTTGTTTTTGCGCACAAAAAGTATTCTCGTCGCTTGATATACTTAAGATTAAGCCACTGGAGTCACTTGGACTATATTAACGATCTCTTTAATAACTTTTCTGGGCCAGCAAGTTTCGGTCACCTAGCAGCCTATGGAGGAGTGATCCAGCTCTCAGATTTAATCAAAAATATCTTAATTTGTGTTCCGAAGATGAACGAAGGTCTTACTGGGTTGGAACAACATGAGGGTGAGTAATTACTGACAGAATTTTCATTTTTGGGTGAACTAACCCTTTAAGAGGCTAAAAGCAGGTTTAAAACTTGCCCCATTGAAGTCAACAGGGTGCAAATTTTAAAAAGAGGATAACACGGTGTAGGCAACACCGATTTTTGTCGTTGTTCTCTGTATTGACAGCACTCCAAATGTACAAAAAAATTAGCTCAATGTTAAAATTGACCGGAGTTCTCCTTTAACCCTAATCATAACCCTGTAGTAAGTACAGTTAATTAATATTACTCAGTACATGTTTGTGTAATTACACTTTAACACTGTCACTTTAAAATAAAGTGTAACCGATTTTTGTATATTGGTTTGGATTTAAAAAAATAAATAAAAAATCAAATACCTTAAGGAAAGTCATCCATGAGAACTTGTCGTAACATTGTACAGGGTTTCTGAAATAGTCCTGCAGCGTCCAGAATTTTCTGTACAAGTTGTAGTCAATAGGAATGGAGCTACAAAACAAAAGCCCTCTGAATTAGACTAACAAACTAGAGTCTGATAACAGGCTAAATAAAGCAAACGCAAGACTTGGGCTGCGTCCGAAATCACATACTCTGTTTCCAATCAGTACTTACTATATGGATCGTTCTTTTTTAGCGCTCGCAAAGTATGAATGTAATCTGGACGTACTACATCCTCTATTATGTCATTATCATGTGACCTACCGGCACCAGTTACATCACTTCACTGTCATTCACAAATCCTCTCCTGTGGCCTCATGGGATAGTAAAGTGTTCATCATATACACACTTCAGAATCTCACCTGAAGTAGTAGGTGATCCGGGTACTTTTTGTCTACTCTTTTAGGAGTACTGTGAATTCAGACATACTACTCTTGTCACATACTGTTTTTCGCCTACTATATAGTAGGGAAGTATGCGATTTCGGACGCAGCCACTGACTATGTAACTTAAAACTCGAATATCTTTTACCACGGAGCAGGTGCATCTTCATCACCCATCTCTCCCTCCTCTACCTCCATCCCATCCTCCTTAACTTCTGCATGCTGGGAAAAAAACACACACACACAAAAACATGTCTGACATCTGATGAACAACTCTCTATAGATGTCTAACTGGCTATGTTTCCATTCAAGATGTGCGTTTCCACCCCATGTGTTCAAGAGGACAAAATCATCACTTCCAGGGAAATTGGCACAAAATATCTATAATAAAAATGGAAGTTGCTGCAATCGGGCAAGAAACTGTCTCTTCTCTTCTCCATCCTAAATGCCTCCGAGCAGCAGACGAAACACAATAAATGCTGTCATGTTCTCCTGCGTTCGGGACTCTTCTGGCAGGGAAATTAACCAAATCATCCTGATGACAGACTTTGGCTCAGGCATTTCAGAAGGATCAAACCAAGATTTGAGATGCTGTGCGAATGCGTTTTATTCGGTAAATGCATTTCCATCATAGTTTATGCCATGTCTTCTAAGAGGATATTGAGAACACCTTTTTTTATTGGGATAAAACATTAATCTGCCTCAATTGAATTTATGCACATCGTCATTTCCATCCAGCATTTTTTTATGCAATATTCCAAAGATGTACATAAAGTATGTGGATTTTCTGATGTCCCCCTGCAGCCAATAATTTTATCCCATAAAAACTCATATTTGATCACCAAAATGAAGCGTTTTTTTCCTGTGAAAATTTCTTCTTCACGCTTTAAATTAGCTTGAATGTAACTCTACACCCTTGCTTCATTTTGTATATGTAGATACATGAATATGCATATTAGTCTCCGCCTCCACTCAAACACAGATCGGCCAATCAGCTGATCCACTCGCTCAGATGCACTGTAGTAAACGCCGCACAATGGCAAGTGGATATATAGGTTTCCTTCAGCCATATATGTTTGAACCAGAGACTGATTCAGAAGAAGCAGAGGAAGAGTGAATTATACAGGCTCGCATACAAGTCCATGTCTCAGAATGGTAATGCGTTTTATGTATCGCTTTTTACAATTTCGGACACATAACGGTAATTAATGTGATTAGCCTTTTGGTTGACTTTGTTATCAAACAGCTAATAATGTGATGCTAATGTCACACAAACCAGGTTCGCGTTCACCATCTCAGAGTTCTAACAATCAGCATCAGAAACGCTTTGAACAACTTCAGTGGAGAAAAGCCCCGCCGCATGTTGACCGGATTGGTTACATGTTTGTGACGTCAAACACCAGCGATTTCAAACCGTGTTTTTGAGACTGTCTTTGGTTCACTGAAAATACTCAGCAATGGTGTTGACTTATGAATTTGCACATGGTTTGTCTTAAAAAAGCATATTAAAAACAGGAAACCGACACAAGCAACATTAAAACCTTGACTTTCACCACAGAGGGTCTTTAACATTATCTTCTCACATGCAGGTAAATCAAGCCCAGCATGCATCATAACTTTACCTGCAGTCCAAGAGTGCTATCCTGCTCATTCTTGTTGAACACGGTGATGTTATCAAGGTTGAACTGACTCTGTAAGTTCAGTCCTGTAACACAGAGGACAAACCTGTCAAAAACAACCAATGAGCAAAGAACTAAGGAAAACAACTAATGTGAAAAAGTATACCTGATTTTTCGGACAAAGGGAAGAGACGTGCTAAAAACAGCTGGATTCGTCCACAGAACACTGTATTCTGAGACTTAGAGAGTCTTCTGAGGAGGTCTGTGGACAAACACATGGCCATGTTAGGCTCCTCCAGCACAGTCGTAAAGAATACTAATGTACTTGACTCGAGTGTGTGCACATGGCCAGTTCATAAGTCTCTGAACAGCAAATCCGTCTGTGGGAGCTAGATTATTTTCCCATTCAACAGGTAAACTCTGAAACAGTCCTTCTGGTCATCAGAAGCAGAAAATCTGCCAGTTTAAATCTAGACTACAGACCCTTCTTTTTAACACCAATCAACTGGACTCCCACTGACAGACAAACACACATCTGTATCCAAGAGAAAAGAGCTGTTTGAAGCTTTAATGTTTACATTTTAAGAGAAATACAATCAATTAAATAAAGTTGCTGCCTTAAATTTTGAAGTACAATGAACTTCGACGTTTAAGTTATTTCAACTTAAATGACATTAAACTGACTTAAATTAGTTGAATCTTGTATAACTTATAAAAAAAGTTGAAAATTGCTTAACTTATTTTGATGAGTTAAAGCAATGTTTTTTTGCTAAAAGAGAGAAATTGACAGTATACTGTAAAACCAGGAAGAAAACATATTCCCTGACACTGTATTAGTCTCAGTAGGACTGCTTAGATGTTCAAATTAAGAAACATTTGCACAGATTTCTACAGTAAAACTGCTTTGAAGCGGTTTGGACTGGATCAAGTCTTTAATATATAAATATAGATATAAATAAACTTGAAACTCACCATTGCACATTCTTAACAAGTAATTTTTTCCAGCGGAGTAAAACGTATTCTGTGAACATGAAAGAAAGAGCAAACACATAAATATAGCCCTAGCTGCAAAACAAATACACTGAACAAACCATTCTGATGATTATTTTTGACAAAATATCTCACTTCGTTTATGATAGCCATATCCACTAACAAAATCATATTTTAACATATTCCACAAGATACACAAGAACTCAATCAGCCAGGTTATTACATCAGTGGTTTATATAAATCTCATATCAGCCAAATGAGTTGAAATAATGCATTTTACTGTAAAATTTTAAATTGTTGATACGCAGAAGACAAGGAAATATCGTTGCGCTCAGAGGAAGGCTAGTTGTAAGTCCAGGTGCGTGAAAACCAATAAAATGTAGAAGAGACTGTAGATGGTTTGCACTCTGAAAAACTAGACAAAGTCTTTAACAAAAAGAATCAATTATTTTAATAGAGCAAGAGCAGACCTTCCAAATTGTTGATCCCCAAAATGGCCAACATGGTAAAATAATGTACAGCTCCACTGATTTAAGCATTGCTCGGTCTGCCACACTGAATCCAAGTAGACTAGTCTCCTGGTTTTTGGACAAACTGTTCAGTTTAAGCAACTGTGCAAAACCTGTTGACTACCCTAATGGGTTTTGTCATCAATTGTGAGAAAGGCTGGTGTGAAAACATAACTTCTATAAGCTTTTGCCAGCATTTTCTAATGATGACGACATTAGAAACTTAGAAAGACTGCCTGAACAGTCTTGCACAGATTTGAAAACAAAGGTTTTTCTGAAAAAAAAACAAAAAACGGTGGATATAGAAACATTCAACTCGGCTCAAAAGTTATTAGCATATACGTGTGAAATTTTAAGCTGTTAGTGGCTCTGGATGGTTTGAAATAGAGATTACTAATTTTCTATGGGACAACTGTCCTATGTGCAACATTTCACAACTTTCGTTTCTATGGGCTGCTAATATAGACTTCAATGGTGGAAGAATAATAAGAAAACTAACAAATACAACAGTTTTCGACACTCCTTTGGTACCTGGCCTCTAAATATCTGTCTAATTTATATCTATAACTAACAAAAACTCAGCACTACCAAATAAAGGCTCCAAACTTACAGACTTCCATGTAGAGACATTTTCTTCAACAAAGGAGAAGATCTTGTCACACTGATCCAGAGGAAGACAGTCGAGAACGTCTCCCAGCAGAAGGAAAGGAGTGGTAGCAGAGCAGATGCCTGTGTAGACACGAGAGATTGATGATCTGCAGATCAGTTTTCATACGCACTTCTGTATGTGCAGACTAACAGGTGTACCTTCAGTCACGCCATCTATACTGATGTAGATCAGAGAAAGGAAATCTTCAACATTCACTTTCTGCTTCACCTGCAAAATAAAACGCAATCATCGGACTCGTACGCAAAATAACTGCATGTATGCCAATGTTCCAAGATGAACATGATAATAAATAATGCACACATGAACTCACTATTTGCTCTTCAAGAACTCCACGCAGAGCTTGATCGAGAGTGGCCTTCTTCTCAGTTTCACTGTGAACAATCACACATCTCAACAGCAATACTAAACTAACATACATTCAAACACATCACTGGAGTTCAAGCGTAATAAACCAACTCCCTGCAGCACATTTAAAAGCATGATTATATTCATAAAAAGCGATTATTACTTTCCAGGCAGATGACTGAACGCGCTGGTCAGGGGTTTACAGTTCCTGATGTCCACAGCACTTTTAGTGGCAGCCTGCAGACAACACACAGAAAACAGCATGACTTCGGCTGAGCAACTGACTGATGATGTGACTGTATTATGACACAAGCAATACAAGCATGATGACATTACATGGATAATAATAATAACACCAAAGTAATAAAGTTTTACTAAGCTGAAAATGTTATTTTGGCCATGTTTGCGCCATGTTTTTCAATTAGTAAGAAGGCATTATTATGGCCTTCACAAACATCAACATCGTTTTTAAAGCAATCACCAACAATTACTGTACATATGACATATAGGTGTCCAATAGGCCAAATTAATTATAAACATATAAAACGATATGGTCTAATATTACATTAGACAAGAGACAGAAACAAAACAAACAAAAGAACAATTTTTATTTTTATATTAACACTCCACTAATAATTTACCGTAAATGTATCTCTGGCTTCGGTGAAGTCGAAGAGAGACGGAGGAGACATCTTCACTCTTTGCTGGCGCTTTGTCTGTCTCGTTCCACTTCCGGTTCTCCTTCTTCTTCGTGTACTGGCGATACACATTTGATGCGCATATCTCCACCTACTGGACTGAATCATGAGTTATTTCTTCCGATTTTTCTTTCCTTTCCCTGCAGTCTAATGCAAAATGTCTCACATTATAATATATTATTCAATATACCAGCTTGGCAGATCAGTAACAGTACGGTTCTTTGATCTCTTTATTGTTTTCCAGATTTGTTTAAGTAACTAGTAAAGTAATGCATTACTGTTAAATTTACATAAAAAGATCTGAGTTACTTTTCAAAATAGAAACTCAAGTTACTGTTTTCCCATGTATTGACGACAGCTCTCCTGAAATCAGGAGTGTTGTGTGCGCTGTGTGAACATGATGCTTATTGTAGTTCAAGACTAAATGTGAGAAGACATTTACTCGTCGTCGTACACTTAATATACAACAAAATTATTGGCTATTATATTACCGTATACAGTATTGGATGAGAGCTGAACTGAGCTGGATGATGACATCACTGTTTTCTCCAGAGCTGCTTTTATAGATGAATTGAACTCATTTCATAATTAATGCATTGTACAGTTAATAAACTAAATTAATTTCAACTGAATAATGACTTGTTTACAACTATCTTTTTTGAGCTGCTTTACGGCAGAATTGAATTGTTTGCATCACTGTATCGTTATTTTCCTGTTTATCTCTGTAAAGCTGCTTTAAAACCTTTGTACTGTATAAAGCACTATGTGAATAAAAGTGACTTGCACAAAAACAGTATTCCTCAAAATGATTAAAACTAGTGAACTGCAAACTTGGAATATAACACAAACCTTCAATATATGATTATGTTAAATAATACAATCATAGGGTGCGTCTCAATCAGGGTCTCTGGCTCCTCCCTCAGTTGTATCCTCCTCTTTTCCCTTAAAACTCATCTTTGATCAGCAAAATGACCTAAAAAAAAATTCCTTGAATTTTTTTTTGTCATGCCTTAAAATATATTGAATGTATCTCTACACCCTTGACTCATTTAGTATATGGGTTCTATGAATATGCAAATGAGCCCCGCCTCCACTCACTCACACCAGCTCAGAGATCCTTCTCGTTGACGTGATTGGTCACAAAGGTAGTTTGTGACGTCAGAAACACCAGCGATTTCAAAGCGTGTTTTTGAGAGTGTCTTTGTTTCACTGCAGTTTCAAGGAGAAAATACTCAGCAATGGTGTTGACTGATGAATTTACACATGGTTGGTCTTAAAGCACATAAAAAAAACCACATAGACATAAAAAAACATTAATTTTTTGGCAGCCAACAGGCCAAGTCTTGGAAAGCTGAGGAAAGAAATATCGCTGGGGGCATAACCAGTTTATTAGAAAATTTATCAGAAGAAAATGAGCTGATCTACAAATGAAATGTGATGAAATACAATCAGGAAAAGCCAAAGGCCATATGCAGCACTGGCTTGATTATTCATTATAAATTTAGTTTAGTTTAGTTAGTTAATTCATACACATTTGATTGATTTTATTTTCTTATTGGCTAAATTACATATACATAAATGCAAATTCTCAAAACATGAACAATGTTTTGTAATGTTTAAAAAAGAAGTAATGCATTATGTTGAGTCAATCTTGCCCTTAAAAAAAACAGAAATATATTCTGACTGTACACGCATGCATTTCTTTTCATGTTTCTGTATGATAGTCTTTGTGTAATATTTGTACTTGTTTATGTGCATGTTATTAAATAATTGAAAAAAGAAACTCAACAATGACTATGAGTCATTGTTGATGACTAAATTTTGTTTAAATTTGTTATGTTTAGTACAGATGTTTAGTACACGACAACGATGTACTAATTTTTTCTTTGCGTTTTTCGCGTACAGATTGCAAAGTTGTCAAAATGATCCCCATTCACACGGATCCACGAAAATGACTAAAGATGCTGTATTCTGCTGCCAGGCCAGTAGTTGACGATGTAACTTTGTAAAGAAACACTTACAGATTGAACACGTAATATGCATGCGCATAAAGTCGGTATTTTCACAAATTTTTGTAGTTTACATGGAGACAATAAATTATCGTTTCAAAAACATGCACTTTGAAACCCGTTTTCAAAAGTTTGCGGTTTCAGGGCCCCAAAACGCTGTTCTGCAAATGAACGGTCGAAAGCATGAAGAGTTTTCCGTTTTTAGCTGAAAACATTGTTCAGACCAGAGCCCGTCTACAGAGAGCCTGCCCACTCCCTATTAAAGGAGAACTCCGGTCAATTTTAACATTGAGCTCATTTTTTTGTACATTTGGAGTGCTGTCAATACAGAGAACAACTACAAAAAACGGTGTTGCCTACACCGAGTTATTCTATTTTTAAAATTTGCACCCTGTTGACTTCAATAGGGCAAGTAGTAAGCCTGCTTTTTAGCCTCTTAACATCCTTTAAGTGTCATTACAAGTGCACAGAAAATGTGAGTGATTCCTTCCGAGTGAACACGGGTGGATCTGACTGCAGTAGATGTTAGAGATATTAATAAAAACGAAGTTAATTCAGCCAGCGCTCATACCTTTGTTTACATCCTGTTTTCGGTGGAAGGCCATAGTAATCGATTGTCGAGTTCACGCGCATAGGTTTAGTTACCAATGATCACGCGCGTGAACTCGACAATCGATTACTATTGCGTTCCACCGAAAACAGGATGTAAACAAAGGTATGAGCGCTGGCTGAATTAACTTCGTTTTTATTAATATCTCTAACATCTACTGCAGTCAGATCCACCCGTGTTCACTCGGAAGGAATCACTCACATTTTCTGTGCACTTGTAATGACACTTAAAGGATGTTAAGAGGCTAAAAAGCAGGCTTACTACTTGCCCTATTGAAGTCAACAGGGTGCAAATTTTAAAAATAGAATAACTCGGTGTAGGCAACACCGTTTTTTGTAGTTGTTCTCTGTATTGACAGCACTCCAAATGTACAAAAAAATGAGCTCAATGTTAAAATTGACCGGAGTTCTCCTTTAAGTCCTATTGTACCGAATTTTGGTTGTAGTTCCACCAGAGTTCCACTGGGGGCGATCGCCATGAGTGCAAAATGAATGGGAGTCAATGGGGCTAGACGGCTAAATTTGTCTCTTTCACCCGATCGCCGTTGAGAAATCTCAGGTTTGATTGTAGATTTTGCAAGTTCAACATGGATTTTAGGTCGAAAGTTGAATGAACGAGTACTTATGTCGTTTTGATTTCTTACAGGTTGAGTTGTTGTTGCCCATAACACGCTAGCATTCTGCTAATGACGTCAGCATTCTGACGTCATTGACATTTTGAAAGACTTTTTAAAGCAAATAAGTGACTCTAAAAAATCTAACACCCAGCAATGTGTAATTTCTTTGCATCTCCTTTCGAATACAACATTCAAATTACTAGACAAAAAATTATATCCTGAGAAAAGTGGATTTTGATGGGTATACCGCCATTGACCTCCATTCATTCTGCACTCGTCCTGTGAGCGCCCTCATATGGAATCAGAGTGGAACTGCAACCAGTTCAGAAGCCGGAAGTGTAGTGAGAGTGAAACTTCTCGCCATATTAGACATTCTCTGGTTCAGACTTAATGAAGCTACAGATGAACACATGGTGCAAATCAACTGACCAGAACAAATCTGAAATGAACTTCGGATTGTTATGCAACACTGGATATCAAAAATAAAATGATGTAGACAGAGAGCCATAACAATCTCAGCCGTGTGGGGTGAAATATATTTATGAGAGCTTTTATTGCTTGTTATTAGGTCATGTTTGGTAAGGACGCAGCATTGGGATTGGATATGAACATAAATTACTTACTGTAATTTCGGACATGTGCTTTTTGTATGACCAAGCAGAGAACCCAAATAAGTGAATCTCTTTCCACATGAATGACACTGATACGGCTTCACTCCAGTGTGGATCCTCTCATGTATTTTCAGATATTCTAGCCGTTTGAATCTCTTGCCACATTGCGGACACTCATAAGGCTTTTCTACAGTGTGAACTGACTGGTGCAGTTTCAGTTCAGAATCTCTAATGAAGGACTTCCCACACTTCGAGCATATATGATCCTTCACG
Source organism: Squalius cephalus (assembly GCF_949319135.1). Lineage (NCBI taxonomy): Eukaryota > Metazoa > Chordata > Actinopteri > Cypriniformes > Leuciscidae > Squalius > Squalius cephalus. The sequence goes on along the minus strand of NC_137128.1, from coordinate 12,383,384 downwards.
CCGCTGTGTCTTTTCAGATGTATTTTTAAATTACCCATCTGTCTAAAACCCTTCCCACACAAAGAACACACGTGAGGCTTCTCGTTTGTATGGAGCTTCACGTGGTCCTTCAGGGCATCGGCCCTAAAAAACCTTTTACCACAATGATCACAGTTATAAGGTCTTTCTCTAGTATGAGTCCGCAGATGTACTTTAAAAACACCGGCCTTTCTGAAACTCTTCCCGCACTGATCACACGTGAACAGATTTTCTCCAGTGTGGATTTTTATGTGATCCTGAAGGCTTGGTTTTCGTCTGAAACTCTTCCCACACTCGTCACATTTGTGCGGCTTCTCTCCGGTGTGGATTTTCATGTGTTCATTAAGGGTTACTTTTAGCTTGAATTTCTTCCCGCACTGATCACACGTGTGCGGCCTTTCCCCAGTGTGGACTTTCATGTGTTCGTTCAGGTTTCCTTTATGTGTGAAACTCTTCCCGCATCCATCACACGTGTGCGGCCTCTCTCCAGTGTGGACTTTCATGTGTTCGTTCAGGTTTCCCTTCTGAGAGAAACTCTTCCCACACTGATCACATGTGTGTGGCTTCTCCATAGTGTGGACTTTCATGTGTTCGGTAAAGCTTCCACTATGGAGAAAACTCTTCCCGCATTGATCACGTGTGTACGGCTTCTCTACAGTGTGGCTTTTCAGATGATCATTAAGGTCTCCTTTTTGAGGGAAACTCTTCCCACACTGATCACGCATGTGTGGCTTTTCTGCGGTGTGGATTTTCATGTGTTCAGTAAGGTTTCCTCTAATTGTGAAACTCTTCCCGCACTGATCACACGTGTGCGGCAATCTATGCAATCTTGCGTGAAAATGAAGATTTTGTTCGCATGAGAAACTCTTTTCACACTGAGGGCAGGAGAAACATTGTTGGGTTTTTCCTTCCAGTGAGTCACTCGAAGACATTTCTTCAGTTTTGACATGATGATGTTTCTCCTTCGCTTCAGTCGGCTCTTCAATCTCCTTATTCGCTTCCATCAGGTCTAAAATAAAAGTAAAAGTACAATAAGTTCCTACAGTTTTATTTCCAGGAAATCATAAAAAAAAGCTCAAATGAGAAGCAATTTTAAAGCAATTGTTTTCAATGAGTCAAAACTAATATGATGGACCTGTTCATATTAGCCTTTATTTTTTATATTATGTCTTTTCTTTTTAGAGGTACAAGTCATGTCATTGGTGACATCTGCTCTGATAAACTGAATGCCTCTAACAGGTACCAATAAACCTCAAACCATTGTATTCATCATTTCATAGCTCTTATGATTTTCTAACGGCAACCACTAAATCTGATAAACTGCCTGAAGTTTTATAACCTAACTGAAGAGTCAAGAATAAACACCAACCTATTTGTTCTTCAATATCTTCCTGTTTTATTCTGCAGGATTCAGGATAATTTATGTTCTCCATGTTCTTTCATAAGCTCTTCTTCACTTGTAGGCTGATTTTACTGGTGCATTTCTGTGGGAGGAGCAGATCTGCACAAATAAATCTGTTATTAAATTGATGCTTTGAGTAATCCACACTGTCACATTTTAAGCATGTTCTGTGTTCATTGATCTAACTATCAAAATGTAAATTTATTTGCTTTAAAACATATTCACATATTGTAATTTAGCTGAGTTTTTGTTCATTGTTTTTATTGTTTTATTGTTGAAAACATTAAATGTGGTTTATCACAGACTTTATAGTTTGACTCAATCTATGGACATCAATCAAATGAACTGTAAGTGTCAATTTACATGTGATCTGTTGACATCAGCATGACAAATGAAGTAAAAATGGGGACTATTGACATGAAATAAATTTGTTTATCAGCGGCTCTGTTAAGAAATACTCCCGAAACAGTCCTTTAGTGAGATGAGAGACCGTTTCATTAACCACAGTTAAATGAAAGCATCATATAGCAGTGTAGCATTAACTTTAACAAACATTGGAATTTGGAAAATTATACACAAACAAACAACACTGAAGAAAAATTGTAGGTTCATTTTTAACGTTAGCGTTATCGGCCCGATAAGAAAATTTGGCTGATATATTAAAGCCGATAAATAGTGGATTATTTCCTTTTAACTGAGACACTTCAGATGTGCACTGTTCAACATGATGGTTTTGGTTTCATTCAAATATTCAAAATTAAAATAAGAAAATATCATTATAATTGTGTGCTTGGGACATGGATTTTAATGGTAAGACTTTTGTTTTTGTAATCAGGCTCTCAAAAATTTCAGATTTATCGGCCAATGTATCAGTTATCGGATTTCAAATGCAAAGATTTATCGGTTATCGTTATCGGCCTAAATTTTCATATCGGTGCATTGCTCTGAAGTTCATCACATCGTTGCCTGCTAAATGTTTATTTCAGCAAACAGATGCCAGAGGTCCATGTGCGTTTACCCGTTTGAAAGCTTATCTGAAAAGAAATGCAGAGAAATGGAAAGATGGATTGTGTTTTCGTTTAACAAACGGAAAATTAGATTTCGGCTCGATTTCTCAATTTTTTGTTGGTGGTTTTCAAATCGGTTTATAGCTTCGATATTTCATTCTTGCATGTGTTCGGCGCTGAAACGCACCTTTCATCTGATTGGTCAAACCGCTCCGTCTCCAGTCCAGTCTGTCAGGCAGAATAAGAGTCACACCGCCAAGTCCCAGTTTAAGGGCCGTGACACACCAGGCTGATGGCCGGCCATCGGTGAGCGTCTTCCACACGTCGGCTCTAGTCGGGCTCACGGCGGCGGCAGTTCGCCCAATCCAGCATGTCGAATCTGCAGTGGAGCCGTCGACGAGAGAGAGATCACTCTGATTGGCTGTACAGTTTAGCAAACAGGTCCCATCCCTAATAATGTTCAATGAATAGGAAAGCCTATTCATCCGTATCTAATGTAATCTACCTCATCAGAAAATTATTTATCAGGAATTTTACTAAGGCACAGCAAGATTTTACTGTAAAAATGGTCTAGCAACACCTCCACTAACAGGTAAAACTCTTCTACTCACTATAGTCTGCTTTCACTGCCTCTTGTGTTTATAACTGTGTTCTTGCAAACTATTATAACTTTCAGGGATTTTAATTTTTTTTAAAGACTGAAAAGTGATGGTGATGTTGAAGTGTGACTGTGGTGTAGTTTATAGCCTAGTTTGACTTCTGCCGATTGTAATTACGCTTCAAAATTCATAAAATATGTATTTATTTGTGAAGATTATCACAATAAACAAAACATGTAGGAATCAAAAGCTTTTGTTAAGTCATATATACCTTATATTCTGCAATAATCAAAAAGCCAATATTGAGGGAACCAGGGTGATGACTTCCAGGTTGTCCCACAGAAATAAGTGATTACCGCAGCACTCCTATCACCCCATGGCCTTCCTTGACAATGCCCTAATTATGAAAATAACTGTAAACAATCAGCGAATCATTCACTCTATGAACACAATAATAATAATAATTTACAAAAATTGGGCACAATGAGATTTACAATACATTTGTTACATTATTTATTAATATTTGTTAATGTTAGTTAATACATACAGTTGTTTGTTAATAGTTTACAGTGCATAAAGTAATATTAACAAATACAACTTTTATTTACAATGCATTAGTAAATGTTGAAATTAACATTAACTAATAATAATGCTGCACAAGTTTTGTCCATTCTTTATTCACGTTAACTAAATTTGTTAACTAATAAAACCTTATTGTTAAGTGTTACCGAAATGAGAATAGACTGAGAATAGCTCTTGCCATATATTTTTGTTATATATCATGTCACATTAAAATACCAAAAGTTACGTTATTCTCTTGACGTCTGAAAAAATGAAATATAGGCTATATCAAATTAAATTTTACAGATCATTCAGTCAAACTGACGGATAAGAATATGTGTAGCGAAAAAGGTGCATATTTATGCTTTTTATTCATTTTGGATTTATTGTATAAAGTGATATGAAAACAAAAAATAAAATTATGAAAAAGCGCATATGTGATGATAAATACGGTCGAAATGATCCGAAGGCACCGGAAGAAAATACGCACAAATAGCGCCGTACCAGCTGAAAACAATTCAGAAATGACCCTGAACAAACTGTGTTTTTATAAGTGTGTAAAAATGAGAAGCGCTGTGAACTAACCTCAGCTCAGGGGAGTCTGTCACTGACGTAACATAAGGGGCGGGCGCTAGTGGTGACGTCTTCTTCTTCCTCTGATTTGATTGGCGGTTGGCAACCAGCTTTAAAGGCGCGTTACCGCCACCCATAGATATCATATAAAGGCTAGATGGCTCGTCCGCGCTGCTGGCCAATGGAGCTCGACATCCGCACACGGCGGCCATCTTACGACAGGATGCTCGCTCACTCATAACATGGTGCATGTACTTTTAAATAACCATAACTTGCTCAATTTTCTACCGATTTTCAAACGGTTTGGTTTGTTATAAACGTCAGAGATGTAGCTATTATACTGCATACATATGAATAATTATGTTCAAAATGTTTAAGCATTCAGAATTATAGCCACGTTAATAACGTTTGTAAGAAACCAAACCGTTTGTAAATCTGTCCAGATTTCAGCGAGATAAGAGGATTTGTGTGCGTGCTGCTCACTCACCTTAATTCACAGAGTCCTGTCCTAAGATGGCCGCCGGTGATGCCGGAAGTGACTCCGCCTTAAGACATCTAGCCTTTATATGATATCTATGCCGCCACCTACCAGACTGGAGTGTGGAGCAGGCGAAAGAAAGAAAGAAAGAAAGAAAGAAAGAAAGAAAGAAAGAAAGAAAGAAAGAAAGAAAGAAAGAAAGAAAGAAAGAAAGAAAGAAAATTCTCTCTATTATCCCAGTAGTCTTAAAATGACCTTCTAAGAGGCTTTTAACAGTAATATTTTGATGATCTTTTTCATTTTTCTCCGATCTTTCTTTCCTCCTGAAATCCGTAAAAATAGGGCACTGTATTAATTTAACGGTATTTTCCGTATTTATTTTTTAAAGGTGTTTTACCTGTATTTTGAATGTTGAACTTCATTGCGTTGTGTTTTAGCGTTAACGAAAATGACCTTTTCTTTATTTGTAATAGCTGACTTTCTGTCCTCCATTACACATCCTTTTGAAGCTGTCAAAAGGCTGCAAACACAAGTCAACAAAAACTCAAAACACTTCAGATAAATGTGAAATTACACAATGGTAGCAGAACAACACCAACATAATGCCGAGAACTGACACCATGATGGTGGGATAGACTGAGAAGCTGCTAAATGAAAGCCATTCACCACTTTACTATATAACTGTTATCAACACTACCCTCTACTGACAGATGATTGAATTATTCTTCACATAGCATTCAAAATTTCTCCCAATCTGCCTTATTATATGCCCATCTTACACCATAATAATTACTTTTTTTTCACAGGTCACTGGAAAATGATCACTGCCTATTTTATAATTAGATACTGACAATATACATTTACAAGCTAATGATGCTGACACTATTGTGATATCCAAACATGACATTCCACCTTTCCATCTTCCATCTTTGACTATTCTAGTTGGTTTCCCATTATTTAGACCCACTGAAGAGTTCTCTTCCATGGATTCTTCTATCCCCCATTTTTATCTGTAACCCTGCTAACCCCAATCACCATTATGAGCATTAAAATCAACACATAATCATTTTGCTTGACATTTCTCCCATGGCCCTTTTCAAAATATCTATTGTTAATTCTGACCACGGATAACTTTAATACTTTAATTGTCCTCTATATTATATTTAAAATCCTGTCCATTAGCGATCGAGCTTCTGGCATTCCAATGAAGCAACAGGAAATATATGATATTGATGATAATGTTACAGAGCTCTACAAAAACTATTGGCACATTTGGCAGTGACATACATTTTGTGTTTTGCAAAGTTTGTAGATTCTTTTTTTCACATGTTTCCATGGTATGCTGGAAAACAATGATAAGATCTGGGGAGTTGCACTCACAAACACCTGTTGCCAATATTGAGCAATACATCTATGGTATATCGTCATTTATAAATGACACAGAGATTAAAATTGCATTTAAAATACAATAATAATATTCAACCAAAAAATGTTTTACATTTTTGGATTATCATATTTGACATTCCCCATAGCCAATAAAATTAAATTCTATGTGCCATGTGCTTGACATTTGTTGCAACAAGGAAGTAAAGGAGACATTAGCACATGTTAGGTCACATGCTGTCAAGGCTCCTTTGTGAGTTTATTCAGGAAATACATATAAAAAAAAAAGAGTTTTAAGTTTTTGGTAAATTTTAACGCCAATTTGAATAAATCAATAACTCAAGGACCAAAAACTCTGCGTTATGCATGAATGACAAAGTCCTTTTATGGGATACATATTTTCTTGAGTATTGCCTGTGTTTTAGGTTGATGTTAGTAAGTTTTATAGAAGACAGAGAGGAAAAGCTGTCCCTTTTCCAGAAGTATTGATGATAGTGACGGCAGTGCATCAGAAAATAAGGGCATAGTACACTGTAAAAAATGTTATGTGCTACTTACTTAAAAAAAAAAAGAAGGTAAAAATATTACACATGATATTTTTGAGTAGTTAAGGCTTGATTTCTTTCATGGAATCTACCTGAATAAATCATGTAAAATCCCCTAAATTATTTACTCTATTACACAATGAATTTCATATTTTTAGGGAAATATGCTTGTGTATTTTAAGTTGACTCTCAAAATCGTGTGAATTTGAATGAATGGAAATAACCTATCAATATGTGACATTGAGTTATGTTGAATAATTAAAAACACTGTATGCTACTACCACAGAACATACACAAACTTGTTATTAGCAAAGTTATTGCTTAATGATCAATACAGTTATTCACAACCTAACCATAAGCCCTACTCTTCTGCACAATGATAACGATCAACGAACATAATAGAAACTCTTTCAAATGTCAAACATAACTGAACATTAAACATTACCAAATGTTTCCCTTTACTCAAAAACACATAAAAATAACACTTCATTTCAATATTTGCAGCAACATAGACGAGAACAAGAAAACAAGTCTGTGTTGGCTCTGTACTTTGAGCAGCTTTAAAGATTATTTTTAAAGCACTCTTTTTTACGTGTCCTTTTAAAAGCAATGTTTAAAAATAGACCTATTTGATTTTTTTTATAGCTATTTTATAATAAATCCAAAATCAAAATGTGAAAAGTACTACATTAGGAACTACAAATTAGTGTCCTCTGCTGCCATCGACTGGTTATAATGGTAATGTCATAATGTCATTTTTATTTTAAAAGTCTTTGTTTTATTGTCTGGGGTCCAAACATCCAAGTGTGCACAATAGAGGAACGGCCCCGATTGCGCAGACCTCCTAAAAGAGTTCAGTTTAGTATGAAAAGTCAGCTTAATATGCTGGAATTTCTCAGATATCTGAAAAGAAGGAGGCATAGTTATACATCTCTAAACTGTTTTACTCATTTGGAATACAGTGTCAGTTAATTTATTTACCTTAATTATTATTTGTGGAGCAGAAAAGGGTCTAAACAGACAGCCTAACTAATGCTAAACTGTGGCTTTGTAATCTGGTTTAAAATGATCTAAAGTTGACCTACACTCTTAACCCTTGCTGTAAAAAAAGGCCAAGTTTTGACAGCATCATACCATTTTCCATTAAAACAGTAATATCCCGTAGTTATATTTGTCATTTTCGGAAAAAATAGCCTACAGGAATATACTGTGAATTAACACCGCTCAAAGTCGACGCTCAGAGGCTGTTTTCCCAATCACACCCTATACCCTCATTCACTATTCCCTACATTAGTTCACTAATATAGTCCGCTTGAATGAAAAGAAGTGAGTGAATTGATACTGATAAAAACACCTTAAATTAACACTGTTCAGTGTTTATATATACACACTCAGAGTGTTATAAGTAACGCTGAAGCAGTGTTAAAGTTAATGAGATAATTAAGTGATTAATTGAGTGATGATTGAGCATCATTGAAGACACCTGATGTTAACAAACAAAATAACTGAAGGAGAAACTCACAAATTGTAAGTCATCGGTATGGTGATCAGTGTTTGTTTTAGTTGGGTTATACTGGCAGTAGTTTACTGTAAAATGCAGTTTTTTTTGGTCACCACTGTGGTGAAGAGTAGAGCCTGTGCTTCAGTCCAGGAGAAGATCTACAAACATTGCTGATTTGCTGCATGTTGCTTTATTTAACAGGCGGTGACTGTGTAGTTGCTGGTCCACTGGAAATCTCTTTATTTACAATAGTTTTTTAGTGGTCTCAAATTATATAAGTTCACAGTAATACTTTGCTCACATTATATATCTGCAAACAGTTTATCAGTATACATAAAGTTTGTGTATGTTTTTTTTTACTATTTTTTTTTTTTAAATATTACATATAATAAGTGACACATTTAAAACATTTACACATATGTCTACAAAACTTCTGGATTTATATATTTTTCTCACAAAAAATGATGCAAATGAAACAAATTATTTTGGCAACATATACATGAAAAATTATGTTTTTTTGTGTTGTTTTAATTTTGATAATCCATTTCATATTAAAATTGACAGAACCCCCACCACCACCTTTCAGACCAGCGCTACACCCCTGAACATTAGTCTGAGACGATGGACTTCTGGTTAAGAACGGAGATGAACTCATAATAATCAATACTCATAATAATTGTCAGATCCCGTTAAAGGAATAGCCTTGGTTTCTTGAAGCGCAGCAGTACGTTTGGGATAGCTAATTTAGGCTTTTTAAAGTCTCAACTGATTGATATTTACTTTGCCATTTCCAAATTCAACTCCACAAATGTGCATTTCTCAGAATTATAACATTGTGGATGGGATGAACAGAAACTGACGAATTAAAGCCTGTTTAATTTTTATTTTGACATTATGTTATGCACCTAGGGAGAGGGCAAACTAGGAAATCGCCTACAATTGACCATGAAAACTTGCATTTAATCATTATTTTCATTTCTAAAAAAAAAAAAAAAAAAAAAAAAAAAGGAGGTATACATTCAATATAATTATTATTTGTAGATTAAATTATTTCATACATCTTTGGAAAAAGGATAACTTTTGATTGGGTGGGCCACTGGTCTGCTGTTTGCTTCAGTAAAGATCACAAATTATGGAAACAATCATGCCTCTCTTTTTTAAAAATTTGAACTTATTTTAACTTGAGCGCCATGTTTTTAATACCCAGCGTCATGCGCACGAGCAAGCGCAATGGTCAAACACATTTGTATGTGTTTACATGCTAGACAAACAATGAAAAAGCAGAGCAGTGGAGATCTTTTCTGTGTGGTTGGCTCCTAAGCTGTTTCACCCAAAAATATCACAATACAGAAGTTAAGTTCGTCGCAAATTTCATTTAATACAGACTTAGTGCAAAAAGCACAATCAAAAATGGAAACACTCACTAGTTTTCACTAAAGATGCATTAGGCCTAATACCCAGCAAGCTATTTTGCATTTAAAAGATGTCTAATAGCCGTCCAAACACAGTCCTGACGTCTAGGCTAAAACAAGGCAAAATTTGGGCTGTCATTGAAAATGTAATAGATGTCTAACCATAGCCCAATAATAGACACACAGGCTACGCATAGCACATGTCAAAGGAATGAAACCAAACACATTGTAATCACTGTTGACTTTGCTTACATGGTGGAATATCATACATCTCGCAAGTTATTTTGGCAAGAACGGCATGTAACCAAATTCAAGGTTATTTTGGCTAGAAGCGGTTTACTCATAGCCAGACTATATGGGGTCTATATTAGGCTATTGCTTGCTGGGTATCCAGTAAATCTTTCAAGAGAGGAGTTTGCCTGGTTGTTCTGTAATCCATGTTTACTCAGCTCCCAGACCTCCTGCAACAAAAACAAAAAAGACAAACAAGTCAGATAACAACTCAATAACAATTTTTTATGCATTTTTATTGTATTTCTGTAAAAACAAACAAAACCTGAAATTACACTCTTGGCAACAAAACAAATAAAAAGAAGAGTCTGTTACAGGAATAGTGGTGTGGAGAGTAAGGATGGAGGTCAGATATTTTGTCAATCATCATGAGTTTGAATCCCGATCCCATTCTTCTCTCCTATAGATTGCGGCTCATGCGGCTCACATTGTTCAAGACACCTTTAGGGTTAGTGGTGGGAATGCCTGAGATTCACTGGGGGGGGTGGGGGTATATTTTTTATTTTTAAACCATAGATTCCCACTATATTTATGCATGAAATTTGCGTAGCATTTGGATGGTATTATGTGGATAAAAGATGTAAATCCTCTACATTGTGAAGTTGAACTGGTCCCCCCTTGAAATTCACTCTATGAACTCACAGTCCCCCTGAGACTCCTTGAATTTGCTTTGCATTTGCAAGTGTGCTCGAGGAGATCTGCAGTGTGTGCTTGTTTATGCCTCATCAGCACAATGTGAGGAAACTGATAACTGAACTTTTGGGTGTTGCAGTTCTGTCACTTGATAAATGTTGTTCAAAAGTCTCACTCCACCCTCAGCAAAGCCACCAGTATAAACTCTTCTCTATGTGTTTAGGTTGCAGGGGAAGTTAAAAGCTCTTAAGCCAGCACATTTTCATAACACATTTGGTTTACAATTTTTCTTCAGTTGCAGAATGACTATTATTATTATTCTTTTTTTATTAATTATCTTTGAGTGTGCAAGTTTAAAAAATGTTGCAATTCCCATTATCACTCCATGGTTTTTGAGATGACTGGATACGCTCCAGCATCCCTGCAGAGGACAAATGCTTTGGAAAATGGATGGATAGATGGATAGTCTGTGACTGGCAAACAAAAAACAGAACATGTAAAGTATCCAAAAAATTACCACAAGAATTTCACTTAAATTTATATTTTTTTGTGACAATTTATGAATTGTTTCACAAACAATTATTTGCATTCTGACAGATTCTGCACGAATATATATAAGGGTTGCTTTACAATTACTTGTAACAATTGCCAAAGAGACTACATGTGCAAATATGCAACATGTTCTATGAATGAGGCCCAAAAAAGTATTTTGAGTAAAGGGAACAGGTAATCGAATGCCTTTGGTCATCACCTGTCCATTAGATTGTGCTGTTTCCAATCGTTGGAAACTATTTTTCACTATACTTGATATACAAATATTGTCGAAAATCATTTGAAAAAAGACTAAAACTGACTTTCGAAACCACCATCTGCATCTCTAATAAATCAGATCTCCTTTACTGTGTTAATTTTTATCTACCTCATAAGACAATAAAACAGAAATTATAGTTTTCCAATGAAACCGAGCCAAAAGTTATGGTTTACCATTTGAATGCCGGCCAAGAATTTTAGGCATGCACCTTAAATTCTTGGCAATGCTCCAATGCAGATCCACTCTGATGCATTTTGGGATGGCTTTTTTTAATTTATTTTTTTTATTGATTTAAAAACAGATGCTAAGCATTGATGATTATTTCTCGGAAACGAAATGCTCTCCTTAAAAGAGATTTATTGTAGATACCTGACAGGGTTTGCTGTAGTGCTCATTAAAATGATAAATGCTTAAGTGAGCGGCATCCATGCATGCAATACATCTGACTGCGCCAAAAAGGAAACACAATCATTCCTTTCAAAATGTGCTAGTGGATATATTAATTTCAATTATGTTAACCGTTATTACAGAGCAAACAGCATGAGACATTCAGTTTGTGACATTGTCCAACAAAGAGTTTTGTTCAATTCTTTGTAACTCGTGGCAGTCAACAAAATGCTGACTTGTGTGACAGCTTTAGCATCGGTTAGTCTGGAGGTGATACAGAAGTTGACATCAGGTCGGTTTGGTTATACTTGTTAACTTCTTTGCAGAAGTGTTCTCATAAACCTCTCAGTACAAAGCTGAGCATATATTGCTACAGATTTGCAAATGCTTAATTCTTTCAATGTTAAAACACTTTCCTCTTTCCCAGTGTAATATCAAGAGACAGCATTCATAATGCGAGACTTTTGAAATGTGTTGAAACTGTGGCTTTTTAACTTCTTCAAAGCTTTGCTGTGTTTGTTTGATTATCCCAGTTAGGCCGACATAACAGCATTGTCTAACCAAATAGCCTGACTGGACCCTCTATTCAATCAATGGCAGATGGGGATAGTGTTGGGGAAACTTGTTTTGCAAATTTGATATGCTAGTGCCACAGAAACTTCTGTACTTTTAATTGGACTTAATGTGGTTCTTGTCTAATTTGTAAAATGCCACTTTAAAATCATACTGTTCACAGTCCATACATTTTCAAACACAGAAGAAATATTCTGAATATTACTGTTTACATGGAGGTCTTCAACAACCACAGTCTAATAATGCTGCAATGTCTGAGAGAGGAGAGAGACTTCATGAACCCATTATGCATCTAAGAGAGAGAAGAACAGAAGATCTAAACGACATCACCTTATTATACAGTTGTGGTCATAATAATGTTAATAATTTTAACTAAATAAGAGGGGTAACAACAGGATGATCAGAGTAAGTTGTACTTATTTAGTCTAATGTTGGAAAATATGGTTGTTCAAATATGCAGAAGATGCTGGAAAACCAAAGAAGATGAACAAATCTTAGAGGATTTTTCTGAAGAACAGTGTTTAACTGCTCAGGACAATTAAGGGAATCATGTCAACTACGAAAAAGAAAAAAAAAGCAGCCATGGATCATCCAGGTAAAGAGACACATGCAGTATTAAGAATCAAGTGTATGTAAACTTATGAACATTTTGTAAATTCATTTACTGTTTTGTCTTGTGGACAATATGTAAACATCTATTATGTGAAATAGCTTATTCATGGAACTACTACATAAAAAAAAAAACAAGCAATTTTTATAATCCCTCTTATTTTGTTAAAATTATAATTATTATTATAATTATTTTGAGCAGATTCTGCAAGGTTTATTTAAACTTATAACCACAACTGTATGTTTACAGTATAGGGCCGCCAGCAAGTTACCATTTGAGACTGATTACATAAGAAATGATAGGAAAATAAATATAGATAACTCAAAAGTCAAGATAAGTCACGGTAATGCTGAAAACAAGATTAATTTATTCAATCAACTGCCAGCCCGTAAAGCAAAAATAATCTGCCTCCCCAAGAATAAATCTGTAAGTGCGCTGAATGCTGTTACAGGAAATTCCTGAGATGTTAGAAGACGGCAGAACACTTCCTTAAGTGTTGGAAGTAGCCGTGCAAGTAGTCAATTTAGCCAGAACGAAGCTGCTACACAGAGTAAGACACTAGAAGAAGCCGACTAAACAATCATTTTGACAACAACAAAAGAAATGATGTTGTATATTTTGGTAATGTATGTAGACATTTAATGAAGGTTAAAGACACATTTCAGGGCCGAGGCCACTGACCAGACCCAGATCTGGGGGTTCGGGGTTCGATTAGGGGTTCTGTCGCCGAGGCGTCCGGATCAGCCGTGCCCTTCAGAACCTTCAAACGCTTGCCAAACGCTTCCTTTTTTGGGTAGAGCAAGAAGTCATACACAAGAGCAGCAGCCACCCCACCGATCATGGGTGCAATCCAGTATATCTATACAAGGAAATAATTGTTACATTTGATAAAAATTTTATTTTGCACATAGTACGCAAAAGAACAGAACCAAACATTTTCTTTTCTGGCCTATGAATGCTTTTGAAGAAGTAATACTATGTCACAATGTTTATAATGCATTAATCAAATATATCCAAATCATAAAATGACTACTCTCTACCCTCAGCAAAGCATTTAAGTTGCCATTCATTTTTGTTTTCACTCAAACAGCAATTGCAATTTGTTCTGATAAAAACCTTGTTGATAAAATGAGGTGCGAACTCACCCAGTGGTTTTTAAAGGATTCAAGAATGACGGCTGGTCCAAAAGATCGAGCAGGGTTGATGCCGCAGCCGGTGTAACTGATCTGGGGATGAGAATGATGAGCTTGTAAGGTTATGCATGCAGCAGAAAAGAGTCTTGACTAAGCTTGGTTGGAAATCTACTGATCTAAGAACATTGCGTATCATTTACGTTTGGTTGATGAAAAGTCAATTATCAAGTGCTTACTGCTACCAGGTGCCCTAAGCCCACTGATAGTCCGATGGCTAGGGGTGCAGAGCCTGTGACATCGGTCCGGTGTTTGTCTGTTGTGGCCAAGACACAGAGGACCAGCTGAAAGGTTGCAAAGAGCTCAATGGCAAATCCCTGTCCCTGTGACACACCGTTACTCAGCTATAAGGAAAATAAGAAAAGAAAAAATATTGGATTACCTTGCAATGATGCAAAAAGTTCAACATGATACTACTACTGTCATATTACAATCATAAGACAAGATAATAAATGTGATTTCAAGAATACCTCCTAACATCTGATTGAAATTTGAACATTTGCACCATTACTGTTAGAAGAAAAAGACAGCTCATTTAACAAACATTTACCCCCATTAGCAGGGAGTGTAGTCACACTACATGGGAAAAATTGTCACAGTGGGAACCTATACCATTAAATATCGTAGACTTTTTATAGTAAAATTTAAACAGTAAAACAATTATGAAATAAAATAAGAAAGAGCAAAAATGGAAAATATAATATAAACAAAATCAAACAATTGTTTTGGCCAACAGAAATGGAAATTAAAACATTAAAAGATAAGAAAAGTTAATTATTGCCTTTGTATTTTGTTATGGCACTAAAGCAAATTGTTCAAATATTACCTGGAAAATATTTACATTGTTTATTGAGTTGACAGCTTATGAAAATGTATTATGTATATGTATAAAAATAATTACATTAAACATATTTCCCTAATATTTTAAATGCACGTTAACTTCGTTTTTTTCTTTTTCATGGACTCCATAGAACCCTTTTGCAGCCCCAAATAAAAAGAAAGAAAGAAAGAAAGAAAGAAAGAAAGAAAGAAAGAAAGAAAGAAAGAAAGAAAGAAAGAAAGAAAGAAAATATTCTAGTTTAAGACAATTTTGAGTTTGAAATCAACATTCAAAAATCACAGCTTTTGTGTAACTTATAGTTACTAAAATATCCCCATATGACAACTAACCATGTAATACAATTTTGAATAGTATTAGTGGTTGAAATGTAATACTCTGTATAAAGCAACTTACCATATTGAGCCCCAGTGTTGTGTCAGGGTCAGGGCTAACTTTGAACATAATGCCACTTGCCAGCACAGCTCCCAACATCTGGGCGATGACATACATGAAGGCCCTGAAGAAACTGATCTGACAGCTAACCAAAAGTCCTAAAGTAATAGCTGGGTTCAAGTGGGCTCCACTGATATGCCCCAAACTCTGAGCCAGTGTGGCAATCGCCAGACCAAAAGCTAAAGCTACTTTAACCTCTTGGTCAGGATATCTGTTATGCCTGTTTCCAATGGCAGAGGCTATACCAATAAAAACAAAAATGGTCATCCCAACAAACTCGGCCAATACTGCCCGCCAAAAGGACCAACTTTTAAGCTCTCGTGCCATTACAAGAATTGTTCCTCTTCTGCCTTTTAACTGGTAAATGAAAATGCCTGCTAAGCTACCACTTATAAACACTTAGTGAAAGATGACTGACAGGAAACTGGTTTTAACAAAGGAACCACAGTTTTAGACCAGAAAACGGTAGGAGGTAGTTAATTGCTAACTGTCCGAGAGCTAGTGTCACACAACAACCCTATTAAATTGTAGTTCTACCAGAAAGACTCGGGAGAATAAATACCTTAACAAGTATACATTAATGAACAGCTCAGCAAGCAAAATTATGATATAAAGTTCTTTGGCGTAGACCCCGTCCGTAGCTGCATTCCGAGGGTACGGAATCTGCATTTCCTGCCTGAAGACGAAGGCAGGGGCGCAGCCGACCCCCAGGGAGGCATGGGAAGGGACCATCCTTGTGGTGGTGGGGGAGGATGGTGGTGAATGTAGGCATCAGCATCTGCAAACTCAGACATGTGTAAGTTTCGATCTTTTATACTACAAGTATTTAGAGCACGATTGGATAATGAGAAGGTAATCAGTGACGTAACGATTGAGTCGTCCCGGCAGAACTTACGCTAAAGCTTAAATTTCTACCAGAAAGACTCGGGAGAACAAATACCTTAACAAGTATACATTTATTAACAGCTCAGCAAGCAAAATTATGATATAAAGTTCTGTGACCAGGAGGGGGGGCACTAATGCACGACCACCCCAACCTACTACCCTGAGGAGCAGACCACACCCACCAATAAGGTTTAGAGGCCCACAAAATAATTTAAAATAAAGAATTTATTGAAGTTGAACAATTAAGAGCATCTCTAAAAGCAAGGCAGTTTGCCACAGTGTATCTCTGGGTCTGGCTTTAGTCGGAAGTTCCCCCCACACTCCCCCACTCAGAGGGTGCCACTACTCGACTGGAAGATGAACTGGCCCCCCAGCAGATGAACTGGAAAGGCGAAACAAGAGGTTACTTTGGTGCAGCCCATGGCTGCCAATGGTTGAATTGCAATGATTCACTAGCACACTACACAGGCTATTACCTGGGGGTAAGGTGTGCCCGGCTCGCTCCCAGGTACTTCAGCTGGCCGCTCGTTCTGACACGGCCCCGTCAATGAGGCCTGGGGAAATCCACTGCAAACATGGGACACACTTTGAAAGAAAACACCACAACACACCAAGGTTCAAGTGAGACTTCACCGCAATCTTCACACCAACAGTCAGCAGGCGGTTGACTCAGGACAGTGGCAGGCAGGCAGCGACGTCGGCGGTGCTGGAGTGCGATATTCAGTCGGGTACACGCCAGGGGTGAGGCAAGCTGGATGGTGGGGTTACAGTTACACACTTAGAGCGAAAAGCTGGAGGCCTCAAGCTGTAATGCAAACTGGTAATGGCAAAGCACAATGATGCAAAGGCTTTATAGGACAATGCAACAGCACTCATGGAAGTTGGCTACAACACAGGCATGGCAGCAATAATGCACATCAAGTATGGAAGCCACTAGAATAGTACAGTGGGGCTGGTGGGTCGTTGGCTACGACACAGGCACGGCAGCAATAATGCACATCCAGTATGGAAGTCGCTAGAATAGTACAATGGGGCTGGTGGGTCGTTGGCTACTATACAGGTGATCTGTCTATACTGGACATATACTAATTAACAAGACTTTGATCACAATAAATGAGGGGGGAGACGGGCAAGTGCTGGAGGTATATTTCAAATGTTCTACAACTCAAACAATCGCGTTAAGTGGGAGTGTTTACTTAGCTTGCAGTAGCCCCAAGTGATTCCTCTTGTCTCGTCAGATGCGGTCGTCCACTCCAGGGTAACCAGGCAGCACTATTCCCCGACTGGTAATCCGGAGCTCACCACAAATCCACATCTCACCCCCACAAGGTCTGCCTGAAGACTAAAAGTCACAAGCTTAATAGGATTGCTGGTAAGAACTTGAAAAAGGAATTTTACGAGACCCTTGACCAACATAGTACGTGCCTCTTGGACATTTTCAGAGCCAAAAAGGGAGTTGCTGGTCAGCTCTTGATGAACCTTCTGATGCAAACAAAGGTTAGTTAGAAGTCCCAAAAATGTATCCTAGATATGTCATAGAAGAAAGTAGATTGATATGAAACCTGTAAAAACTGCAATATAGACTTCATAGTTGATCTCTGAGTAAATGTTTAAAGGCTGTTATGAATTCCTTAAAAATAATGTATTAATAACAAGTGGTTGGATTTAATACAATTAAATTTTTTCCACACAAGCTATCAGAGCCAACTGAACTGATATTTTAACAATGTCTTTCCTAACTTTCTGGGCCGGCAAGTTTAAATTACAGAGAAGCCTATGGAGGAGTGAGACAGCTCTCAGATTTCATCAAGAATATCCTAATTTGTGGCTTCCGGTAATGGCGGAGAGACGAGTGGTCGCATAATTCTAAAGCTCCCGGCGGGGTTGAATCCCCCTCAAGGTTGAACGCTATTTTATTGATATAAAAGTTACTAGAGATAATGCCAGGGGGACGGAAATCAAGAAACAAAGGAAAGACTCCGGTTAATTCAGAAGAGAACGTTTTATCACCGAGTGACAGCAAGGATAGTACCTCGTGCGCTGACAAGCTAACAAGCGCCGATAACATGGAGGCTGTGAAGGTCAGCATCATTGCCGAAATAAAACAAATACACACGGACATCTCTAAAGAAATCAGCGAAGCAACGGGCCAACTCAAAAGGGAGCTTGGTGATTTTAGAGGAGAAATGAACATCAAATTGAGCGCTATTGAGACCGACATAAAAGACGTAATGACTAGAGTGGAGGCGGCTGAGGACAGAATCAGTGAAATGGAGGCCTTTAGCACGGATGCAAGAGATATGCTATCCCACTAACTTGAACTACAGGAACAACTCCAGACACGGCTTGAAGACTTAGAGGCACGCTCACGTCGAAACAATGTACGGATCCACGGCATAGAAGAGGAGGCCGAAGGAGACGATATAACGGGTTTTGTGGAGAGATTTATCAAAACAGAACTAGCTCTTCCCGACACCCCTCTCGGAATACAGAGGTGTCATCGCTCACTTGCTGCTAAACCTCCTCATGGGGCTAACCCGAGATCAATCGTCCTATGCTTTCTAGAGTTTCAAGTCAAAGAACGGGTGCTTCAATCTGCTTGGAAGAAAAAAGATATTCAGTACAACGGGAAGCGCATTTTCTTCGAACAAGACTACACCAGTGACATTTTGGCAAAGAGGAAGGCCTATGCACCCATTAGAAGAGCTCTTAAAGAAAAAAATCTTCGCTGCCAGACGTTACACCCAGCGCGTCTCCGTGTTCACTTCCAAACCGGTACAGTGATTTACAGAGATCTTCAAGAAGCCGCGAACGACCTGAAGGGAAGAGGAGTTATCAATACCAAAACTTTCAACCAAGTGACTAAATACAAGGACCCTTCTGGACCAAGGATGGTGAAATCGGCGTGGCAAAATGCAGGTACCTCACGACGTCAACGGGAGAGGATCAAAGGCATTCAAGAAAAATTAAAAGAATTTCGCCGCAACGTAGACGCCACTAGCTAAGGTCAATATCATGATGTTCACCGGTGAGATTTTTCTTAACAGTTTTCCTTAACTCTAAGTGTAATCTGGACCTTGCCGCTGGGAAATGCTTGCTTGTTTTCTCTACCACGCGAGCTGCTCTGACTGACTTAAGTCAGAGGATACGACTCGCATTGAGAGGGACTCCTTTGGTTTTAGAGGATTCCACTTTCAGCTTAGAAGTGATTATGGCACTTCACCTTTAGAAGTCGATTCTGTTCCTGTTCATTTGTTCTTTATGTTTTATTTTTGATAGACCGACATTTTATACTTTTTTTCTTAGCCATTCAAGCTGTTCAATAATAATAACGTTCCCTAAAAAATAAAATGATTAGAGAGAAATATAATTTTATTACTCTTAATGTAAATGGCTTACACAATCCTGTAAAAAGGGGTAAAGTTATAGCTAAAATGAAGAGAGAAAAGCAGGATGTCATATTTTGGCAAGAAACGCACCTTTCAGATACCGAACATGAAAAACTTAAAAAATGGTTTAAAAATTCGTATTATTCTTCGTTTAAACATGGTAATGAAAGAGGAGTTTCAATACTCATTTCAAATCATGTAAATTTTCAGTTTACCTCACAGGTGACAGATGCTGATGGACGATACATTTTAGTAAAAGGATTCATTGATCATAAAGAGGTTACATTGGTGAACATTTATAGACCTCCTGGGCATAATAAGCAATTTACTAGGAAAGTTTTTGATTTATTATGTATGGAAATGTCTGGGGTGGTGATATGCGGGGGGGACTGGAATATTCACTTGCATCCTTCACTGGACTCCTCATCTAAGACGAAAAAGATAAAATCAGAGGCACTACATATTAAAAAAATAATGAAAGAGCTAAGCATTATGGACGTTTGGAGAGACATACATCCACATGAAAAGGTTTATACATTTTTTTCCCACTCTCATTCTATTTTTTCTCGACTAGATTATTTTTTCATGCTCAATTCTGATAGACATAGGATTATTGATTGTAAAATAGGAGTCAGAGACATCTCGGATCACGCAGGGGTTTACTTAATAATACATTTAGATATTAAACGAAAAGAAAGGATCTGGAGCAGGTGTCACCAACCCTGCTCCTGGAGGGCTACAGTCCTGCAGATTTCAGCTCCAACCCCAATCAAACACACCTGGACCAGCTAATCAAGCTGTTCAGGGTTGCTTGATAATTACAGGCAGGTGTGTTGGAACAGGGTTGGACCTAAAGTCTGCAGGACAGTAGCCCTCCAGGAGCAGGGTTGGTGACACCTGATCTGGAGGTTAAACTCTAGTTTTCTTAACGAGACAGCATTTCAACAATACATTCAGAAGGAGTTTGAAGATTACATGTATCATAATAATAAGGAAAATATTTCACCAAGTGTATTATGGGATGCCGCTAAAGCAGTTCTCAGAGGTAAATTGATAATGTGGTCATCAAATAGGAAAAAAGAAAAAGAGAAAATAATTGCTGATAAGACTAGGGAACTTAAGATTTTGGAGGAGGAGCATCAAAGAAATAATAATGCAGATAGTTTAGAACAATTAAATTTGGCTCGAAAGACTTTAAATGAACTTTATGAAAATCAAGTGACCAAAAAAGCTAAATTTATCAAACAAACCTATTATGAGAATGGACCTAAAGCCAGGAGATTACTTGCGTGGAGAGCACGCAAGCAAGAAGCTAGTCGTTACATACATAAAATAAAAAATCCACAGACTAATGAGGTACGATATAATCTAGAAGATATACAAGAGTCTTTTGTATATTACTATTCAAATTTATACTCCCAGCCTCCAGCGGCAGACATAAATATAGTGGAAAGTTTCTTGGACTCATTGGATTTACCGTCTATAGGCACAGAACAGAATAAAAAACTTACACAACAAATAACAGAGGAAGAAATAGGAAAAGCGATATCAAATTTAAAGGGGAATAAAGTGCCAGGTCCGGATGGGTTTCCATCGGAATGGTACAAGTGCTTCAAGCAAATGATAGTACCGACTTTGAAAAGTTGTTTAATCAGGTTTTGGAAGGCGGAGAAATCCCAATATCCTGGAATCAAGCCCTTATCTCAGTAATACTTAAACCAGGGAAGGATGCAAATGAATGTAGCTCCTTTAGACCTGTATCAGTATTGAACATAGATTATAGAATATTTACCACAATAATGGCCAAACGTTTTGAAAACATATTACCAGATTTGATAGATACAGATCAGACAGGATTTGTTAAAAATAGAACGCATGACAACATACGAAGAGCGTTTAAAATCATAAATTATATGAAACCTACAGAAT
Source organism: Squalius cephalus (assembly GCF_949319135.1). NCBI lineage: Eukaryota > Metazoa > Chordata > Actinopteri > Cypriniformes > Leuciscidae > Squalius > Squalius cephalus. The sequence goes on along the minus strand of NC_137128.1, from coordinate 12,361,934 downwards.
CTGTCGTGCTTAGCCTTGATGCAGAAAAGGCATTTGATTCTGTGAGATGGGAGTTTCTATATATGTCTTTAAAACGATTCGGATTTAATTGTCAGGTTATCAATTGTCTAAAATCCCTATACAATTCACCTACAGCAAGAATCAAAATTAATGGAGATTTATCAGATGGTGTTTCCCTAAAACGAGGCTGTAGACAAGGATGCGCGATGAGCGCAACGCTATTTGTATTGTTTATTGAACCATTGGCACAAGCCATCAGAGAATCAGAAAATATTACTGGAGTCACTGTATACAATACAGAATACAAAATTTGTTTGTATGCAGACGACATTCTGATGACTCTCATCAAACCTGATAGTAGTTTAACAACATTAATATCCCTACTTAAAAAATATGGCTCTTATTCGGGATACAAATTAAACTTCCATAAAACTCAAATTTTAACGTTTAACTATAAACCAAGCAAACAGATACAAAAACATTTAAAATGTAACTGGAATAATAACATAATTAAATATTTAGGGGTCAATATTCCTAGAGAACTGACAGAAGTATATAAACACAATTATACCCCCTTAACATGCAATATAAAACATGATATGGATCGTTGGCTAATACTCCCAATGAACATGTACAACAGAATAGAACTGGTCAAAATGATTATACTACCAAGACTACTTTATCTTTTCTTAGCATTACCAAATGAGGTGACCTCTAAGCAATTTAATGAATGGAACAAAATAATTTCTAATTTTATTTGGTGTAAACATAGGCCTAGAATAAAATTTGAGACATTGCAACTAGCCAAAAAGGAAGGTGGTAGGGCTCTCCCATGTTTACAGAGTTATTATAAATCAGCACAACTTAAGATTTTGATAGCATGGTGTGACCCGTCAGATGATGCCAAGTGGAAAGAATTGGATCAGGCAGAGATCCGCACTCCTCTCCCCTCCATTTTAGGGGACAAACAACTATTACAATCACTTTTATCCAAAGTATCCCTCGGGATAAAAACACCATTAAGCATTTGGCTTACGGAATTAAGAGACAAGAGAGTTGAAAGAGTTGCAAAGATCTTACGCTGGCCAGCATATGACAGGGATTTCACACCTGCAAAAAATGATGCAAGATTCAAAAACTGGTGTAATAAGGGTATTACGGCATATTGGAAAATAATTATAGATAATGGCCTAGAAACTTTTCAACAATTATCGGAAAAATATTACTTGAGGAAAGATGATTTCTTCAGGTATCTTCAATTAAGACACCATTTTAATGCAGATATCAGGTCCTAAAACATGGAGAACAGCCCCTTAGTTATGCTTTTTATAAATGTATGTAGGGGGAAGCTCACTAAAAAACATGTCTCCGCAGTATATTCTCTTCTAGAATCTGGGAAAAGGTTTTCCACCATGTATATTAAACAAAGATGGGAAAATGAGATTGGAATGAACATAACTCAGGATGATTGGTTAAATATATGTGAAACCATTGCTACTACTTCTAGCTCTGACTTATGGAGAGAATTTACTTGGAAAAATACATTAAGGTACTTTATTACTCCAAAGATCAGAGAACAACAGACTAAAAATTCTCAACATGGCAATTGCTAGAGGAAATGTGGACAGAAATCAGCAGGGCATCTTCACATCTTTTGGGGATGTTCTAAGATCACCACTTACTGGACAGATATTATTAGATATATAAAAATGATATTGGGACTACAACTAGAAGAGACCTTTTCTGTGTTTTACCTTGGAAATATACCAAAAGGGACAAGAAAGGAAGACAGATATCTGCTACAAATCTTACAAGCAGCAAGCAAGAAGGCCATTACACGTAAATGGCTGAGCATAGACCCTCCTACCTCATCGCAGTGGATTGAAATTACAAACGAAATATACAACATGGAGAAACTGACCTTTTCATTAAGGCATGCTTCGGAAAAAGGGGAAAGTTACTGGAAGAAATGGAAAACTTTCTTAGATAAGTAGATGCCATTTATATTATAAAATATATACAAATATCTCATTTAACAGGTGTCTAGGGAACATGTTTCATTGTATTATGGCTTTACATTATAATGTTTCATTTCATTGGTCGGTCTATCTGTTTGTTACTTTATGTTCATTTTGGTTTAAATGGAAAAAAAAAAGTAAAACCTTTAAAAATAAAGTATATATATATATATATATATATATATATATATATATATATATATATATATATATATATATATATATATATATATAAAAGAATATCCTAATTTGTGTTCCGAAGATGAAAGTATTACAGGTCTGGAACAACATGAGGGTGAGTAATTACTGACAGAATTTTCATTTTTGGGTGAACTAACCCTTTAAATTGCACATTTTGAAATGTACATGAGCTTGCATGCATGTGAATTTATTTTAATTTGTTAATGTTTATTCACTAGATGTCCGATGATCACAGCTCAATTCTTGATGTGCCAGTGGTGATTGTGATAGTTGAAGATGGGACGACTCTTAAGCCCCTCAACTCTCAGCATTCGTCTCCCTCTTTGATTGGAATAGTAATCAAGGGAAAATTTGTGATGGACAACATGACCTTCCTGAAGCAATGTGCCTTCTGTTCGGACTAATTTATGCATTGCACCTGAGTTACCCAAAGTCGCTGAGATACACGTTTGACTTCATTCAGCGCATTCTACTTTCCTTGGGGCAGATTGACCTGCAGCCTAAAACACAGTCGTTGGCAAACCGGCTGTTTGGTTAAAATGGCACACTTTTAATTGCAACACATTTACATTGCACATGGTCTTTTGAAAATGAGACTGTTAAAAATACGAGTTTACTGTTTTGCTCATGTGTCTTTTAAAATGAGACTTAAAATGTGATGTGATGTGAATGTTTTAATGTGACTTAAAAATATGAGCTTAATGTTGTGAGCAATGTTTCTTTAATGTAAATGTATAAACCTAATAAAGCAGTTTATGGAAAAACAATATTTGTATTAAATCATTTATAAATAATTAAAACAAGTAAACAACCATATAAAACTGGAAAATTTAAGTTAAGTCTATTTCCCTGTTTAAGTTATCTGTACTTGAACATTTAAGTTAATTCAATGAAGAGACCAACATTAGGTCAACTTAATTGAATTGAGTTGTCAATTTTGCCATTACTCAATTTTACTTACGCAACCACTTTCCTCAAATAATTTGAGTTGTCTCAACTTATTAGGGTTTACAGTGTAATTATATCATTAACAACAAGTGCTTTTGAGCAGAGCTCGACATTAAGCCATTAACGTGCTTAAATCGGTCATTCACTTGTCCATGTAAAAAAGTTGCTTTTCTGGAAAATATAGGATTTTCATCTTGTAATATAAAACAAAATTCTCATCAACTTTAAAATATTTAAATCTGCATATTTGTTATATTTACCACAAGGTACCCCCCCCCCCCAATCTTATTAAATATATGCTTCATCTTTCATTTCAAAATTTTTAAATTTGATAAATAAATTTATTTAGAATAATACACAATAGGGCTGTTACCAATTAAAATAAAATAATTTACAATGAAAAATTACAACTGCATTAAATTAGGTTATGAGACATATTTCCTAAGATATATATAGATATATATTTTTGAGATTTATTTTTGAACATACAAATAAGAAATGTTGGGGGAAAGAATTATACTTTTAACCATGAAGAAACTAAACCACCAGTAGGTGGTGCAAGTGACCGTCCTAATGAGTCATTGAGTCATTCATTCAAATGATTCATTCAGGAATGAGGCAGTTGTTTATGAATGGGTCATTGAATCTTTGACTCAACCGATTCGTTCAAAACACTGACTCATTCAGTAAATATTTCTGCTGTTTTAAAGGTTCTGCTGTGATTTTTATTTGGAACTATTTTCACAGCTGAAACAGAGCAAAACCAATCAATATTGCCTCTAAAATGTAAGGGTTTTAATATTAACTACATGTTTATTAAACTGTTGTATCAGAGTCACATTTTCAATCGTGATGGTATTCAGGAAAACAACACTCTGGGTCGTGTTATGTTGCTTATAAATCGCCATTTACACTAAAAGTAATAACATTTTCAAAACTCAAGGGTTTTGGGTCGGGTTCGGGTTAATGTTTAATGAATAGCCTCGGGTTTGGGTTTGTCACTAAGAAAAACTATATAGGCTATAGCCTACATATATATAGTTTGCGTGCCGTGTGATTGCCCGCTTGCTGTGTTGTGATCGTAAATATGAGCACGCGGGAGCACATGCGCAAAACGGTTTTGTAAAATGATATATGAATCATTTTTATTTTATCTTATACCATGGGCTGTTTAAATACTCGATTCTGATTGGCTGGAAGGTGTGCAGTAAAACCGTTTAATGCACAGGTAGTTCCAGTCAGTTTGATTACAGTTCGAAATTAATCCGCTACATTGGTAACCATAGTAACACAGATACACTTGCAAGCAGAGTGAGAGACGCATATGAAAACGTTTAGGTAGGCTTAAGCAACGAGGGGACTGTAGCTGCTAGACTTTAAAGAAGAGATCGACGCACACAGGTAACGTTAACTCGTGCACGCATCTCTCTCTCTCTCTCTCTCTCTCTCTCTCTCTCTCTCTCTCTCTCTCTCTGTTCCTTCTCCTTCAGTTCTCTGTCTCTCTCTTTTAATAATGAATTTAAATAAATGTGAATTCATTCAAATAAAAGCAATCCGATGGCTCTACTTTATTTAAAGCGGACGGAGTGCAAGAACTGACGAGCCTAAACTTAAGAAATAACCGTCATTTTTACACGTCTGTTAAAAAATTACACTGTAAACATCAGTTACAGCTTTAACTTATTTTTAACTTGGCAAATAACCAAGGTATAAGCGGGATAATCCACGGCTAGCCATGCATTAAAGAATTTTAATGCACTTCGTAGAGGCAACCACCCTCCGCTTCGCGTCGGGTGGTTCTTCGCCTCTACGTTGTGCATTAAAATTCTTTAATGCATGGCTAGCCGTGGATTATCCCTTACATATATCATTTTACAAAACTGTTTAGCGCATGTGCTCCCGTGAGCACTATTTCAGTCACAACCTCTCAATCAGAGGAGGACGGCGGCGCTGAAACCATCAACTGTCTGTGCTGTTCTCTTCCTTCATAACTCGTAGGATATATTAGATGTATTTATGTAAATAGTTGTGCAACTGCGCACACTTTGTTTTTAAAGGGGTCATATAATGGTACATGCAATTTTACAAGTTGATTGTACTGAAATGTGTGTTGGCAGTGCCTGTACACAACCATCATAAAATAATAAAAATCCATCAGGTGGTTTTTTTAAAATCTCCTTATATATTTTACCTTCTCTGAAATCAAGTCACTAAAGTGACTTGAAGTGACGTCACAAAATCGACGCCCCTCCCACGATTGTTGATTGACACAGCGTTTCAACACAGACCCGCCCTCGCTCGTGAGTGAGCTGTCAATCATAGTCATTGTTGAAACGTTGGAGCACTGTCTATGAGGAGAATGGCGTCTAAGCGATTGTGGTGTTCTGTTCTTGGGTGTAATAACGAACACAGCAGTAATTGTTATGTTCCTAAATCTGAACCGCTGAAGACACAGTGGCTGAGTTTTGTTTTTGAAGGGAATATTCCCAAAGCTTTGACGCGGGGATTCCCTCGTGGGGATTCCCCACGATCAACCATCATTTCACACCAGACTGCTTTAATGATGCTGCTTTGCTTTGACTTGTGAAAGTGAACACTGCATGTATGTAAAAATATTACACCATGAGTTATTAATCACATTTTCCCCCAGTGCACTTCATTGTAATGACAGTGTTTTCCTCTTTTGTGCAGTTTTATACAATACACCAACACTTTTACCTGTTCCCAAGCAAGTAGTTGCTGAAGCATGTGCAGTAAGTGCAGTTCTAACCTTTTACATCAAAGGGAAGAAAGTGCAACACTTTGTAATGCCAATTATTTGTTTCCATTGCACAGGACAGTGGAGAAACCCTCTCAGATGACTGTCCTTTGGAGAAAGTATCTGCAAGTGCATAAATAACTTTACTTGATTTACACTTGTGTACCAACTGGCTATTCTGATCTAACTGCATTTATTCACAGTTGTTGCTGCTACGGCTGCTGACGCTGTGCTCATGTACATACTGATATATGATCACTGCTGTTATGCTGCCCTGTATCCTTCAGTGCAACTGGCTATTCTGATCTAACTGCGTCTATTCACAGTGTTACGACCCGTGAGGTCTGTGTGCGTGTTTTGTGTGTTGCTGTGGGTGTTTTCTGTCTCTCTTCTGCAGGTGTCTTGAATCTGGTGCGGTGAGAATCCCGCAGCTGAAGCGGATCAGTGGCAATTAGTGGGTTGTATAAGTTTAGCCAGTGAAGTGCTCTCGACTCTTTCACTTTTCCTGGGCGGCTCGCGTCAGACTGTGTGAACTCCTGTGTGAACTCCTGTGTGGATTACTGTGTGGATTACTGTGTGGTTTGTAGCGCGATCTGCTGGGTGCTGATTTTAGCTTCTCTGTCAAGTGACTCTGTGGAGACAGCTGTCGGATCGGGATTCCCAATCAGCTGGGTGTCGGCGTGGTGAGCGGCGGGCAATCTCTGCGTGCGTTTCAGTAACGCGGTGGGAGCCGTGGAGACTGTATATTGTGTTGCACTTTTTGAGTATTATTTTCTTGTAGTTTACTTTACATAAGGCTGAAATAAATAAATACATGAACTTGACACATGTTTTGAGTCATCCTTGGTTTTTTCCACTCTGGGTATATCTGTTTGTTAGTCCCACACCCCTAGACAAGCCGGGGACGTAACAAAGTGGGGGCTCATCCGGGATATTTTTGGAAAACCAGGATACTTGATTCATGTTTCATGTTGTATGTATGGTGATTTAGCTTCATATTATATTTGTGACTATTTTTGTGTGTTGTTTGGTAAATCATTGATGTTACCCCGAGTGAATTTCCACTTGAACTGCTTCCTCAGCTTAGCACAGGGTAGTGTCCAGCTGGGCTGAAACAGCCTTTCCATCGGGCACTAGTTTATTATTTTACCTTTTTTGTTTTTGGACGTAAATCCTGGGCGGAGACTATGTTTCTCCAAAGGGGGCTGGCGTTTCAGGGTTTCGACCGCTGATGTACTGCCTGTAAGTCGCCTAGAGCCCGGCATGCTTCTGAAGATAGATAGGTAAGTTTGGTGAGGCAGGTGCTGAGGAGCTTTGTTCTGTGGAGGGAGGCGGTTTGCCTGTGAGAGGGGTTAATATCAATCATTGGATTAGCTTATTTTAGGTGTTTTTGTCATGGCAGGTTTTGACTTTAATGCTTTTGTGTTCAGTCCAGATTTGAACCAGTTAGATAAATGTAAGAAAACTGAACTCCATGACATTGCAGACCATTATGATATTTCTGTGTCCACTTCCCTAGGGAAAGCTGAACTTAAAGCGGTGGTTTTAAATGGACTTATCAGTAAAGGGGTTATCACATTACCGGTAATTATGAGCAATCCTGACCCAGAGCAGAGTGTGTGGGGGGGACCAACTTGGTAATGGGACCCCTGCTGGTCAATGGGGGGGTACAGATAGGGAAGCCTGTAACAATGCCCCATTTTGTGCCATTCTCAGTTGAGTCATCTCCTGGCTCTAAGCAGGATAGCCGTTTAAAAGTTTGTTTATTGCGGCTTCAGATAGAGAAGGAAGAGAGGGAGAGAGATTTCCAACTCCGTCGAGAGCTGGAATTAAAGAAATTAGAAGCAGATACAACACTTAAAATGAGACAACTGGAATTGCAGACAAATATTGACGCTGCTCGCCCCGATACTTCTGCTAGCGTGTTGTCTTCACAGTCTGCCAGTGGGTATGATGTGAGCAAATATATTTCCCTGGTGCCTATTTTTCGTGACCGGGTTAAGAGTGTTATTATGAGAGCTTATGTGTAAGTGCCGGAAGCATACCAACAGCGTTTTCGTGGCCTACGGAAAGCTCACGATCAAACATTTACAGATTTTGCTCGTGAAAAGGGAATCCTCTTTGATAGATGGTGTATGGCATGTAAAGCAGATGATGTGGCCTCTGTACATGAGCTGATCTTACTTGAGGATTTTAAGAACTGCTTGCCAGAACGTACTGCTGTATATCTGGGTGAAAAAAAGATTGTTTCCCTACAGCAGGCAGCCATATTCGCAGACGAGTTTGCGCTTCTGCATAAGGCCACCTTTATTAATCGTGATGCTCCTTCACAAGTAGGTTTTCAAAAAAGTGAATAGCTGGTTCATAAGCCCCTTGACAGTCGTCCCAGTGTAATTTCCATTCAAAAGGCAGACAGAGTATGTTTTTTGTCGTAAGGCGGGACATCTAATTGCTGAGTGTAGAGCTTGGAAGGGTCAGCAACCCAGTCCAAATCAAAAACACCAGCATTGTAGACTGCATAAAAAAAAAAAATCAAGTTGTAGGTTGTGTTTGAATAATTACGTATCTTATTTAGCTGAAGTAAATTAAACGCAATCCTCACGTATCCTCGCTCGATGAAGAATGAGACAGGCCAACGTTTAATGTCAACATTGTGACTACGCTGTAACAACCTTCATGACACAACGTAGTCATAGCAACCTTTTGGCCATGTTGTTAAAACGTTGTTAGAAGGTTGGGTTCGTTGCGCCAACGTTCTGTGTTTGCTGGGCCATTCATTTTGGCGTCACTTTGACAGCGAATAACTTTACATCTGAGGCGTTTAAAGACTCCATTTGTCCATTATTTATTTCTAAAGAAACACGAAAATGTATAAAAGGCTCCATGACCTTGTATCTTACGTTATGGCCCCGTAGAAGCAGTTTTTGTAAAAATAGGCTAACGATTGCGTCATAACCACGCGACTTTCTGTCGCACAGTAGAGAGATTACCGTATGGAGAAGCTCGCGGGCAATCGGGGGGACGTGGAGGCAAAATGACAAAATAATTAATCAGAATACTTAGCAAAAGTTTCTCCTGCTCCTAGCTCATGGACACCTCCTACTCACACTCTCCGTCTCTGCAAGTTTCGGAAGGGAATGATTCAGACTTCTCTTGGCACAGCTACTAGAAGACAGACAGGTTGCTCACGTCACATCTACGTCGTCAAGCTCAGTTTGAGTCTGCGCAGTACGGTCAGCCATCAGGAAGTGAGTGCTTCTAATTGACTTCACTTTTCTCTGTTGAATCCAATGGGGTCGCTGTGTCCATTTCTTTTACAGTCTATGGCTGTAATGTATAAAGACGTTTAGTTTATTTTAGTGGTGGGCCGTTATCGGCGTTAACGTGCTGCGTTAACACGAGACACTTATCGCGCGATAAAAAAAAATATCGCCGTTAATCTATTCTCAAAGTTGGGTGGGAGCTGGCTCTATACTACACAAGCTATTATGACGCAATCTACCCGCGGCCGCGAGGTACACCCGGCTGCAACGCATCATATTCGTCGTCATCTTAAGTAAACTGCTGAAAGTGAAAGCTGGTGAAAAAGATCCGTGCAACATCCATTATTTGGACTTGGTTCGGATTTAAGCCATCCGACGAGCAGCAGCAAACTATAGACAGAGTGTGTGGGGTCACAGTTCGGTAAGTTAACACACGACTAATCCGTTCTACCACCTCAAATTCAAAACGAAACATGATATCACTGAATACCAGCGCGCGCGTATTATTCCCAATATATCTTAGTGGTGTAGCCACTGATCTATATAATGACATTATGACATATACACATAATGACATGTCATTCTATATAGATCAGTGGGTGTAGCACATAATCTCTGTCTGCGCCCGATTTTAAGAATCGTTGTTGTGTTTCTTTTTAACTGAAAAGACATCAGTTAGACAATATTCTAATTTTAAATTTGGGGTTTCATAAGCTCCAAGCCATAATAAACATTAGACCTACTTAAGTCTCTGCAGCTAGTGTACTTAAATTTTATTTATCTGCAAAATTATGTTGTATACTTACAGTTTTGCATCCCATCCCTAATTGATAGCCTATAGTAGTTGATAATAACATAGGCCTACCTAATGTTGCCTACGGACGGTAACAGTACAGTAGTAACCTTTTACAGTCTATGAGTAGAACAGCTTTCTCAAGCAGTTTGTGATGCATTTTGGAAACAGGAGATGAGCCCCTGGTCTAATGCGCCACCTGGCTTGAGAAACCCGTTCTCCAAGACTTACTTTTATAGTCATTATTTGGGTAGCGCACACATTCTGAATGCCTTCGGCAGAATTCAAATGAGCCATTTTAATCTAGATTAATCTAGATTAAAAAAATTAATCTATGCCCACCTCTAGTTTATTTACATTGTTGATTCTGTGTTGAACGCAGGGAGGAAATCCTCGATACACGAGTGTGAGCACGTCCGTGATTAATGTGGCTAGTGTCGAGTGATGAATGCCGTGTTTAGCCTATAGCAACGAGCTGTATCACCCAGTCTATTCCACCCTTGGATTATGGCAGAGGTGTGTGTGTGTGTGTGTGTGTGTGTGTGTGTGTGTGTGTGTGTGTGTGTGTCAGATTGTTAGGATTGTTTCATTGATAAACGTTTATGTATAATTATTTGGTTATCTAACAATTGTGTATTTTGAATGTTTATGACTCTGTATGGGATTTGCGTCATAAGTAGTTTATTTGTATTTGTATTTCAGATTTGAATATGGTTTGTTTGGTATTTATGTTATGTTTTGTTTTGTTTTTATTTGGCAGATCTTTCTTTGTGGAATTCTATGCATGTGGACCTCTGACGTATAGGCCCTGCTGTTTTGCTTATCATTTATTTTTGTTATGCAAATCTTAAGTTTATGGTTATACTGATTTTTCTGTTTTGAATTGATTTCTTGTTTATGTCTGTAATTGATTTTACTATTTGAGTTTGGTTTAGACCAACCGCTGAGGTTTATGTGATGTGTAAAGGGGAGTTTTAATTCATATCTTCTGTGTTTTAGGAGCCAGCCTGTGTGGAAGTACTTTCCTCTGGGGTCATCTGGGCCTTTCCTCCCTTCACTGCATGTGGCGTGAGATTTCCTGCACTGCATGGGTATTGATTTGGGCGTGTAGAGTGGTTTGTATTATTCACTACACTTCTCTTTAGAAGTGGTTGGTTAATGATCTTGAGAACTGTGCCCGTGTGGTGTGTGCTCTTAGGGCTGCGGGTCCGTGGCCCAGTGACTCTTTCTCTTCTTTCCACAGGCTTGGTCACTCCTGTCTTAAGACTGGTGGGTTGTGATTTTAATAATTGACCTAATGTCTATATTTATTAAATTGTGATCCCTCTTTTACAGTATTCTAGCCTAGAAATCTAGACGCACCCTAGTGGCAGCAAAATTTATTTTGCAGACAGGGTAGTCTAGCAACTCTCCGTTGACTTTCGAGCTGGAAAAACCAAACTCTAGTCAGGCCAATCACATCGTGTATAGAGTCGGTGGGCGGGTTTTACATAATGACGACAGAGTTGTGACTGTTCCACGTGAATTACCTGCTACTTGAAAACAAAAAAGAGCTGCTGCTGGCGAACAGCGGTCTTTCAAAACGGCTTTGTCCGTGACTCTGGAGGACTTGGAGTTAAGCTTTTCTTTGAGAAAAGAACAAAGAACGGCACTTAAGTCATCCTTAAAACAGGAAGATGAGTTCTTAGTTTTGGCGGCCAGATACAGCAAAAGTTTAATCTATCAACTAGCTCCGCTGTTGCGAAAATGCTCTGGTTGGTTGTAGTGCTGTCCCAGGGAAAGGAAGTGCCCTGTTTTTAGAGGTACTGTGGGAATCGGAATAGCCGAATGGTTAGATGAGGTCCGCACAAGTGTGCGGGCCCGGGGTTTAACATCTGTTGATCAAGCTTACTTTATTTATGATCATTTGGAGGGGGAAGCCAAAAATGAAATCAAATATAGGTCTCGAGCAGAGAGGGAGGATCCAGAAAAGATTCTTTCTACCCTCCAAGAAATGTATGGGTGTCCTCAGTCTTATGTTGCATTACAAGAGAAATTCTTTTCCCGTAAACAACTTGAGGGTGAATCATTACAGGAGTATTCTCATGCTCTGTTTAGGCTATAAATGAGGTGTTGGAAAGTGCCCCCGATGCAATGCCTAACTCTGCCATATTGTTGAGAGATCAGTTTGTTGAACATGTTACTAACCCAGCCCTTCGAAGGGCACTGAAACAAATTATCCGAGCCCATCCAAGCCATACACTTTTAGATATTCTTAAAGAGGCTATTCGATGGGAGTGGGAGGGGTTGTCTGTAGAGGGGCGGGCACAGAGTTATTCTGTGCCTTCATTGTGTGCTACGTATGTATCCACTACATCAAACACTTCTAGAACAGGTAATTGTTCTGCTGAAATAGCTGAAATAAAAGCACTGTTGAAACGACAACAAGAACAGTTAAATGAGCTTGGGGAACAGCTTTCCCATTTACACAATCCTCCTAAACTGCCCCCTGTACATCGTAATCAAGTTGTGTGTAGGCGTTGTCAACAGCCTGGCCATTTTGCTAGCCACTGTGATAATGAACGTGTTGAACCTCGATCACAGTCTCATTTCAGACGGGGGGTGGGATCCCAGCAGCTGTCGGAAAACTAACTCCTGAGTCGTTCTAAGTAATTCTAATGAGGTAAGCCCCCTCAGTGTGCCGAAATTAGTGGGGCCGTGCCCGTCAGTTATGGTGCTCATGGGGGTTAGGGTATCGTGCCTTTTGGATACTGGATCAATGGTGTCCACAGTATCAGTTTTTTTCCCCCCAAAATTTTAGTGAACAACTTCATTTGTGTAATTGGTTACAACTCAAAGCAGCTAATGGGCTTGATATACCATATTTTGGGTATGCGGAGGTGAATGTAGAGGTGTTCGGAAAAGTTATTCCGAATAAGGGGATTCTCGTGGTAAAAGACACCCCTAGTTTGTGGTCAAAGACAAATATTCCAGGTGTTCTTGGAGTGAATATTATCAGTGAGTGTTATGACTTGTTGTTCAGCCAGCATGGTGTTTCTCTTTTCAGCCTCTCATGTGTCCAGCAGGCCCCTAAGGAGTGACAACAGGCTCTCCAGTTTTGTCATAATACTCCCTCGTCAGTTAGGTCCAGTACCGGGATTGCAAGAGTTGGGGGTAGGCACCCTGTCCACTTACCAGGGGGCGCCATGAAATTAGTGGCGGCTACCTGCTCTCATCACCTTATTAACCAGTCTAAGACTGTTGTTTTTGAGCCATTTTCTAATGTTGTGCTTCCTGCTGGAGTGCTAGTAATCCCTGCAGTAGTGCAGCTTTTTAAAGGTACAGCTTATGTTCCTGTGATTAATGTTGGCAGTATTGATGCTAGCGTTCCTTCGCGCAGCGCCTTAGGGATGTTAAAGCCAGCACAAATAGTTAGCTTACCTGCAGGAGTTGAGGGGCTTCCGTTTTCACTGGGGGCGGGGGAAGTTCAGGCAACAGTTAGTATGCAACAAGTGCAAGCTGGTAAAATACAACAGTTGATACAGTCAGTTGACTTGTCCGCCCTCTCTGAGTCAGAGCAGAGTAAAGTTATTTGTCTATTGACAAAGTATCAGTCAGTGTTTGCTACCCATGAGGGAGATTTAGGTTGTACTACCCTTATTAGTCATGAAATCCCCTTAGCTGATGAGGTACCTGTACAACAAAGGTATAGGCGCATTCCACCTGCTGAATATGATGCTGTAAAGGCACATATAAATCAACTTTTAGAAAGTCAGGTAATAAGGGAGAGTTCCAGCCTCTATACATCCCCAATAGTTTTAGTGAAGAAAAAAGATGGTGCTTTGCGTTTATGTGTGGATTATCGCCAGCTTAATCGCAAAACTCGGAGAGATGCTTTTCCCCTCCCTCGAATTGAGGAGTCCATTGACGCCCTTTCAGGTGCCCGCTGGTTTTCAACTTTAGACCTGGCAAGCGGTTACAATCAGGTGCCTGTTGAAGAGAAGGATAAATGTAAGACTGCTTTTTGTACCCCTTTTGGGCTTTTCGAATTTAATCGTTTGCCCTTTGCCCTTTGTAATGTAGAGACCTGCGCGGGACGGATTTTTGCTCCGGCAAGATTTTGTCCCGCTCCCGGAAAAATATATTTTATTTTCTCCCGCTCCCGCCCGCAACAATCAAGTTTCGTCCCGCTCCCGCCCGCAAAATCCCGCGGGTAAACGTATAAGTAGTTATTTTTTTTAAATACATTGCATATTCTACATCTTTTAGTGCACTTGAAACTTTCGACTGACTTGCCGTAAACGTCAGGGAAGTTTGGCCTTTCAAAACGGTGCACACATGACGCTTCAGACCTGAAGTTCCAGACTTGTGAGTATTTTGCTGCATTTGTCACAGCTCGCAAAAGGAAGGTGCTTTCCATCGCTGTCGCATACTAAAACATTTCCAAATATCAGATTTTCCTTTGTTTGGTTTTGTAGTTTTGCATGTTCCTTTCTTTAATAACAAACTAATATCTGTAACACTAAACGATCCACCTGAGTAATGCGGTGCAAGGCTTGGCTGTTCCGCGCCTCTGAACCACGCGAGAGTTAGCTTCCGACCTTGCGCCTGTAAATCGTTTTTATTTTAGTTATCCTTGTTGCTTGTACATTAGATAAATAATGGTTTATTTGTTTCTAGTTATTTTATTTTGTTAGATATTTCCCGCAAATAATTTTATTTTCCCGCAACCCGCACACAATAATATCTTGCCGCCCGCACCCGCATTCACCCATCAAATATTGTCCCGCGCCGCACTCGGCTGCGCTGGGTCCCGCGGGTCCCAGGTCTCTAATGTAATGCACCAAGTACATTTCAACGACTCATGGAGCGCATGTTTGGGTCTCAGCACTTCCAAACTCTGTTGCTTTACCTCGACGATGTTATTGTCTTTTCCTGCTCTATAGATCAACATTTGGACCGTTTGGAAAATGTTCTGAGTCGGCTGCATCAAGAAGGTCTTAAGGTGTAGTTGGAGAAGTGCTGTTTTTTCAAGACTGAGGTGAAGTATCTGGGACATGTGATATCCAATCAGGGGGTTTCTACTAGGGATGTCCAGATCCGATCTCGTGATCGGAAATCGGGCCCGATCACGTGGTTTCAGACTCGATCGGAATCGGACGTTACCTCCCGATCAGGACTCGGATAAGTTATATATATAAATAATAAATATATATTCTCATTAGTGTTTAACACATCTATAGTTATGCGGTGGCACAGAGTTAGACCCTTTTAACTCCACACCGAAACAGCAACGCGTGCGGCATGACATCATTTTGTTGCAGAGACACTATTGGTTAAATGCCGGCAAAGTAGAGCACGGAAGCAGCTTGAAGCAGAAAGCGCGAGAATGTCTGCGGTCTGGAGCTATTATAAAGTTGACGACAATAACATTGCCATAGCAAACTGTCAGATATGTAAACTTGGGATTGCAAGAGGTGGAAAGGACAAGGCTACATTTAACACAACAAACCTGATACGGCACCTCAAAAACAAACACCCGACACAATACAGCGAGTTTACCCAGACAACACAGCCGAAGACGAGTCAGCTCACGCTGCAGGAGAGTTTGAAGAGGAGAGAAAAAATGCCCCGTGACAGCGCGAAGGCGCAGGACATCACAGCCAAGATAGCACAAATGATCGCAATGAGTGACCTGCCATTCGCCTTTGTAGAGAACCCTGGATTTCTTATGCTTATGGAGCACGTAGAACCTCGATTTGAAATGCCTTCTCGCCACTATTTCACAGAGAAAGCTCTGCCAGCCCTTTATAAGAAGATTTCTGACAAACTACTTGTCCTGTTATCAGATGTACCTTATGTTTCGTTCACCACAGACATCTGGAGTTCGTCTGTAGCTCCCATGTCTCTACTAAGCCTTACCGCACAATGGATTGACTCAAGTTTTGTTTTACGCCATGCGACCCTACATGTCCAGGAATTTCGCGGATCGCACACCGCAGAGCGCATCCAGCAATCGATGGAAAATATGCTAAACAACTGGGGAATTGAAAAGCAACGGGTCCACGTAATTTTGCGTGATAACGCGGCAAATATGAAGAAAGCTATGAGGGATATGGGGGTGCCGAGTGTGGGCTGTGTCGCCCATTCCTTTCAACTCTGTGTGCATGAGGGCCTGCTGTCTCAGCGCAGTGTGACAGAGACCCTGGCCAACGCAAGGAAGATTGTAGGCCATTTTAAACACTCCCCGTTGGCCTACTCTCGACTAGAAGACATACAGATTGACCTAAATATGGATATCAAGCGCCTACAGCAGGATGTACAGGTAACATTCTTTATTGTATTTCTATTTTATTATTATTTTCCATACACTTGATTTAGTAAGCCACTAATACTTTATGTGCTCTGCACCTAATTTGCACAACAAATAAAGTGAATCATGTTATCTTATGTGCAGACACGATGGAACAGCAGCCTCTACATGCTGCAGAGCCTACTGCAACAAAAACGTGCTCTTAGTGTCTTTGCAGCTGAGCGCACTCTACCAGCAACACTGACAGCTCACCAGTGGGAGCTGATGAATAAGACTGCTGATGTGCTATCCCCCTTTGAAGAGCTGACCAGGGATGTGAGCAGGGAGACTGCAACTGCAGCTGATGTGATCCCTGCCATAACAGGTAATTTGTATTTTTATGTATAACTTTATACTGTAACATTTATTGATGTTGTTTGAAACCAACTATAATCCCATGCATTCATTAAGTCATTCATTCACTCATTAGTCCTCAGACGTGTTCTGTCTCGGGAGGATGATGATGACCAGGGAATAAAAACAATGAAGAGGACTCTGCTGGAGGCAGTGGAGAAGCGCTTTGCTGATGTTGAAACTGAGCCACTCTTCTACATTGCCACTCTTCTAGATCCCAGATACAAAGATGGGCAAGTATAGTAAAATTAAAATGCACCTTTTGTACATCATGTTTATATAAAGTCAAGTCATCACCAGACACCAGTATTAAGCCAATTTATTTTTTACTTCCTTTTTAATTTAGTTTTGGGTAATTTAGTTCTAAGGTTAGATTTTTTTTTTTATTGTTTATTAATTGAGTACATGTGTAGGCAGTTGCCTAACTGAAGAGCTGTGCTATGTGGTGTCTCTTCTTGTCTTATTGTTTTGAATTGTGTTACTTTTATCTGTTTCTAGCTTTTTCACAATGCCAGCCAACCTGTTGCTTGCAAAGGAACACCTTATCCAGGAGGTGGCAAAGATAGAGGGGAGGAGGGCTGTCAGTGCAGTGCCAGAGGAAAATGAGGCTGCAGCAGAACCAGTGAGCAAGGCACCACGTCATGAAGCATGTAGCAGCCTGGACATCGCCTTTGAGGAAATCTTACAAGAGAGGCAGTCACAGGGACGGTCCGTGAGTACCACATCAGCAGAAACTCAAGTGCAGACCTACCTCTCAGAAAAAAACACCCCTAAGAAAAGCGACCCACTTCAGTACTGGAAAGAACATGCTAATCAGTTTCCCTCTATGGCTGCTATTGCAACCCAGTATCTCAGTGCCCCCTGCAGCTCTGTGGACAGTGAGAGACTTTTTAGTGCTGTTGCAAATGTCCTTGATGAGAACAGAAACAGGCTCAAACCTGACAAGGTAGAGATGTTAGTTTTCATTAAGAAAAACATACATTTCCTTCTGTGAAACCTACTACTGTGATGACAGTAAGAGTTAGGAGTGCAGTTCCTAAAAGCACTTTACTAGCTTTGCAAACACTGTGGCACTTTTATTTGTTTACATGCCTGCAGGGTATTTTAAGTTGAGGTTCTATTTGTTTTTATATTAGACTTTTGTTTATATTTACTGTTGCACCAAAGTCCAAAAGTGAAGAATTTATGTTATTTATTACTTGATTGTTCAAGCTACCTCACAGAAGTGCTCTGTTTGTTAACAAAGTTGTTGAATGTTAAAATAAGATTAATTAAATAAAAAAAATAAGGAAAGGAACATCTTGGATCTGTTTTTTCGTTGTTCTTTTTTTTTTTTTTATGTATTATAGAAGTATCGGATCGGGACTCGGTATCGGCAGATACTCAAAATCAAATGACTCGGACTCGGACTCGAGGGCAAAAAAACCTGATCGGGACATCCCTAGTTTCTACTGACATTGTAAAGATCGCTGTTGTAGCCAATTGGCTCCGACCAATGGATGTAGCAGCACTAAAATCCTTTTTGGGGTTTGCTAGTTATAATAGACAATTTGTTAAAGGTTTCTCAGTGATTGCGGCTCCCTTGTATCATCTAATTGGAGAACTGGGCGGGAGTAAGGACAAAAAGGGTACACGGAGACCTGTGAGCAATGCTTGGACTGAGGTTTGTGAGGAGAGTTTTCAAGATCTGAAGGTGCGTCTGACTACTACTCCTGTGTTGACTTATGCTAATTTTTCACTGCCTTTCATTTTGGAAGTAGATGCCTGCCAGAACGGGCTGGGAGCAGTGTTGTCGCAAGAGCAAGAAGGGAAAGTGAGGCCTCTTGCTTATGCAAGTAGTACACTGAGTCGGACTGAGAAGAGGTTGCCAAACTAGTTCTATGAAGCTCGAGATTCTTGTGCTGAAATGGGCAATGGTGGGGAAATTTCGAGAATATTTGCTGGGCCATAAGTGCATCGTTTGGACTGATAACAACCCTCTGAGTCATTTGAGCACCGCAAAACTTGGAGCAACAGAGTTACGGTGGGCAGCAGAGTTGGAAGCGTTTGACCATACCATCCGGTATCGACCAGGACGGGCCAAGGGAAATGCAGACTCCATGTCAAGACAGCACTCCCCTGATGGGGGATCTCTGGTGGATCAGGTTCTTCCAGGAACTTCGGTTCCAGTACGGTTGGAGCAGGCTGTAGGTCAGACACCAGTCATTGCTTACCAGTCAGAAATATCTGTCTTACCAGCTTATGCCGTGAGCGATCTCTCTCTAATCTTCAACAAGAAGATGCTATAATTGGTGCCTTTTTTCAGTTTTTGCAAAACAAATAAAGGCCAGATCACATGGAACGACAAGCATTGAGCAAGGCTGTATTGGAATTGGTACGACAATGGGACCGTTTGGTGGAGAGGGAGGAGGTCAGGTATCGTAAGACTCTCTCGTCCCGATGGAGGAGAAGAGGTGCTACAATTAGTATTACCAGAATCACTACAGGAGGAGGTGTTACAGCAGTTACACCAGGGGCACGGTCATCAAGGTATTGAGAGGACGACTGAGCTTGTACTTTCAAGGTGTTACTGGCCTGAAATGTATAAAGCAGTTAAGAAGTGGTGTGAGGAATGTGAACGTTGTACGTTGGCTAAATCAGCACATCCTCCTGTGAAGGCACCAATGGGACACTTGATTGCTGCAAGACCAAATCAAATTCTAGCGATTGATTTTACTTTCCTGGAGCGTTCAAGGGATGGTAAGGAGCAAGTATTAATAATGACTAATGTTTTCTCCACGTTTACGCAGGCAGTTCCAACCTATGACCAAAGGACACGTGGACTAACGTCACTGGTAGTGTGAGTGTGTGTAAATTGATCTAGCCACATGGATTGTACTTTTGATTTTCATAGTGTATTCACTGTATTGCATATAGTTATTGTATGTTTTACATTGAATTTGAGTTATTTATTTTTTTATGTTTTACATTGAATTTGAGTTATTTTATTTTTTTTACTTAATGGCAGAATTGAAAACCAAACAGGCAGATCACAACCACAGGTAAGCTATTAGCTTATTTCTACAAATTAATCAGATGACAGTTTGTTTTGCTCAGTATTATAATATTAGTGTTTTGCACCTAAACCTTTTTTCCCCAGTATGATAACCGAAGCAGCACAACATTTAATTTCCTTGGTGGCCAGAGCAATCACTGAGGAAAATTCAAGGCAGGGTCAGACTCAGAGCCAGATCCAGCAGTCAGGAAGACCTACTGTGGAACATGAAATGGCTAGGTAGATAGCAAGCATATTTAAAAGGGCCAGTTCAGGTGTTACACAGAATAGTCAAACATTCCTTTTTTATAGCGATATAAGTTTGGCATAGGATGCAGCAGCTAAACATAGTGTTTCTTGCTACTCAAAAATAAACACCGAAGACACACACATTAATATTTTTACCTGTTCTATAATTTGCAGATTTTTTCCTGGATTTTTAAAAAATGCTGGCAAAAATAAAAGAAATCTTGCCAGATGTCACAGGCCAACAGTACCAGCAAAGGCGCATAAATATTTTGATTGTTCTGTGTCTTTGCTGGGCTCTAAATCTGATACGACCCCATCTATATCCGAAGAGCTGGAGCTCATGCAAGCAGGGCTAGGAAAGAGGACCCTGTCCTTAACATCAGATACAACACATGCAGAGGTGAGGAGTCCGATCTTAAGCAAACACATATTCTAATAGCATTATTTGTTGTGTCTGTGTTTTAAGGGTTTTCTTTAACGTTAATGTAGTTATCAAGTTTGCTGCGGGAAGCATACTCAAAGATGAGTCATTTGGAAGACAGGTGGCTTCTTTTCAAAGCTGCAGGTGTGCTTTTTCACAACTTTTATCAACATTTGGTGTTAAAATTCAGTAATATGAATAAGTCCATTCAGTACAGAAAACATTAATGCATTATACCGTAGAGTTATTCTCTTTTTCAGTTGTTGTATTACTTGCTTATATAGGTGGGAATGGAAGGAGAAGACTATCTGTAATACCATTGGAGGCAGAGGGGTATACAGGATCAGTAATCAAAAGTGCTTCTAGTGGTGGGAAGAACTTGCTGTACGTCGTGCCGTTGCAGGATGAACTTGATATGACACCACTGCCACCAGATGCACCTGCATTTGCCCGAATGCCAAAGGCAACTTGTAAAAAATGCAACACTCTGATGCCACTTCAGACACTGGCTTTGCATGTTGACCAGTGTGACAGCATGCAAAACTCAGAAAACTCTGAAATTGAGATAAAACTATGTTGTGTAGGCTTTAGGTTACTATCTTTAAGAACTGTCCGCTGACAATAGAAATTGTCTTTTTCTTTTCTTTTTGCAGGAAGAAGATTTGGTGTTTATAGAGGAGGCAACATCATCTAATGTTATACATCACCCTCAGGAAGTACACAAGCAAAAGCTAAATTTAACATTGGCTATGTTTACATGACGCCTTTCTAATGCACAAGCGTTTCAACTGGAATGAAGTCATTCTGTTTGATGAATCCGAACGTAGTTTACATGAACGATACATAAAGTGATTGGGTTGATGTGTGTGTTAATATGCCACAAGCTTCAAATCATGATTATTTTAAATGCGCTCACTGCACGAATATTCAGTGTTTCCTGCTGTTTGCGCATACAATTCTCCTACATTGCTTCTTTTCTTTGTTTTAAAGAGCAGACATAATATTGATCTATTTCGGGTTCGGATTAGGAGATGATGAGCACATGAACTGTTATGCAGTGCTGCTTATATTTATCAAACATTAAAAACGCCCAAAATAAAGAGTCTGTGGATGAGTATGAAAGATGGACTGATGGAACAATGTCCTCTTCTACTTCACAGACGATGAGTGGTGGAGGACTTTTAAAAAAACACAATAATTTATGACATTTTATTTAACAACTGCAGCTCATTCCGTACGCCATTGCACCATTTCTACGTCATTGCACATACGCAGTCCTTTCCAGTTTCGTTTTTCAATCCGATAAAGTGTTTACATGTTCTCTCGATCAGATTAGAAAAGGAATAAACCACCCATTTCAGTCCGATCGAAATTTCATTTGGATCAAGCTAAATCGAATTCAATCCGATTACTAATGGATTATTTGGTTGTATGTAAACGTAGCCATTGTAAATTATCAATTACTTCAAAAAAAATTGGCCCTGCAAACATTTTGTCTTTAACTTTTAGGCACTTGAGACCCGATGCCCAATATGCTTAGGAACCTTTCCAGTTTCTGACTTAGAATTGCATGCCAGCTTTTGTGGAGAAACCCGCTTTTTAAAAAATCCTTTTTACCCGGTTAGAAAAGCGCCACGTTTTATTTTGTGTTTATTTTGTGGGCGAATGGCATGAGGTTGAGCGATCTTCTGTGGGTATAATATTTCTTTAATCTTTGTTCACACTATTGCTGAAGTGTTTGAAAATGTTTAAAAGTGATGAAATGTTTAAAACCTGAGTATATACATGAATTGTTATATATATATATAAATATATTTTTTATACATTAGTCCAGATGGAGTGCCAGAAAAAAAAAATACCCTGCTCTGATTTGGATCATATCTCATGGTAACCTACCTGACTATGTTCATTGCTTCTCTAAATTATCATTGCTCTTAAAATAAATTGCAAAGGATATTATATATATATATATATATATATATATATAATTATTTTTTTATTTATTTTTTTTCAGTGAGGAGGATGTGATTCGTCATGCAGCAGCACAGATAAATACCACAAAGACCTTCGAAATCTGTGTGTCACGAGATAACATTGTTGAGAGAGGTCTGAAGCTGTGGAAACGTCAAAAAATGGGAAGCCCTGTCAAGCCCTTGAAAATCATCTTCCTGGGAGAGCCAGGAGTTGACACAGGGGCACTGAGGAAAGAATTTCTGTCCAGTGGGTAGTTTGCTTTAATCATACATTTAGTAGACATGTACAATTTTTTAAAAATATTTCTAGATTTCATTTTAAAAATACAGTCTGTATCTGAAATATCACAGTTGTACTGTTTTTTACAATACCCCTAACTCTAGCCCAGTGATTCCCAAACCTGTCCTGGAGTACCCCCAACATTGCACGTTTTCTTTTTCTCCCTAATCAAACACACCTGATTCAACTCATCAGCTCATTATCACATAGGTTAATGAGCTGATGAGTTGAATCAGGTGTGTTTGATTAAATGAGCTGATGAGTTGAATCAGGTGTGTTTGATTAAATGAGCTGATGAGTTGAATCAGGTGTGTTTGATTAGGGAGATAAAGAAACCGTGCAGTGTTGGGGGTACTCCAGGACAGGTTTGGAACCTAATGATATTTAATCTTTTTTTGGGGGATTTAGCAATGGTTGCTGGCATTGAAAAACGTCTCTTTGAAGGTGATGCAAAGAAAGTGTGGCAGAGCGAGCGCGAGCTGACTCAAATTGATATAATTTCCGACTACGCCACCTGGGGAATTTCACCCCAAGAATTAAGCTCAACCCCTAAAGGCACGCACAGATCCTAATCACCATTGGAGTCAGAGACATAAGTAATCGTACAAAAGTATTTTATTAGCAGTTAAAAGAGGCATTGACCAGCAATCACACTGAAAAAAATGATTCACTGACTTAGTTGAATTTACAAAAAAAAATTATGTTAATTGGTTCCACAATTGATTTTAGCTACATTTAAACAAATGCATTAATTAGTTCAACTTAATGCATTTGTTTAAATGTAGCTAAAATCAATTATGTGGAACCAATTAACAATTTTTTTTAGTAAATTCAACTAAGTCAATGAAGAATTTTTTTCAGTGCATCTCAATTGTTAAGTTCAATCATTAGTGGCAAAGGAACCCAGGGTTACCAACAGGGGCAGTCTCAGAATATCACCCTTAATGAAAATCACAGTGCACACAAAGAAGAAGACCACGACACACAGTGAAGGATGTCACCACCAAAAGGTCACTCGTCTGCCCCCGGGTGCCCAGGTCCTGCCAACAACCAGAAAGAAAAAGACGTTAAGAGAGCAGAGATATGCATAAACAAAATAACATAAAAAAGTAACTTAATGTAGTTCCGGGAAGGAACCAACTTCTCGGTTCCGGCCGGATCGTCACAAATCAAGATCAAAAATAGCAAAAGGAAGCATAAACTCAAATTAAATATAAACAAGTGATTAAATAAATTGGCAGTATAGCTCAACTGTAGAAATGGTTAGATGAAAGCAATATATTCAATAATCACAATAAATGAATTGAAACCAAAATACAAATTCAAAAATACCCAACCATTGAAATCAATTAAAGAAATAAACACAATAAGGAAAACAAAAGAAACTCAAAGCATATCACTGAGACATCTTAGGAAGCACAAAACAGATGAAAACTCATTGAGAGCATCTCAGTCTTGTGGAAACAGATAAAAACTTGTTGAGAGCGTCTCGTAGAAACAGAAGAATCCGATGGAAACAGAACAGCAACTATGATGAGACGGAGCGAACAGCAACTCTATGACGAAGCACGGAGCATATAACAATTGACCAGAACGCCGCCGTTGCCTTTGTCATGTGCCTACTAACAAAACAGAAAGTGTTACACTACCATTCATTCTCCCCTGACTTCAGGCTCGAACAAATATACTCACGATAGAACATGTTGCACCGGGATTAACCCATTTAATCCCAAATTTTTCCCAGACACAAAAATATCCAAATCATGTGTCATTAGTATCCCTTTGAAACAATCAGTCATAATTTTTTGAAATTTTCATGGAAAAGTGTGTGAAAAAGTGTGTTTTATGATCGGTCACAATTGTGACCGGTGGGATACTGTGTTGTATCAACCATTGTATTGATTTAATATAGGTCTATTTGACCTATGCAGTGTGTTTGTGTGTGTTTTTGTGCGTGTGTTTTTTTTTTGTGTGTTTTTGTGTGTCTGTGTGTGTGTGTGAGTGTGTGTGTGTGGGGAGATCAGACATCAGAGGAGACGTGACCATGTGTGAGTGTGTGTTTGTGTATGTGTGTGTGTGTTTCTGTGTGTGTGTGTGTTTCTGTGTGTGTGTGTGTGTTTCTGTGTGTGTCTGTGGAGATCAGACATCAGAAGAGACGTGACCGTGTGTGTGTGTGTGTGTGTGTGCCCTTGTTTATATTACATTGTGGGGACCAAATGTCCCCATAAGAATAGTAAAACCTGAGATCACCTACATTGTGGGGACCAACCAGCGGTCCCCTTTCAAAAGGCTTATAAATCACACAGGATGAGTTGTTTTGAGAAAGTAAAAATGCAGAATGTTTCCTGTGATGGGTAGGTTTAGGGGCAGGGGCAGTGTAAGGGGATAGAATGTACAGTTTGTACGGTATAAAAACCATTACGTCTATGGAGAGTCCCCACAAAGATAGTGAACCAGACGTGTGTGTGTGTGTGTGTGTGTGTAAAATTAGGTAGAAAGTAAGGTAGAACAGTTAGCCTATGTGTATTAGTATGTAGATACAATGGGTTATCCCACCGGTCACTATTGTTGCCGTTGACATGTTTGTGAGTTCTTTGACCACATTAAACAAAGTTGAGTAATTGCAAATGCATATATCAATACTAGACACCTTAAACATGATATGTACCAAAAATCTATGTCCTATCTTTATGTTAACATACTTTACCACCCTTTTCTTTGGGAGCTTTCTTGCTGCCATCCTCTTCTTCAATTGTCATGTGACAATTTACAGTAAATATGCGACACTGCACATATTTCATTGAGACCCTTTATTATTTCAATATCTGCTGGAAATGCATTGATAGATAATTTAGTATCATTTTTATAGCCTTAGAAATGAAACTTTTTTTTACAGTCACTATTGTGACCATCCCGAATTCCTAGTGATGCTCGGAGCCAGATATCTCGTCGACAGAGAGCGCGGACAAACTTTGGACTACGTAAGGCATACAGATTAGTACCCGCTCGATTAAAGCAACCCATAGTAATCTCATTACACAACCGTCGTCGTACATGCTTTCCTTACCGTATCAAATGTCCACATTTGATTCTCCAGCAGGTAACATCAGTAAACAGCACATGTCAGCACTGTACTCCAGCACAAGCAGCAGGGCGCGTAGGTGATGTCACAGCCCCGGAAAGTGACGCACACCTGTGACTGGCAGCCCGTGCTCTTATACACCCATGGTCCCAGCCCATTGGCCAAACCTCAAATTACCAAATTAGGAGGGGTAATAACCCATCCTGCCACAAAAGGAAAAACACCGAAGCACTCCCTCAATGATCTGGACAATGAGCTGTTCAAGTATGTGTCTTGCCATTGGATTTTGGGTTAACCATATATTCAAACAATTCCTTCTAAATCATTGCAGATGAAAGAAAAGTTTGGAATACCAAGTTTGGAGGGTGGTATTCCAAACTTTTATTTCTTCTGCAGGAGAAAATATATTTTGAAGAAAGTTTCAGCTGTTTTTGTCCATATAATAAAAATCAATGAGGTTTAAAACTCAACTGTATTTTATAATATACACAAATCAGATGAAAATCCTGTAAAAGAAAGAAACGTTTGGAATTGCCCAAGAGTAAATAAATATTTTTCTTTTCTTTATTTGAAGTAACATATAGTACTTCTATACAGACATTTATACAAGTATACCACTCTATATTAGTGCCAAGAACTGTTGTCCATATATAAAACAGTATCTCTAGAGTTGCAGGTGAAATATTTGCTGTGAGCATTGCGCAAGGAGGACCGCCACCACGGTTTATGCAAGAGTTTATGCAAGAACCTTGTTACCGGTAACATCAAAAGGGATGGTGTACATGACACGGAGATATCACCACTAATCAAAATGGTAGGTCTGGTTGACTTAATTTCATTAGATACAATTTCTCTATTAATTATTATCCATAAGTAAATTAGTTTGCTGTTATCATGTTATAAAGCCACTGACAAAGTGGTTTTGCTTTAAAAATCAGCAGTGAACCATGCATGTTAATATTTATTAAAGGTAAAATTTTACTTGTAGATTGAAGATGCATCCGACCTGTCCAACTTCACAAAAGAAATCCTGGACTGTGGCTACACTGGACCGATCAACACTGACCACAAGGAAAGCATATTAAGGTATGTCAGACTCAGCACTGAAAAAAAAGGTTATGGTTCATTTACATAAGTATCAATTCTGAACAGAATTACAATGCCTGCTGTGTCGTAATATGGTACATTTTAAAGCAGATGAAATTGAGCATTATAAAACGGTCAGTTCTAGTCCTAGATTCTGATTGGTCAATAGCTGTTTTATTCACAATAAAACACGGCTATGACCGCTTCCCCCAAGGTTCCATTTTTCACTACACAACACCCCTAGCAAACACACATAGCAACTTAAAAACATGATTGATCTCATTGATATTGTTCATTAAAGCTAGAGTATTGTGAGAGATCGAGTAAGCGAGGGTACCTGCATTTACAGTAGACATAGCATTTTCCTTCAGGTCAGTCCTATATTCATAATAAAAAAATAAGTCCGCTGTGATATCTTGTCCATTTAACAGTCATGGAGTTTTCTGTGCCTATCCACCTTATTCTGCTCTAAACAATGCGCACTGCCACGACGACGACTCCGGTTGCCTACTTCCGGTTCGTAGCACTCGACCTGTAGGCTACTAGAAGCGAGAGAATGAGTTCAGGCTCCACATGTGCTGTTTTTGGTTGTTTTAACAATTCAAAGAAGATTTCAAACTTTTTAGAAACTGAGTGCTTCGAGCATAAGATAAGAAGGAGAGAATGCCCATGTCCGGTTCCGTATCAGATACATTCAATGCCAGAGAGTAAACGTTTAGAGTGGTTAGCTGTGTTAAAACTGAAACATCCACCGAAAAAGGTGTATGTCTGTTCGCACCATTTTGTTGACAAACGCCCCACGGATGACCATCCCAACCCGGAATTATACCTTGGATATGACAGACCAGTGGTGAAGAAGAGACGTGCAATTGTTTGTGTCGAAGCGACAGGTAAGCCACTTTTAATGTTAAATTGTGTAGCTGGTTAGCGATAGCACCACTTCACAGCTAACCTAGTTAGCTACCTCCGGTTGTTTACATTTTTAAGAGCTCCACCGGCTTGCTACAAACATTTTCGTGTTGTCTGTGGGTTGTCTAACCTACATTTTTATGAACAATAAGCCCATTATGAGTAAATGCGTTAAAAAACATGGCCATTAATGCCTTTGTCCACTGAATGTTACTGTAGGTTTAGTCCTATGAACTCCACTGAGGGCTATCGTAGAGCTAGCTACTATCGTTATGTGGGACAGGTAGTTGTTAGCCTGAGCGACGAAGAGCTTCCATCACCATTTATCATAAGCTTTTACTGTAATGTTGTCAGTGTGAGAAACATGGACAGAAACTGTAGAGTTTAACATGTAGCCTATGTGTTCTTTTTTTTTTTTACAGCAACAGCAGAAGTGACAGACCAGGAGGATGAGGGCAAGGGCATACCTGAGGTGCCACAATCATCATACAGCACTATTGATCCACCCAGTGGGAAGATCCATCGCTTTGGGACCACATCTATGGTGAACAGCAGGGTGTTGACGAGACGGCCAAAGATGCCACAACACAAACTGAAGATTTCAGCTACTCCATGCTTCAGAGTGATGCCGATTCGTTCTTCTAAACTGGAGTCTCACTGGAAACCTTCAACTCTCTTGTTTCCACCTTAGATGGATTTGCTGAAAGGGCTTTTGTTTTGTCAGTGCGTGACCAGATACTAATGACACTGATAAAATTTAAATTAAATCGTGTGCTGGGTGACCTTGGTAGGCAGTTTCATGTGCCTCAGAGTGTTGCCAGTAAGGTTATCTCATTCTGGATTGATAAAATGGAGGAGGTCTTGCGCCCTCTTATTATCTGGCTCCCAAAAGAAACCATTAAGGCCACTATGCCAACTGCATTCAAGGAGTGTTTTCCCAACACTACCTGTGTCATTGACTGCAGCGAAAGTTTGTTATAGAAGGCGAAAAATCTTGACTCTAGAGGGGAGTCCTACAGCCATTACTACTCGCACAACACAATCAAATACCTTGTTGCTGTTGCCCCATGTGGCTTAATCATGTTTATCTCAACTGGATATGGAGGACGTGCCAGTGACAAATATTTCACTATGAACTCTGGTATCTTAGCCTATTTAAGGCCTGGAGACGAAGTCATGGCAGATCGTGGGTTCTTGATTCGTGATTTACTCTTTGAAAAAAAGGTCAAATTGGTTCTTCCTGCTTTCACTAGAGGGGGTGCTCAGCTAACTGAGGAACAAGTCACAGCAACTCGCAGGGTTGCAAATGTGCGGATTCATGTTGAGAGGGCAATCAGGCGACTTAAAGTATACAAGATCTTGTCTCAAATGATACCAATAAACATGACCCCCAAAATTGAAAAAATACTCAGACTCTGTGTATGTATCGCCAACTTAAGGGGTGATCTCATCCGTGAGGGATAAGTGACAACGGTGATGTTCTGAGGTTGAAGTTGCATCTGCGCGCACACACACTGTCGGAAAGTCTTTTATTTCCTGTCGTTTTATTTTGAAACTGTAGTGATGTCATTACCTTTCCGAGCGCATCACTTCCTCATTCCCGACTCCGCATTCGGTGGGATGGTGGCTCTCGTGTGCGTAACCTAAGCGAAAGTAAGTTTCATCCTGCACTAAGATGTAAATATTGCCATCGGACTTGTTTAGATGTTGTCTACTTTCACCTGTTTTCCTGTTAAGTATATTATACACATGGTTTTGCTACTTTCGTGTGTATTTTTTTAGTTAATAGGTATCACATGACTGTTATAAGCCTTGTTAGACTGGAGATTGTTTCCTTTATATTATTTCAGCCGTAAGTTGTATTCTCGAGTACTATATTTAATTTCTTATGCCCTTTAGTCCTACCGATAAATCGTGTTTAGCCTCTGTGTCGCCGTCAGACGCACCTAGAGTGTAGTTTGGCCCTCCCTG
This sequence comes from Squalius cephalus, assembly GCF_949319135.1. Lineage (NCBI taxonomy): Eukaryota > Metazoa > Chordata > Actinopteri > Cypriniformes > Leuciscidae > Squalius > Squalius cephalus. Next base: position 12,332,263 of record NC_137128.1, on the reverse strand, counting down.
GCCATGCGCCCCTCACGTGCTGGGCGCATGGGGTGCAGTTGCGCCCGCTTCCACTAGAGGGAAGCGAAGACCACCAAATCCATTTAGTATCTCTAAATTGCCTCATTAACCCTTTGTATGCCTGTATATTAGTTGTTTATGACTCTTTTCAGGTTATTTGACCAAATTATTATATTTCAGTATTCTGATTCAATGTTTATTATTGTATTGGATATTACTGTATACCTTTGTACTTATTTTTTTTTATACTTTTGTACATTGTGATTAATATTATTTTATTCTTTGTTTCTTTTATAGACCACACACACACACACACACACACACACATATACCTATTTGTACACCAATGCTTGTACCCAAACTTCAATAATAAAGTTTGCTGGAATAATTTCTCCGTGCCCTCCTCTCTGACCGGAGCCCTGTCAAAGGAAACTGTCAGACCAGTATTATCCCCTTCAGAGTGTCCCACTCTATCACATGGTCCTTCGAGCCAGATCTGACAGCTTTCTGGAGACAATATGGAGCTAGGACAACCATCTGCAGATCCAGCAGTGCGTTCTCGACCCCAGCGGGAGATACAGTTACCAGCATCCCTTGGAAACTTTGAAGTTGGGTACATACCGAGAGTCACAGTACTTCCTTCCACCGAAGCTGAGGAACTCGGAGCAGCAGCCCCAGCTCACGACATTCCAATCCCTGATCCATATTCACTGCCATTTGTGAGAGCAGAGTCATGTCGATCCTTGGTATCTTCTCATCGTAGCAGACCGAGATCTCGAGCTAGTGCTGCATCATCAACCAAGAGGTCCGTTGCAGAAGGGCTAACCGAGCTACAGAGTGCCATGTTGGAGGAACAGGTCAAGCGGATGGAATTAGCAGAAGTGCAGCGGCAGATTATGGAGCAGACGCTAGTGGATGAGCAGTGTACTCTTCTAGACAAAGAAGCCAGAGACGCCCTCGATGAGAAGGAGGAACTTCTCAGAGAACAAGAACGGCAGAGACGTCGACTGGAGGAGAAAGCAGAGATGGCATACAAGAGTAAAGAGGCTATCACCAGGCATCAGATGTTGCGACAGCGACTGAAAGAGAAAGAGATGGAATTGGCGCAAGCAGCTCTTATCACGTCTTTCCTGAAGGAAGAAGGAATTAAGAGTCCCAGTTCCTCCAGGCCCCTCAGTGAATGTGAGTACAACCTAAGGTCCTCATCAGAAGCTCAGCCTCTCCTACTCCACTCACAAGGTGGACATGGACTGCTCCATTCTACTCCATCTATTCATGTTCTGCCACCAGTCTCCAGTGCAGTCATTAGTCCACCTGTCTCGACCAGTCTTCCATCAGTCCAGCCCGCTCCACAAGTGAGTGCTTATACTGCTACTAGTATACTCGCCCAGCCACAGCCTACGTATATTACCAAGCTTCCTCCTCCTGCAATCATCAACCCCGCTCCGCAGTCGGCTCCCAGACCAGCCGTGAGTGCCGTTACCTCATGTGCTCCGCCACTGTCAGTAGAACAGTATATGGCCCCACTTCGCCAGCCACAGATGGTCTATAGCCAAGCCCAGGTCCAATATGTGCCTCCACCTGCTACACCTCTACAGCCAGTGCTATCAGCTGCTAACACGCTGTCCTATCCTTACCCCGTCATGCCACCTTTGCCACGACAGGGCACAGCGCCTCTAGATTACAGGGCAGCGCTGGGTACAGACCTCATGGAGCTCCTAGTTGCCACATCTTATGGCCTTCCTAGACCTACTCTACCTCACTTCACCTCAGGTAAAGAGTCAGACTTTGCCCTGATCAAGATGGCTTTGGACAATCTGCTCAATACACATGCTCACCTCACAGAGCAGTTCAAATATCAAGTCCTCCTCGATCACTTGAAACTGCCAAGCGCCTACAAGCTAGCCCAAGCCTACATGTACCATCCAAAGCCGTACACCTCAGCCCTCCAGGCTCTCCAAGATAAATATGGGCAACCGCGTCAGCTCGTGCAGAGCGAGATAGGTGCCATCTTAAACTCACCTCACGTAAGATCTGGAGATCCAGAGGCATTTGACAACTTTGCCCTATCAGTACAAGGTCTAGTTGGCATGCTCTGCTCCCTCGAGGGTGAGAATGGCTACGAACTGCGATGCGGCTCCCACGTCGACAGGCTGCTCAGCAAACTGCCTACTAACTATCGAGACGCGTTTGTGGAGTACAGCATGAACCGAGGCATCCTGAGGACCGGCACTGATCAGACCTACACGCTTGAAGACTTCTCTGTTTGGCTTCAGTTAAAGTCACAAGCAAAGCGCATTTCATCTCGAGCAGCTCTGATGTTCCAAGACCAGCCTAAGCCAGTCAAGAGCCAAAGGAAATCCCAGGGTCCTTCATCCAATGTGTTTTACAACACTGAGAGCCAAGCTAAGGTAGCCCCTCCAGATCCTGCTCGCAGCACAAAGTCACCCAAAGGTAAACCCAGTGTGAAGCCTTACTGCCCGTACTGCGACGCCTGTGAGCATTACCTCAGCCTATGTCCCAAATTCAAAACGCTCACTCCATCAGAGATTTCCACCTGGATTAAAGACAGAGGCTCTTGGAGGTGTGGCAGGAACCATAAACCTGAGGCATGTACTCTCAAGAAGCCTTGCCAAGTGTGCAAACAGCAACACCTGACCGTGCTTCACGAAGTGTGTTCCCAAGAGGCTAAGAAAGTGTTAATGGTCAGTGCTGCTCCCAACACCATATATGTTGACCGTCCTAGTCATCCGCAGAGAGTCATGTTGAAGCTAGTTAAGGTGCGCCTGTACAATGCCGAGCACTCTCTGGAAGGTTTCGCTATTTTGGACGACGGAACAGAGAGAACCCTCATCCTTCCCTCAGCAGTCCGGCATCTCCATTTAGCCAAAGAGCCTGAAAGCTTGCCTTTGCATACTGTCCGCCACGAGGTGATCCATCTACAAGGAGCCGCTGTCTCGTTCGACATATCCCCAGCTCATTCTCCCAAACAAAGGTACCACATCTTTCATGCCTTCACTGCTGGTGAGCTGAGCCTGTCTGAGCATAGCTATCCTGTCAAGTCACTCATGCGCAGATACCCCCACCTGCAAGGTCTTCCTCTGCCGAAGGTTGACAAGGTCCAGCCGCTTCTGCTGATAGGCTCTGACTTTCCACATCTGCTGCTTCCCAAACAACCGGTCCGAGCAGGTCCTCCTGGGAGTCCTCCTGGGAGTCCTGTAGCTGTGTGTACTGCTCTTGGTTGGACATTGCAAGGCCCCGCCAACCTCAACCTTACTGGTGAGCACTCTCACTGCTACTTCACCATGTCTCCTAACTCAGAGCTGCAGCGGCATGTTGAACGACTGTGGGAAGTTGACATAACCCCGTATGCCAACGCCAAAACTGTGATCCGCTCCAAAGAAGATCAGCAGGCCCTAGAACTGCTGGAACAGCGCACAGTCAAGGTAGAAGTGGATGGAGTAACAAGGTATGCTACTCCACTACTGAGGCGCAAAGCTAGCCTCACGCTCTGGGCTCCAAAGCACACATTGCTCCCACAGCTACGGAGCACAGAACGCCGTCTAGCCAAAGACACTGCTCTAGCCAACACCTACTGTCAAGAAATACAGAAGCTTGAACAGTTGGGCTACGCCAAACCTCTACCTCCTGACACAGTAGACAGCTCCACAGAGTCCTGGTATCTGCCGCACCACGTTGTCCACCACAACGGTAAGGCGAGGATTGTCTACAACTGTTCCTACCAGCACAACGGTCAAAGTCTCAACAGCCAACTGTTGCCCGGTCCGACCTTAGGTCCTACTCTCCTCGGTGTACTTCTTCGGTTCCGAGAACACAGTGTGGCTATCAGTGGTGACATCAAAGCGATGTTTCATCAAGTTCGCCTGCTACCAGAAGACAAGCCCCTTCTCCGTTTTCTCTGGAGAGGTATGAAGAGGGAGGAGGAACCAACGGTGTATGAGTGGCAAGTTTTGCCATTCGGGACGACATGCAGTCCCTGCTGTGCCACATACGCCCTTCAGCGGCATGTGAAGGATAACAGCAGCGGTCATGAGGACATCCTACACCTTGTGGAGACTGCCTTCTACGTCGACAACTGTTTGACCAGTGTCACGAACGCTGATGAAGCCAAGACCATTATCAACCGGATGCGTAAACTGCTCTCAGCTGGAGGCTTTGACATCAGGCAGTGGGCCAGTAACACCCCCACAGTTGTTGAGCATCTTCCATTGGAAGCGAAAGCAGCAAGCACCGAGTTGTGGCTCTCTCAGCCTCGACAAGATCCCGAAGAGCCAGCCTTAGGCCTTCGCTGGAACTGCCTTACCGATCGCCTTGGTTACCGCCACAGACCAGTAGAGTATTCACAGCCAACTCTGAGGAACGTCTATAAGGTGATGGCAACGCAATATGATCCCCTCGGATACCTAATTCCATTCACCACACGAGCGAAGATCCTGATTCAAGACCTGTGGAGAGTGAGAGTTGGCTGGGATGAACCGATCAGACCAGAGGCTCTGCTGGATATCTGGACACAATGGGAGAGTGAACTAGTCCATCTTCCACAAGTGGAAATCCCCAGATGCTATGTCACATCAGTAGCAGACACTGGGCCACCCAGACGAGAGGCACACATCTTCTGCGACGCCTCTGAAAGAGCCTACGGGGCCGTCGCTTACCTCCGCACCCAAGACAATCAAGGTGAAGTCCACATTGCATTTGTGATGGCTCGGTCACGAGTGAGCCCTCGCAAACAACTATCCATGCCACGGCTCGAACTGTGTGCTGCTTTAGCCGGAGCCCAGCTGGCTAAAGTCATTATGACAGAACTGTCACTCCCTTCCCAGCAAGTCAATCTCTGGACTGACGCGATGACAGTTTTACCATGGCTCAATTACGACTCGTGTCGCTACAAGGTCTTTGTAGGAACTAGAGTCGCAGAAATTCAAGAGCTCACTGAAAACTCGACCTGGCGGTATGTCAGCACCACTGACAATCCAGCCGATGACCTTACTCGCGGCAAACCCTTGCTCGAGCTCAGCCAGCCGAACCGGTGGAGCCAAGGTCCACCATTCCTCCGACAACATCCAGACTCCTGGCCAGTGCTTCAGTTAATAGAAGCCCAAGAAGCTGACGAGGATGAACTTCGGAAGACATTGTTCTGTGGAGCCACCACCTGCTCTCCGACCACGACACTCAGGTCTGATATAGACAACTGGGACAGTCTTCTCAAGGCTACCCATGAGAGCCTTCACGGGGCGGCTGATGACCAGAGCAGCCCTACCATGACAGCAGCTGATGTCCAAACAGCAGAGCTACATGTCCTCAGACAAGCCCAGAGTGAGTCCTTCCCTGAAGAGGTGGAAACTCTTGCTGCTGGTAAGTCCATCTCGAGACTGAGTCGCCTGCTCATGCTTGCTCCAGAGTATGATGAAGCTGTTGGCCTGGTGAGAGTGGGAGGTAGACTACGCAGAGTTCAGAAGATCTTGACCCAGATGCGATGCATCCTATCATCCTCGATCCCAAATCTCATGTTACGAAGCTGCTCATTAAGAAATATGACAGTGAACTGCTACATCCTGGTCCCGAGCGGGTTTTCGCCGAAATGAGGAGAAGATATTGGATCCTCCGGGGAAGAGAGTCCATCAAGCGTCATCAGCACGGCTGTGTTGAATGTCAGAAATGGCGCGCTACTCCAGTGGTGCCTCAGATGGCAGACTTACCCCCTGCCAGACTCCGCTTATACAAGCCACCTTTCTGGTCGACTGGAGTCGATTGTTTCGGCCCTTACAACGTCAAAGTAGGCCGGCGCACAGAGAAGCGGTGGGGTCTGATTTTCAAGTGCATGACGACGAGCTGTGTGCATCTTGACCTACTGGAGAGCATAGACACTGATGCTTTCCTGATGGCTCTCCGCCGCTTCATCGCTCGCCGCGGCAAGCCATTTGAGATCCTGTCTGACAGAGGAACCAACTTCCGAGGTGGAGCTGCGGAGCTGCAAGCCAGTTTTGCCGCTTTAGAAGTTTCTCTTCAAGAACAGCTGGCCAGACAGCAAATCGAGTTCCGTTTCAACCCCCCTGGGTCTCCACACTTTGGGGGAACGTGGGAACGAGAGATCAAGTCGATTAAGTCAGCTCTCCAAGTCATTCTTCAGGACCACACCGTCGCCGAACCTGTGCTGCAAACTGTGCTGATTGAAGTGGAGGGAATACTCAATGCTAAACCGCTTGGGTACATCTCCTCCGATGCTGCGGATCCAGATCCCGTCACACCGAATTTACTGTTGATGGGACGCCGCGACGCATCACTCCCACAGGCTGTCTACGCATCTAGTGACCTTCTCAGCAGAAGAAGATGGCGCCACAGCCAGATCCTGGCGGACCATTTCTGGTCCAACTTCATCCGTCGCCAGCTCCCGGACCTTCAGAAGCGGTCAAAGTGGCACAAGGACACAGACAATCTGACTGCTGGCCAGGTGGTGATGGTGGTTGATTCGCAGCTACCCAGAACTCAGTGGCCCATCGGGAGAGTGGTGAAGACCTGTTCCGGTTCGGATGGACGAGTCAGGGCAGCTGAAGTTAAGATCAAGGGACAGACCTACCTACGGCCAGTCGTGCGCCTTGTGCGGTTGCCAGCCTGGGAGGATGAAGACGACGCCAACTAAGTAGACTTTCCTTTGGGATTCAAATTTATTGCTAATTTATTTGCGCCCGCTTCCACTAGAGGGAAGCGAAGACCACCAAATCCATTTAGTATCTCTAAATTGCCTCATTAACCCTTTGTATGCCTGTATATTAGTTGTTTATGACTCTTTTCAGGTTATTTGACCAAATTATTATATTTCAGTATTCTGATTCAATGTTTATTATTGTATTGGATATTACTGTATACCTTTGTACATATTTTTTTATACTTTTGTACATTGTGATTAATATTATTTTATTCTTTGTTTCTTTTATAGACCATACACACACACACACACACACACACACACACACACACACACACACACACACACACACACACACACACACACACACACACACACACACACACACCTATTTGTACACCAATGCTTGTACCCAAACTTCAATAATAAAGTTTGCTGGAATAATTTCTCCGTGCCCTCCTCTCTGACCGGAGCCCTGTCAAAGGACACTGTCAGACCAGTATTATCTGGTCTCTCCTGACACCCTTCAGAGTGTCCCACTCTATCACACACACACACACAAACACACACCCTTTACACATCTACATAAATTGCTCCTGTATATTTCATATTGACGCTGCCTTTTGTCATTTTTTACTGTTTATATATACTCTTTGTATGAAATTTTTTGTTATTCTTTGAGTTTGTGTACAATAGATTTTATCAGATTTGCATTAACAACAAATTGTACAATTTTACATGAACAACATTCTGGATTTGTAAATATTCACTTATGTACAACAATACTTATGCTCAGCATTTTTAAATGTATGTAATTGATTGTGTAAAAAATGAGTTTTCATACTGTTAACAGCAGCAGCACTTAACAGTTGTTTTGTGATTTGAATAAAATGCTTTTGAGCGATATTTTCTATGAATTCATTATGCTCATGTATCTGTTCTGCAGTTTCTGCAGTCGCTGACCAACAAATTCATCCACAAGCTGGGGCAACATTGTTGAGAAATAAAATCTCTTCAGATATCCTACTCTCTCCAGAACATAGGGCTCATAAAATGGTACAGTGAACATAACTGTGTCATTTGGGCTCCAGATAAACAACTTGGCTATCTTCAGACCGGCACAAAACATGTCTATTGTACCTGCATGTAATATCCTCTGCTACCTGTTTTCTGAAGTTGTGGTACTCCATCTACTAGCTTGATATCACTGCAGTTATGGTCAAGTTGATCCAAGAGGGTAGAATGGAGTTTACTTGGGATGGGACATTTTATTTTGAGTAGGACAGATGAGTCAATTACCCCATCTGGGCTGGCTGACAACCATGGCTCTGTGACACTAACAACGATGCCCCTATGTGTAATACTCATGCCTTGCTCTCGAAGTGCATTACCAGCAACCACCTCATTCTCCTTACCATCATTTGTGGCATAGTTGCCACGAAAGGAGGGGTACAGGTGCTCTGCCATAAACTTATCAGGATTGGATGCTCTAGAAGGAACCTTTTTAGCTGAACTTGCAGTTATTCTCAGTTTTCTTGCATTGTGCCACAAATCGGAATAACTCTGCTCTCTTGTTTCAGATTCTAAAGTAGAAGCCTGTGCACTGCTCACTTGAACATACAACTCATAGAAACTTTTACATGTCTCACATGTGACATCAGAACCGGCATGGGTTTGATGGGGTCTTAAAAATCTTGCACCTACTGCAGTATTTGCAAGGCTAAAGGGTTGCGCTACTGGTTTTACACTGTAACACTTGCCCAATAGACTGACAGGAAAAGTGGCTTTGTTGGGTCTTTGTCTACACTATCTATAAATTCTGCATGTGACATATATTGTGGGGTGTTTGGTAGTTAATTTCGTAGTTAAGTTTTGTAGTTTGGTAGTTAATTTCAGGCCCTGTGGCTAACTCCTGGCCATAGCTTCATGTCATCCACCCAACCTGTCAATTTTGAGGGATGTGGCACTCTGATACGGTTGCCTTCACGATCCTTTGAGATTTCATCGGCGGTCTGTAGCCACCGACTACTTCCCATCTTGACCGAAAAATTGTCTACAACTACAAACGATCACCATAGCCTTTACGCTAGTACTAGCATTCCATGTAAAGAAACACTTCATGGGAAATAGAACGGGCGCAGAATAAGGTGGATAGTCATCTGTCAGTTGCGTCTTCCCTCTGTGATCACACGTTTGAGTCCTTTCAATATAAAAGTCTTCTCTACTGACTCACTCAATAAGACAGTCTTTGCCGCCATCTATTGGTGAAATAATGTATGTAACTTCTGTTGCTGTTTACAGTCAGGAACTATTTTTTCCAGCGGAAGGAAGGCTTTAAATGATTTTACTTCATGATAGTTGCATAGATAAATATTTTTCTGCTTTAATATTTGTATTGTGTGGTAACCATTTTCTAAAAGCAATAAGGTATGAGAGGCTGTGCTGTATCGGTAATAAGTCATGGCTGAAGGGGTTGCAGGCACTTAACAACGCCCTTCTGCCGTGACTTATTCACGATACAGCACAGCCTCTCGTACCTTATTGCTTACATATCACACTCACAATTATAGACTTGTTTGATGGGTCTTGAGCTATGAGTCTTTCTATATATACAGACTCATACATTATAATTGTTCTTTAAACAAAAAGGAATTCATTTCAATTATGCAAATAAATTGTATAATTTGCTTTGTTTTGAATGCCCTTTTTTAAAATTAAGCATTTTAATGTTTTATTTTTGTCTTTATTCTTGTTTTGCCAGAGCTCTTGCTCTACATATTACTACAAAACGCATCCCAATGCTGCAACAACTGTGTGTGGGCCTTGAGATATACGATCTAATCAAAGTCATGCAGAAAAAGCCACAGGAGTGTCATGATCTCTTTGATGTATGTAGAATGTAGAAATTCTGTTTTGAGCATTTTAGTTTTTTTGTATTATGTCACAAATTACAAATGTTAAAATCCATTTTTATGCTTTGCTTTTGGTGTTTAGGTTGACTCCCATTACATTTTATCCCACCTGGCCCCAGAGATGAGCCCAACTGGTTCGATTAAACAAGTGAAAGAGTCAAAAATCATGGAATTCTTTCAAGATTTCCTACTTGAACTTGAAGGTATGGACTTAAAATGTTTTTCTAATGTGCTATGTTATTTGATAACCCGGTGTAAATATGCTACTGTAGTTCCCAATGTAAAAGAGTATAAATAAACTAAAACATTAATTCTCATTACATCTCTTTATTTCTTCTGAAGACACACAACCAGAAGACGCAGCAGCAGGAGAAACCTTGTCTGTACCAAAGATAATGCAGTGGATGACTGGGCAAGCTCACAGGCATCTGCTTGTGTCAGAAAGGGAGAAGTTTAAAATAGTGTTTAAATTTGACCATTGCTGTCTACAGCACATGCCAAACCACACTGTGTGTTACCCAATTGTCAGTGCTTGCACCAATACCATAACATTACCCGTAGTCCATATGGTAGATTACGAGTCTTTCAAAATACTCATGCAAACTGCTGTTACATATGGGGCGAGCTTTGACAGAGTGTAGAAAATTTCCTGGAATTGTTTACCATAGAAAACCACAATTCATTGATTCATGTATATCGTGTTACGTCCCAGGGTCTTTTTAATATAATATGTTTTGAGAAAATGCTTGTGTGCCCTGTGTTGTGCTCTGTTTCTCTCCCTCACTCTCTCTCACTCAGGTTAATTACCATCAGCTGCAACTTGTTGTGAGCATGCCTGAGTCTGAGCTGAGCAGTATTAATGCAGCACTCAGAGAAGCCTGTGCTGAGGAACACTTCTCCCCCAGCCTCAGACTGAGATTGTGTGTTTAGTGAGAACTGTGCTTATCCTTGAGTTAGGAGTGGACCTATACTCATTTGTTTGGTGCTAAGAAGTGATCGAGTTTGCTTTCTAGTGTTGATTTCTCTACCTGTGGGTAATTAAAAGGTAGTGTATGAAATCTTATTAGCTTTGTTCATTGTGGATTATCTGGGAAATGTAGGGAGAGGGTGCCTTTTTATTTTAATACATTTTTCTCCTGTTTTTGGTTAGAGAGGGAGCTCAGGAAAGTTTTGTTGTTGATTTTCATCTTTGTTTTTGTACAGGGTAAATAGCTCCTTTAAACCTTAGTTTGCCCCTGTTTTTGTTTGTTATTTTAGGCCATGCTCTCTCCTGAAGACTTTTTCCCATCTTTTGTTAACTACATATATATAAGAGAAATAAATACTTTTGCTTGTACTTGAAGTTGTGTTTGCTTTCACTCTGGGGCTGAGGCCGAAGTGTGTTCTCCACTTAATTTACGTCTCTACGTTACCTTCTTTTTTTTTAAATCATATCATCTTTTTTTCTTTGTTACTTCCCTCCTGACCCCTAGACTGGGAGGAGAATGTAACAAAAGCATTCTCTTTACTTGCTTTACTCTTTGCAAAGTTTTTAAAGGGATAGTTCACCCAAAGATGTAAATTCTATCATTGATTACTCAACTTCATGTTGTTTCAAACCTGTAAGACTTCGTTCATCTTCGGAACACAAATGAAGATGTTTTTATTGAAATCTGAGAGATTTCTGTCCCTCCATTGACAGCTACACAACTACCACTTTGAACGCTTCAAAATGTTAATAAAGAGATCAAACTAATCCATATGAATTTGGAGTAAACTACTCAATTGGGGATATGAAATTTTATTTTCATAAGGCATTAATTACAAGAAAAATCACCATACAAAGTACCATAAGGCAGTATATTTTATCTGTCTTAAGTAATGCATACCTCTGCAAAATCAGGCTCTGACACAGGTGCTTGCAACATCCCAATATTCCAAAGCTGATTCGGTGGCAAATTTCCCTCCGTTCGCAAGGGATGGCAGTTCCACATCTCTATGAAATGCTGCAAATCTGTGTGTATTCTGGGGATGAAAACATATCTCACACAGAATAGGTGAACAGCATTAGACAGGTCAATTAATCCCTCCTCTTCCAAGCTGTGGAGAACATTGTAGTAACTTGATGTTACAGCAGTCCAAACATCTCTCCATAGCCGTTCCACTCTAAGACAGATGTGACCCCTAGGGGGCGCTCAGACGCACAATTTGGATATTTAGAATAAAAACCCCAAAAACCCACGCTCCCCTTTTAGATAATTAGGCAGGTTATGTCCAATGAAGGAACAGAAATGGGACTGATGTACTCAATTATAAATTTATTAAACATTCACAAATATAAGGATTGGCAATCAGAGCAGTCAAATATTTCCTATAGGTAACAGTAAACAACTCTACAATAAATAGGTCACAGTGAATAAAAGCCTCATAGTAAATGAGTTACAGGGTACAAAGTCTAACAAAAAGTGTAATGTGCTGATTTAACAGCATTTTAAAAGTTTACATTAAAAAATATCAAGTGCAAAAAAAAGTGTATAAGAAAAATACATTAACCATGCTCTCCTATTTAATTACCTCTGGTTATGCACGCTTTTGCCAGCAATAAAGCTGCCACGGCCAATTCCTCGCACAGTAAACATGCACCGAGCAATGTCTACATTCTCAACCCCTTGGTCTGCTCGTACTCTAAAACAGTCAGAAAGAGCAGTTTTTGATTATTAGAAGTATTATATGTGTTGGTTTCAAGCCAAGAGCCTTAAATCTACAACCTAGGGCTGCCCGATGTATTGTTTTAACATCGATATTGTGATGTGCACATCCACGATAGTCACATCACCAAACTCGGCTCAAACAATCTTTATAGCACGGGCAGTTCCAGTCAGTGATGCGCGGGTCAATGTATAAACAACCCGCACCCGACCGACGTTTTCAACTAACCCGCCCGCAACTCGGACCGCAAAAAGAAAAGTAGAAAATATTGTACCCGACCCGCTTCCTGACCCGCATTTTTGGACAGAGCGCAGAGCGGCATTTTTAAAAGGACGGAGCGTCGCCCTATTTCCCGCTCCAATTTCGCTCCGCGCACACCACGATTCTGAAGCATGCTCAGTCAAGCCTGACTCAGTCTACTGTTGATGACTGCAAGATGGATTCTATTTTAAGTCAAAACTCGGCTCAATAATGGAGTTCAAAAAGTAGGCTACTTCAAAAAGGAAAATAAAAAGTCACAGGTGTAGGCTACTATAATATAAAACTAACTATAATGTGGTAGAAGAAAACGAATGTGGAGACATCATTCCAGTCAGTAAAGATTAATTTTGGAATCTAAAAAGACATATCTCTCGTAAACATGCAGTGTTATGTGAACACGCTGGGAAGAAAGCAAAAGGTTAGCAAATTGAATAGCCTATGGTAACCTGTAACAAAGTAAATTAAATATAGCGTAATATTCAAACAATTGATACAAGCCCATTTAAATTTTAATCCTGCGCGCTGCGCAAAAGTTCAGTTATAAGAATGTTGGCCTAATAGTTAGGCTAATTTAGCCTACTTTTAAAACGTTAATGTATATTTTTTCATATAAATAAATTATATATATTTATATAAATTTTATTTATATTATTAGGCCCATTTATTCGTTTTATTTTACAGCAGTTTGTGTGTACAATGGATACGCCCATTTAAATTTTAATCGTGCGCGTTGCGCAAAAGTTCACTTATCAAAATTCTGGCCTAATAGTAGGCTAAATTTACTTTTAAAATTTTTATGTAGGCTATATTTTTGTTTATATAATTGTTATTTATATTATTAGGCCCATTTATTCGTTTAATTTTACAGGACTTTGTGTACGTAGGCTATATTCCTTCTTACATAGGTCTAATTTGTAATTTGAAATAAAACATTTCTATTTGAAAAATGTTGTTGTTGCTCATTAGTTCTTTAGGAGGTAAGGCTGTGGTCTAAGCTAAAAGTTATATACATGTAGATATTTTATTATTATTTTTTTTCGTTTTTTGGAGCGAGCGGGGGGCGATTTGAGTGGAGCGCGGAGCAAACTGCGTTGAGCGCTGAGCGGAGCGGCCTGATGTAGCTTTGAGCGGGGGAGCGAACATTTCCGTGAGCGATGATGAACGGAGATTCTCACCGCTCCACTCCGCTCATATGCTCTCTTGTACTATATAAATTACGAAGGTTTAATTGGCATCTTTATTTCAAACGACCCGACCGACCGCGACCCGAATATCATTAAAAATATTTTTGGATGACTCGTAACCGCGGGTAACCGCGGGTGACCGCAGGCACCCGCTCATTTCGGATCAACCCGCGCATCACTGGTTCCAGTACCTGATTATGACTGGGTACTATGAGCATAAATATTGTGAAGAAAAAGGTTTTTTGTAAGATACTCTTTTTACAGATTACTCTGCAGTAAATCTGTAAAAAGGGTAAAAACAAAGTTTTTATATGGAAAAGGATCTTATACAGATATTTTATTAACAATGTTCCTTTGAAAGAAAAGGTTTGTAACTGTAGCGACTATGGCTCGATGGGTAAAAATGGACTTTTAATTTATATACTAATTAAAAGTGAAAACACTTTCTAATTCCCACAGACTTGGCAAAGTCTGTAACTGAACCCCCTTTTACGACTCACTTCCCCCCTCTCCACAGTGTGAGCTTCAAAGACATTACTGACATTCCGATCTCAACAGAAAACCCGCTCTGAATCACACACACACACCAAACCACTCTGAAACTCCTAAAACACAAGTTACACACACGCATGAATCATTATCAAAATGTTTTTATGTAGTTTTCTTGTCTATGGGATGTGATGGGATAAATTGAGATATTTATGCCCTTCTGCAGATGTAATGGACACGTGTGTTGATACATTTGAGATGTATCTGTTTCATTAACTGATATTAATGTCGGGTATGATATCCTACGGATCGTAATGAGCTTCTTTATACAGAAATAGAAACTATATTCCGCACAAATGTTTATTCCTAGACATAATGTGGTATTAAAGTTTTAATGCATTTTTCTGTGTACGATCAGAAGAGGCGTTCCTTCACAAACAATGAAACGCTCCCGCCTCAGAACCGAAAGATTTCATTGGGTCCCGTCATCAAACAGGGCGTTACCCCGCGCTGCTTTAAAACCACAACACAAGCAGACGTCTCTCTCTCTTAGCTCTCATACACTCTCACCCTCGTGACTCCGAACTCTGAACTCTGCACTCTCACCCCTCCCTGCACCACGAGCAGCGGAGCGAGAGAAGGCACAGGGCCTTCATCCAAACGAACCGCGGATGTAAAAATCCAGTCTCGTCCTGTAACCAAGTTTTCTCGCCCTTCCCGCACCGGGAAGAGACTTCCGTACCTCTCGGTAATGTTACGTTCAGTAAGCTTTTGAGAACTTTCGCGAAACGCCAGCACAAATCGGTGAGACACGATCCAGAAGAAGAACGCACGTGATCCGGCTCCGCCAGCTTCACAAACAGACAAAGGAACAATTTGCAAGTATAAAAATGATCAATCTCTCGAAGCTGCTTTCCCGTTGTGTCTTAAAAGGTTCTGTTTGTAAATTACCACACTTTCTCCCTCACTTTCTTCCTATTTTCATTCTGATCAAGTCATGTTTTATGTTTGTTTGTTTAAACGTTCGTGTGTCTTGTGTAATTTTACGTACGTAGATTAGCCTATATTACTTCCTATATGCATATAATCCTTTGTGTGTCATTTTTGATTAAATAAATCTTTTATACTGTGACTGACTCTGTGTTACAATCCCACCAATTTAATTGTCAATGAAATTGCGATAAGATCTGGCTACTAGCTCTTTATTTTGATTCATAAGCCCAGCAATTTGCATCCACGGCCAGGAGAGAATTTGTCTGAGGTTTGATAATATAAATATTCCTTCTTAACTGGTATAATCAAAGTATTCGCTGGTCGAATGACTGATGAGAGACCAGTTATAGAACGAAATATTTTTGATAATTAGCAGGTAATGTAATAGCATATGTGAAATTTATGAATTATGACTATGAGTTATGATTTTAATATTTCCCCAAATTTGAATATTGCTCGAGCTAATATTTCATATATGACCTAATTACGATTGTTACCGTAAACGCTACATAACATTGTGGCTCTTTTTCTGGATACCTTATGAAATGTCTAAACTGTAGTCATAAGATCTTGTCTAAGATCTATCTAGTCTAAGACCTTGATGGCCATCCATTTTTTTCTACTCCATCCATGAAAAACCCAAAAGCTGTTTTGGCTTTGTTATTCCCAGCAACATCCAGGTAAAAGATCTGGGGCCTGTTTCAATAAGGAGGTTCAACCAACTCTGAGTTAAAACTTGAACTCTGAGTTGACTTACCCTGAGATGGGAAACTCTGAGTTTTTGGTTTCAGAACAGCTGAAATGAGTTAGTTCAATCAACTCTGAGTTGACTGACTCTGAGTTAAGCTCGTGCACCACAACTATAAAAAGCCATTATCAATGGAGCACAGATATTATGAGTCACCATGGCAACAGCGCCAGACAAAAAGAGGTCTTCATATTTCTTCACATTTTAATTACTGTTATACAGTGATGGGTGTAATTAATTACAAAGTAATCTAAATACTGTAATTTAATTAAAGGGATTACTCTTAATTCTTCTGTAATTTAAAGTTAAATCTGATGTAATTGTACTAGACTGTAGAACAATTCTGTATAGCCTATTTAACATACATTTTTAAAAGTTATATTTTTAATGTAACCTTCTACACACTTTGGTCAATTCAATAATAATTCATGCAATTGTATATTGTTTATTTGAAAGCATTAAAAGTGCTGTTTCTTGTCTCTCCTTGTATTGTTCAAGTGTTTAAGGTTGACATGGGATTTAGCAATTAGTAATAAGTAGACCAATAATTTCTAAAGATAGTCATTATTACATTAATCTAATTACACTGTTGAAGATGTCATTTGTAGTTAGTAATACAAGTAACTTGCCCAACTGTTATAATATCAGAGGTGAAACTGGAAGAACAGTATGTTATTCAACCTAATTTTAATTTCCATGTATAGGTGCAATCCTGCAGGCATTATAAGAACATGGCAGCAGCTGAAAATGAAATATAAAAACATAATTTAGTCAAGTAAGGCTTGAGCATAGTATGGGTGTAGGCTACCTGACTTTACAAACATGTGACATATTAAATAACTAAATAGCATCCAGTGTCTAGCAGTGCAGCAACATTTTTGGCTGAGGGAATTCCTGGAGGGACTTCAGAGCCACTCCCAAAGATCCAAGGGCCTTCATAAAATGTAAGAGGTTTACATATGTGTAATTTTTTATTTAGGCTATTTTTGATATTTCAATTTATTTTACTTTGGGTTGGGATTTTTGTTGGTCCCAACCGATTCTGATGATAATATCTGTCTTTTGGAGCTTCCTGTCCCAACAGAACCCCAGGCAGTTGTAAGTAGCCACTCAATACACCAGAAATGATGACAAATAGTGTTATAAAGTGTACTCAACCAAATGCTCATCACATGGGGATAAAGAGGTTCTGCTGCCAGAGCTACAGAGGTAATGTTAATATTATGTGTCTACACATCAAACAATCTACACATTCACATTTTTTCACATTTTTATGTGGAGTAGCCTATAGAATCTAAGTTTAAATCTAAGTATAAACAGGTATTCTTATCTCCCCCCGCCCCCAGAGTGTGGAAAAACAGCAGGAGGAGGGTCCATCAACTTCTGTTGTACAGATGAACGCAGTTCAGTGATTTCCAGTAAATGCCAGAGTTTAATTCTGTAGAATTTGTTTGGAACTACATTATGTAACTCTAATCTACTACTGTGTTTTCAGTTGCCAGTTAAGGAGTTATATAGACTTCATTTTATAAAAAAAAAAAAAAAAGCAATATTTTATTTATTAAAGGGTAGGGGAGAGCGGGGCACAACCTAACGCTTTTTGACTTTCTCAGTTTGTGTAAATCTACTTATGGTTCAGAGTATTTATTTTTCCCACATTAATTTCCCACATGTCTAGTACAATTATGTGTTTTTGTTTTATTAATACAGTATATACTTTTTTCTTGATATACCCCGAAAGAATGGAAGTGAAATGTGACAACATGCCCCATAGGTGGGGTACATTGTAACATGTGTGGGGCACATTGTAACATGACATATGGCAGCTTAAAATGTTATCTGATCTAATAAAAAAAAATATACAAAACAAACTAAAATATTTTCTAAATAAAATACAATTAAAAAACTTTTTCATATAAAATAATGGCAATTTTTAATAATTAAATAGAAACTAATTTTTGAGTTTTGACTATGAACACATGAAAACACAGCTATACAACATAGTTCAAAACAAATAAATAATTAGTAATTTCTGGACATTGACTCTCAGTCTTTATTCACCTTTTTCTCACGTTTTCTCAATAAAATTAATAAAAGTATAGAATATAATAGCATATTTCTAATAGGGGCACATTGTAACGCAGTGTTACAACATGCCCCCACCTGCACAACTGGGATTTAAACCCTGCTAGTGTCTTCTGCTAGTTAGCGAAGCATTAAAGAACTATCTCAACTGTTAAATAGCATCTTGGAGATTAAAATAATATCAGATTTGTCTTATTTTAAATAAACACAAAAAATAGAGATGAAAAATTAACTTAAGTAAGACATTTACTTTTGCTATGGTTTAATAAATGTCTATGGATATCATCCAAAAACAAAAAAAAATTTGGCGGATTTTTTTTTCTATATAGTGTTGATATGGCAACTAGTAAATAAACAAAGTTCCGTCATCCAAGCATGTGCGGAAGTATTTAAAACAAGCGTGTTGAATTGATTCCTAGCGGGCCGACCAAGATGGCGGTGTGAACGGACTGAATTTTCGAGCTCTCAGCACCAACTTTAAATAGACTCGAATTTGAAAAGATCTTTCAAGTTGAACAAAGTGTAGCCTACATGGTTTTGATAGTTTTTTCTTTCTTTTTTGCTTTACATCGTTAATGTAAAATGCCCAAATCTGCACAGAAACGTTCAAATGCTGTTAGCAATGCAGCAAACATTGATGGCATGGAGGTTATCACCGATCACGTTTACGAAGATGGAATAATTCACGATCTGAACAACAAAGAAGAATTTCCTCCACTTCCCATAACACCCAGTAAACCTCCATTAGCCAAAAAACCTACGTTCTCCCAAACCTGTACGGACAACTTGAAGTCGGACGAGATCGTTGCTAAACTGGCTAATCTCATTAACACCAGAAGCGATGCTCTAGAAGAGATGGTCAAAGCTACACGCACAGAAATCAAGGATTTAAAAGAAAAGATGTGTTGTATTGAAAGACGTGTGGAGAAGAGTGAACAATCTACCCTGACCTGCATGAATCGTGTGACCGATCTCGAGCGTTACGGCAGAAGATGGAACATAAAATTACACGGCATCCCAGAAGCAGCGAAGGAAAATATTCGCGAGGAAGTGATTCGCATCTGTCAAGAAGTGTTACCACAAGATAGAGATCAGCTGCCAGCGGCGATAGATATCGCGCACCGCGTGGGTTCCAAGCGTCCGAACGAGCCGAGGCCACGAGCTGTCATCATTCGCTTCGTTGTGAGGAGATACAGGGAAGCAGTGTGGAAAGCTGCAAAAAACAACCCATTCCTTCGGAATCATGGTTTGCACTTCACTGAAGACTTAACGAAGGAGGATAGGGAATCAAGGCAGAAACTGTGGCCAATGATTAAAAAGGCAAGAGAGGAGGGCAAATCGGCATACTTCGTTGGAGGTCGAGGTTTTGTTGATGGCGTGGAAATAACATAAGCAATAGACAAACGTTATATTAGCCTACAAGCCATCTGAGACGCAAGGTTTGTTGTTCTGAGTTTCAGGGAAAGTGGCAAGCAAAAAACATTCCTGTGTTATTGATCAGATATGTTATGCTTTCAATTCGAAAGTGAAGAATTTTCCTAATGGAAGGCTAAAAGTCAAGTATCCTAGTTTAATTGTTTTAATGGGTGCTGATCTTGATTTTCATTTCTTTATATTCTTCTAAAAACTTCCTTTATTACTTGTATGTTCAACTTGTTCTGTTAAACCTGTTGGATTTATCTCTTATATCTTTTAACGCTAGGGGGTTGCGTAATAATATTAAAAGAAAAGCATTATTTCTATTTGCTAGACAATACAGAGCTGATTTCTGTTATATACAAGAAGCTCATTCGGTAAATGATGATGTTAAATTTTGGAATGGTCAATGGGGGTCTTCAATATGGTTTTCCCATGGTTCTGAACATTCAGCAGGGGTAATAACACTTAAGAATAGATTTAATGGTGAAGTTGTGCAATCATTATGTGATTCAGAAGGTCACTTTGTTTGTTTGCTACTTAATTGTAATGATGTGTATATTATTACAGCTAATGTCTATGGGTACAATAGGAAGTCAGAAAATGATAATCTTTTAGGGATCATAGAAAATACATTTAAAAGCTGGTTAGACAAATATCCAAATGCTTATATTATAATGGGAGGGGATTTTAATATTGTGCAGGATTATACTGTTGATAAATGGCCATCAGGACGTTCAAAATCTACAAATACTAATCTCAAAAACTTCATGGATACATTTAATCTAATAGATGTTTGGAGATCTAAATGCCCTAATAATGTAGTATTTACATGGAGTAACAAATCAGGTTCAAATCAGTCCAGAATAGACTATTGGTTAGTTTCTGATAGTCTTGACAAAGATGGGATCGATGTAGATATTTTACCTACTCCCTTAACAGATCACAGAGCTATCTATATAAATGTGAAGCTGTTTCATAAAACACATAATGTAAATTCTTCATATTGGAAACTCAATAATTCCCTTCTGCTGCATAAGGAGGTCCAAAAGAAAGTTAAAGATTTGATTTCTAGTTATTGGTCTAAAGCCAAAATGGAAAATGCCTTCAGTACAAATTGGGAACTTCTAAAATTTGAAATTGGCAAATATATGAGAAAATATGGTTCATTGATGGCCAAAAGTAAAAGATCTGAAGAAACTAAAATAATAACAAGAATAACAAATTTGTCTCAGAAACATCCAGATTCTCTTCTAGAGGGCGAAAAATTTGAATTGGTCGACTTAACAAGTAAATTAGATGATATGTATAAGAAAAAAGTAGAGGGTGCCTTTATTCGTTCTAAAAGAAAGTGGCTTGAGGAAGGGGAACAAAACTCACATTATTTTTTCAATTTAGAAAGGCGGAATTTTGTTAATAACACCATTAATAAGTTAAACATTAATGGGGTTACAACGGATGATCATACAGTAATTTCTCAGTACTGTAGTGAATTCTATAAGAATTTGTATACCTCTAGTTACTCTCAGGTAACTGCTGATGCCTTCTTGAATTCGTTGCAAATTAATCCCATTGGTAAACCTGAAAAGGACTCCTGTGATAAACCTATTACACTATCTGAATTGTCTGAAGCAATTAGTCATATGAAAAATTCCAAATCACCAGGTACTGATGGTTTGACATCTGAATTATATAAATTATTTTCCAAAGAATTGGCTCCTTTTCTTGTAGAAGTATTTGCTGAAAGCATTGAGAGACAGTATCTTCCACCAACTCTAACACAAGGTTTAATTACATTGCTCCCCAAACCAAAAAAAGACAAACTATATATTGATAATTGGCGCCCTATCTGTTTATTAAACAATGATTATAAATTGCTGGCCCTAATTTTAGCTAGAAGATTGAAAAAAGTTTTGGATTCCGTAATTGATGAATCACAATCAGGATTCATGAAAAATCGACATATAACGAATAATATAAGATTAGTGTTGGATGTCCTGGACTATTCAGAATTGATCAATGATAATGGGTTTATATTATTTTTAGATTTTTATAAAGCATTCGACTCGGTTGAGCATCAGTTCATCTTTGACACGCTTAAGAAATTTGATTTTTTTTTTTTTTTTTTCTGCAGCAATTAAAACCCTTTATAAAAAAGGCAACTGTTCTATTAAATTATTAAATGGTACTTCCCCTAGATTCGATATTACTAGAGGAATTAGGCAAGGGTGCCCTGTCTCTCCATACCTCTTTCTATTAGTGAGTCAGCTTCTCTCTTCTCATATTAAATCAAGTCCAATGAAAGGCATCACTATCTTTGATAGAGAGATCAAAATAACCCAATTAGCAGATGACACTACGCTCTTCATTCAAAACGAAGACCAGATCTCAGTGGCTACTGAATTAATCTGCGAATTTTCAAGGGCATCTGGTGTATACTTAAATTTGGCTAAATGTGAGCTTATAGCCATCAAGGAATGTTCTGAAGCATCTTATAATGGTATTCCCTTAAAAACTGAGGTTCAGTATTTGGGAATAAGCATTACTAAAGATCAGCACAGAAGGTGTTTATTAAATTTTAATCCTATTGTTGAAAAAACTAAAAGGAAATTAAATCACTGGCTTATGAGAGATCTTTCTTTAAGGGGCAGAGTTTTACTTACAAAGGCAGAGGGAATTTCTAGACTGACTTATGCAGCAATGGCTTTGCATCTTAATAAAAAAATATGCAAAGAAATAGATAAAATACTGTTTAACTTTATATGGAAAAACAAAATACATTACATAAAGAAAACAATTATAATTAATGCATATGAAAATGGTGGCCTAAATGTTTTGGATTTTGAAATGTTAAATAATACATTTAAAGTTAATTGGCTTCGTCAGATTGTCAGAAATCCTTACTCGATCTGGAACTTTATACCCTCCCATATTATTTCTAACCTTGGTAATATACATTTTCTTCTTAGTTGTAATTATAATATTGATAAAGTACCAGTGAAACTTTCGGAATTTCATCGCCAGGCCTTTTTATCATGGTCACTGATTTACAAGCATAATTTTTCACCACATAAGTATTATATATGGAACAATAGGGATATATTATATAAGCGCAAATCGTTGTTTTTGAAACATTGGTTTGATAATGGAATCATATTGGTGGATCAGTTATTTAATTCAAAGGGTTTTCTTTTCACTTACAATGAGTTTTTGGCGCATTATAAGATTCCTGTAACACCAGGGGAATATGCAAAAGTTTTTGGTGCAATTTCTCCTGAAATCTGTATGCTGTTTAGACATCAAAAAAGAATTAATACTCAACAATTGTCCCCACCTACTATAGTAAGTACTTATGTAGGTAATATATGTTTTTCCCTTAACGCAAAGAACAGATCTATAAGAGAGTTATTTCAAAGAAATTCTGTGTCTTTGCCTTATATTTACTCATATTGGAATCGTTTTACAGAAGATATTGTGTGGAAAAAGGTTTGGCTTGTACCTAATCAATATTTAATTACAAACAAAGTTAAGGAGGTATCGTTCAAATTGATACATAGAATATACCCTGTAAAACATTACTTTCTAAAATTTAAAAGTGATATTGATGTTAATTGCACCTTCTGTGACAGTTGCCCTGAAACTGTGGTTCATTTATTTTGGCACTGCCCATTTGTAAGACCATTTTGGCAAAATGTCTGTGATTTTATCACAAGAAACATTGATGACCAATTTATGTTGTTTTGGAAACATATTTTATTTGGTCTTTGGGAGAACAGTAGAATCAAGCATAGTCAGGTTTATATAATTAATTTTATTCTTTTAATGGCAAAATTTTATGTTCACAAATGTAAATTCTCCTGCAAAAAACCCTGTTTTATTTCATTCAGGAAAGAAATTGAGCTTTATATTGATTCACTCCGATTTTCTATGAAGCAAAAAGCAATTAAAACATTGAAAATTTGTAAATGCTTTAATATCTTCATGTAAATTAGCAATAGCCCCCTAGTGTGTATCTATATTGTATTTCAATGTATATACAAATGTTTGTAAAAGACTTTTTGTTGATAATAAAAAAACAAAAAAAAAAAAAAAAAAAAAACAAGCGTGTTACAACTAACCCCGCGTTAGGTTGTGCCCCGCGCTCCCCTACATAACATGCACAGTTTCACCTAATCTCATGTTAATCTTGAGTACCTATAGAGTAGTAGTGCATCCTTAATATCTCAAAAAAGTGTTTAGTTTTATTATATTTAGAAAAGAAAAATACAGCTTTCCGATTCTCTCCGGAAAAAGCCGAAGTCCTGGAGGCGGAGCTATAGAGTCAAGCGGTATGCTTGATTTCCAGCAAAAGACAGAAATCTGATCCAGTTGTACTTACATGAATGGGGTCTTTTATCACTGGGACCGCTCCACGTTTTAATAGCAAACGATTTGCAAATCCAGCGTCGACCTGAGCCTTGTTAATAAAACATTCGTCACTGAAACGACCAGAACACACAACCGCACTTCCTACACTCCGTTGCTGCCCCTGAAAAACAAACCGCATCCACTGTTCCTGTAACACTGGGTTCTTTGGAAAACTGAACACGGTAAGCTTTCCCTCACATCCAAATACACACTTTTTTGGAGACATTCTTGAACAAATCCTATGCAGCGCTGCCGATGATTTCCTGTTGAAGCGCGTTGATGTGCGCGGTCTCGCTCTCCTCTGGTCGACGTGAGAAATGCTCATATAAGGAGTTGCACTCTGATCTACGTCATTAGATCCACGATCTAAAAAAAAAACAGCCGAAACTTGTACCAACCCGGAAGTAAGATTTTCGGCACAGAAATTCTCCGTTATTCGTCCAAAATATTTTTTTAAAACTTTGCCCATGTTTAGCATGAGAATCTATCTCTTTAACACTGTAAACAACTCTGAATACATGAAACACCATTGTACCCCCCCTTTAATAAAAGATTAATTTTATTAATAAAAATGTACTGAAAGAATGAATGAGGTGTTTAAACACCACTTCCTCTTTAAAAAAGGGGAGGAGACCGAAATAAACTCTGGGTTTACCGAAGAAAACCTGCTCCCGACCAGGTTAGGTTCACAGAGTAAGTTACCATGGTAACTGACTCTGAGTATAAGTTACCTCTCTTTCTGAAACGGGCTTGACTTACTCTGCTTTCTCAGGTTTGACATACCTCCCATTCTGAAACAGAAAACTCAGAGTTTCCCTCATTTCAGGGTTAACATACTCAGAGTTTTCACTTAACCTCCTTTCTGAAACAGGCCCCTGTTCAGGAGTTGGACACAACAGCATAATATTGATATGCAAGATAGGCCTATACAAGAGAAATGATGAAGGGTTGATTAATAAATATGTACCTTCCTTGAAAAGCCACCAACAGCTCCAAAAATCACTATGTTGTACCAATAAAAAAAAAAAGCCAGTATTCACACATTTAAAAAAAATTTTTTTTAATTTGATGATCAGTCTCTTCTGCATTTCTTTGATCCAAAATATAGCAAAAACAGTAATATTGTGAAATACTTTGACAATTTAAAATATAAATATTTTTAACATTATAAATGTCTTTACTGTCACTTTTGATAAATTGTATGCATCATTGCAGAATATTAATTTCTTTTTTTGAACGGTAGTGTTTAATTGTCACGTTCACCGTCTATCTCTGCACTACATTCCCCAGAATCCTCTTTGGCGCACCTGCAATTACACTCCCCTGAGTATAATCACCTGCACCTGTTCACAATCAGCAGCCTCATCAGCAAGCTCTATAAAATACTCACCTATCCTCCGTGTCATTGTTCTGCTTTCTCCAGGAATCCTGTTTGAGTTCCTATTTCCTGTGATCCGTTGTTCTCCCGAGCTTCCAGTGTTTCCTGCTTGCTTGCTTGCTTGCTTGCTAGCTAGCTATCGACTGCATCTGAAAGAGAAGACAAGTGTTTATGAACTGTGACTGTTTGGTATCTACAAACCTAAAGTGAACATGCTTACCTGTCTGCCCTGCATCGAGTGATCTTCACTGAATCTACATTTGAACTCACTGAATACTCACCTTGCACTTTTGTCACCTTGAATAAAGCTGTGTTTGGGAGACTTCCGGTAAGATGGCGGAGTGAGAAGTCGCAAAGTTTCTGCTCTGAGTATTACTTTTCATATTCATCATTTTTGCTTATTTACACGTCCGGCGCACCTAGCATTTTAGCACTAATCAGATTTGAATTATGTCCCTGAGTAATCTAATATGCCAAGAGGTAATACGAAAAAGACCGCAGATTTTACTGAGGAAAACGTGCAAGCAGCGGGCATGACTGCTTCGGCGCAGGGGGACGATATCCGTGAACTTCTGGGGGGTATCAGATCAGAGGTTGCGGCGCTTAGAATGGAGATTCTGAGTTGAAATCTTCTATCTCGGCTGTTAAAACATCACTGCAGGTGCAGGAGCAAAAGCTGAATGATGTGGAAGAATCACTCACCGATGCGGATGGTCGTGTTGCTTCTCTGGAGACCATGTGCGCAGCTTTGTCGAAAAACAACGAACGGATGAAGGCGAAAATCGACGACTTTGAAAACCGCTCTAGGAGGAATAATGTGAGAATAATCGGCATTCCTGAGCACTCTGAGGGCACACGCCCGACCACTTTTATGGAGGAACTCCTACTTGATGTCTTTGGGAGGGAGAGTTTCACTAAACCTCCGGTGGTGGACAGAGCGCATCGCTCCCTAGCACCCCCGCCGAAACCAAACCAGGCCCCGAGACCCTTTATCGTCCAACTCCATCACTATCAGACGAGGGAATTAATTCTTCGACTTGCGCGGGAAAAGGGACAGCTTCAGTATAACGGCTCTCGGATTCATTTCTACCCAGATGTAAGTGTGGAGGTAGCCAAACGGAGAGCAGCTTTCAACCCGAATAAAGCTAAGCTTAGGGATGCTGGTATCGAGTTTGGCCTTCTCTTCCCTGCACGCTTGCGAATTACCCACAACGGTATGAGACATTTCTTTGATTCTCCTCAGCAAGCTACCGAGTTTACCGAGTTTTGCCGCCCGCGATGGAGGAGGACTAACGTTAACTACGCAACGTTAATGCTGGTCTAACTCATTGTTGACTACTTAATGGATATATTCAAGTCTTTGGTTATATGGGACTATTCTAATTTTTCGTCTCCCTTTTTCTTTTTCCCCCCTTCTTTTTTTGAGATACCCCGCGATTATAGACAGACATCCCTATTAACGATACATTTGGTGACTCAATTCAGGACTATATACATTTAATACTGTCCCATATGTTTGTTCATGTATCAAGATGTTAACGTGCTCTTGGTTTCACATTTAATGCGCCGTCAGCAATAGGCCTGATTGTTAGTTAATATTGCTGTGTTAGTTTGTGTTCAACAGAGCAGGAGTAGAAAACTGGTAAGTGATGACACGTTGTAAACCAGTAGATGTTTGGTTTTTGATGGTTACTATGTGGTTATGGAATGTGAGAGGGATGGGTTTATGTGCGACATATTTTTATCAATCAGCTTTCAGTCAGCATCTGTTCACTTTTAACAAACACTCATATGGTAAAGTTGTATATTTTTTTTATGTAGTGTACTATGTTTGGTCCATTGTGCCTCATTCTGGCCAATTTATTATTGGTTGCTTTTTGACAAATGCCCAAGCTCCAGACAACTGAGATAAATGTTTTGACCTGGGGTCCGTTCTTCGTACGTCGCTAACTCACTTAGCTGGATTTGATTGTTGGTGATTTGGCATGATCTTGGATTGTTTGGTTCTTCAACGCTCATCCTGGACTTGCTGTCATAGCAACATGTGCACAAACTTAAACCTGCTCGTGAGCAGGCTTATTTCATGTTAACAGGATTAGATCCCGGCTTCATAAGCGGAGCTGATACGGGAAGTCCAGCGCAGCGCGATAGTGCACTTTCTGAGATATATATTTTTTCTCGTGATTCGTGAGATTGTCGTTTTTTGTCGCTTTTATGTTTAAAAAACAGTTTTAGTTTTTTTTTTTTTGTGCCATTTCCAAGCCACTTAAGACCCAATGTTGTAAAGCAGGTTTTTTTTTTTTTTTTTTTTTTTTAGGCTATCATAATTTTTTATAAAGATCATGCAATCATGACCATGCCGATTACAGTATATGTCACTCAGGTTTCACTAACGTGATTGGTACCATAGACTATAGGCTGACCATAGTCTGCCATCAAGGCCTCAATGAAGGGGAATATGTGAACAGATAGGGGGTTCACAATGTAAATGTGCAGCCCAGTTACTATTGGGATTCTTAATATTCCAGATTAGTAATATTATATCAAATAAAAAAAAGGCAGTTGACTAAAATCTTCCATATCACAAATGTGAAAGCAAAATGGCCAGGATCTGTGCATGACTTAAGAATTTTCAGAGATTCACATTTATGCACATTATTTGAAAGTGGTAAGAAAAGTTCCACAATTAAATGTCAAGCTCACTGTATTACATTCACTTATGCTGATCCTAACAGAACTGCATTTTTTCATAGGTGATTATGACATGTTCCTGCCTACAGACAGGTGTTTTATGACCACATTCCCTGACCCAAACCAGTTACAATGCAGATCTTGCCAGGACAAGGGCACACAATGAAATGAACTTTGGCTAACTAAAGGGAAGATTTCAGTGTCTGAGAAGTCTGAGGGGTTGCACACCTGACAGGGCCTGGGACACTGTTGCATGTGTCATATTACACAACATTGCCAAAAAAACAAAAAACACTTTTCATTAAATGTTTAATAAAAGACAAATATGCTTAGTTCCTTGAGTTTTATTTCAGTTGTTCTTTGTAAAGAAAAGCCAGTGGTCAAGTGCCTGCAACAAGAGATATTAGACACATGCCTCATGCAACAAATAAAAAGGAAAAGCTATGTCTCCTCTGTCGGTGCAGACTCTTCTGTAGATGTGGAATCCTGCGACTTATGTTGCTGCCATAAAGCATACAAGTATAAATTAAGTAAAGTTATTTATGCACTTGCAGGTAGGCTAGTTCCTCCATATGACAGTTATCTGAGAGGGTTTATTCACTGTCCAGTGCAATGGAAACAAATGGACATTACAAAGTCTTATACATTCTTTCCTTTGGAAAGTTAGAAAATGTCCACTTACTGCACATATTTCAGCCACCACTTTCTTGGGAACAGATACAAGTGTTGGTGTATTGTGTAAAAGTGCACAAAAGTGGAAAACACAATGTCATTACAATGAACTACACTGGGGAAAAATGTGATCAATAACTCATGGCAAAATATTTTTACATTAACATAAGTTTATCAGTTTTCACTTTCACAAGTCAAAGCAATTCATCATTACTCAAGATTTAACAGTTGAAATTACAGCCTTAATTTAATGCAGCAAAAAATTATTTTACAGTGTAGGCTACTAAGATCTTTTCTTTTTTTTCCTCAGCCTTTTTCTTGGTTGCTTTTATAAACAGACAACCATTTATTTAACAGTGCCTTTTATAAAACAGACTATAATAACTAAAAATTACCATTATGTAGAATATTTTTGTACTTAAATTTTATTTGTTCCCATGTTCTAGTATGGTGACTGACATTACAATGCACAAAGTAATTATGCAATTATTAAAATACAAAAATATAGGCTATTAAGTGATAAAAACTTGGGGGGGGGGCAGGTATTTCATTCTTGTTTTAACGTGAAAAGTAGAGGCGCTTCCATTCTCATTAGGAAAGATATTCCATTTCCATTTGCCTGTATCCTGACATTAATGTTACAAAATATTCTATTTCAAATTAATACTGCTCTTTTGAACTTTCTATTCATCAAAGAATACTGAAACAAATTTGTACATAAAGGTTTTCAACATTAATAATGATAAGACATTTTTCTTGAGCATCAACTCATATTAGAATGATTTCGGAAAGATCATGTGACACTGAAGACTGGAGTAATGATGCTGAAAATTCAGCTTTGATCACAGGAATAAATTACACTGCTATATATATATATTCACATAGAAAAAAACTTATTTTACATTGTAATAATAATATTGTTTTTACTGTATTTTGGATCAAATAAATTCAGCTTTGATGAGCCCAAGAGACTTCTTTCTAAAATATATTTTAAAAAAATCTACAGATCCCAAACTTTTGAACGGTATGTATAATGAGATTTAGTGATATAACATCAACATCACAAATTACACAAGACAAACGTATATTTAATTAAAAATAAAAGTATTAAAAATTACCTTATCAACTTATGATTCGTGTCTATATGGACAAGAGACAAAGGAGCAGGAACAGAGTATGTACGTCTTGCGACGCATGACAGCTGGACCATCCTTGAAAGTACTCCTGCACCATCCACACGTTGCAAAGACATTTTCACTCATCTCCATGTAACTTGATGTCCCATTGCTTGTAGAGACCCTTTCACCAGCCTGTATCCCACATGAGGTGTTCTTGCCTTTATAGATCTAACCTTCTGATCAAGTTCATGATCAGAAATATCAGAATAGTTGCTCCTAACAGACAGACTTTCCTCTTTCATTCGCCTGTATAAGGTTGATCTTGAAATGCCATGCACTTCAGCCAAAGAGGCCAGAGGTAAGTGCATGCTGACCAAATCTTGGAGTGTTTCTCTTTGTATGTTTAATCTGGGACGCCCCACACTTCCACTGCATTCAGCTACAGCTACATTGTCCAACAATGGAGGGACAACACTCTTTGAAAGGTAATTGGAGATAACTTCATTTAACTGTTAGAGCATCCACCACACCCTGGGGTATTGTCTATATATGATGCTCCAGCTCGAACAAACTGTAACTCCTGACAGCAAACAAAATGGAGATATTCAAAGTCAATGGGATGCCTATTAACAATGCAACCAAGTCTATCCACAGACCTATGCAAAATCTGCCATTGCGTAGTCCTGCAAAGAGAAACAACATTTAAAAACAAAATTAGCTGGGGCCTGTACCATGAAGCCGGTTTAGCCGGCTAGCCAGATATGTTTCAGTTTAGTTTCCGCCAACCCTGGGTTTTAGGTACTATGAAAGTGGCTTGGCTTTAATCGGTGTTCGTTGCCATGGCATCTTACACTGCACGGCTAACCTGCTCCAGGGCAGGTTATGTTCTGGATTCAAGATCTCAGACTGAAGTTTGACCAATCAGCTGAGAGCAAAGAAACATATAGGTGACGTAACTTATTCCCAGTGTCTGTTGCAATGACTATGACATCTCAGCGCAAATTGTTTGATGAGCACTTCGTAGATAAAGAGTTTTTAGCCAGACAAAATTCCCTTGCCTTTCCTAATAGTTACTTGTATGAAAGATACAGATTTTCCGTGGAAGGAATGTCTTATCTTTGCGAACTTCTTGAGCCGCACATAAAGAATTGAACACGTCGAATTCATGCACTTACTGTACCGCAAATGGTATTGCATTGCGTTTTTTTGCAAGTGGTACATACTTGCACTGTGGGTGATGCACAGAAGCTAGGGGAAAACACGGTTTGTCGAACCATTCGCAAGGTGGTCCTCGCTCTGCAGAATAGTTTCATTAATAGTGTTCCCCGGACATTTATCGACCATGTCCATAAAAGAGGGCTTTTATAAAATTGCCGGTAAGATATATTGATAGGGTGACATCATATGAACAATTTTTATTTTTTTATTTTTTTTTAAAGCAAATTTCACAAATGTACTATACAATATAATACATGTTAAGAATTATTTTAAATCTTTATTATTATTCTGTTAATCTTATGATATGATTTGAGTCATTGCAACATGTAGTCTATTGCTCCAATCTCCACTGCTCTAGGGGAATATGAGGCAGATTATGTTAATAGGAAATCCTATCACAGCCTTAACCCATTTAATCCCAAATTTTTCCCAGAGATGAAATATATGAGTTTGTGTTGTATTTGTAAGTATATTAAACAATCAATGTCAATAATGTAAAAAAATATTTGAAAAGTCCATGAAAAAATGAGTTTTATCTCTGGTCACAATTGTGACCGGTGGTAGAACGTTGTATATAAATACATAAATCTCCAGAAATGATAAAAATAAAGACTGGATTAAATTGTTGAAGTGTTTTATTCGATTAACAAATAGGTAAACATTGTCTGGCTCAGTTTCAAAAATAACAAATATTTTAATAAAATTATGATAAAATAACACATTATAGGAAATTGCTTAGAATGTAATCATTATACATGACACAAAATACTTAAAATTACAAAATGAAAAAAACTTTCAGAAATAAAATAATAAATTAAAACAAATAAATAAACAAATTAAAATAAATAAACAAATTATTAAATATGAGCCTAGGAAACATGTAACAATGCCAAGGAACATGTAACAATTCATTAATAACAACAAATCGTCACAAAAATTATCAATCAACAATTACAACTGTGTGCTGGTTTGGAACTCATGTAACTTGAATAGACACCTTCCCAAGGACATAGCAGCGGGAAAAAAACGGTGTCCTGGTGTGGAACTCATTGATTAGGTAACTCCCTCAGACGTTATGAAACATTTTGAAGCACTCAATATGCATTGGCCTGGCACACTTTTCACAACCAAATGATGTGTGACCATCACAGACACGACATCTGAGAAACCTGTTCCCTTTAAAACAAGATGAACAATTACACAATGATTTCTCTTTTGTATAGCTTTTGGAACACATCTGCAGGTGTTAAATGTTATGATAAAAACAAATCTTCATATAAATCTGCCTACCTGTGTTTATCGGCCAGTGAGCAACACCATCAAACCTGGGAATATCAGTCACAGCAGCTGACATTGAGGATGGCCTCCCTTGTCCTTTTGGTGCAGTACCAAATTTTTTCAGGAGACTTTGGGCAACTACTCGCTGAAATCCAAGGAGATCATAGTCACCATCCATGACATCTCTGTGGAACAGCCAACTGTTGACCACAGCACTGTGGAGAGTCCAGGCATAAATTGGCCACCACCACTTTTTTGATCGTATTGTGCAGTGGTAACGGGACACCTGAAGATCATGTAGATCTACTCCTCCCATTTGCTGGTTGTAAGAGTGGATTATTTGAGGTTGGTGGAGGTACTCATATGCCTTTCTTTCCTTGTTCCATCTCCTAGCTGGTAACTCAGTGTAGACATTTTCCACATTGCTTGCAACAGTGACCACACTGTTATCCCTCCACCTCACCAGTAGCTTTTCTCCTTCAGACAAAACTTCTGTGGAGCCCCTCTGTAGCTTTTGGAATTCATTCATTGGTTTAAATGGCACATCACACAACTGGTTTTGCCGCATGGTCCCAGTGCACCCATATCCTCGCTTTGTCATCTCATCAATCAGGGATAATGTGGTGAAAAGGTTGTCATGCGTGAAGTTGCATCCTCCTGGAACACCAGCTTGTTCAGCCAAACCCAGCACTACACTGGGCCCATGACCTAACCCAGTCTCTGGAAGAAGGGTATGCACTCCAGCATAAGGCTCCATGTGGTAGAGGTAACCCCCTGAGGACGCCAGGCTCCAAACCTTATAGCCGTAGCGGATTGGTTTTCCCTTTATGAACTGCTTGTACCCGTGGCGCCCATAGTAGGGAATCATACTTTCATCAACTGACAGCCATTTACTGAATGGCAGAATTTTGTATGAGCTATTTAGCTCCTGGAAGATTGGCCTCACCTTAAAGAAGGGGTCATTGTTGCACGTTGTGTTGTCCACAACATGGATGGATGCCATAATTTCATCAAATCGGTTTCGTCTCATAGCATTGGAGATGCTGCTGTTGTGGACATCCCCATCTAGTGACCAGAGCAAATGCCGTCGTGGAACAGTACAATATCCAGAGGTGAGGAGCACACCATAGAATACAAGTAGTTCATCCATGCTTAAATTAAGAGGTTTGTTTTTGTTTTGAACAGAGTAGAGATTTGACATTTCTATGGTAAGATCTCTCAGAGATGAGGGGTACATTGCTAAAAACACATCCAATGGATTCGGATTTGTTGCTTTTAGACATTGTGCTGCAGTTGGTTCATACACAATGTAGTCAGGCAAATTGCTTTTTGTTGTTTTTTTAGACTTTCTGAAACACCTACTCTTGTTTTTCCTTTTAATCAGCTGAGCAGGGGTGCTTTCTGCCAAGTGCACTGGTATGGTGGTAGTAGTAGCATCTGAAGAAGGCAATACAGATGATGAAGCAGCTTCAAGTTGTTTTGTATGATTTCTTGTTTGGATTTTGAGTTTCGGTTGGTGACCGCAAGCAGTTTCAGGGATGTTTTCTGCCAAGGGCGGCATGGTGGCAGTAGTAGCATCTGAAGATGGCAACAAAGATGATGAAGCAGCTTCAAGTTTTTTTGAGAGACTTCTTGTTTGAATTGTGAGTTTTGGTTGGTCCTCGCATTCAGGTTCAATTTCCTCAAAATTATCATATCCAAACAGTTCTGCAGTAGAATTCAAAATTCTTGATGGTATGTGAGCTGAGTCACCAGTAAAATCCATGTCAGATGCATCGCTATCACAGTCGCTTTCTATTGCATCCTTCTCTATCTTAGGGACCACTGCTATATTACAAATTGCAGGCTCTGGATCATCACTGTCAAGTAAATCTAAAACTTGACTTAAAGTCATTCTGAAAGAGAGTTCATAAAAATAACACAGAATTACATATGGGTAACATAGACTCCCTGTGTTATACCACCGGTCACTATTGTGACCGTCTTCATTTATTTGCAGTTTCACAACAGAATAAAGCATGTTTTCATTTAATTTCAGTGTGTATGTATAGATAACACTTTCATGATGATATGTGCAAAAAAATTGTGAGCTCCTCAAAAAGGAACTTAGTATTCTTACCTGTCCTTTCTGAGCTTTGACGTCATCCTTCCGTTAAGGCGGCAGTACCAGGAAGTAAATGTGTGTGGTCACATGACCAAACTAACCAATCATGTTAGACCTGCCATAAACTCATGTAGACATCTTACATTTTCATTATATATGAACATATGCTTCATAATATGAGTTACTTTTCAATTTCACACTAAAAAATGCAAGGAAAAATTGTGGTCACAATTGTGACCAGTGGGATTAAATGGGTTAATGTTCAGGTAGAGATGATGTGAATATGTGAGATGATTATTTTCTGTGAGATGAATCTTTAAATTAAAAGTAACATTAACAGATATAACAATGATACTAAACATTTCATCTGCAGACGACTTGTGGTCATGAACGTATGATTACAAGTTTGGATGCCAAACTGCCTGGCTCCAGTGCTTGTCTCACAAACTTTCCGTAAGTCTGTAGTGTCAGCGCTTTGAGGAAAGCAAGTTAAATTTGGTACAGTACAAAACACTGTTAATTTGAACTGAGATAGAAAAACCTACACAATAACTAGGGCTGGGACGGTTACCTCATTACCGCAATACCGCGGTCACGTGATGCCTACCGTGGGTCTGAGCTTGTCACCGTCATCACCGCAAAAAAAAAACAAAACAAAAAAAAAAACACTGGCCTTCATGTGTTCACGTTGTGTCTAATGACATAGATTCATTGGCTGTTTCTCAATTCCAAGAACGCAGAGAATGGACTTGTGTTCTTGTGGAGACCGGTCTTGCCAAGCTTCCTTGGAAGAACGAACTCGGAACCGGCCGCAATGACTTCTGGGACACCAGGCGAGTACTAGCTCAAGTCTGCATTCGATGCATCCTCGGTATCAAGAACACATCCGGGTTCTTTCATGCGTCCTCTGTACTTGCGTTCTTGAGAATTGGGTCTGAACTTCGACGGTTATGATGACGTAAAACGAGAACACAAGGACGCAAGATCGCTGAAGAACGCATATTGAGAAACACCCTTTGATTCTAATGACATGGATTGTGTCTAATAACATTGTGTCTTACATGGATTCAAGGTTTTCTAAACAAAACATCATCAAAAGATGGAGCAAATCTGACCGTTCGCAAGTTGTTCCATGACACATAATAACATTCCATTTGTAGGCTATTGACTATAACCCCTGTGGCGCGTTACGGCTGCGACGCGGCTCCCGGAGCTGATCGCGCCCACTCTAGTCAATGCTTGTGTTTACAACAGCCACGACGCGGCGCGTTTCAGAAGCTCTCTCTGCGCCGCTTCAATAAAGATAGGCGCCTAGTCTATTTTCGACGGACGCCGCGTCCAAGCCGCACCGTAAATAAAAAAAAGTAAAAGCAGGACCTCAACTTTTAATTGCACGTGCTTATTTAACACAGTTCTCTCACGTGAAGACCGCATTTGTTAACCCTCGTGGAGTCGCGGCAAGTGCACACTCACAGCACCAGAGAGGAATCTTGACGGCACTTGCAAGAAAATGGATAAGTAGCCTAGGCTACATAATTAAATTCACAAATATTACACCATTTAAACATTATTAAAAATACATAGGCTACTGAGTTACTAAAACAATATTTGCCAAAGAATACACTTGTATGTTCACAGTTTGAACGTTCTTGTTTCCATTTGTTTAATTTCAAGATCTGAGGTGAATTATCCATTGTTGCTTTTACAGCTACAAAGCTGGAGCACTAAACGATATTGAAAGTCACATTGCATGCTTTTAACATTAAATAAAGCACATAAACAGTACCTGAGATCATCATCGCCACACTTTGTTTGTTGTTCCAGCCGGGACGTCACAGAAAAAAAACTGGGGGAGGGTGGGGAGGGGGGTTGAGGTTTAAAGCGGTTTACCGCAATACCGCGGGAATTTCTTGCTTTTCAACCGCGGTAAGAACAAATCCATACCGTCCCAGCCCTAACAATAACCCCCTATCCTGACCCTCAGACAGGGCCACAGCACCGCTTCAATGTGGCCCTCAGTAAAACCAGAGTGAAGATAGAGATGACCTTTGGCATCCTAAAGGCACATTTCAACTGTGTTCGGCCCTTAAGAGTCACCAGAGCGGGCATCACAGATAGTGGCTGCATGTGCCATTCTGCACAATATAGCCACCAGTAAAAAGGAGCGAGAAACACCACAAAACCAGCTTCTCCCCGATGAAACTGACCCAATCACACTTGACCACCCAGCTGGTGCAGATGTAGATGCAATCACCATACAATATTACACTTAATAAAAGCACATTGAAACTGCAGATAGGTCTCAGACTGTTTTATTGGTTTTGTGGGATGAGAGGGAGAAAGAGAGCAAGAGAAAGTTGCATTAATAAATATTCATACTAAAGTGTTACTTGGTTAAATAAGTTCACATACTGAGATCAGTTTTATCCAGCTGTTTGATCTCCAATTTTTTTTTTTTTTGAACAGTTTTTTTTAACCTTTAGTGAACAGTCTAGTTCAAGTCTCCTTTAGTGTGCAGTCTAGTTCAAGTCTCCTTTAGTGTGCAGTCTAGTTCAAGACTCCTTTTGTACAGGGCCCTGACTGAGTCGGTTTCGACCTGAAACATAATTCCACCACAAACATGATCATTACAAGTTTTCTAGAGGCTCATCAAATCACAAAAAGTTCCTTGACTTCCTACAAACACAGGACTGACTGTAATTTATGTCAAGGGTTTTAAATCCTTACCTTGTTCACATTTCTTCTGTAGCCCATTGAGGTAGAGGCCTCAGTTTCTGGGGCAGGTTGTAAAAAATCCTACAATAAAAGAGATGTGTAAGGGCCATTCCCTTTTTTATGCCACACATTCAAATGTTTGCCATAATAAAAAGCCCAGTGCATTCACATCAGCAACTGTCTGAGAACACACAGACAGAGTGTCTTCATCATTTCCTCCACCCTAATAAATAAAAATAGGCCAATGTAAAGCATAACTGTTGTAAAGCAGGTTATGTTTGGTGTTCTGTCTGCTGCATACTGACATGTATGGGACACTGTGTGTATGTGTGCTGGCTTCAACAGGGACACTGTATTTCCCTCTACTGCAGAACATACAGTCAGCCATTTAAAACTTAAAAGTAGTAATGTATTGCACACGTACCCAGTGTTACATGCTTAGAGGAGCCAGCACCAGGGTCAGATTGTACAGCACCTGTAATCCCATCCATAATCGGCCGTCCCTTATTGCCTACTCAGAGCAAACTCCTCTGCCAGTGTTTTCTGAATTTAACTCTTTATTTCTGTTTGCTGCAAACAAGTGTTTGTGATAATATGTTCACAAAAATAATAAAAGGTTGTGGTAAATACTCACCACTTTGAATTATATTTTTATATTTTGTCTTTATCTGCTGCCAAGAACATTTGGAGTTGGGGTTGCATCTAAAAAAAAAATCAATGAATATTAATCTTTCTTAGTACATACATGCACATTTTTTATACATTATAAAAATAGGCTATATTACACATAGGCTACACATACATATATACATAATTTTACATAAATATAGAACGTATTTGTTTAACTTACACATTAACAATCAGCAATCTTTCTCCAACAGTCTTCTCTTGCTTTGGCAGCAGAGACCGTATTGTTTCGAGCTTGATATACATATTTAAATTCTTCGTAATTCTGAATGATTATCTCTACTACCCGCGATTGGTTGTTCAGTGTCGACGTCACTCTTTTATGTGCACGCGCGCGTGGAGTAATCATAGCTTAAGGATCAAAGCCTGAGTTGACAGAGAAAGTTGATGAGCTGCATCATGGTACCAATAAAGCCTGATTGCATCGGTTTGGTTTTGTCAACTCAAAACTAATCCTGTAACCCCGAGTTTGTTCAGCTACCTTCATGGTACAGGCCCCTGATGTAACAAATACATAACATTCAGAAGCATATATATTTTAACTGTGCATTTAGATTTTGACTAAATCAAAATTCAGTTAATTGATCACAAATTACAATCACTGTTATTTCTTTACTTAAAGGTACACTATGTAACATTTGGTGTTCTAGAGACATGCAGTTTCGTTAACAGACTCAATGCACTTGTGCTAAATAATCTATCAACTCAATGTTTGATCCAGAGTTTTCAGAATTATGCAGAATTGCAGATCGTGTCTGTCTGGAAATACATGAAGAAACAGAAGTGTCTTGGAGACGTAGCCACAGTTCTTTTTGATTTAGTCTGTCTCCGTTTTTTCTGTTTCTTCATGTAATCCCAGACAGACTCGATGATGGTGAGATCAGATCATACTCGACTGTTGTCAGACTCCTTGTGCATATATAAATCTCACTGGATTATTACAATTAATGGCAAAATGAATGTTTGGAAAAGTAAACTGATATTTCCTTTTGACACACTATAGCAAAATATATAAATAACTGGCTTAAAACAATTTTTTTGGGTGAAAATACTAACGTGCCTATGACTTTAATGGGCTGGTGCACCGGAGGAACCTTTTCATAGTTTCTTGAACTAATGGCAGAAGAGTAGGGTCTAAACCAGCACTATTATGAACTACCAGTCACTTTAGTGCACGCTGATTGGCCGAACACACGCGAAACTCTAGCACCCTCCATAAAAAAAATAAAAAAAATAAAAAGTCGTGTAAATACAGATTATAGCCTATATTTTTACTCCAGAACCAAGGCCTAACTCTACGAACATCGAAAATAGTGCCTCTTAACCTTTACACTGAGAAAATCCAATGTGATTATGAATGTCTGCTCAGCTAGCAACACTGGACATCGATCACACGGCAAACGTTACTATTGGTTGCTCTGGCTGCTAGTGTTGGCTAATAAAATCTAGTCAGCGGTAACACTAACTACAGACTGGTCTAGCCAACGTTAAGTATTTAAATTGGACAGCATAAGAAGAGAGAATCATTCAGTTCACTTGTCACTGAGTTTATGATATTAAATTAGTTATCTTACCCAGAAAAACAACCTGTTGCTCGCCATTCTCGCTTCGCTTCTCTTCTCTTCTCGGTGGCAGCACACACTGCAGCAGCGGCGGGAACACGTAGTGGGCGTGGCCAACCTGTCACTTCAATCGAGGGTGACCAATAGAAAAAGGCCTTTCATCCTGGTTGGTAGAGACCGCCCACTGAGCTACAGCTTCACGTGCAAGCAAAACTTTTCAACTTGCAAAACTTTTCCACTTGCAAAACTATTCAACTCGCAAGCAAAATATTTTGCCCCATGTGCACCCAACCCCGCATGGCTAGCCTCCACCTCAAGGATAAAGGGGAGAGAAAAATCAGCGTAAGCCAGCACTGGGGTTGTGGTAAGCTTACGCTTTAACCCCTCAAAACTCGCCTGACTCTGCTCAGTCCATGCCTCGCCCAACATTTGCTTCGCTCGCTTCCCAGGCCCTGCCCTAGTACACTCCGCCACCAACCTATGTAGAGGGGCTGCCAACTTGGCAAAGCCTTCCACAAACCGCCGATAGTAACTGGCAAAACCTAAGAACGAACGCAGCTCGGTCACAGTTCCTGGCCTCTGCCACTTTGCCACAGCCTCAATTTTACCAGGGTCAGTAGAAAGCCCTGCAGCTGATATTACATGCCCTAGATACTTAACCTCTCGCTTAAAGAACGCACATTTTGACAACTTGACCTTCAGCCCCTCGCATTCCAAACGACTCAACACCACTTCCAGACGTTCTACATGCTGGGCGACGGAGGAGGAAAACACCACCACATCATCCAGATACAGAAGCAACAATTGATATTGCTGATCCCCCGAACAACCTCTCCATCAAACGTTGGAAAGTGCTCCAGGGTCTCCTCAATACGGGGCAAAGGGAAAGCGTCCTTCCTGGTCTTCGCATTCAACTGACGGTAGTCCACGCACATGCGGAGACTACCGTCCTTCTTTTTGACCAGTACAATAGGTGATGCATAAGGACTACAGCTTTCCCTTATAACCCCCGCCTCCAACAGCTGATTAATATGGGACTTTACTACCTCGTACTCCGTTGAGGGAACCCGACGATGCCGTTGACGGACCGGGATATCGTCTTCAAGAGGTATCTCGTGCGCGATCAAATCAGTGCAACCTAGATCCCCGTCATGACTAGAAAACACAGAACTAAAACGGTGGAGCAATGCCCTTACTTGCCCTTGCTC
Organism: Squalius cephalus; assembly: GCF_949319135.1. Lineage (NCBI taxonomy): Eukaryota > Metazoa > Chordata > Actinopteri > Cypriniformes > Leuciscidae > Squalius > Squalius cephalus. Next base: position 12,291,782 of record NC_137128.1, on the reverse strand, counting down.
CATAACAAGCAAACTGGATAAATCCACTGCCTCTATCTGCTCCTGTATCCCCAAGCCATCCTCAACACCTTGCGAGTTAACAGCACCGGCCAGCTCACAACGTAAACGCCAATCAAGGTACCTATAACAGAACGAGGGTAAAGCATTACATCAACAACCCTGTAGCGTCTGGACCAATCAGACACACACAAATTATTCATTTATTTAATGAATAATCCAGCAAACTCACTCTCCCAAATAAGGCCTGCGAAACGTTCCCCAAATGAAGCTAACACACTGGCAGGACACAGTGTCTTGTTACAGGACACACACTGAGACTGAGTTTTATGATCAAAAAGAATGTCCTGAGAGCTGTGACTCTCACTTAAATTCTTGCAGAGGAAGAGAAATAAAAACCCTGTTAATCCTATATACAGTGGGGGTCAAAATTGATGGCACCCCTGATAAATATGATAAAAAATGGCTGTAAAAAATAAATCTGCATTGTTTATCCTTTTGATCTTTCCGTCAAAGAATTCGCAAAAATCTAACCTTTCATTGAAGTAAAAGAATTGAAATTGGGGGGTAAATCACATTATAAAATAAATGTTTTTCTCCAAAACACGCTGGCCATAATTGTTGGCACCCCTAGAATTTTTTATGAGAAAAATATCTCTGAAGTATATTCCCATTAATATTTACATTTTTAAGCACACCAGGGTGACTAGGAACATGAAATTGTCCAGCTACGACTTCTTGTTTCACAGGAGTTTAAATATGAGGAAACACAAAGGCCAAATTCCCTTGCTCATCCATCACGATGAGTAAAACCAAAGAATATAGTTCTGATGTGCAGCAAAAGATTGTTGAGCTTCACAAAATAGAAAGTGGCTGTAAGAAAATATCCAAAGAATTGAAAATCCCCATTTTGACCATCAGGGCAATAATTAAGAAGTTCCAATCAACTAAAGATGTTACGAATCTGCCAGGATAAGGACGTGTGTCTATATTGTCTTAATGGATGGTGAGGAGGAAAGTTTGAGTAGCCAAAGACTCTTCAAGGATCACAGATGGAGAATTGCAGAGATTAGTTGAGTCTTAGGGGTCAGAAAGCCTAAAAAAAATGTATCAAACAACCCCTACATCCCCACATGTTGTTTGGGAGGGTTTCAAGAAAAATCCTCCTCACTCCTCCAAAAAATAAACTCCAGCATATTCAGTTGTCAGACACGACTGGATCTTCAAAAGGGACCGGATTCTATTGTCAGATGAAACAAAACAAAAAAGGGCTTTTTGGCAGCAAACCCAGCAGATGTGTTTGGTGCAAACAGGGATGAAGAGTACCCCATGCCTACGGTTAAATATACTGCTGGATCTTATATGTTGTGGGCCTATTTATTTTCTGGAGGTCCTGGACATCTTGTTCAGATACATGATATTATGGATTCTAGCAAATACAAACAAATAAAAAATCAAAACCTGACGCCTTCTGCTAGAAATCTTTTAATGGGCCATGGTTGGATCTTCCATCAGGACAACGGTCCAAAACAAACATCAAAATCAACACAAAAATGGGTAACTGAGCAACAAATTAAGCTTCTGCCATGACCGTCCCAGTCCCCTAAACTGAACCATATAGAAAATGAGTGGGGTGAACTGAAGAGAAGAAGCACCAACATGAACTTGTGAATCTGAAGGATCTGGAGAGATTCTGTATGGAGGAATGGTCTCTGATCTCTTGTCAGGTGTTCTCCAAACTCATCAGGCATTATAGATCTCATTACAGACTCAGATCTGTTATCTTGGCAAAAGGAGGTTGCAGAAAGTATTTAATAACAGGGTGCCAACAATTATGGCCAGCGTGTTTTGGAGAAAAACATTTATTTTATAATATGATTTACCCCCCACTTTCAGTTCTTTTACTTCAATGAAAGGTTAGATTTTTGTGAATTTTTTTAATGAAAGATCAAAAGGATAAACAATGCAGAGTTATTTTGTACAGCCATTTTTTTTATCATATTTATCAGGGGTGCCATCAATTTTGACCATGACTGCATATTCTATATATAACCACTTGATAAATGTGTAAACATGTATCTAATTTTCCCATCTCATGATTTTCCCTTTTATGTGGCGTTTGTATTCTTGTAAACTCAATTGGTTTAATGTTTCAGACTTTGCATATTATGGTTAACCAACATTATATGTGCGGCATGTTTGGTCTCTAAAAAATCCAATCTTCGTCTCCGATTTGTTAATTTACATTACATGTTGCTAACTTTGTGATGCATTAGTATTATAAGAATCTTAAAGATTCTTTTCTTAAACACCCAATGAAAGTACATATTCAAATGCCCTGCTAGAACACAAAGGGTCGTAAAATTTCCCTCCAAAGGGAAATCTTCTCATTGGCTCTTGCACCTCCAGAGGTTGTGCCATCTTCACGCTTTAAAGTCACTTATCAGCTCTTGGCTCTCTCTTACTCCTGTACTGAAATGCTGACGTGAAGATGATGCTGAACTAGAAGCCTCTAAGGACCCACCAAGCTTGTGCCAGGCTGCGGCCTTGTCTTTCCATTCACCAAAGATACTCTGACTACCACTGGTTCTCTCTCATCAAGACCACATCAGCAAAGATCAACTGGAGCCTCAACAAATTGCATCAGGACAGTTTAATTCAAATGGGCGAGACATGCAAGTATCAAACTTAGTCTCATTATTTGATACATTAAGTATCCTTACCCCTTTAAAGAAGGGCATGTTAGAACTAAACTGATGGTTTGCTCAAGGCTGTTGATCTGCTGAACTTCAAACAATGCTATAACTTCTTGCTTTCCTGTATTCTGCTTCAGCTCTCTTTCCCTTGGTAAACTGTATGCATGTATGTGTGTGTATGTTAGAGTAGTTTAAGTGTTTAGACTAGTTAATAAAATCTTGTTCATGTCACACGTAAAGTTGTCCGTGTCTCAAGCTCATAACTGGAGTCACTAATCATTTAGATTTTTGCTACTGCTCTTAGTAGTACTGTAAATTAAGAAAGACATTTCCCATGCCCCGGAAATGTACATTTCTTAGAGTTAATAAACAATTAATCCTGAGTGTTCATGGGACAAACAGGCTAATTGATTGTATTATTAATTTACGACAGTAAGTTAATTATATTAACTGATCCAAATATTCATAATCAATTATAACCAGTTGTTATTGATTATTAATATTTCATATAGGGCTAATTTGCTACAACCCCAACATTCACCATTGGCACATACACTGTCCCTCTCACCACCTGTACTAAAGATGAAGGGGCCAACAGCCCAGCAGGAAGCCCAAACTCAGGAGGCTCGAAAAATACCACTTGGTCAGCATACTGGTCTGAACAGATGGCTGGAATAAACTTCATAGTACCCCCTGGTATACAACACGACTGGCGGCCCCACAATCTCACCCTACCTCCACGATCTTCCCCAAGCGAGGTGGTGGCGGCGGCCTGGCACTCCTGCAATGCTTGTGACAAGAAACAAGGGGCTTCAGATACCTCAGGCAAATCAAAGAGGGCAGGGCCATGCTGTCCAAAGAGCCCCTGATAACACCGGCTTAGGACATTCATCCCCAAAACACCCGGTGCTTGGTCACATAACCCATCAGGAGGATCTCGGACAACAAGAACCCCGCACCCTGAGACCAACCGCCCGCATAATACAATATCCAACTCCATATACCCGATATAAGGAATTGGAAGGCCATTGGCCGCTCGAAGTCGCAGCCATTGACAAGACTGCAACTTCTCTCGACCCCATGGCTCAAAGTGCTGCAGGAAACAACTTTCTGTGATGGTAGATACCATAGATCCCGTATCTATTAGACACGACACTGAAGCACCTCCAATTGAAACAACGAGATAAGGGCATGATGACATTAGATGAGATCTTGACACAGGACCACTTAATTCTGAGCCGATAAATTCCCCACCCAAGCCTTGACTCCGTGGAATCCTTGAATCCTTGACTCCACCAGAAGGAGGAGGCTGGCTATTCCAAACTACCGATGAACCTGAAGCAATGGAAGACTGAGGGCGATAGGAAACCCGCACCCCATCGCACTCCCTGGCAAAATGGCCAGGTCTCTGACACGTTCGACATATCACCGATGCCCTATGAGGCGAATGACCACGCATTTCAGGGCGGCGTAAATGAGCCACAGTTTGAACGAGCTGGGTTATCTGTTCTTGTTGCGACCTTAGCATCTCTCTTAACTCTTTCATGTCGGAGCTTTGGGAGGGACTACTGAGTTACGCATGCGGTTTCCCCTGCACCCCATACTGGGTACCATAAATCAATGGAACAGACTGACTACGAGTCCTTACTGCACCTGGCATCCCTTCACGTTCCCAACGAATAGCCTCCCCACTGACATCCAGAAAACTAATAGTAGCTTGTCGGCGCACCAGCTGCTTAAGTTCACGACGCAAGGAATTATCGGCTACACACTCTACAAACTGGTCTCGGAGCAAAACATCCGCATTTAACAATACAGTTGGAGACTGTTGCTTAATTCTTTCCAAAAAGCTCAACAAAACAAGAGAAAACTCCAATAAAGTTTCTCCTTCCTGCTGCCTCCTGGAAAAGAAAGCCTCCTGTAAGGCTATGTATGACGTCGAACACCCATATAATTCGCGTAGCACGGCAATAATCTTACTGGGATCACCACGTTCTTGCTCTGAGCGATATCGAATCTCCTCCCTTGCTTCCCCCTCTAGATGATCGACCAAAAAGAACGCCTGATCGGCTGGGGTAAGGTATCGAGCATGCATACAGGCTTCAGCCTCTTCCACCCACTCGTCAATACCTATCCCTGACTTACCACTGAATTTTGGACATCTCCTATCCCAAGGTACCAAAACGAGACAATCCGTCACTGGGGCACTACCACCACCCCACTCAGGAGGAATGGTGGGTGCAGGGTCCACTGCACTAGCAGCACCATGCCCAGCAGCCACCACTCGCTCCTGTCGTAACTTCTCATTATCTGCTTTAAGCTGGGCAATAAGCCCTCGAAGTTCTTGCACTTCTTCCTCCATCACTTACCCAATACGAAAAAGGAGAGCCGCAAAACCAATATCAGGGAGAAGAACCGAATATCCACTCTCCAGCCCGCACAGCGCTGCTGCCTCGCCCCTGTCAAAAAAAAAAAAAACAGAAAAACACCAACAAAGCACAAAAACAAAACTCAACCTTTGTTCTATCACCACACACTAGAACCCACGTCTCTGCCAAGACTGCCGAAACCCTGCCGACTATGCCAATTGTGACCGAACGGTTACTGACAAGGCGGGAGTCAGCCTAACCTAAAGAAATGATTCTTAATATAATTTTTGGTTGTCGACTACGCCACCTAGGGACTTGCACCCTAAGAATGAATTACAAGCCAACGGCTTTTATCTACTCAGAGCACACAGGTTCGTTATCAGCAAGTAACTGGGCAGAGTCATGGGTTCTACAAAAAAGATACTTTATTACAATAAGCCTCAGTCACACTATAAAACCACTCCTCAACGGAGCATTAAACAAAATACTAATTCAACATACACACAATAATTGACAAAGAAATAAATCACACTATTACAACCGATCGCATCACAACACAGGCGCAGCCTACTTAAATACGCGTTTCCTGATTTGACAACCAATGAGTGACATCTACGTCACCCACACACTACATTCGCAAAAAAGACAGCAGAAAAGAGAGCAAAATGTGTGGGTTTGTGATGAAAAGTTCTTGAAGTGCACAAGGAAAAATAAAGGTTTTCAAAGATTTACATGCACTGCAAATAATTCTGTTATCAACTTCTTTATTTTTGAGCCTTAAGAAGACTTTTTTTTGCAATATATATATTTTTTTAATTACAAAATAATTAGTTTTACTCTCAAACACAATATGTTTGATTGAATAAAAAAGACACAAAAGAAACTCCATACTAAACGAGACGAAATAACGTCATAACATTTCGTCTCGTCTCGTTTTGGTCAACGAAAATGAAGAGTTATTTTAGCATAGTTTTTATTTTGTAAACCACATTTAGTCTCGTTTTTATTCGTCAACAATATTGCATTATACATTTGATTATAGTTATTGTCACATGACTAGCATTTACGTTGCGTCTCGTTTTCGTCACGTGATAAAGGTTCATTGAGGACGATATTTAGTCATAATTTTCGTTGACGAAAGCAACAGTGTGAGTTTGGCATTTGCTGTAATGTATAAAGACGTTTAGTTTATTTACATTGTTGATTCTGTGTTGAACGCAGGGAGGAAATCCTCGATACACGAGTGTGAGCGCGTGGGTGATTAATGTGGCTAGTGTCGAGTGATGAATGCCGTGTTTAGCCTATAGCAACGAGCTGTATCACCCAGTCTATTCCACTCTTGGATTATGGCAGAGGTGTGTGTGTGTGTGTGTGTGTCTGTGTCAGATTGTTAGGATCGTTTCATTGATAAACGTTTATGTATAATTATTTGGTTATCTAACAATCGTGTATTTTGAATGTTTATGACGCTGTATGGGATTTGCATCATAAGTAGTTTATTTGGATTTGGATTTCAGATTTGAATATGGTGCCTCAAGATGGCGACCTGAACAGTTGTGTTGGTTCGAGCTCTGAGGCGTTTTGAGGAGTTGCATTTTCTGGCCGAATCTGTATACTTTAATTACAAGACATGGCGTGCTAACTATTTTTAAGGTAGAATGCTTTAAATTTACTTCATAGAAATCTCATCAGACTGTCACGCAAGCCTATATTGACTATCACTCTGCAAGACCACGTGTGGATTTTCCAAAATGCCAAAGAACAAGGACAGAAAGTTACTGTCTTCGCTTTTCGAAGCATCATCTGGAGCTGATTCATCCCCAAATACTCCAACAGGTAGTCCTCTTTCAAAAAAAGCATGTCAGGAAGAAGACCTCAAAGTATCTAATGCCGATATACTTCGTGCTGTTAACGCTCTTAATGATCGCTTTTCATCGGTGGAACAACAAATTGCCCAGAACTCGGTCGCTATAGTTAATCTAGCAAAGACAACTGACTTTGTGGCCGAGGAGATGAAATCTCTTTCTGCAAGGGTCAAGTCTAACGCCGGTTTCACACTGCACGCATTAGCAGAGCGTAAGCAGCGCAGGAGCAGTGCATATGGTGAGCGGGAGCAGGACACGAGCGTTTTGCTTTCACACTAGCAGCGTTTGTCACGCGCGGCTGAACCGCGGCGTGTGTATAGACAGAGTACTCTATAATCAGGGTAAGTTGGCATTGCTTTATTTCGTTTTCAAATACATTTAAGATAAAAGACTTGTCAAGAAGCTTATTTTATTAATCATTTAATTTATATAACTTTTGGTTCGTCTTTGTTTTTATTGTTCGGGCAATAAGTTTGTTTTTGGACATTTGTTTTCTTTTTAAATTGCTGTTGGTCATTTGAATGACTGTTTAAAACACAATAGATATCATCAATGCGCTTTTTGGGTAAAACTGCGGTGTATTTTGGCCATGATCAATGCATTGTCACTTTAATTCAGCGTAAGCGGCGCAGCAAAAATAGACCAGGCGCCGAAACGATCGCTGCACTGCTGCTCCTGCTCTGCTCCTGCTACGCGCTGCCGCGCCGCCTCTGCGTGCGGTGTGAATGCACTCATTGAATAACATGGACGGCGAAAAAAATACGCGCTGCTCACGCGCCGCTGACGCTTGCGGTGTGAAACCGGTGTAATGAGAACAAGGTAGCGCAGATTGAACAGGTGGTCCGGATGGTTCAAGGCAAGTGCGATCAAGCCGAGATCTACAGTAGGAGATGGAATTTGAGGCTAAATAATCTGAGAGAAATGGATGGAGAAAACATAAGAATCAAAGTGCTCGAAATCCTGAAAATGTTGACTCCGGACGAGGTAGATGACATCCGTTTTTTTGTCGACACAATCCACAGGATTGGACGTCCTGGTTCTGGAAGTAACCGTCCTAGGCCGGTCATCATTCAGTTCGCACTCAGGACCTACAGAGAGAAAGTCTGGAAAGCTGCACGGGATCATCCTGCACTTAAGGAAAGAGGGGTTCGCCTGGCTGAGGACCTGACATTTGCAGAAAGACAACAGAGGAAGCTGCTATGGCCAAAGGTAAAGGCGGCGAGAGAAGAGGGGTAGAGAGCTTACTTTCGTGGAGCAGATGCTTTTATTGATGGAGAAAAATTGTCTGTGAATGACTTTCAAGATGAGTATTAACTGAGAAAGGACTATGCTGGGTAGACATTCGAACTGAAATCTTGCGCGGTCTTCAGGCCATTTGCGTTCGTCCAGGTGATGTGACTCCTCGTAATTTGGAGTGGATCAATACCGACTGGTTTGTGAATTTTTTTGTTTTGTTTCAGGGTTCTTTATATAACACTGTTCTGACATCCAAATAAGATTTTTTTTTTTTTATGTCTGATTTTGTTTTTAGTTGCTTAAAGGTTGTTTCTCTTAATGTTAGGGGTTTACGTGACAGCACTAAAAGGAAGGCTATGTTTATTTTTGTTAGGCGTGCAAATGCAAATATAATTTTTTTACAAGAGACTCATTCGTGTGAATCTGATGTTAAATGGTGGCGTTCTCAGTGGGGCGATCAAATCTTCTTTTCTCATGGTTCTCATCATTCGGCAGGTGTCGCTACTCTACTAAATAAATTTAAAGGTGACGTATTAGATTTGGTTAGCTCCAAAGAAGGTAGATGGTTACTTATGGTTATTAAATTGGATAATTCTGTTTTTGTTTTAGGGAATTTTTATGGTCATAATTCTTCAGTTCAAGCCAAAAATATGTCTACGGAGGTTATTCATTCTATTTCAGCTCTGTTGGGGAAATATCAAGGTGCCTTTTTGATAATGGGTGGTGATTTTAATGACGCCCCAGATGATTCTTTAGATCGTTTCCCACCTCATATGTTTTCTACTTCAAAATTTAAGTTTACTACTGCATTATGTACCAATCTTTCTTTAGTGGATGTTTGGAGATTCTTGAATTTTAAAGGGGGGGTGAAATGCTATTTCATGCATACTGAGTTTTTTACACTGGTAAAGAGTTGGATTCCCATATTAAACATGGACAAAGTTTCAAAAACTAAGTTGTACGTTTGAAGGAGTATTTTTGTTCCAAAAATACTCCTTCCGGTTTGTCACAAGTTTCGGAAAGTTTTTTTCGAGTATGGCTCTGTCTTACGTAAGATAGGGCGGAATTTCCTTATATGGGTCCTAAGGGCACTTCTCCGGTAAGATCGCGGCCGCGCGCGCACTCTTAGACCAGAGCAAGAGAGTGAAAGCAGTTCGCCATCAAAGCGCCCTGCCCGGCTTTTGGGAAGTCAATGTCACCAAAGAAGTGTGTTTTTGGTTGCCAGGGCAAGACAACCCTGCACAGATTCCCAAAGAACCCAGCGTTAAGGAACCCGTGGATGGAGTTTGTTTTCCTGAGCATAAACGGAGTTGTGTAGCTGTTTGTTCCCTGCATTTCGACGATGATTGTTTTATAAACAAAGCCCAGATCGTCTAATGCTTAAGGATCGAGCAGTCGCAATGATAAAGGTTCGCGGTCGTGCGTTGGAACCGGACGGTGAGTAACTGTTGAACAAATAATGTCTCTGTGTGTTGTCACTAGCTCGGTGCGTTAGCACAGCTAAGCTTCGCCCACACGGCCCGCCCCCAGCCGCTCGTTTTTTTCCGGAAAGACTCGGTACACCCTAACTTTCTTTGATTAATATAATAAAACAAAAGACTTTTTGGAGATATGAAGGATGCAATATTACTCTATAGGTACTCAAGATTAACAGGAGATTGAGTGAAAATGAGCATTTCACCCCCCCTTTAATGAAAAATGTTATTCTTGGAGTAATTCATCAAAGTCTTTACAATCAAGGATTGATCTATGGTTAATTAACCCAGAATCTATCCAATACGTTATTGATGTTACATACTGTCATGCACCTCTTTCGGATCATAAAATGATTGTTTTGACTCTTTCTGGAGCTGATAGTGAAAATAATAGTATACAAGGTGTGGGAAAGCAAATTTATTAAAATGTTTAATATAGGTTTACATTGAATTTAGCATGTTAAGGTTAGGTATAAATTATGATTATCAGAGTTTTCTAGCAAAAGACTCTGGTCAGTCCTGTTTTACTGAAACTCTTGGAGTTTGTGTTTTAGCAAGAAAGTCCAGCCAGTCCTGTACTCGGGTCTCAGTATTTGAATAGATATGCTGAGTGGATTAGGGTGGGCAATGCTCCCAGTCTAGAACCGGTTCCTAAACCTGTCTTTTTCGGTTCCTGCCCCTAAATGTATATAAACTGTAAGAGAACATTCACGTTCAGACTTGGTGACTGCAGCTACCGACAGCTCGTGTTCTCCGTAAGGCCACCGATTTGTCTCTCCGCATCACCAAGGAGACGGCCTGTGCCATCGGCCGCTCCATGGCTGGTTTGGTGTGTGTGGAGAGACATTTATGGCTGAATTTATCGGGGATGAAAGAGAAGGAGAAACATTTTCTCTTAGATTCCCCGATCTCGCCTTCTGGCCTTTTCGGTGGCGCGGTTGATACCGTTGTCGGGAGGTTTCAGGAGGTGAGAAAGCAGTCGGCGGCCTTCCAGCAATATCTCCCCCGTCGCTCCGGCTCCTCGAGCAATGCTGCCTCTAAGGGGCAGCCTCGGCCGTCTGCCAGCTCCTCGCACCGGCAGGTGCAAAAAGAGAGTGTCGCCTCCCGCGCCCCTCCCGAGGGAGCCTGGCAAAGGAGGCGGCGCTCTCGAGGTAAGCCTTCGGAGCCTAAGGTCGATCTAAGGACCGTCCTTCAGGCAAAGAAGGCTTCCTCTAAGCGGTCCTAGTTGCGGCCGGACCGCTGAGAGCTGTCCCCCCCGGGATGGAGCGATCGAGGTCGCCTCCCTCCCGGAGCTCTCGGGAAATCAGTGCCGCGCACGCACGCCGCTCCAGCCGCCTCAAATAAGACCTGCGGCTGGGCAGCGAACGCGTACGCACACCGAAAATCATTCTCGACTGCTCCCTGCCGGTCAGCCGCTTCAGGGGGTCGGGAACGAGGCTCGGTTGACATGGTTCCCTTAGTAGATTATCTCGGCGCATGGTCATGCCTTCCGAATATATCTGCTTGGGCCCTGCGCACTGTAGAGCTGGGTTACAGACTGCAGTTCAGCTCCCCTCCCCCGAAGTTCAACGGGGTGGTCTGGACTGTGGTCGGCCCAGAGCAGGTTCGGGTTATGGAACAGGAAGTTCAATCCCTGTTGGTCAAGGAGGCCATAGAACGTGTTCCTCTGCCAGACAGGGAGTCCGGGTTCTACAGCCGGTACTTCATAGTTCCCAAGAAGGATGGGGGGTTGCGTCCAATAATAGATCTCAGGCACTTGAATCGTTCTCTGAGGAGATTCAGGTTCAAGATGCTCACAATTCCAGCCATCGTGAGTCAGATCCAGTTCGAGGACTGGTTCGTCACGATAGATCTGAAGGACGCATACTTCCATATATCCATCCTTCCATGCCTTCCAGGAAGTTCCTGAGGTTCGCTTTCGGGGGCGAAGCGTACCAATATCGGGTTCTTCCCTTTGGCCTAGCTCTTTCCCCTCGCACCTTCACCAAGTGCATGGATGCAACGCTGGCTCCGCTGAGACTCCAGGGCATTAGTGTACTCAATTATATCGACGACTGGCTAATACTAGCCAAGTCGTACGATATGGCAGTTCGACATCGAGATGTCGTTCTGGCTCATATCAGGTGCTTGGGGCTGAGACTCAACACGAAGAAAAGCATGTTGACGCCCTCCCAGAGGACTACGTTCCTGGGAGTGGTATGGGACTCCACGACGATGCGGGCACAAATGTCTCCTGCACAGGTGGAATCCATACAGGCGATGGTCTCCAGAGCGAAGCTAGGCCACAACCTCACTGTAAAGCAGTTTCAAAGACTGCTGGGGCTCATGGCAGCAGCATCCATTGTCATACCTTTTGGTCTGCTACACATGAGACCCCTACAGTGGTGGTTGAGAGCCAAGGGGTTTTCCCCGAGGGGAAATCCGTTCCGTATGATCAGGGTAACGCGCAGATGCCTTCGTTCCCTCGTCATATGGAGGGAAACCTTGGTTCCTGTCCCAGGGGCCGGTGCTGGGAGCATCATGTTGCCGGAAAACTGTTTCAACAGATGCCTCCCTCACTGGTTGGGGCGCGGTCATGGACGGCCGCTTTGTGAGAGGTCTCTGGGAGACCCGGCATTCTTCCTGGCACATCAACTGCCTGGAAATGCTGGCGGTCTACAAAGCTCTGAGGAGCTTTTTCCCGGACCTCCGCGGCCACCATGTCCTGATACGCTCGGACAACACATCTGTAGTCGCGTATCTGAATCATCAGGGGGGTCTGAGGTCACGCCCTCTATGCAGACTGGCACACCAGATCCTTCTGTGGTCCCAGGGGAAACTGTCGTCTCTCAGAGCGATGTACGTCCCCGGGGACCAAAATCAGGGAGCAGACGTCCTGTCGAGGCAGGGGCTGAGGCCCGGGGAGTGGCGACTCCACCCAGAGGTGGTGGAAGCCATGTGCGTGAGATTCGGCCCAGTGGAAGTGGATCTTTTCGCGTCTCAAGAGACGTCCCACTGTCCACTGTGGTTCTCTCTCAGGCATCCAGCTCCGCTGGGGCTGGACGCCATGATGCAGACGTGGCCGAGGCTGCGTCTGTACGCATTTCCCCCGATCGCTCTGCTCCCAGGAGTCCTGGAGCGGGTCCGCCGGGAGGGGATCAGTCTACTTTTAGTAGCACCCTGCTGGCCGACCCAGGTATGGTTCTCGGACATTGTAGCACTGATGGACGGCCTTCCGTGGCAGGTCCCTCTGAGGAGGGATCTGCTGTCGCAGGCAGGGGGCACAATATTTCACCCCCGGCCAGAGCTGTGGAAACTCTGGGTCTGGCCCCTGAGGGGGCTCGGTACCTAGAGGCTGGCCTGTCAGCAGATGTTGTCGAGACCCTACTCAGCTCCAGGGCTCCTTCTACCAGGAGACTGTACAGCCTGAAGTGGAATGTGTTTTCCACTTGGTGTAGAGAGCGTGAGGTGGACCCAGTTAACTGCCCAGTGGCCTCAGTGCTGGAGTTCCTCCAAGATCGTTTCTCCGCCGGTCTTACCCCGTCCACACTTAAGGTGTATGTGGCTGCCATTGGGGCTTTCCACTCGCCTGTAGGTGATGGGCCCTTGGGGAGGCACCATCTGGTTGTACGTTTCCTCCGTGGGGCTCGGAGGATGAGGCCTGCGGCTCGCTCCAGAGTCCCAACCTGGGACCTGGCAGTGGTACTTGAGGGGTTGGCTGAGGCCCCCTTCGAGCCACTGGAGTCGGCTGAGGCAAAGAACCTGACCCTTAAGGTGGCCTTTCTCCTTGCTATCACTTCTCTGAGGAGAGTGGGGGATCTCCAGGCCTTGGCGATATCGCCAACTTGCCTGGAGTTTGCCCCTGGCGGAGTTAAGGCCATCTTACATCCTAGACCGGGCTATGTGCCCAAGGTGCCATCTAATGTGGCGCGGTCAGTGGTTCTTCAGGCCTTCCATCCTCCACCTCACGTGACGGCGGAAGAGGGGAGACTTCACCTGCTCTGCCCAGTCAGAGCCCTTAGGGTTTATTTTGAGAAGTCTTCTCAATGGAGGAAGTCAGACCAGTTGTTGGTGTGCTTTGGTTCACCCAAGAAAGGGCTGCCTGCATCTAAACAGACAATCAGCAATTGGATTGTCCAGGCTATAGCCACAGCTTATCAGGTGCGCAATTTGCCTTCACCTATGGCCGTGAGGGCTCATTCCACCAGGAGCATGGCCTCCTCGGTGGCCCTCCTTTCTGGCGTCTCGCTTCAGGAGATCTGCGAGGCGGCAGGGGGGGCCACCCCGCACGCCTTCATACATTTTTACAGTCTGCAACTTCCTGTGACGCCTGGCGCCAGAGTGCTCGCGTCCTAAGTATGCCTGGTTCTCAGCTTCATACTAGGGCGGGCGTGATTACGGTGTGGCATAGTGGGCATTACGTTCCCCTAGTGTCGTCACGACGACGATGCAGTGCGAGTTCCCTCGAAGGGGAACGTCTCGGGTTACGACTGTAACCCTTGTTCCCCGAGAAGGAGCTAACATGTGTTTGTGCCGCCATCCCTTTGTATCTTCCGGTTATGCCGTCATCTACTACGTCATGACGCAGCACCAATCAGGATTGGACAGATTTCATTCATACTTCAGACGCGCTACGCTGGGGGCGTTCCCCTAGTGTCGTCACGACGACGACGCAGTGTCTCATTCCCTTCTCGGGGAACAAGGGTTACAGTCGTAACCCGAGACATTTCTGTGTCAGCATGCAATTACAGATGAACAACACAGATCATGCTTTGTGCCTTTAACTTACACAAGTTACAAGATTGAACTTTTAAGTGTATAAATTTGTATTTTGTGAGAGTTTTTTTTTAAGACTCTCAAAGGGGCAAATGTGGGAAAGCAAATTTATTAAAATGTTTAATATAGGTTTACATTGAATTTAGCATGTTTAGGTTAGGTATAAATTATGATTATCAGAGTTTTCTAGCAAAAGACTCTGGTCAGTCCTGTTTTACTGAAACTCTTGGAGTTTGTGTTTTAGCAAGAAAGTCCAGCCAGTCCTGTACTCGGGTCTCAGTATTTGAATAGATATGCTGAGTGGATTAGGGTGGGCAATGCTCCCAGTCTAGAACCGGTTCCTAAACCTGTCTTTTTCGGTTCCTGCCCCTAAATGTATATAAACTGTAAGAGAACATTCACGTTCAGACTTGGTGACTGCAGTTACCGACAGCTCGTGTTCTCAATAAAGAATCCTGCTGAAGAAACAACCAAGTCTCCTGGTCTTTCGATTCTAAGTTCACAACAGAGGCTATTGGAAATTAAATAACAACTTGCTAAGCAATGAAGGGTTGTAGCAGCCCTTGGCATCAATAAACCCGCGTAGAGTTCGACAAGTGCAAATATCTTTATTGTTTCTTCACGCACCGTGAAACTAAAACAAACAAAGCCACAATAAATCTTACAATACACACATCAAAACACATCTTCCATTAAATTAGCATTACACAATCGATTTTTCCACAACATCAACAACAATAAAATCAAACACCTACCTCGCTCCGCTTACCAAGGGTACAAACATCTAAACAGAGGGTTGGGAAAATCCATTTAATCCTCGCCATTCCTTTAGACAGCGTACTACATGCGCCAAATGCTTCCTGCTCCGATGTGGATGTATCTCTAACGAGAGGAGCCACTGAGCTTGCTTATATCAGTTCCGGGGTGCGTCTGTTACCTGGACGTGACTAACTCATATTAACGACACAAGCAAAGTAATGTCCACTTACACTCCCACCAAATCATGGCTATGATTTAACAAACTTTTCAGGATATCCAACAATGAATCATACATGATTTCTAGTTTACAATAAATACACTGCAACCCTTTACAACTCCTTGGTAAACGGTTAAGCGAGTATAGTTAATTTAAATAAACTTTCCATTTCCCCATTTTCTTCTTCTCCTTTTTTCTTTTCTCTCCCAAAGCACAACATTAATTCTTAATCTCTTTCTACCAAAAGTACTAATTTTTGAATAGGCCGTTCAATAATTGAGGGTTTAGAAGGACTCTCTCTTTTAATTGTGGACCTCCGCTCCCCTACTTGAACCTTGACCCGACGAACTAACCCATCAGACCCTTCTGTGGTTTCCACAACTCGTCCCAAATGCCAGTCGATTCTTGGAACTGTATCCTCCTTAATTATGACAATGTCATTCACCTTGAAATTGCGACGAGCAACATGCCACTTCTGTTTTAAGGAAATGTTCAACAAATATTCCTTCTTCCAACGACTCCAGAACTGCTCAGTTAAATACTGCACTCGACACCACCTTTTTGCAGCATATATATC
Source organism: Squalius cephalus (assembly GCF_949319135.1). NCBI lineage: Eukaryota > Metazoa > Chordata > Actinopteri > Cypriniformes > Leuciscidae > Squalius > Squalius cephalus. Next base: position 12,275,836 of record NC_137128.1, on the reverse strand, counting down.
CGCTTTAACAAACTTTCCAGGAGGTGGTCGAGCAATCTTAGACTTCATTAAGATGAGATGATTCGGAGTCAACGGATCCAACGACTTTGGATCATTGATGCCATCAACGTTTAAAGGGTGACTATTCACAATAGCCATTGCTTCATAAAGAAGAGTTCTTAGAGAGGCATCGTCAAGTCTTCCATGACACTGACCGATAGTAACGTTCAAAACATTACGAATGGTGCGTATCTGCCGCTCCCAGATACCCCCGACATGACTAGCTGAAGGGGCATTGAAAATGAACTCACACTGTTTCTCAGCTAGGAAGGCTTCAATTGCATTCATATCACATTGTTTGAGGGCTTCTTTAAACGCATTGGCAGCTCCTCACGAAGTTTGTTCCCTGATCACAGCGAAGTTGACTAACTGCGCCTCTAAGACTGATAAAGCAACGTAAAGCATTAATAAATGCATCGGTGGATAACTCTTCCAGCATTTCTATATGAACTGCTCGTGAAGACAGGCATGTGAAGTTAAGACCATATCACTTACATTCTGTACGACCCTGTTTAACATGAAATGGGCCGAAACAGTCCATCCCACAAAATGAAAAGGGGTCTGAAACTTCACACCGTTCTTCAGGTAATGCAGACATTTGTTGCTCCTCGGCTGGTCTTCTCTGTCTACGGCACTGCACACATCTATGTATCAACCTAGCAATTGACTTGCTTCCACCAATGACCCAAAATCCATTAGCCCGAATTTCCATCAGGGTTTGGTTTCGGCCTTGATGGCAGATCTGACCATGATAGTACAACAAAATCAGGTTGGTAATATGGCTGTCTTAAGGGAGAATAATTGGATGCCGTTGTTCCGGGCTGAGGGTTGACCCCTTAAGCCTCCCACCGACACAAAGCAGTCCATCAACCAGCATGGGATTGAGATGAAAAAGAGGACTAGTCTTCGGAAAACTGTCCGCTTGCCCTCCACTTTGAAGCACTTTCAACTCTTTGGGGAATGCGTCCTGCTGAACAAGCTTTATTACCACGGCCGCAGCTTTCCTGCATTCTTCAGCAGTCACTGTATTGCTAGTTTTTACCTTTGACCCCAACCTCTTAATTCTAGCAACCACCTTAAGAAGTATGGTCCAGGTGGAAAACCGGTCCGGTCGATGTAAGACATTCATCTGCTCACTGGCCTGTACTGCATATACTTGAGCCAATTTTACCTCGGGATCTCCAACACACAACTCCACAGAGTATTTAAGTGTTGGAAGCACTTCTCGTTCCCACAGAAACTTTGGGCCCAATAACCAACTAGCTGATGTAATGTCAACTGCACGAAGGCCTCTGGAAGCATGGTCAGCAGAGTTCTGTGCTGTATCAACATAGTGTCAATTATTTGGATTGGTGATTTCTCTTATCAACTGAACTCTGTTTGCCACAAACACGTGGAACCTTCTTGCTTCATTATTTATGTAAGCCAAAACGACCTGAGAGTCTGTCCAAAAATATTCCTGGTCAATTTTCATCTGAAGCTCTGCCTTTAACAAAACACCCATCCTAGCTGCTGTTACTGCTGCTGAAAGTTCCAGTCTTGGAATACTTGTGACCTTTATAGGAGAGACTCTTGCTTTAGCCATAACAAGACAACAGTGTATCTCATTTCTCTCGTTCTCATATCTAAGGTAGGAGCAAGAACCATAACCGGACACACTGGCGTCCGAGAAGTGATGCAATTCCACTCTCACAACGTTCCCAAAGTTCCGAGGGTGATAACATCGGGGTATGATAATTTTCTTCAACACTTGGAGGCCAGTTTCCCACTCCTCCCACTGTATATTCAAGCTTTCAGGCAGTGGATCATCCCATCCAATCCCTTTGTGGCACAGCTCCTGCAGAATACGCTTTCCATTCAAAGTAAAGGGAGCCATCAACCCAAGTGGGTCATATAAGGAGGCCACAACTGACAGAAGACCTCGTCATGTTGGAGGGTGGTCTTTTACATTGATATTGAAGCTGAAGGTATCTGTATCCATGGACCATTGAATACCAAGTACATGTCCTTCTGATGTTAATACCGGATTAAGGTCAAGTGGGGCGAAGTTTACCGCTCTTTCTGAGGGAGCCACACAGGTAAGAACTTCTATGTGATTCGAATTGAACTTGTGCAGCCTTAGACCTGCACATCGACAAAGTTCCTGTGCCTCAACAATCAGCTCCTTAGCCTCTTCAACTGCTGAAACACTGATCAATCCATCGTCCACATAGAAATAGTTTTCCACAAAATCCGACGCTGCGGGATAATCCACTTGATATTGCAGTGCCAGATACTTTAACCCAAAGTTAGCGCATCCAGGGGAGGAAGCAGCACCAAAGAGATGGACTGTCATTCTGTACTCTTTTGGTTCGGTTGTTAATTTTCCGCCCTCCCACCAAAGGAATCTAAGATAATTGCGACTTTCAGGGGAAATGTGGAATTGGTGAAACATCCTTTCGATGTCGAAAGTCACCGCAACCTCCTGCTTTCTAAAGCGACACAGAACTCCTACTAGCAAATTAATTAAATCAGGACCAGTCAATAGGTTATAATTTAACGAAATGCCATGAAATTTTGCAGAACAATCAAACACAACTCTCAGTTTATCGGGCTTCTTGGAATGATACACCCCATGATGAGGGATGTACCAGACGGTCTCGTCCTCCCCAGCTGGAGGTGCTAGTTCTGCTTCACCTTTAGATATTGTTTCCTCCATGAAAGTAGTATACTCGGTGTGGTATTTTTTATTTGCCTTTAACTTTCTTTCCAGATGCTGCAACCAAATAGTGGCAACCCTTTTATTGTTGGCCAATGATGGTAGACTACTACTCTTAAAGGGGAGGGGCATTTGATAGTGTCCGTCTTCCTTTTGCATTATATTTTCTCCAAGAAAATGTATAAAACGAACATCAATCTGCGAAACATATTTATCCTCGTAGTTCTTCTCATTGAAGTCTGCCTCCAGTACTTTCAACACATCTGTAACTGATGGTGCTGGTGACTCCTTTACTGTGATTCGATGAACATAACTGCAATTTCCCTGTCTATCCAAGTAAGGGTTGGCTAGCCCTATAATACTCCAACCAAGCACAGTTCTTTGAGCGAAAGGTTCATTTTCGGCACCTATAATGACCTCCAAGGGAGCCAATGCAGAGGGGCAGTCATAGCCAATTAACAATCCCACCTCGCAATCTTGAAGGGAAGATAACTTGTTACTCAGGTGTTTAAGATGAGGCCATTGAAGCGCTGTACCTTTGGTAGGGATGTGAGACTTATCAACCGGAATAAAGTCACGTGTATATGCCTGCTTAAGCTGGACAAGGGTTTCAAGGTTGAAGCCTCGGACTTGAAGGCCACTGGCAGTTTTACTTGCTATCACGGTGTTAACAGCTGTCATCGTGCTTAACTTAAGCTGTACCAGCTGCGTATTGACATTCAATTCGGAGGCCAATTCTTCCAAGACAAAGGTGGAATCACTCTGGGTGTCAAGGAGCGCATAAGTAAGAATTTCTTTCTGGGGGTCAGTTGTTGAAGACACGAGAACTGGAACAATACTGGAAGTGGCAGAAACACGTTGTGTCAATGCATGGGACATAACCTTTTGAATCACCAGACTTGAATGTTCTCCTTCAGCTGAATCTTTACTTGCCAGTTCCGAATTTCTTTCCATGTGCAGGCAGGTTGGATGCCGCCGGCTACATGTACCACACGTGTGTCGCCTTTTACAGTCTTTGGTAACGTGTCCCTTTCCAAGGCAGCCAAAGCACAGACGATTTTCATAAATAATGGCCCTTTTTTCTTCCATCGTCTTTGTAGCAAAGGTTGGACACTTAGCAACACCATGTGTTTCCCTTTTGCAAACCAAGCAAGGTGGCTTTGGCCTTAAACATTCCTCATTTACCGATCTGGAAGTTTTCATTTGGGTGCTTGTGTTCAATGCTTTAGCTCTCCTTGGAAACCTCTCTTCCGAAGGTTTCAAGTTCATCAAAAGGGGGGAGGCAATAGGATTACAAGCTATTCTAGCTTCTCTTTGCATAAAACCTGTAAAATGGGCAAAACTTGGATAATCACCAGATCTATCGAGTTCTTCCACAATAATACGACTCCATCTACGTACCATCCATTCAGGCAGTTTTTTAAGAAGCTTATGATTTTCCTCACAATTGTTGAGAATTGACAAGCCCTTAACATGAGGAATGGCTTCCAAACAGCTTTGCAGAAAATCTGCAAACTCTCTAACAGCTTTGGGATCATTCACTGCTATCTTAGGCCATTTCATAAGTCGCTCTCTAAAAGCCCTTTGGACAATGAATGGACTGCCATATCTATCTTGTAAGACTGTCCATACACCCTGGTATGCATCCTCTGAGTTGCGGCAGAAAAAACCCTCCACAGCCTTACGCGCCTCACCTGCTAGGTAGTTTTTCAAGTATAGCATCTTTTCCCCATCTGGGAGTGGTTTCTGGCCAATGAGGGCCATAAAGGATACCTTCCAATCCACAAACCTTAAAGGGTCTCCCGTGAATATTATTGGCTCTGGGACAGGTAGGCGACTTAAAGTAAATGAGCTTGCAATTGTCTGTGTCAAAGTGATTTCTTCTTGCGTCTTTTGCCTTTCCGGTGGATTATAAGAAGACTCAAAGGGTGTGGCTTGTGGATTCAGACGAGGTTTGTACTCCGTGTATGGGCTGTCAGAAAGAATTTTAGGGTCAGTTTCTTCAACACGACTTTCTGAACCATCAAAATTATTATAGGCTTTTACACGAGCTGCAGCCACCTTTACCTCATTGTCTACTTGAAGCTGTTCTAGCTTTATTTTTTCCTCCTCTAATTTTACCTTCATTTCAGCCTCCCTTTGCTTGATGTCTGCTAGCATTTGCCTTTCCTTAAGTCTCCATTCGGTCTCCAATCTGTCGAGCCTGGCTTGTTGAGCGTGTATACTTTGAAAACCTTTGGCCTGTTCCATCTTTGCTGCAAGTTCTGCTTCCGCGTCTGCGCGTTTGCTGGAGGACCTGGAGATGGCGCTTGACTGATCATCATGTCCTTGTGATGACTGTAAGGTTACTGTTTCTGTATTTCCAAAGATCCATAATCATCCTTATTTAGCACCATCCTCACTCTTTCCTTCTCAAGTTGGTCATTGAAAGGCTGCTCCATATCCTTTATCCTTTTACGAACAAGATCACCAACCTCGGTGGTTAACGTGTTGCAGGCATCCATTTTCTTAACAATCTCTGGATTGGTGGTTTGATTGCGGCGAATAGGCTCATAGTGTTGACACACTTTGGCATGTTTGAATTTAACATCCTTTTCAGTTTCCTCTAGATCCTCAGGTGAACAGAAAGTCTTTAACTTGGCTCTAGTCTCCTTTGCTGTCCCCTTCCAGGATTCATATGCTTTATAAAAGGCCTTCTCATTTTTCTTGGCTTCTAGCTTATGCAACTCTTGGCCTTTTTCTGTTAAGGTTCGCTCGCGAGAGTTAGACCTTACTTGTTGTACCTTGGGGAGGCTATCTATATTTTCATTTAACATTGTACTGTATTGGCGTCCTATTTTACACTAAACCCTTAAAAGTTATGTCCAAGTAATAACAAGTTTCAACCTTAAAGCTAGGGTAGGTAGGATTTTTCTAAAAAAAAAACATTCCAAATTTGTTTAAACTGTCTTTATATACCAATACATAATTAAAATGTAAGTACTCTGAAAAAGAGAATATAAAAATCGAGTGACTGTAGACCTTTTAATCTGCAATAAACACAGCTCATTATTTCCATTCACTCCCACCCCCTCCCTTCTGAGCTCCTTCCAAAGCCACGCCCCCAAAACACATGAACGCGCGACGCCAAACGCTCAGGCTCAGCTGGAAGACGCATTTATTACCTGAGACGAGTGGAGAGGACGGAGCGCAGTACATACAGTGACATCATGTCAGAATCACATGTAATAAAATACCTAACTTTATCACTATGAATATAAACAAATAAGATTTATTTTAGTACTCACTATCAAGCTAGCATATCGATACTGGTAAAGTTTGATTCGGTAACGAGCTATATTTATAGGTAACGAGCTATATTTATAAGGCAAAACTAAAAACAGGTTGCATTGATACACGTTTTTCCATTACCATCAGTTACACTGTGATGAAGGTGAATTTCGTGTAAGATTCATAACATATACGGTGTTTTGCATGTAAGAGTTTCCATGATGAAAACATTGTTGACTCTAATGAAGACTAACGTCCGAGTCCGGAGACAAGTACCGCATCGTCGGTTCGAGGACAGGTCCGGGGTTGAGGGCGAAGCAGAGGAGGTCGTTCAAGAGTGCGGGCAGGGTCCGAGGAAGTAGTTTTTGCCTTGTTTGCCTTCGCTGACTGCATATGCAGGTGCTTTGAGCTGAATATTTCCGGGAACGGTGACATGTGATGAGCGCACGCAGGGCAGTGCACGCAGTGTGGCGCGGGCACGAGACATGAAGGCACCTGATTTGTTCTTTACACTCGGACCGAGTGGCAGTGATTGGTCATAGTGTTTACTGTCCTGCAGCTGCTACAGAGGTCTGATTGTTTTCATTCCTTTTTCTAAACACATAATGTATTGACTACTCTCAGGATGGAAGGACCATTTCACCCAGTATAAAAAAAAGTGTTTCTGAACAGGATTACCTACCCTAGCTTTAATGCAACAATTAAACTATGTCACCAATCATATCAAACATCGGACACTTAGAAAATACACATCAAAGTTAGTAACCAATACAGTACAAATGATCACCAAATACTAAAGTATTTCAAAAACAAAAATAATTATAAATTCCCAATAGACGTTACTAGGTCAGAATTGAAAATACCCGATTACAAATTACCTTAAATACCTTTAAAACTTTGAACTATTTTCAAACCTCACATTATTACAGACCCACATTTCACATTTAATAATATTAAAACCTTTAAATATTTTAAATCAACTGTCCATATAAGCAGGTAGCTTTTGGGTCGTCACACCAGATCAACTTATTAGACAGTTCATATAGCTGTGGCGGATTTCACCCTCCAGCGAGCCAAAGTCTCTTTCTACAGCCGCATCCCCGTTTGTGTGTGCTGAACGTACTCGGTTACTAACGTAACCTCGGTTCTCTCTAGAAGAGGGAACGAGTACTGCGTAAGGTATCTTACGCTAGGGGAAAATCCTTTTTCCGCGAGATATTGAAGCCAAAAATTATCCTTAATTTTGAAATAATGCAAAACGCATTGCAGCAGCATGCAGACATAGGCGAGACAGCTTGCGCGCCTATTGGCTGGTCTGCGGCAACTGCAGCAGCCTATCGAGCGAGGCCTGGCGTGACGCCAGACCCAATGAGGGTGCTTCGCGCCCGCTGCGTCACGTCCCGCCGAAACGGGCGTGGTCTAGGCCTATAAATATCGCTCGCAGGCAGCTATTATCTGGTTTTTCATCATAGAAGCAACCAGAGCGTGTGCATGCACGGCAAGATACGCAGTACTCATTCCCTCTTCTAGAGAGAACCGAGGTTACGTTAGTAACCGAGTACGTTCTCTTACGAGAGGTCTCTCGTACTGCGTAAGGTATCTTACGCTAGGGGACCCAATGCAAAACGTCGTGCGTGCAGGGATCTGACACCATAGACCCAAGGGCGAAAGCCCGGGGTTCATAAAGTGCACAATCACCCATGGAACTCACAGGGAGTCCGGGAAGAGAGAGGGGTGAAACCGTACTCTTCCACACATAGCAGCGTCATTTAGACGCTAATACATCACACAGACAGGGCGGAGTACGGCCTGAACTGATGGAAAAGTGGGTCTTACACATTCTGCCCGCACACATTTAGTGCTATTACTTTACGCTGTCGATCAATGAGCCGCGCTCATCAGACACAGCATTCTGGGCTGATAGTATCAGGACAGACAATACTGGTAACTAGACCGACAGCAGCCTGGCCTGCAGGGCGGGAACCTCTAGGTTATAGAACCTTATAAATGTAGACGGGGAGGCCCAGCCCGCCGCCGTACAAATATCTTGCAAGGCAAATATCTTGCCATGCCTCTCGTGGAGTGCGCTCTGACACCCAAAGGGCACTGCTCGCCCTTGGAAGCGTATGCTAGCGCAATAGCATCAACTATCCATCTGGATAGGCTCTGTTTCGACGCGGCTAGTCCCTTAGAACGCCCACTGAACGAAACAAAGAGCTGCTCTGTCTGTCTGAAAGCAGACGAGCGAGACACATAAGCTCGCAGCGCCCTGACTGGGCAAAGGAGGTTCGCGTCTCTTTCCTCATCAGGGACCGGTAGGGCTGACAGGGAAACAACCTGCGCCCTAAACGGTGTGTTGAGAGATTTTGGAACATAACCGTGCTTAGGTTTGAGTATAACCCTCGAGTCATTTGGCCCAAACTCCATGCACGTCGCGCTCACTGAGAGCGCGTGTAAGTCCCCTATGCGCTTCACCGAAGCGAGAGCCAGCAGAAACACGGTCTTGAAAGACAGGTGTTTCAGATCAATCGTCTGCAATGGCTCGAATGGGCCACCTTTCATGACTTCCAGAACCGTAGAAAGGTCCCATACAGGGACTGAGGGAGGTCTGGGAGGATTCAGTCTTTTAGCTCCTCTGAGGAAGCGAATAACTAAATCGTTCCTTCCTATTGACTGACCAAGCATTGTTCTAGAGAACGCTGCTATAGCCGCCACGTAAACTTTGAGCGTGGAAGGGGTTCTACCTTTTTCCAACAGCTCTTGTAGGAAGGAAAGCACCTCCGTCACTCCACAAGCTGTGGGTGACACGTCACGGGCTGTGCACCAGCCCGCAAACACTGACCATTTTGATGCGTAGAGGCGTCTAGTAGACGGAGCTCTAGCCTGTGTGATCGTGTTCATCACTCCCTTAGGGAGCTCAGCATGTACCCGTTGATGGCCCAGACATGAAGGGACCACAGTTCCGGGTGAGGATGCCATATCGAGCCGTAAGCCTGGGAGAGGAGGTCTCTCCTCACTGGCACTGGCCACGGGACAGTGCTCGCTAGCTGCATCACAGCTGGGAACCAAGGTTGGTTTTTCCAGAGCGGCGCTACGAGCAGTACTGGACATCCTTCTTCCCTTATCCGCTCTATTACCTGAGGCAGGAGAGAGACGGGGGGAAAAGCATAGAGCGGGCGGCGGGGCCACACATGTGCCAGCGCGTCCCTGCTCTTGGAGAAAAACTCCGGGCAGCGAGCGTTTTCTTGAGACGCAAACAGGTCTATTTCCGCTCTGCCAAATTTCCTCCACAGCAGCTGGACTGTCTGTGGGTGTAGAGACCATTCGCCTGCCGGAACATTGTTCCTGGACAGTCTGTCTGGTCCTATGTTCAGGAGCCCCGGCACGTGCGCTGCTCTCAGCGAGCGCAGATTGCACTGAGCCCACACCAGGAGGCGTTTCACTAGCCTGTACAGGTTTCTGGACCTGAGGCCGCCCTGGCGATTTATGTAGGACACCACTGACATGTTGTCCGACCGGACCAGAACGTGGTGTCCCTTTATTTGGGGACAAAAACGCGTTCATGTGCAGGAGCTTCTCGCGTTCTGACCACTGGCCAAAGAACGGTCTGCCCTCGAGCAGCGCTCCCCATCCCGAGGTGGATGCGTCCATAGACACCACCCTCACCCTCGAGGAAGTCCCCAGGCTTACACCTGATCGGTACCAGTCGTCCACTTTCCAAGGTTTCAGAGCCGCAACGCACCTCTGATTGACCTTGAGATGAAGCGAACCGGACTTCCACGCTCGGCGTGGGACTCGCGCTTTCAGCCAGAACTGCAGTGGGCGCATGCGGAGCAAGCCCAGCTGGAGCACTGAGGATGCTGAGGCCATGAGACCCAGCATCTTCTGAAATTTCTTGAGCGGGACAGAAGCGCCGCAGCGGAAAGAGCTCGCTGCGCGCTGAACGTCCACCGCGCGCTGTGGTGATAGACGCGCTATCATAGACAGCGAGTTCAGCTCTGTGCCCAGAAAAGATATCTTCTGACTGGGAGACAGAGAGCTCTTCGCCCAATTGACCTTGAGACCTAATTTCTCGAGGTGGTCGAGTAAAATGGTCGTGTGCTCTACGAGCACTGAGCGAGATTGCGCTAGAATCAGCCAATCGTCCAAATAGTTCAGTACTCGCAAGCCCTTCATTCTGAGGGGCGCGAGCGCCGCGTCCATGCACTTCGTAAATGTACGGGGTGCCAGGGACAAACCGAACGGCAGGACTGTGTACTGATATGCCTGGCCCTCGAAGGCGAATCTCAAAAATCGCCTGTGACGTGACGCTATTTGTATCTGAAAATACGCGTCCTTCAGATCTATCGACACGAACCAGTCTCCTCGGCGAATGTGCGCGAGGATTTTCCTGGTCGTGAGCATCCTGAACTGTCGCTTCACAAGCACTTTGTTCAGTTGCCTTAGCTCTAGTATGGGTCTGAGACCCCCGTCTTTTTTGGGTACCAGGAAGTATCTGCTGTATAGCCCTCCCTCGCTCTGAACTTGAGAGAGAGGCTCTATGGCCCCTTTGCTCAATAGTTTCGTCACTTCGGCTCGAAGTAAATGTACTACTTCTGTTTTTACCGTGGTCTCGACGCACGCCGTATAACGGCGAGGGCGCCGGCGAAACTGCAGCGAATAGCCTCTTTCTATAATGTCTAGCACCCATTTCGAAACCCCGGGCAGCTTTGCCCATGCATCCGCATGAATAGCTAGGGGTTGAAGACGAAGCTCGCTCTGCTCGCCCTGCGATAGAGATGCTTCGGTGCACTGCAACATAGTCGTCGCGCTCGTGACATTTGAGGCAGGGGGCGCGCTGATAACAGCGGGCAGATTGCCCGCATTAGACTCCTCTACGGTGGTCAACCGAGAGGGGGAGGGCTGGGCGAGTCCCGTAGGAACTGTCATGTCTGTGTGTAGATGTGGGCGCGGGACGGCGGGCACATTCATTACACTGAAAGCATTTTTCGCTTGAGTGAAGCGAATGCCTGTTGGTTTCGTTTTTACAGAAACCGTGAGACATGCACAACGTGGTGTATGTGGGCACTGGGTAGTGGGCACATTTACAACGTTTAAAGCGCAATCGATCTGGGTCGATTTTATGTGCGCGAGCCTTGTGTGACAGGCTGTGCTTGTGTGTAGTGATGGGCACTGGACAGTGGGCATTTTTTCTACACATAAAACACCATCGGCCGTGGCCGGGACACCAGAAAATACGCTCTCTTGGGGATTTATCTGGGTAGCCGTAAAAACAGCTTTTGCGTGCAGGCAAGCGGGTGACAGAACCGGCTTGTTGACTGCATAAAACACTGGAACAGTCACATTTTCTGGAACTGGACGAGCGAATAGCTTTGGTGGAAGTCCGGCCGCAGCGGGACTCGAACACCGTTGTTTTCCTAGGCGTGCTAGGACGACTTCGGGGCCTCGGGCTTTACCACAATCCTAGGCCGCGGGCCGCGCATGGTGGGGCGGCGGCCGGATGAGCGGGAGCGCGGTCTCGCGCTTCGGGCCTGGCGGCGCTGCGCAGCAGTGGCAGTGGGCGGCGGCTGGGGCTGAGAGCTCTGTGCAGACGGTTTCGCACGGCCTGCAGCAGAACTGGAGCGCTGCGGTAGGAAGTGCTTCATAGCCTGAGATGCTTTCTGTACCTCAGCGAATCTCTCAGCGAAGTCCTTCACGGAGGATCCGAAGAGACCGGCGGGAGAAAGCGGGGCATCGAGGAAGGCGGTGCGCTCTGAATCGGCCATGTCCGAGAGCGTCAGCCAGAGGTGTCTCTCAGTAACAGTGAGAGAAGCCATCGTACGCCCAATAGCCTGAGCCGCGGACTTAGTGGCACGGAGAGCGAGGTCCGTGGCGCTCCTTAAGTCCGGCACACAGATCGCTTCAGGTCCCGTCTCGTCCAGCCTTCGGAGGAGATCGGCCTGGAAAATCTGAAGTGTGGCCATGGTGTGCAGCGCTGACGAGGCCTGCCCGGGGGCGGAGAAAGCACGGCGGAGCAGACTTGACGTTGTGCGGCAAGCTTTAGAGGGTAGGGCCAGGTTAGCGCGCCGTCCAGCGGAGGGCGGGCATAAGTGGGCCGCAATCGCCTCTTCGACCGGCGGCAGCGAATGATATCCTCTGTTTTTGGCATCGTCAACTGCAGAGAATGCCAGCGAAACAGAAGGACGCACTCTAGCTGAATAGGGGACGTTCCAGGATTTAGCGACTTTTTCATGTAACTCACGAAGAAAAGGCGCTGGTTTGGAAGCAGGCGAAGCGCGATCCCCAGGCAGGAAACAGCCATCTAGCCGGTTGCGAGCGGGTTGCTCGGGCGAAGACCACTCGAGGCCGAGGCTCGCCGCGGCCTGTGCGAGTACTCGCATAAGTTCCATCTCAATGGACGCTCTCTTGCCTGAAAAAGTGCGGGCAGGGGGCGCGAGGTCCTCAGAGCTCGCCCAATCCTCACTGCCTGACGCCAGGATAGAACAGGAATCCTCCTCTCCCAGCAGGGCTTCCTCGTCAGCGATATCAACGGAAGCGGCGGCGGCCGGTGGCCGCTGTCCGTCGGGAAGAGAGGCTGACGAAGCCGGTGAAGCAGGCGGGCGAACCGGCGAGCTTTGGCGGCTGGGGGAAGGTTCCGGGACCCGCTGGGCACGGCGCTTTTTACGGTGCGATGCCGCGGTGAGCGGGGGAGCAGTCTCGGCGAAAGAGGCCAGGCGAGTCCGCAGAGTCGCCATGGGCAGTAGCTCGCAGTGAGGGCAGCCGCCGTCAGCGAGCGCGAGAGCTGCATGATCCTCACCCAGGCAGGAAACGCAGATAAGATGGCGGTCCCCGTCGCTGAGTGTGGCTCTGCACGAGCCGCAGGAAGGCATCTTTAAAAAGACGCTGCTCTTTTAGAATGTGTGTCGCGTTAGCAACACACACACAAACAACACAGAGAATGAAAGGATATAGGCGCCGGAAAGCGCAGCAGGAAGGCAAGGAAGGCGGCGCGGCCAGCGACTTCAGTGACTCGTCCCGCTAAAGGTGCTCTCTCTCGACGGCGCGGCTTCTCTCCAGCTCCAGCGATGCGTGTGCTTCGCTTGAAGGATGAAAAATCAGATAATAGCTGCCTGCGAGCGATATTTATAGGCCTAGACCACGCCCGTTTCGGCGGGACGTGACGCAGCGGGCGCGAAGCACCCTCATTGGGTCTGGCGTCACGCCAGGCCTCGCTCGATAGGCTCGAGCTGTCTCGCCTATGTCTGCATGCTGCTGCAACGCGTTTTGCATTATTTCAAAATTAAGGATAATTTTTGGCTTCAATATCTCGTGGAAAAAGGATTTTCCCCTAGCGTAAGATACCTTATGCAGTACGAGAGACCTCTCGTAAGAGAACTTCAGTATACCTTTAACGCCGTGACAAGCAACGGATGGCTTACGTAGCGTCGAGTTTCACTGTAGCAGTCCTTGGCATCAATAAACCCGTGTAGAGTTCGACCGGTGCAAATATCTTTATTGTTTCTTCACGCACCGTGAAACTAAAACAAACAAAGCCACAATAAATCTTACAATACGCACATCAAAACACATCTTCCATTAAATTAGCATTACACAATCGATTTTTCCACAACATCAACAACAATAAAATCAAACACCTACCTCGCTCCGCTTACCAAGGGTACAAACATCTAAACAGAGGGTTGGGAAAATCCATTTAATCCTCGCCATTCGTTTAGACAGCGTACTACATGCGCCAAATGCTTCCTGCTCCGATGTGGATGTATCTCTAACGAGAGGAGCCACTGAGCTTGCTTATATCAGTTCCAGGGTGCGTCTGTTACCCGGACGTGACTAACTCATATTAACGACACAAGCAAAGTAATGTCCACTTACAGGTTTGTTACCCAGGTTCGAGAAGTAGCTCAACTCATTTTTGGAAATAAGAAAATGTCTCACGTTAAAAAATGGGAATTATTTAAGTTTAAAGTTAGACAGTCAGCTGTTTATTTTAGTAAGAAAGTTAAAAATTAAAATTTGAATAAGGAAAAGGCTCTTATGACAGAATTAGACTTTCTTTTGAAAAAAGTTAATCTTACAGAAGTAGAAAAAGTCAGATTGGAGACAATACAAACTCAAACTGATCATATATATATTAATATAGCAAAAGGGGCATTCATTCGTTCAAGAGCCAAGTGGTTTAGAAAAGGGGGAAAAGAATACTAGTTATTTTTTTTCTCTAGAAAAACGAAATTATAAAAGAAAAATGATTTCCTCTCTTAAAATTAATGATGTACTAACTTCAAATCCAAAATTGATTACAAATTATGTGGAATCATTCTACACTAAGTTATATGAATCAGTTTTTGAAACTGATAAATGTTCCGACTTTTTTGTGCCAGTTAAGCAATCTGTCTCATCTATTTCTATTCAATTTCGAGACCTTTGTGATGAAGAACTAAGGAAACAAGAGTTGTTTACAGCTATTCATTCAATGAAGAAGAAAAAAATCGCCAGGCACAGATGGTCTCTCAGTTGAATTTTATCTCTGCTTCTGGGATATTATTGAAAACCCCTTACTCGAAATGTATAAGGAATGTATTGATTCGAATTAGTTATCGACTTCGATGAAACAGGGATTAATAACCCTCCTTCCGAAACCCGATAAAGATCCATTGATCTTGGATAATTGGCGCCCTATAACATTATTAAATGTAGATTATAAATTGTTATCTCTTGTTTATGCAGTTCGTTTGAAAAAAGGTCTAGACGAAATAATGAGTGTCAAACTGGATTTATGGCTGGACGGCACATAAGTTGGAACATTAGACTAATTTTGGACTTATTAGACTACTCAAATTTAGTAGATTCAGAGGCTTTAATTGTTTTCTTAGACTTCCACAAAGCGTTTGATACGATTGAGCATCAGTTTATGTATAGGGCTTTTGAATCCTTTGGTTTTGGGGAAAGATTTATTTCTATAATTAAAATGTTCCATAAAGGTATTAATAGCTCGATTAATTTATATCCTAACACCTCTAAACGATTCCCCATCTGTAGAGGAGTGCGCCAAGGTTGTCCTATAGCCCCTTTCTTGTTCCTCACTGTAGTTGAGTTTCTTTCCATAAAAGTCTTGAATTCTCCAAATATTCAAGGACTTACCATCTTCAATAAACAGCTTAGACTAACTCAGCTTGCGGATGATACTGTTCTTTTTTTGAAAGATAAAAAACAGTTGCCCGCAGTATTGCAGCTAGTAGGTGCATTTTCTGATGCCTCAGGATTAAAGCTAAATGTAAATGTGAAATAATGTGTCTCTATGACTCAAAAGAAAAAAATATATGTAATATCCCAGTAAAAAACAAGGTTAAGTATTTAGGAATAAATGTAACAAAAGATATAGCGGAAAGACAAGAATTAAATTTTTTCCCCAAACTTAAAAACTCAAAACATCTTTAATAATTGGCTTCAAAGAGACTTGACTATCATAGGCAGAGTCCTATTAACCAAAGCAGAAGGGGTATCTAGATTTGTTTATCCAGTTATTTACAAAATTTGTTTGGAAGAATAAACATCATTTAAGAAAGGAGGTTCTTCATGGTCCAAGAAATGAAGGTGGTTTTGAGCTTTTGGATTTTTTCGACTTAAATTATACTTTCAAAGTAAAATGGCTCAGAAACTGTCTTCTTAAAATCAGACTCAATATGTTTTTTTATTCCATGTAATATCTTTAAAAAGATTGGAGGTTTAAATTTTTTGTTAGTATGTGATTATTAGTGTCAGGTTTCGTATAGACGAAGCAGGCAAGATGGTAAGTTTAAATGCTTTAATTTGCAGAATGGATCGGTACAGCGAAACAGGTGAGTAAACAGTAAGTTGAATATCAGATGATAGCTTAACTGAATGATAACAACGTCTCTTTCTCTTGCAGAAGCAGATGAAGATTCTCTTGCAGATGATGAAGGGGTTCCAATGAAGACGGGATGATGACTAGCTGAGAAGATCGGGATCGTAGGTAGGTCAACAGGTAAGTATGGCAGAGAGTCTGTGTCATGTGTTGACGTATTGACGAGACCAGACGATGACTGAAGGGTGAGTGCTGAATATAAAGGGGTGAGATGAGGTACAGGTGATGATGATAATTACTCAGGGGAGAGTGAGGAGAGTGAGTGCAGGTGTGCGCCAAGGAGGATTCTGGGGAGTGTAGTGCAGAGACAGATGAGGAAGACAGACGGTGGATGTGACATTACTCCCCCCTCCCACAAGGCGCGACCCGCGCCGAAAGCAGCAGAACACGGGAGGGGGGGTGGGCATCTTGGAGTCCGTGATGGGGAGGTGGACCGGGTGTAGATGAACGGACTCCAGGATGGTCCAGACGACCATGGCGGAACAGACTGGTCAGGCGGCCATGGTGAAGCAGGCTGAGGAGGTGGCCATGGTGAAGGCTGAGGAGGTGACCATGGTAAAGACCCTTCGGGCGGCCACGGCGGTGAAGACCCTTCGGGCGGCCACGGCGGTGAAGACCCTTCGGGCGGCCACGGCGGTGAAGACCCTTCGGGCGGCCACGGCAGTGAAGACCCTTCGGGCGGCCACGGCGGTGAAGACCCTTCGGGCGGCCAGGACGGCATTGGGAACCGTGTCGGTGAGGCCTCCACGGTCCCCCCCAGAGGACTTATAGCCCCCCCCCCCCCCAAAATTTTCTTGGGGAAATTATCAGGCTCTGGTTCAAGGCTGGATGAGACAGGGGGCGAAGGCGGCTCTGGGCAGGACAGGACCAGGGGCGAAGAAGTCTCTGAGCTGGGCAGGACCAGTGGCGAAGAGGGCTCTGAACTGGACAGGTCCAGCGGTGAAGAGGGCTCTGAGCTGGGCAGGACCAGCGGCGACGAGGGCTCTGAGCTGGACGGGACCAGCGGTGAAGAGGGCTCTGTGCTGGACGGGACCAGCGGTGAAGAGGGCTCTGTGCTGGACGGGACCAGCGGTGAAGAGGGCTCTGTGCTGGACGGGACCAGCGGTGAAGAGGGCTCTGTGCTGGACGGGACCAGCGGTGAAGAGGGCTCTGTGCTGGACGGGACCAGCGGTGAAGAGGGCTCTGTGCTGGACGGGACCAGCGGTGAAGAGGGCTCTGTACTGGATGGGACCAGCGGTGAAGAGGGTTCTGTGCTGGACGGGACCAGCGGTGAAGAGGGCTCTGTGCTGGACGGGACCAGCGGTGAAGAGGGCTCTGTACTGGATGGGACCAGCGGTGAAGAGGGCTCTGTGCTGGACGGGACCAGCGGTGAAGAGGGCTCTGTGCTGGACGGGACCAGCGGTGAAGAGGGCTCTGTACTGGATGGAACCAGTGGTGAAGAGGGTTCTGAGCTGGGCGTAACCAGCGGTGAAGAGGGCTTTGAGCTGGACGGAACCAGCGATGAAGGCTTTGCGCTGGACGGGACCAGCGATGATGACTTTGTGCTGGACGGGACCAGCGATGAAGAGGGCCTTGTGCTGGGCAGGACCAGCGATGAGGGCTTTGAGCTGGACAGGACCAGCGATGAGGGCTTTGTGCTGGACGGGACCAGCGATGAAGAGGGCTTTGAAAACTCTGGCTCTGGGAGAACGACGCTCACAGACTCTGGCGGGCAGGCGAACGGCTCTGGGTCGTCAGGGCCGATGAGAGGAGGAAGATCGCTGAAGTCATCAACCTCAGACATAGGCTTGGCGGGCACGACGCTGTCAGTCACAGGCGCGGCGGTCATGACGCATACTGCCTTGGTCTCGGCAGCTCTGGCGTGAAGTGCGGGCTCGGCTGGACTGGCGTGAAGTGCAGGCTCGGCTGGACTGGCGTGAAGTGCAGGCTCGGCTGACTTCCGGAAGATGATGGGTGGCGTGGTGAAGATGGCTGGAGATGGTGGCATTCCGGACCCGAACTGGTATGCCGGCTCGGCTGGAACCAACCGGATGAACGGGGCTGGGTAGAATAATGAAAGCTGACTCAACCTGGAATCCAAAGGATTCTGCATCTTGGTCTGGTCTTCTGTCAGGTTTCGTATAGACGAAGCAGGCAAGATGGTAAGTTTAAATGCTTTAATTTGCAGAATGGATCGGTACAGCGAAACAGGTGAGTAAACAGTAAGTTGAATATCAGATGATAGCTTAACTGAATGATAACAAAGTCTCTCTTTCTCTTGCAGAAGCAGATGATGAAGATTCTCTTGCAGATGATGAAGGGGTTCCAATGAAGACGGGATGATGACTAGCTGAGAAGATCAGGATCGTAGGTAGGTCAACAGGTAAGTATGGCAGAGAGTCTGTGTCATGTGTTGACATATTGACAAGACCAGACAATGACTGAAGGGTGTGTGCTGAATATAAAGGGGTGAGATGACGAGGTACAGGTGATGATGATAATTACTCAGGGGAGAGTGAGGAGAGTGAGTGCAGGTGTGCGCCAAGGAGGATTCTGGGGAGTGTAGTGCAGAGACAGATGAGGAAGACAGACGGTGGATGTGACATTTAGCAAACTGCCTGTGACATTATCCAACTTTTACCAACAAGCTCTTAAGGCCTGGAAGTTATGTTATGTACATAACTTTTCCCCACATAAAGCAATCTTGTGGAATAATGCTTATATTACAGTAAACCGGAAATCTCTTTATTTACAGAGTTGGAAAGATAAAGGAATTTACTTCTTATCTGACCTTTTAGATCAGTCAGCTCAGTTTCTTTCTTATGAAAATTTCATGAATAAGTGGGCATTTCCTATTAAATATAAAGAGTATTATTATGTAATAAAAGCCATTCCTAATGGTCTAATGATGTTAATGAGAAGTCATATGATGTCCCTTAACATTTGTAGAATTGATCCCATTCTTTATTTAAATGGTGTAGACATTACCAGTAAAAAGTGTTCAAATAAATTCATTAGAAATATATTTTATAAAAATAGATTTGTTCAGCCTAGAGGGAAGATTTTCTGGAATATTTGCTTCTCAGAGATTATCTGGAAAAAAGCTTGGTTGCTTCCCTTTCGGTTTTGTATATTTAACAAACTTCGAGAAGTACATTTGAAAATTCTTCATAATATTTATGTTAGTAATTATACTTTAGCAAAATTTATGGATATTGATGAAAATTGTACTTTTTGTTTGGATCAGCCAGAAAAAATTCTACATCTTTTCTTTGAATGTTATCATTCTAAAAAATTTTGGGATGATCTTTCTAGGCACTTTCAACAGAAGTCTGGTCATAATTGTGAACTTGCATCCAAAGATGTTATCATTTATTTTGATTCGAAAATTGCTTCTGTTAATTTTATGATGAATCTTATGATATTGTTAGGTAAATTTCATATTCATAAGAGTAAATTGAGTAATTCTAAACCATGTTTGAAGGTTTTTTTTGAGTGAATTTGAATTGTATATTGAGTCTCTCAATTGTATTGATAATGTAGTGATACAATTATATTTGCTAAAGAATTGAAGTTAATTAAAAATTGATTTAATATGTTTTTTTTAAGTAGTACCAATTATTGGTTTCTATACATAACAGATTGGTTTTATCCCCTTAAATTTTTTTTTTTTTTTTTTTTTTTTTTTTTCTATTCTGAAATTTTTCTTTGAAAAAATTGTTTTTAGATTGTTATCTTTTTGGATGTCATGTTATTGTGTTTTTTGATGTTTGTTATGTCTAATGTCTAATAAACATTTTTTTTTTTTAAATTCAGATTTGAATATGGTTTGTTTGGTATTTATGTTATGTTTTGTTTTGTTTTGTTTTTATTTGGCAGATCTTTCTTTGTGGAATTCTATGCATGTGGGCCTCTGACGTCTAGGCCCTGCTGTTTTGCTTATGATTTATTTTTGTTATGCAAATCTTAAATTTATGGTTATACTGATTTTTTCTGTTTTGAATTGATTTCTTGTTTATGTCTGTAATTGATTTTACTATTTGAGTTTGGTTTAGACCAACCGCTGAGGTTTATGTGATGTGTAAAGGGGAGTTTTAATTCATATCTTCTGTGTTTTAGGAGCCAGCCTGTGTGGAAGTACTTTCCTCTGGGGTCATTTGGGCCTTTCCTCCCTTCACTGCATGTGGCGTGAGATTTCCTGCACTGCATGGGTATTGATTTGGGCGTGTAGAGTGGTTTGTATTATTCACTACACTTCTCTTTAGAAGTGGTTGGTTAATGATCTTGAGAACTGTGCATGTGTGGTGTGTGCTCTTAGGGCTGCGGGTCCGTGGCCCAGTGACTCTTTCTCTTCTTCCCACAGGTTTGGTCACTCCTGTCTTAAGACTGGTGGGTTGTGATTTTAATAATTGACCTAATGTCTATATTTATTAAATTGTGATCCCTCTTTTATATTATTCACCATTAAAGTTGATTGTTGATTCAGAGTTCATGACTCCTGTTCAATAAAAGTTTTGAGCTTGAAAGTCACATCTTCGTTCTTCCATCTAGTACTGTCTATTTGAACTTGCGTTGCTGTTAAGTTATTTCCGTGGGTATACAACCCCGGTGGCATAGTCGGGATCAAGTGTGACCTCACGCCACGGTTACACATGCAATATGCATATTAAATATAAAGTTCCAAATGGCAAAAACAAATTTTTTTTTTCAGGGTGACCTTTTTCTAAAACGATATTGAAATGAAAGTTCATTTCTTTGCTTATAGGCAAACGTTCATCGACTTAAAATACAGGAACATGAAGTTGTAAAAAAAGTTATAACCCTAATCTACAACCTTTAACCAATTTATTGCATACAACACTTACAATAAAGCAGTCATGTATTTCGAAGAATAAACTCAACTTGTCTATGTGTACTGTACATGTAGTAACACAAACAACTGTAATGTGTTTTCTATGAGCACAATGTGTAACACAATTACAATTTTGAAAATACAAAGAAATGCATACCTGACAGCGGAGAGACATACAGCAGTGTGTGAGTTCCCTGAGTGAAAAACTCAAGACACTCACACAGCACTGCGTGAGGGTTTTCTGGTTACAGATTTCCAAACACTATTCTGCCAGTTTCCCTTAAATACCAAGACCAGAAAAAATGAGTTGTAAATGTTTATTACACAAATATTGTTGGATTTGTTGGACCTACTCTCGCACACCTGGTTTTGGGGTTGAGGAGCTATGATTATAGATATCTTTAAAGGACAGAACCAAAAAGGAGAACAGAATTCTTGTAATTGCTTATACTGACACTTCAAACACTGCAACAAAAAAAGCAGCTTTTTTTTTTTCCTTAGTATTTTCTATATTTTCTATAAAAAAATTCTTAAATCTTAATTATGTGAACCAGCTTTCCGTTAGGGAAATGTCACTGTAGTGGCATATTTAGTATTTGTCTGCATAGGTTCCTACCTCGCTATACTTCACTGCCTACCCGCCACACCATAAGCCACTTTATAGGGGTAATTGAGCCATAGCCCTCATGATTCCTGCTGATCTTTGAATCCTAGCAGCCTGGCACAGCACCCTGGGTGTCGGCAACTATTAACTTTTCTCTACAGTTCACTCAGTCCTCCTAACTTACTCATTTGTTTTATTTGTTATTTGTTGTTTTGTTTCCTGATTTCGCTCTCTAAGAGCTTTATGTATCTATGTGCGTGTGTACATATGCGTATGTATGTATGTATATGCATATTAGGGGTGTAATGGTACGTGTATTCGTACCGGACCGTTTCGGTACAGGGCTTTTGGTTCGGTGCACGTGTGTACCGAATGACCGAATGCAATATTTTGTGTGCGGAACATAGGTACATTTTCGTGTTTCCACACGAACATATTAAGTGGCGGAAGTCTCCGCGTTCAGCGCAAATCCCGCCCTGCAGCTGATTCTAAAGTTTTACCAGTTTTACCCGTCGTCACTGTAACCTAAACCAGAGCCCGTCTACGGAGAGCCTGCCCACTCCCTATTAAGCTCTATTGTACTGAATTTTGGTTGTAGTACCAGCAGAGTTCCACTGGGGGTGATCGCCATGAGTGCAAAATGAATGGGAGTCTATGGGGCTAGACGGCTAAATGTATTTCTTTCACCCGATTGCCGTTGATAAATCTCAAATCTGATTGTAGATTTTGCAAGTTCAACATGGGTTTTAGGTCGAAAGTTGAATGAACGAGTACTTATGTCCTTTCGATTTCTTACAGGTTGAGTTGTTGTTGCCCATAACACGCTAGCATTCTGCTAATGAACGCTGATTGGTCAGTGAAGGACTGATTACGACCAGAGAAACCGCTTGATGGCATCGTGGCATCCGCAGCGGGACCAGAAACAAACAAAACAAAAACTCTTCTAGCAAGTGTGTTTACCTGTGTCAGCTGTGTTGTCGATGCCTCGAGTGAAAAGAAAGTGCAGAGCGCGAACGCACCAAAGTGACTGAAGGATTGCCGTGAAGCAGTATCTCTGGTCGTACATGTATATGACGTCATTGACACTTTAAAAGACTTTTTAAAGCAAATAAGTGACTCAAAAAAATCTAACACCCAGCAATGTGTAATTTATTTGCATCTCCTTTCGAATACTACATTCAAATTACTAGACAAAAAATTATATCCTGAGAAAAGTGGATTTTTATTGGTATTGCGCCATAGACCTCCATTCATTCTGCACTCGTCCTGTGAGCGCCCTCATATGGAATCAGAGAGGAACTGCAACCAGTTCAGAAGCCGGAAGTGTACTGAGAGTGAAACTTCTCGCCATATTAGACATTCTCTGCCTAAACCAATGAAATCGACTGCAGGGCGAAAAAAAGCTTTTCCGCTCCGTGTGCGCCGCCGCACTCTCCGTTCCGCGCGCGCGTGTGTGTGTGTCTACGCCATGGTCTGCGCGCTGCGCTCTCTGCTCTCTGTTCAATGTTCGAGTCCGTGTTTGCGCTGCGCGTTCTGCTCTGTCGTTAACGGCCCAAACACTCCAATCATGTACCGATTATGCACTGGAAAAGCAAAGTCCGCTCAAATAAGGTGAAATTTCTCAGTACTAGTGGACTTCTGTTTGCTGAGCTGGTATAGTCATGCTGGCAACAATGGTAAAATGACCTGCTCTGATCACATGCTCTGGTAATAATAACGTTAGCTTTGTAGGAATATATTTTATTTTGATAATTAGTAAAAAAAAGAAAAAAAATCTTAAATTGATTGTTGATTGATTATTGAAAAATAATAATACATTGATATATATGTTTAATATTATTTTAATATAGGGCTATTTTCTGTTCCTTTTTTCCCCGGTGTTTCATTTAATTAGGTGATTCTAAGTTTAATTATTGATGATTACAAGCTTGGAGGAATTGCAATTAATTACAGCAAATTGTGCAATTAAAGTTCATTTTTTTTCCCAGTCTTAATTTTTAAATATGAGCAGGCCTACAAGCTGGGATTGGTAATGCTGCACTGTAATCATAGTTATTTATTTATATTTTTCATTAAATTTATTATGTGATATTGGTTTGAGACTGAGAGTATTTTATTTAGTGGAGAACTTTGCAGCAGTATTTTATTTCTTATTCTTTTTTTTATTTTATATATATTTTATTATATTAAAAAGTGTTTAAAAAAGTGTAAACAAATTGTTAAAAACGTTTATAGTAATAAACAACCTGCAGTTTAATGTTTGCATTTCTTTCCCTTACTGTACCGAAAATAAACCGAACCGTGACTTTAAAACCGAGGTACGTACCGAACCGTGATTTTTGCGTACCGTTACACCCCTAATGCATATATATATATATATATATATATATTTGTCTGGTAATTTTTTTATTTTTTTATTATTATTATTATTTGTGTGTGTGTGTGTGTCTAACTGGCTACCGGGGTTGGGGGGAGGAATATGGGATGAAACTACAAAAAGACATTTGTTTTGAAGAATTGTTCAGTCTGAAAACACAAAATGGAGACTTATATTGTATTATGTTGCAAATATTGTTTGAACGCTGTATCCAATAAAAATATATGAAAAAAATAATTCTCAAATCAAGATGAATGTACATGTACATGTACATGTACATGTAAGTATCTTAATTCAATCAGAAACAAGATTATTTATCATACCTCACTGGCAGATAATTAAGTGAAACTTAAGTGTGTCTTAAGTGAAAACTCACATAATATCTTATGCCATTTTACTTAAATGTATCTTGATTTAAGAATTTTTAGATATTTGGACCAGAAACAAGACAAGTAAGTAAGAAAGAACAGAGTCTATAGATTACTATTAACTAGAGTGATTATAAAAACCTTTAAGTTAAAGAATATTAAATCCATGACATACAGGCTACAGATCTGGTAATAAAACAAATAGCTTCTTCAAAGCGGTCAGACGTGATATACAATACCTTAATACAGAGACAGCGCTCATAAAGATAATAAACGATATTCGCTTAAATACTGATTCAGGTAAATTATCAGTGCTGGTACTACTCGACCTCAGTGCTGCATTTGACACTGTTGATCATAACATACTTCTTGACAGGCTGGAAAACTGGGTGGGGCTTTCTGGGATAGTCCTAAAATGGTTCAGGTCATACTTAGATGGGAGAGGTTATTATGTGAGTATAGGTGACCATAAGTCTGAGTGGACATCCAGTACCTCAAGGCTCAATTCTTGCACCACTCCTGTTCAACCTGTATATGCTCCCAATGAGCCAAATAATGAGAAAGAACCAAATTGTTTACCACAGCTATGCAGACGACACACAGATCTACTTAGCCCTATCGCCTTATGATTACAGCCCCATTGACTCCCTGTGCCAATGCATTGACGAAGTCAACAGTTGGATGTGTCAAAACTTTCTTCAGTTAAACAAAGACAAAACTGAAGTCATTGCGTTTGGAAACAAAGATGAAGTTCTCAAGGTGAACGCATACATTCACTCTAGGGGTCAAACAACTAAAAATCAAGTCAGGAATCTCGGTGTGTCCCTAGAGTCAGACCTGGTCTCATGGGAAATACGTACCTCTGCACACTTTTTTGCAGCGCCACAAATATGTACCAACCGGTACATATTGCTTCAGTTTTGAAACACAAACGTCCACTGGAGTCGCTAAAGAGTGACATTTTTTTATTTTTTTATTTTTTTATTCCTTTTACAAAGAAGAAACAGCACTGCATTGAATGCATAAAAAAAATGAAAATAAAAATAAAAAAATAAAATAAAACAATAATAATAAAACATAGTCACTCCCAGAAAAATAGAGGAATATATCACAGCTAAAGAGTGACATTGTTTATTCTTACGGCACGAAATATTAACTATTGATTCGTGTTCTTGAACACAAATTTCCCCTTTTTTCGTGTCTCTCAGCACGACTTTCGATCTAATGTCGCTATTTCAATAGGAAGTAGGCTATATTTTGTGTCTGCACCACGTTTTTCTTTTTGCCACTCGGGAACAGTTTTTTTTTTTCTCCCTCATTTGTCATTATTATTATTATTATTATTATTATTATTATTATTATTATTATTATTATTTACTTTAAGCACTACATTACTCAACATTTAATCAGAGATATTTTTGTCCTTGTTTTTATTGATTTATATTCTGTAAGCTTCTCATGATTCATTCCAGTCAAAATATAGTAAATATATTCTACCCGTTAATTAACGAGACTGCAGAGTTGTGCTACGGCTATTGCTTCTAAAAGTTGCTGTTTATTTTTTGAGAAATACCGTTTTTCGATCGGTTTGGTGTGTCAAATCTAACAGTAATATACATAATAACCCATGAGCCTTATCGCCTAATACCATCAGTTTTAATTGTTTCTCCTTCGATTGTGAGAACGGGGATTCGCTTTGGGTAGTAATTTAATTAAAATAAATTTAATTAATTTAATTTAATTAATTAGTGGATGCCAGCATTACCCGTGATCCTAAGCATCCGTTGTTATGGAGACGTAGCCAGTCCGCTTTGCGATTGGGTGATTTCTTTAGTGATTTCATTTCTCATTGCGCTCTGTCCAGGTAAGTTACGAGGTTCATAATAAGTAATGATCACGTTTTGTTTAAATGTTATAATTGATGCATTTCTTTGTCATTAGACTCATGATGTGTCAGTAATAACAATATAACTTGGCCTAACGTTACTGCATAAATCTAGAATGAGAAACCCCAGACATGTCACGCGCCTTTTAACAATCATACAGGAAATAGGAAAAACATGACTTTACATGTGCTTGTAACTCTGCTGCTGTTTCTGTTTTATCAGTCAGTGGTTAGATCAGCGTAGCAGACAATAAACGGGACAAGGGACGTCGCGTATGGGACAAATCAATTAGGCCGGACGTCCCGGCTAATAGGTGACACGTGACAGTTGGCATTAGCAAGTGGCTAGGTTAGCCAGTAGTACTAACCCCTTTATAGTAACAACCTAGTTTTAAAGAATTCTACCTCTTGTTACTGGATCTCATGTTCGAAAAACAAGTTGTATTAAGGTTTTAATCTAATTTTTTACTTCATTTTAGAGATGCCAGGAAGTTCTAAGAAAATGTGTCTAGGGTGCAACACCCTAATAAGTGTTGCATACAAGGCTTGCCCACTTTGCAAAGAACTGCAGCCATACAAATCAAAAGTTGCAGCGAAAAGATGCAACTTTCAAAATAAAAAAAATGAATGGAAGGAGTCAATCAAGAAAAACAACAACAGGACAGTTGTTCTCAATAGCAGCCATGTGTTGGTAAGGTTAGGTCAAAGTTCAGGATTCTAATAGGAATTTATGAAGCTAAGTCAATTAACACAGTAAAGTTTACCACTCAATAGCCATGTTTCCATGTAATTGTCAAGTGAATTTTTGAAATGATTCAAAAAAGTATAAAATATCAATCAGGTGTATTTCTATCAACTGGGTTGGAGGGAATTAATTAAGATCCTGCGAGGGGATCCTCCCACACTGAAGCTGTCCCTAACCCGCCCCGTTTCCCACCAGCTTTGGGTTGCAAACAACAGGAGATGGGACCTCGGTGCTATGGGGGCCGTTACCGGCCTCACACCTTCCAGAGGCTGATCCATGATCAGTAAGACTCAGGGTCCCGAGCAACACCGCCCAAGCGGTTTCCCATACACCACATTTCCCACACCGCATGTCAGATGGGGATTTAGTGCTGGGCTCTTTGCTCGCCGCTACTGAGGGTTTCCTGGTTAGTTTCTTTTCCCCCGCTTAGTATTGTGCCTGACTGCGTAAACAGCTGATCAGTGATATGACTTAAATGTTCTTTATGTCAGAACTTGGGCAAAGCTGTTACCATGTTCCATTCAGCACATTAACTCTTTTTTGAAAAAGAAAAAAAACACCTCAAGCGACTGTAAAATGTTTTTGCTAAATTGAGGATGTTTTTTCCCCAAATTTTGATGGAAACATGGCTGGTGAAACATGTAGTATTAGTAATGAATTCCTTGATATGAGTTGTACATTTAATATGACCATTAAACTGTTGTCATGAAATTAATATTTAAATTAAATTATTGTATTCGGTGCATGTTTTTTTTATTTAATAATGTTTTTATTTCAGCTTGACAAACTTGCTGCCCTTGATTTTTTCCCCATACTCCTTTTGGGGAAGAAGTGTAAAGGAAGCTTGGTGGCCGATGTCATCCTAGGAGGGGATTATATTTTGGATCCTGATTTGCTTCAGAGGGTTAAACATATGTATGAAGCTGTGCTAAAGAGTAAGTATTTTTTTTACAAATATGAAGCTCTGGATTAATCTGAAAACACTGGTAACCCTAAGGAACCCAAAGGAATGTGAACCGACAAGTATCATTATCTTTATTTTTCTATTGATGCAAAGTATGAGCATTACTTTCAGCCATAATAGGATAGCAGCATGTGATCACCCAATTGTTTTCTTTAGCAGTTAAGCCAAGTCAACAAGCTAGATAAAAAGTAGGCAGAAAATCTAGAATGCTCTGATCAGACATTAAGAGACATTATTACCTTGACTGGGAACTCGATGACTATATTTGTTGATATAGACTGTAGATAATTAATTTTACTTTTTAATCATAACATAACACACCTGTAATGTAGAAATCAATCTTATTATAAATACTAGCCTGTTATCATCACTCGCCCGCAGGTCCTCTTCCTTGTGGTTCAATTAATTAGTCATTGGCTATATGGAATAAAGTGGCACTGAGATTAAGGCAAACTGTTTAATTTTTCTTGTGTGTGTGATGTTTGTCTTGTCTGCAAGTTCATTTTCAAAGACAGAAGAAGGCCACAAGTAGCACAGAAACTACTGATCCTCCCAAAGCCACTGCCACTGAGACCAACGCCACTCCAGAAGCCACTGAGACCAACGCCACTCCAGAAGCCACTGAGACCAACGCCACTCCAGAAGCCACTGAGACCAACGCCACTCCAGAAGCCACTGAGACCAACGCCACTCCAGAAGCCACTGACACCAACGCCACTCCAGAAGCCACTGACACCAACGCCACTCCAGAAGCCACTGACACCAACGCCACTCCAGAAGCCACTGAGACCAACGCCACTCCAGAAGCCACTGACACCAACGCCACTCCAGAAGCCACTGACACCAACGCCACTCCAGAAGCCACTGAGACCAACGCCACTCCAGAAGCCACTGACACCAACGCCACTCCAGAAGCCACTGACACCAACGCCACTCCAGAAGCCACTGACACCAACGCCACTCCAGAAGCCACTGACACCAATGCCACTCCAGAAGCCACTGACACCAATGCCACTCCAGAAGCCACTGACACCAATGCCACTCCAGAAGCCACTGACACCAATGCCACTCCAGAAGCCACTGACACCAATGCCACTCCAGAAGCCACTGACACCAACGCCACTCCAGAAGCCACTGAGACCAACGCCACTCCAGAAGCCACTGAGACCAACGCCACTCCAGAAGCCACTGAGACCAACGCCACTCCAGAAGCCACTGAGACCAACGCCACTCCAGAAGCCACTGACACCAACGCCACTCCAGAAGCCACTGACACCAACGCCACTCCAGAAGCCACTGACACCAACGCCACTCCAGAAGCCACTGAGACCAACGCCACTCCAGAAGCCACTGACACCAACGCCACTCCAGAAGCCACTGACACCAACGCCACTCCAGAAGCCACTGAGACCAACGCCACTCCAGAAGCCACTGACACCAACGCCACTCCAGAAGCCACTGACACCAACGCCACTCCAGAAGCCACTGACACCAATGCCACTCCAGAAGCCACTGACACCAATGCCACTCCAGAAGCCACTGACACCAACGCCACTCCAGAAGCCACTGAGACCAACGCCACTCCAGAAGCCACTGAGACCAACGCCACTCCAGAAGCCACTGAGACCAACGCCACTCCAGAAGCCACTGAG
Source organism: Squalius cephalus (assembly GCF_949319135.1). Classification (NCBI taxonomy): domain Eukaryota; kingdom Metazoa; phylum Chordata; class Actinopteri; order Cypriniformes; family Leuciscidae; genus Squalius; species Squalius cephalus. The sequence goes on along the minus strand of NC_137128.1, from coordinate 12,246,520 downwards.
ACCAACGCCACTCCAGAAGCCACTGACACCAACGCCACTCCAGAAGCCACTGACACCAACGCCACTCCAGAAGCCACTGAGACCAACGCCACTCCAGAAGCCACTGACACCAACGCCACTCCAGAAGCCACTGACACCAACGCCACTCCAGAAGCCACTGAGACCAACGCCACTCCAGAAGCCACTGACACCAACGCCACTCCAGAAGCCACTGACACCAACGCCACTCCAGAAGCCACTGACACCAATGCCACTCCAGAAGCCACTGACACCAATGCCACTCCAGAAGCCACTGACACCAACGCCACTCCAGAAGCCACTGACACCAATGCCACTCCAGAAGCCACTGACACCAACGCCACTCCAGAAGCCACTGACACCAATGCCACTCCAGAAGCCACTGACACCAACGCCACTCCAGAAGCCACTGAGACCAACGCCACTCCAGAAGCCACTGAGACCAACGCCACTCCAGAAGCCACTGACACCAACGCCACTCCAGAAGCCACTGACACCAACGCCACTCCAGAAGCCACTGACACCAACGCCACTCCAGAAGCCACTGACACCAATGCCACTCCAGAAGCCACTGACACCAATGCCACTCCAGAAGCCACTGACACCAACGCCACTCCAGAAGCCACTGACACCAATGCCACTCCAGAAGCCACTGACACCAATGCCACTCCAGAAGCCACTGACACCAATGCCACTCCAGAAGCCACTGACACCAATGCCACTCCAGAAGCCACTGAGACCAACGCCACTCCAGAAGCCACTGACACCAATGCCACTCCAGAAGCCACTGAGACCAACGCCACTCCAGAAGCCACTGAGACCAACGCCACTCCAGAAGCTACTGCCACTGATACCACAGGCTCATCAAAAGCCACAAGACCCTGGGGCCAGAAAGCAAAAAAAAGACAAAGTGAAGTATATTTCCTTATTAGTCAGTAATGTGTTATTAGAACTATGTTAATAAGTATGTTATCACAGAACTATGTTTTTTTAATATAGTACCAGTAAAAAATTTGAACCCACCTACCCATCCAAGGGAAATGGGAAAGCGTATCCAAACTTTTGACCGATACTGTATATTCTAAATTAGTAATAACTTACTGTATTTAAATATTAAGCATAGCGTCAGTTCTGGCAGGTCACATTAGTCAAGCTCGCATCAGCTGATCCACTTCTACCTATAGGAATACGACGCCTATTACTGTATACATATATAAGCTCCTTCAGTAATCAGCAGCTGTCACGTTTCTCAGGAGCGAATTACCCTCCTCCATCCCCAGCTCCTCCTCTCGTCAGTCATTATAGCATTCTGATTACCCCTGAATCAGACTTAAATTCTCTTAATTATATTGTACATTAAAATGAATTAATGATATCTGCAATACATTTATGTCTGCTCTTATGATTCTATGTTAGGCTGCATGGATGCGCAGAGAGTTCTTGCACAGAACAGAACCATACCACCAATCCAAACTATATGCTAACTGTCAATCATATTTGACGATAGTGGTCTTGACAGAAATTGTGTTTAATAAAAGGTATCTTGTATGTTTTTTATACAGATCCAGTCCAACAGAAGGTAGCCAGCAAGATGAAGCAAAAAAAAAAGTGTTAAGTACATTTTCTCTATTTAAAATGATATGATGTATCAACTACACATTGATTCTGCCGTCACAGTTAGGTATTGTCTATACTGGTATATTGGTATACTTATTTCAATGTTATATTGACTGTCTTTCAGATGAATGTCCAGAATGCTGTAGGAGAGTGAGGCAAAACAACTTTGACTACTCCAAGGTTTTGAAAAGAAGAGTGAGAGAGGTTTGTCTTTCTAAAGCCTTTTCAACTGTCTTGCTTTATATCAATGTACTCGCATTCACTCATTATTAATATTTAAATCCTTTTTGATTCTACAATGAATAAGGCCCTGTGTCCACGAAAGTGTTTTTTCACGCGACTGCCATATTTTTCCAATAGTTTTCAATGGGAGCGCCGCTGAGTGTCTTTTTCACGCTGATGCACTGAGCATTCGTCGTTTTTTACCGGTCGCCAAGAGTTGAAGAATGTTCAACTTTGGGTAAAATGCAGTGTTCATCACTGTCACTTTTTACTCAGCCGTCCAATCACAGTGGAGGAGGGGCGGGACTAATACCACACAACCGCCACACTCTGCTCATACAAAGTAAACAGATGACAACAACAAGCATAATAATGAAACAAAATAATTTTAAACTAGAGCCAGAGCAAATACTTTATAATCTATCGACATTTTTATATAGAAACAACACAGAAACAAACATTCTATGAAATTAGATAGTAGTAACACTTTCGCGGATATTCCGTATAATAACAACAAGCAAAGCATCTCTACTGAAAAAAAAAAAATGCTGCGCTGCCAAAACGCTCTCAAGCACTCACAGCTAGACGTTATCAGCTGGCTAAAAACGGTTTGGTGGACACAGCCTTAGCCTGACTACGTCAGACTTCGTACTTCCGCTCAATTTCAGTTCGCTTCTGTACTGAGTCTGAGATAGCGACCTATCTCCCAGTTTTCCTCCGGCCTCAAAACAGCCGGCCAATCAACGAACAGAGGGCAGGCTGAGAGCTGTGACGTAGACGCTGATTGTACCGTGGATGCGTAGATTTTTACTTCACATAATCTGCAAAAGTCGTTCACAGCCATGTTCACTCCGGTATTTCGCCCGATGTTTTTGGTTTCGCATCATACATGTGTTTACATTGGAAGTTCGATGCAGCTGAGCCTGCGCATAACACACGCCATAACCAAACGTTATGTGATTGGCTTACGGGTAACCAATGATTTTAAGCTTCAGACAAGCGACCCCCCGCGAGAAAGAAAACGCTTTTCAATTATGCCATGCCAGACTCTGTCTACGAAGCAAAGCGAAGTAGCAGAGTTTGGTATTACCAGGCTAACACAGTCTAAGACTGCTTTAAAAAAAATATCTGCATTGTTTGAGCACTTGACTCGACAACTAGATGTTTGGAAAACAATAATCTGGATTTAGTGTTCATGCAGTGAGCACTATTGTAACCATTTTTACAAACAAGATACATACAAAGTTTACTTTACAATAACAGAAAATAATTTGGCTTTACGTATTGCTCATATGATGTAGACTGCTATACGAACAATACTTCGGTTACTATCAAATATGTAGAAAAAGTACATTTTCATTCCTTAAATACATTAAGGTATTACGTAGTAAGTTTTAAATGTTTAGGTAGGTCTTAATTATGTTGGAATTTATTGAATGGTACTTGTTGTAGTTCTTTGTTGTCTGTCTGACCAATATAAAACCTACAATTGCACACACAGTTCTGTAAATTAATGTACTTTTCAAGTAATTATTTGACTTTGACTTTCCTTCATAGCTTCATACTTTTTTGCAAGTATTGATGTGGAATAGGTCTTAAATTCCCTTCACAATGGTCTTAAAAAATGTCTTACAAATCTTACATTTTACTTATTGAAACTTGCAGAAACCCTGAAAACATTAATGCATAGATAAAAATTGATAACTCTTTGGAAAAGTTGGTAATGTAAAGTCAACATGAATAGAAACTGTCACAAGGTTTTCATTTAATTTACTAGACCCCTCAGACAGTATATGATATTGTACTGTACCACTTTGAAACACCATCTTACAGCAGTAAATGTTATTTTTAAATGTTATTACATATTAAAGCTACACTGTATATCTTTTTAAGTTGATTCTTAGCAAAAAACACTTTGTTCTATCAAAAGTATACGTGCTCATTCATGTGCAATTACTTCCACCAACTAATTAAGTATTCTCGTAAGCGTAGAATCTGCCATACGAGTGAGTCGCTCGAATGGTGGCAGCGATGTTGCGCCTTCATCTTGAAAATACATTCGCCAAAGAGGGACATAGCTGCAAATTCAAGCTTCGCCTTTCGCGTTTTACACTCAGTGATACTCATGGACGAAGTTGAACTGGAAGCCATGTTAATCTTGGAATAATACGGCCACCGTAGGAGTTAAAACGCACTCGGAATTGAAAGGAACATAAATTAATATTCACTGGGTAGTCATATAACTTTTTACTGGTTTTTACCGGGGTGGGGGGGGGGGGGATCACACAGTGTAGCTTTAATATTTTCCAACAAAGTATCTTTTGAGGACTCCAGACATAAAGACTGTACTTGCTGCCACCATAATTGCATGACTTGTGCCAAGACAAACCTTGCTGGATATTGTGTTGTGATAGATTTTTTTTGTGTTTATTCTATAGGGAACAGAGGAGGTCCTCATTTGTTGGGTTCCATGCAAGACCTGGTAGGTGTACTAATGTACAGTTTATTACATACACAACATTTTAAACATTAACAATGTCAACAGTTACTGAAATGTTTGAATATTATTTAATAGTTATATTTCATAAAATGATATACCATTTTGCTTGCCTGACTTAAGTTACTCAGTAAATCTTGACTCAAAACGTTGTCTCTTTACAGTGGGACCAAATGGAAGGACTCCTGGGAGCCCTCCTCCCTTCTTGAATAATGAATTAAACATTTTTTTGAATTTTGTATTTTATAATGAATAAAATTACTACAAACATAAACAAAGTTATTGATTTGTTATTCATTGCCTACATTGTATATGCTATATACAGTACATACAGATCTTTTGAAATAACCTAATTAAAAATCCTGTGTTAAATGTCAGTTTTGTATGTTATATTCTCACCTGTGTTTGTCTGTGTATGTAGTTATATATAACTGTCTATATATTGTTTGTTAGCAGGATTTCTTGTAACTTGGTGGGTGGGTAGGACATGGTCCAGGAAGAAACCTGTTATATTTTGTGGCAGTTTAAATTTTGATTAGACTTTAGATTAATTAAATTTGATGTAGTTGGAGACATTTACTCTACTGTATGCCCTTAATGTTCAGGTTTGTGTCCCTCTGTCCAGATGACATTGAGCGGAGAACATCATTATGGTGCTGGTTCCACCCCAGGGCAGGAAGTGGAACAGTAGTTGGCATGCCGTGTAGATGTACCATCGTTATCTGCCTCTATATTTGGATAGAAGACCAGTAGTAGTTGTATCTTTTGATCTATTATTCATTGGCAATGCAATAATTATGCCTTCAAAGCATCAAATTGATTTAATATTGCCATATAATTACCATAGACTGATAATTACCAATAGATTGAAATACATAGAAAGAGAACTGTTTCAATTTCCAAGAAACAAATGGTACTTGTTTTACACAAGCTGAACAGTATTGAACAGAATAACCTGTAGTATGAATATCAGGTGATTAGAGAACAAATATAAAATAATGGTTCATACACTAATAATAATTATCTTGTCTTTTTAGACTTCTTAAGCTATATAGATCCACTTTGGGACCTGGAAACCCTAAAAAGCTCACCTTCACCTAGAAATGAGAGAATGGGTATATGGTAAGAAAATTATGAACATTGTCTGACACGAAGTAGTTTTGTGTTTATTATGAAGTTGACCACTGTGTTAATCACTTTTTGTCATATGATATCAGCACCATGTTATACTACTCTGCTGTAGTAATCACAAATGAAATGCTTGTCTATCACAATTTCACAAGCTCTCCACCCAAATTTTTATAGTCACTTGTATGATATCTTGAATCATTTACATGAAGGTGCATTTTCTTTTAACAAGTAAAGATAATGATTAAAAGGTTATTTTGATGTTACTAATGCAGCACTGTAGAATATTTGTAGATATTTGGAATTGTCATGTTTTTGGGGGCTTTGACTGCTGTGTGACGATGCGTCATCTTTTTCTTTCTGTTTTTCCTTGCAATTCCTCTACAGGTTTCGGTGACTTGACAGAGGACGCTACATATGGGCTCAGCAGTCTCATCAATCGGAGGTCACTCAGAAGTCAACACAGACAGGCTGTAAATGCATACAGCAGTATAGGCACTTTCGATGACATTGAGGACAGCACCGGTGCACTGAAGATGTGTACAAAATAAACCTGCCTTGCCTTTATATCAAACAGACCTTTTTATGAAGTGATTTACAGTATAAGGGGATTGTCATCAGAAACCCAACTGTTGGAAAATAGTGCACTTTGATTTTTAGATTTCAAACCAAAACTACTAAGTGTTTTCACCCATAGCTTAGAGATAATCAAGGCCAACATATCTTCAGGAAAGTATTGACAATATAAATAATGGCCCTTTGCTAAAATGTTCAGATTATGTATTTTTATTAGAAACAGACAAAATACTAACTATGGGTAAAGGTCTTTTTTTTTAGCTTTTTTATTGCTATTCCTTTCCAGCACTTTTATAGAATGTCCATTATATCATCGAAGCTTTTAAGATTTATTAATTTTTATTTACCTGCCTTCATTCTTAAATTCAAAACTCAAAAATGAAATAAGATATCAGCAAAAACTAAAATTGGACTATTCTTATGAATTTAGTTGTTTCTTTTTTTCTGACAACAAAAACAGAAAAGCTGCTGTTTCTCCTGACTGGCATCACCAAGTAGCGGATTAATAACGTTAAAAGTAATTTTGCATGTTATTACAATGCATTACCGGTATTTGCTTTTCACGTGTTCATTAACCTATAAGACTACTGACTTGTATTGTGCAAAGACAGTTTCAATCTCTGCCAACTTAATTGTTGGTGGTGTTTGTGAGGTTTTTGCATCACTGTTTGGTAGTGAGCTTGCTAGTTTCAGTCCAAAACTCCTTAGTGCTGCTTTAAATAAATCATTGTTATTTTTCCATGTAAAAAATCTGAAGTACATTGATTATAATGTACTTTACTTTAGTATTTCCATATTATACTTTAAGTGTATGTATGTAGGCTATGTATGCAATATGTATATACTGTTTGTAGTTTCAGCATACTTGTTAATGAACACCATCAAATCAATAATAAACCATACATGTTTTTCTGTTGTGCTTTCCATATCGCATCATCTAAATGTACATCAATATAGTTATAAATCATATCCACTTTCACTGACATCCTGTAAACTTGTATGGAGAAATCTCTTTCTTTGTCTTGATGCATACATATGTGCAGTACTGTAATAAACACAATTGTGATGGCTTTGCCTGTTGAGTGAACTTCCTATGAAAGTACAATTTGGACACAAAATTGGTTTACTCTTTAGACCAGTGGTTCCCAAACCTGTCCTGAAGGCACCCCAACACTGCACGTTTTCTTTGTCTCCCTATCAAACACACCTGATTCAACTCATCAGCTCATTATCACATGGGTTAATGAGCTGATGAGTTGAATCAGGTGTGTTTGATTAGGGAGACAAAGAAAATGTGCAGTGTTGGGGTGCCTTCAGGACAGGTTTGGGAACCACTGTTTTAGACTAATGCAGATGCTCACAAGTTCATGGCTCGTGCAAAAACACTTAAATAGTGAATATTTTACTTGGGTGTGGTACATACATATGTGCACTACTGTAATAAACACAATTGTGATAGCATTTCCTGTTGTGTGAACCTCCAGTACCATTTGGACACATAATTGGCTGACACATAATTGGCTGACTCTAGACTAATGCAGATGCTCACAAGTTCATGACTCGTGCAAAAACACTTAAATAGTGCATATTTTACTTAGGTGGGGTACATAAATATGTGCACTACTGTAATAAACACAATTGTGAGGGCATTGCCTGTGGGATTGGAGGTTGAGCCTCCAAAGGCCTCACTGAAACTATGCCCGGGACAGGGCTGTGTCCATGAAATGTTGAAATTAAAGCCTGACGTAGGACTAACCCAAATACATTTTTGGAAAGGTCTCGGCCTGGAGAATAATATATGGCAGTTTGAAGATTAGAAATGGGTCCTGCTTTGAAATATTGACCTCTGAACCGTGACCTCAGCACATGTTGAAAGCCTTGTCATTCAGGAAGAGAAGGGGCTACAGGCATGGGACCAATTGTTATAAAGAGCCCTTCACTTTAGCTGTGTGACTATACTCTTGTGGATAGAGTCACTTAAAGGGGGTGCAGTCAATTATGGTCAAAGATGATTTTCACCTATTTAGCAGTTATATATTTAAAATATTATCACACAAATGCGATTAACATTCACTTATATCCCTAGGTGTAGTCTTAATTCAGTATTTATAACTTCCGATTTCTAAGTAATAAGTTATATTGATTTAAACTACAATTCCCTATAGCAGCGCAATGCGGCTTGATACAAATTAGCGTCATATTTGTAGTTCTTCCAGTTAGCAAAGTATTGCTGTAAATAGGGTTGTAAAAAGATACATCTACGGAATATATCAAACATATAGTACAGGCGAAGACGTACTTACACTGTATTTAGATGATATATGTTAAGAAAAAGAAAGATTGTTTGTTTATTTCAGATATTTTGGAGTAGCTTAATAAAAACATTAGCAGCACCACAGCTCGTCCTGTTGGCAAAATAGGTCGTTTTAAGTAGGGTTATAAAACCATCTATAAGCAGAATAAAGGTTTTACTGCAGCCGAAGTTTTAAAACGTTTGTTTGGCCATATGGCTTTACTAAACTGCCCCCGTTTGTGCTTAAAAATGTGCTGTTAGCATAGCTAAACAATCATGCATTTTGTGTTAGCAGCAAGGGTTAATACGATTCATATGAATAATGGTATTTGGGTGAATATGGCGTTGTTTGTATTTAGTTTGCGTATACTTTCGGACGTGAAACTATTTACTATAGTACATTTTAGTATAGGCTACTGTATTATAGTATTTACTGGTAATAAATGCTACATATTACTATAATTTTTATATTACCACAACTATAGAATAACCGAAATAGTTTTTCCTATAAATGACTTTACTATTCTTTCATGCTGACAATAGGTGCTTAAAAATAAGACTAGCCTACCCTATAGGCCTATGTGTGTTTTGACAAAGTAAAAACAGATGCATGTTGTCCTTCATAGTATCTGCAACCACTTCCCCAAAGCATTTTGGAAAAGTTGTATTAATATTATAATTGTGTACAGGCAAAATAGTTGAAAGTGGTACAAGAATACAAATAAAATGGGGTCATTCTCTACCTATCTGTCAGTATGTTTGTGTGATGTCATCCATGAGATGTCTTCATTTTTTTCCCCTCACCATCCTCAGTGATGGCACCGTCCATATGGTAGATGTCATGATCCAACAGTTGTTTGCATCCAGGTTTTTAAAAAGCAAAAATGGTGTTATCTGTGCCACAAAAGGCAAATTAAATAATTAACCATGATTATAGTCCATTTCACTTATTAAGCCTATAATCAAAAGGTTCAATGACATCATCACTAAGCGTGCAGTATCAGGTTTGCAAGTTCAGCTAGACTATGTATTACATGTGATCTTCCATGTGTTGTAACCAAAAAAAGAAGTGTATTCTATTGTTGATCCATTTGTCAACGTAGAAAATATGTGGTGAACAAACGTGTACAAGATAAAATTTACAACTTATAACAAACTGAAATAATGATGATAATTGTTTTATTAAAGAAATTAAGAATCAGTCAGGCAGTGATAGAAAATTCAGGTTCAAGGTTTTATTATTTACAATGGGGAGAGAGCCTGGCTTCAAAATAGATTCACAAACTTATCTGACTAGACCAGAGAACCTCAGATTTAAGTTACTTCTTTGAAAGGAGGGAGAGTCAATTACTGGGCCCAGCTAACTTGAGCTACTCAGAGTCAGGAGACCTGTTTGTGCAGTGGAGAGGAGAGAATCTATAATTCATCATCTGTAGAGGCATCTGTGGAGACATGCTCATATGGGTCTTCATCATCATCATCATCTTCTTCTTCTTCAACAACAGTTCCACCATTCCCATTTACCACTATTTGGGAGTAGGTTTCTTTCACAGCTACCAGGTCTGTTTTGAGCTCCTCACATTTTTGGAGGACAGCACTGTGCAGGCCATGGTAAGCTTGACCAGACAGTCCTGAAGGGTAGCCTAAAAATCAAATTGGGATATACAATAAAAAGGCAATTAACCAAAACATCAACATGGCAGTTTGTATGAAGTATCATCTGCAAGCAGTTTAATATAACTATATGAAGTAAACAGCATTAAGAAATTAGTACTCACTCTGTGTGGCCAGGTCATCTGATAGTACACTAGCCTGGTCCTTCAAGGCCCTGCAGGTTCTTGTAAGATGAGTCCAATGTTGTTTCATTTCTTCTACAATTATAGCCTCTTTCTCAATCAGTCTCTCCAGCTGCATCACCTTGTCAAAAACCTTCTTCATGCCTAAGGAAGTGTCAGGTTCTATGAAGACAAATGACCAATTGAATTAACCACCATATTAAAATACTACCTCTTAATGCCTATTGGGAGTAAAATCCAATAATGGTACAATTTTCTGTCCCTACAACATAGGCAACAAGTGATTGGTGTTGAATCTACAGTGTGGAAAAGGAAAGGGTGAGCCACCTTGACACATTAATCTGAGGAGTCAGACCTTTACTCACTTTCTCTTGTGTAGTTAGAGTTGGCAAAAACAAAACGGTTTAAAAATAAAAATGTAATATTGTCTGTCCCAGATTTTCCAAAACAAATGAAAAGCACATGGGCCTCTTTCCTTTGAAAGTCGGAGTTTAATGAGGTAAGCGTTTAAATGTTTAAATGAAGATTCACTAAAATTATCAATGTCAAACTTTACATACCAGAATCCCAAGGCCAGATAGGGCTTTCTGTTGCCAGAAGGTCTTCAATTGAATCTACAGATTCTGTGGTGGTTGGAAGATCATTGTATTGGGATATGGCATTATACAGCTTTTTCTTATCCTCTCTAATCCGTCTTCGGATCTTGTGTCGCTGTTTGTTACGGTCTGCAGCAAAAAAAAAACTCAGCAAAAAGAATTGAGGATATGCATAAAGTTAGTCATTGTGCTAATGGACATCCAAAAGGCACCTTACAAATTATGTTATAAAGCTTACATATCATCAATGACTAAAAATGCAATTGTAGAATATTTTGACTACACCTCTGGTCATTTAACCATAATAAATAACCTGGAATGTGGCCAACATTCAAGTAATGCAGGGAGTTGGGTGATGGTAACATTGGACATATATGATGTAAGATGTGATCAAATTTAAATTACTTAGTTATAGCTATAGATATCACATTTTAAAATGAACTCCACAAGTACATGAAGGCATGGAGGCTACTTACCGGTTACTCGATACAGATCCCTCTTTTTCTGCTGGATGCCCAAGAATAGGCCTTCAATCAGATGTTGCAACGCCACTGGATCATCTGTTCTGAGATCATCTGGTGCTGTAAAGTATTTGTGAAGGTTATACTATTATACAATTATACTATTTCTATAAAACACCTTATACATTAAATATGGTAAAAGGAGGATTCAATAAGAAGAATGTAGTAGGAACACATGTAAAAACAAAAAAGGACATCCACAAATGTTCTGCCAAAGAATCTGAAAACATTTGTTCAGTTTGCTCATTTTTCAAGGGTGAATAAGTATTATAAATTTGAGGGAGAAAGCTACATCACCCAAGTTTAATTATTAACTTGGCATTTCAAGCCATTTCTTCGTTGATTTCCACTTTTGTTGTCGCATGTTTTCTCAGCGAGCTCCCCCTACTGCTGTGAGGCGTATATTTCACAACACTGTCGTAAAAAAACAAACAACAACCTCACTTGTGGCAACCTCGTCTACCTTTCTACCGCTGCTCAAGTGCCTTTGTTATTATCGGAGCCGGCCAACTTTATTGCGTGGAGCTTTTTCTACCGAGGTGGGTAATACATCACACACAGTATGATGGGAGTGTGTGTGTGTGTGTGTGTATGTTGAATTGCCGTAAAGCAGTTTGTGTTTTTCGATCATTCTCGCTTCTCATGAGACTTCATATTTCCAACTTACCGGGACGTTAGTCCCCATGTTGCAAGGTTGGTTTTCCGCCTGGGAACGCTGGGGGGTGCGGGGAAAGTCACCATTGTCACCAGAACAGGTTATTTAACCATCCAAATGATTTCTAAACGGTTTTATTAAGTTGAAATAGTTACCAAGTTCCCCTTTAAAAACACAGTTTTCCAATCATAATAAGCTTTTTAATATTGTTTGGTATGACCACAAGAGGTCAGGTGTTAAAACAGAAACCAGCATAATATTTTTTTAATTTATGATAATTTTCTATCGATAGGAGACAGCAACAAGTACATACTTACTGTCAACTGCCCACTGTCTCACATCAGTGACCCACTGTTGCAGTTCCTCATCAGACCTTTGCGTGCACTTCTTTATAGCCTCAATGTCCTCTTTGACTTCCTTTGTCTTTTGGATAGTCTCAAAAGAATAATTAATGGAAAGTCACACAAACCTTCGGCAATACTGAAATTATTAGATGCTTAGTATGTACAACATACTGTATCAGCGGACTTTAGTTAATTGAAATTTAACCTTCATTGATGAAATTTTTATTTTGTACTTACCTTCAAGTACCGTGTAGACAAGTACTTGTGCAGGTTTCTTTTCTTTCGCTCATTCCATCCTCTGGCATGCAATGTGATCATATCTACTCGTGCTGCAATGATGAAAGGCTTAAATGTGCTTTTCAATTAGTGGTTAATCACAGAGTATGATGAATGAAATAAAAAAATAAAAATAAAAAATAAATTAAAAAAGCAAGCTGTTTTAACAATTACAATGCTACCAAAGCACAATACATGAGAACTGTAAAAAAGGACCACTTACCAGCCTTACTCATGTATTTTGTAGTTAGAGCCACACGGGACAAAAAGCTGTTCACTTGCTCAACTTCTTCACCAATCGTTGTGCCTGCCCCCGTTTGGTTTTTGCCACCCCACTGCACCTACAGCATGCACACCAGATGTCCAAACTAAAAATATCAAGTTCATGGATGTCAAAATGGTAAAAGGCTTAGTTACCATATTGTTCGAAAATATACATTTACCTCACATTTTGTAGAGTGCCCCTTTGCATGCATAACTGAGAGAAATGGCTTCATCTCAGTTAAGTTTTGCATTTCAGGGAAAGCTTGAGCCACCTTTTGCAGATACGGCCAATACCGACACATGATGTCAGTGCAGAAGAACTGGCAGTTTGTTTTTGTTGCCAGTTCTTTCTGCAGAAACAGAGGGTACGCAAATATCTCGCCCCTAAACATGTTCAGACCTCTAAGCAATATGCTGTGCCTGCAAACTGCCACCTCTAGGCCCTCTTCATCACATTTGGTATTTGTCTTTTTAGAGGTCTCCCTGGCTGCAGCCCATGTTGATGTTCCACATATGCCTTTTCCATGTACCTGTAACAGTGTCATATCAAATATATATACAAACTAAATCCTGATTCACTGTGTACAATCCCAAATCTTTTGACAAATATCTTACTGGAATGGTCTTCTCACGAACACAATCAACAAATGTTGCTACATCTTTGTCATTAGCCAGAAAAACTCCATCAAAAAATGGTTGTTCCTCTGCCCTACAGGAAGAAAATATGTTAATGACAAAAAATATTCAAAAGAAATATGGACAAAGTAATGTTATCAATAACATATTGATTTTAAAAAAATGTCTAGACATCTTTTTCGTCAGCAGCTGACCAATTAATACTAGCACTTACCTTTTCTTTTCTATTCTATACTTTTATATTTATTTTTCTGATTAAAAAAATAAAATGATACCTTGCTATGTGTACTGTAATAGACTAACTGAGACTTTACATCACGTGTATACTGTTGCCCTCTTGTTGGTCTGATTGCTTTATTGTTCTTTGGATGAAAGCATCTGCTAAATGATTAAATGTAAATGTTATAATATACCCCTTTGTTTTGCTGAATCTGTATAGTTTTCGGTTTCCATCAGCAGACACAGCAACTGTATCTGGGGTGCAAGCTGGGCAAGAGAAGTGATCAATGCCGCAGAGTTTTTCTCTTTTATGACGACAGTATGTCCATTCAAGGAAAGCTTTTTGGAAGACGTTGCCACAAATGTTACCACTCTGAAATTATAAAAATTTGAATACAGTGACATGCCAGTAAGACTTACATAAATGCAGAAAACAAATTACTTTCCAAGTCTTACCCTTCCAAATTGTTGTGAGCGCTGTTGTAACATTTTCACAAAGGCTTGTCTTGAAAGCCCAGGTGCAGTGATCTTCAGGTCCTCAAACGATGCGAAGAGGTCTACCTGGTATATGGTTTGAAACTCGACAGTGCCTGGCCAGTAACCACTAAACAACAGGTCCACCACCTCAGGTGTCCATGATGCAAGACATACTCTGCAATTCATCACTGGCAGGAACATGTCATAGCGACCTGCAAAGATTTCAAAAGAAAATAAATAAATAGTAAACACACTTTGGCTGCATTTACACTTGGCATTAACATGCGATCACTGTGATTTGCTCAAGCAGATCGGATAATAAGCCAATCGGGACACGGTGTGTTTACACCTGTCCACATCAAGTGGCTTCTGTATCTGGATAACAGATCGGATCTCACATTTAAAAAAAAAAAGGATTGCTCCGGTCGACCTGAAGTGGTGGGTTCTGCTAGCCTGGATGCCAGCCTGTTCGGAAAAATAAAGTTGTCAAGACGGGCTTTATACGATGATGGACAGATGATCAACAGTAACGTAATAATCTATGTCACCAAAGAGCGCTTGGGTTGAATTAGTTTACAACAGTGATTCTCAACCTCTGCCATGTTTCTATTTTAACCCTGAAATGGCACACCTGATTCAATTAATTAAAGGCTTAATGAGTAGTTGACTAATTGATTAATTGACTAATTCCTGTTGGGGAATTGAATCAGGTGTGCCATTTCAGGGTTAAAACAGAAACATAGCCTGTCAGGGGGTCCCTGCAGGAGAGGTTGAGAACCACTGGTTTACAACAAAGACGGCTGCCGCTGGAGAACTGAAATGTGTAGATTCCGCCATCTAATATGTCTTCTGTCATAGAAGATATCGACAGCGCATTTATTTTAAAAGAGGAACAGAGAACCGCGATCAAGGCATTTGTCGATCAGAAAGATGTTTTTGTCGTCCTTCCTACATACGCCATTTACTCTGCTCTGATTGGTTGTAGGTCTATTCAATTGGGTGCAGAGGCATTTCGGTTGAAACAAGCTCCATAATCCGAGCCTAACGGAGCAATATCAGACTCATATTCTGACTAGAATCTGAATATGATGACGTCAGGCTAGGGTTCTGCAACTTTAGGGTGCAAAAGCAAACATTTCAGTACATTTGCGAATCGATGTACTTCGCACACGTCTGTATCAAAAAACCACACAGCTACGTTCACCAATTCCTGGAGAGAGGAGGGGGAGTAAAGACAGTGGGTGGGTCTTGTGTGACGTCCACCTGTGAATGCAGACACGATGGCTGCATTGCATTTACATTACACTGAGATCTGATCACAATGCGTCCTCGACTCCCTCCGAACCTGGACACACTGATCGGATAACATTCCCATCAGAAGTGCGTTTACACTTGTCTTTTCAATGTGTATGTGGACAACATCCGGATACAGGTCGCATGTTAATGCCAAGTGTAAAGACAGCCATTGATACTTTTCAGACATCAGTCAGCAGGTTAAGCCAATAGACAAATACAATACAAAACATTGCAAGTCAAACCATTTATACAGATGAGTACAACTGATCGTCCAGCTACAACAGCCAGGTTTTGAGGGTCACAATCACAAATTTTGTCAGGTTGTGTAATGGGCAGCAAACACACTAGATGAAAGGAAAAATATATTAACTAAAATAAAAACTTTCAAGTTTTTATAAGCTTATATATAAAATATATTTATATATAAGCTTTCAAGTACTTCTTACCTTGCTCATAAATGACGTTTTGGCCACTGAGGTCTTGCACAGCAGTTGATGGTGGGAGAGGTTTATAGAACCCATCTATAAGAGTCTCTCGGTTGTGAAAAACAAGATGTTGATGCGTAGAAATGTCACACTGTCCACAGTAACGGGGTTTCGGGAAACAGTCCTTGCACCTGATGACTGCTTCTTTCAAGCTGCAGTGATCACAAGGACCATAATGCACACAGTCTGAAGCAAGCAAACTGTCAAGGAGTTTTGGCCTTGCTTCATGCCAGCGTTCTTCAGACAAGGTTTTCCTCAATGCCCAATCATGAGATGCTGCTGATCTGGGTTCATCACAATCCATTGCATTTTGGAGTAGCTGTAGTTGTAAATCTTGCAATAAAAAATAAAATTACATTACAACTCCTTACCTGTTACAAGCTCGTAAACCAAGAGCACAAACTCACAAAACATTAAACAAGTAATCTCTCGGATATTTGTACATTTAACATTTATCATAAAATGTTGGCACTTTTGTTCATTCAGAGGGACTTTGTGAAGACAGTGATACAGTTCCGATGGTTAAAAACATTTAAGGTAAACTTACCAATAATCTGGTGTGCATCTACATCTCCAAAATGTTGTTTGGAAGTTGCAGCTTCAGATGTGCTTGCAGTTTCTAGAATTATACAATTTTAATAAAGTATCCCCATACACAAAAGAAATATATTTGAAATATATTTTCAGGATATATTTTGGAATATATGCAAATATTTTAAATTGGCCCAATAAATATATTTCATACTTGTATTTCATATATTTTTGTTATATTTAAGAATATATTTCAATGTATTTTTTTCTGTATGGGTCCCCAAAAGTGTCGAAAATATATGTGGCATATATTTCCAAATACATTGAAATATATTCTGAAATATAACAAAAATATATGAAATATAAGAAAGAGGCAGAGAGATAGTGAGATTACAGATGATCTCAATCTGATCATTCAAATCTGTTAAAATGAAGTTTATAATTAATTTATAAAAACAATACATTTATAAGAAAATACAGGGTCAGTGACAATCTGAAAACAAATCAACGCAGCATATTTTAGCAAGGGAACTGTAACCAAATTGCTATATAAACCATAGAAACTCCAGGCAGAGTAGGCTCACAAAGCCAAGAGCAACAATTGTTAGAGCTTGTTGTGCTTGGCTAGTGTTGCTGGGAAAGCGGAAACATCCAACTACATTAAAGCTGCTACATTAAAATGCATGTACAATATATAAATAAATGTAGTAATACGCACTCATATGCAATTATGGCTATGGCACAAGTTGTTGCTACATGAAAAGACTAACCTCCTGTTCCTTGATAGGCTAAAAAAAAACTTTAATCTTCTTCCTCTTTGATATGACTGGAACCTGCAAGCACATGTAAAATTGTTTTTAATGTAAGGCATTTGGCTACACGGAAATGTAGTTTCTTACTGTAAAAACAAACACCACGTAGTGCATAAAACAATACACGTTTGTACACGCAGTATTATGGCATCACGTATTTAATTGGTCGACAGTTTCATGGGATCTGTAGTTCTATACGACAGATTAAGCTCATCTACATTTAAAGTAATGCATATCTCGCATTTGTTTGCAAACATGGATGCGCTCATAACTGACGATATGATAATAGTGTGTATTTGCAAATATTTATCGTTCAGACAGTTCAGGGTTAGCTCACTAACGTTATCCACCAAAAGTTAACTACAAAAAAATACTACAGGATGCGTAACGTTAAGTTAATCGAAGGGCATTGCTTTCATCGAGAGTGCTCACATGATTTTAACGTCACATTTACCGTTAGGCTACTGAAAAAATGACCTGGATAAAACCTACTTTGCCGGGGTTCTGAGGATGTATGCGCATGTAACTTTATGAACTTCAGCTAAATCACCCAGGCCTGTCCCGTTTATATACGGTCTATGGGCCTGTCCTACCGACGCCATGAGCACTCACGTGATTCTAACGTTACATTTACCATTACAGCAAACATGATTCAGTAAAACAACACATATCACTAACATTTACCACTAAAATAAAATAGTTTTAGGATAATGGGATATAGGCCTGCCTACCACATACCTCTGCTCTGACTGTCGATCGCAATGTCACATACAGTCCTTCTCTTTAGCGACTCCAGTGGACGTTTGTGTTTCAAAACTGTAGCAATACGTACCGGGTGGTACATATTTGTGGCGCTGCAAAAAAGTGTGCAGAGGTACGTATTTGGAATCAGCCGCAGCTGGAACCAGCTTCCAGATGAGATCAGACGTGCTCCTACAGTCATCACATTCAAATCCAGACTCAAAACACATCTGTTTAGCTGTGCATTTACTGAATGAGCACTGTGCCGCTGTTCGTCCGACTGTTTGTACTGTATTTTATTTTATTTTTCTAAACTGTTTTAATTATTCTTATTTCTTTTATTATTTTAATTTCTTCTATGTAAAGCACTTTGAATTGCCATTGTGTATGAAATGTGCTATATAAATAAACTTGCCTTGCCTTGCCTTGCCTAATACACACCTTCCTGGTTGGTGATATTCATATCGACCTCAGTGCAATAATTGTTAATCTCTTTCGCAGAAGTCTGCCCTTCCCCTTTTTACAAGATTCGCTTTCTTGTCACAAGATGTTTTATACCTCACTGGTACAGGTTGTTTCTGGAAAAATATAATTTTAAAGAATTAAACATGAGATTTAAAAATCGGAGGATTCTGAAAATAATCTCCATTTCAGTGTCCCTTTTTTTGCTGATCTATCTAGGACGGATGACAAATTGTCCTCATAAGAAAGAGCTGGTATTGAATCACTTACTAAAGCAGGATGTTGGAGAACTACAGGCTTGTTCTGCTATTATCCAAGGAGACATGGACGGAGTGGACAAGGACATTTTCGGGAAGCTCTTGGCCTCGAAAAAAAAGAGGAAATTCCTGCTGTCAGAATCATTCTATCTCAACGCAACCAAGGATTGTCCATCCTACATCCGAGACAGAGGGTTTCTGATGTTTTCTCTCAGTAAAGAGGAGAGAGATTTCCCCATTGCTTACTCAATGGTGATCCACGAGAAGATTGAGATGTTTGAAAGGCTCTTAAGAGCCATTTACACTCCTGACAATGTGTACTGTGTTCATGTGGACCAGAAGTCACCTGAGATCTTTAAAGAAGCAGTTAGGGCCATTGTGTCCTGCCTGACCAACGTGTTTGTGGCCAGCAAACTGGAGAATGTGATCTACGCCTCCTGGTCTCGAGTTCAAGCGGACATCAACTGCATGCAGGGTCTGCTCAAGTCACCTGTCCAGTGGAGGTATCTGCTCAACACCTGTGGCAGTGATTTCCCCCTTAAAACCAATGGAGAAATTATTCAGTCTTTAAAACTCCTGAACGGAAAGAACAGTTTGGAGTCCGAGACCGTAAACTCCAAAAAGGTGCGCTGGCAGTATCATCACAATGTTACGAATGTTGTGACTCGGACCGATGTTACAAAGTCACCCCCGCCAATACAGAGCCCTATGTTCTCAGGAAATGCTTACTTTGTGGTTTCAAGAGAGTTTGTGGATCACATCTTCAAAAGCAAAGAGATTCAAGATTTCATGGAATGGGAGAAAGACACATACAGTCCAGATGAGCACATGTGGGCTACGTTACAGCGGATGCATTCAGTACCAGGATCCAACCCTCCAAACAGAAAGTACGAGCAATCAGACATGAACTCAATTGCTCGTCTAGTGAAGTGGAGCTACCATGAAGGAGATCTAAAGCGTGGGGCTCCCTACCCACCATGCACTGGGATGCACAGACGGGCAGTGTGTGTCTATGGAGCTGGGGACTTGAAATGGATTGTGAGGCAACACCATCTTTTGGCAAACAAGTTTGATCCAGAAGTAGATGATGTAGCAATCAAATGTATGGAGGCTTTTTTAAGGTACAAAGCTATTTATGGTCGATCATTAATAACAGTTAAAAAATCTGACATTATTTTATGATGTTTTAATGACAGGTACAGTATCTATTTGTATATTTTTCTAAATATTATAGGAATCTTTTTATGGATATGAATGTAAATGTAATAAAGTATATTATAAACATTTATATATTTGAAGTCATATTAATAGGATGATGAAAATCTTCAAATACTTCCAATTAAATTAGTCATTTGTGTTTAAAAATGATTTGTACACTTTAGAGAAGCTCTATTTGTGTTACAATTAATACTTCATATAAACCAACAGATTTGGAAATAACTTAACATCAATAGATCATTACTTAGACTACCTATAGTTAGAAAATGAAACCTTTCTCCAAATAAATATTGATGCAAATAGAATCAGAAAACAATGAGTTAGTGAAAACTACACTCTTCAAGTGGAAAAGCAGAAAACCCTCATCGTTTCACAATGGTTAATTTAAATGAAAAAAAAAAAAAAAACGTAATGTTGGAGAATTACAGTTAGAGCCCATCACGAGACCAGTGTGCTCAATGAAGACCAGGAGTCAAAGTATCGAGAGAGAGTTTACTAAAGACAAATTTCTCCAGACTTCCAAAGGTCGTAGAAATTAGTAAGAGGATCCAGGCTTGAACTAACTTAGGATACAGAAACACATGTACTTATACCCTCGTGAAAAATAAATATACTGAAATGTATTTTAAATACATTTATTTTATGCTAAGTATACTACAAATACATTTACATATTTATGTACTTAATATAAATACCCTGCAATTGTATTTTTAATATATTAAACTGGTATACTTAAAGTCTGCTTAAATGGAACAAGTATTTTTGTATGGTCCAACTAAAGATATTCTTGCGTATATTTTATTGTGCTAAAGTGAAACTATTGCAAGTATACTTAAGGTACACTTTAAATATCTTGCATTTAAATTATACAGTGATCATACTATCCTTACTAATAGTGATATTAAACACATTTTAGGCTTAATATTAAGAAATGTACATTGTGCAATAAAGAACTCCAAATAAAATATTTATATCCGTAAGTATCAAGCAATATGTCAGTAAATATATTAATGGGTTTGTAGTATAGTTAGTATGGAATAAAATGTAGGCCTATTTTAAATACATTTTGGCATAGGTTTTTTCACTAGGGCAGACTCTGCATTCATTGCCTCTGACATGTTTTCTCACCGTCACACACCTAACTCTTAAGAAAATCCAAAGTTACCAAAACTCATAATTACGAGTTGTGCTGATGTTCATGTGCATTTTATCTCATAAATACATTCTTTCTGACATGACTTGAAAACACTGTAACTGCCAAAGCTAAACCTTGACCCCCATTGGACTGCCCCAACGTCCTACCATTGGTTGAACCAGAAGTTGACACGTCAGACTGCTATACTTGATCTATGTTTCGAACACATCATAAAGCCAATACCATCACACTCACCAACAGTCGGTTTTGCTGTACACTGTAAAAAATTTCTAACCTCTCCAAGTCAAAATTTTCCAGTGACTGGTCACATCTAAATGTTTAAATTGGCCCAAGTGCAATTCTTGTTGCAATAGTCTGTTAACATTGGCTCAATGAGAAATAATACGTCAGACTAATTGAAAAATTTAGATGTGATCAGTCACTAGAAATTTTTGACTTGGGGATGTAATTTTTTTTTACAGTGTACTTTTGCTAAACAACCGAACTCGCTAGAGTGCACACTATCTGTGTTGCAGATTTGGCACATTTGTCAGAGGGAAACCTTTAGAGTCTAGAAACTTATTGCAGCTAAAGACACAAGTCTCACCATGTATTTCAAATCTGAGAATGATGAAATTATTTTTTAGATGAAGTCTTTTAGAGACTTTCTTTTTGTGCAAACCAAAGAAAATGTGAGGTATGAACTGAAACATCTAGTTTGTTTCTGCTAACAGATGCTATAATGGCAGACTTTCCAAACACAACTTTTGCCTACAGCGCAAATGTAAGTTACATTCAACAACTTAAATAATTTTATTTGCAAATTGCTCAAGAACTTCTTCAGTAATTTATTTTTGCTGAATCCTCTGTTGACATGATTAAATGTACTGTACAATTCAATGAACTGTATTTGAGTTCTACACTGTAAAATAGAATCAGTAAGACTTACTTTAAAAAACCATGCAAACCAATTGTCTAAAAAAACAACAACAAAAAACAAGTGAAATAAGAATAGTATGTTGTACTGACAAATGTTTAGTTAGTGTAGTTCATTTACACAAGAGTTCTAGTTCTTTACTTTTATAAAATGTAATTGTAACCATTGTTGTGGTTTGCATGCTGAATGTTGAAGTCTGTGTGTGAATCAGGCATGGTTGCCCCCCCCCCACCCCCACCCTGGTGGAGCGCCAGGGAAATAACTCCCAATAAGGAAACAGAGGTACGTTTTACCATTTGGAGACAGAGATAACGTGAGGAGCAATACAAAAATACACTTTATTATAAAATTACCAGCGCCAATAAAATTATCTCGCTCTCAGGAATCTCCCAACATGACAAGAATAATTCTCCAGGGCCAGGCTTAGTGGGAACAAGGCAGGCCGGCTGCAACTCAGGAGGTCGTCCAAACCCAAATCCAAATCCAGACACCACGCGCCCACACCATAAGGAAGTTTTGTCAGCAGACACATCACACGGTGAAGCACACACTACCGAATGAAGCAGCTAGCCTGCCCTTTTCCACACAGAGTCCTCACTGGCTCCTGGAGAAAAAAAGAAAAAGAGACACATTAACATAAAAAAACAAACAAACAAGAAAATTACACTAAATAATGGAAACGAAAGAACCAAAGTATTATGTTGTTATGTTCGGAGCATGGTCAATGATACGTTGATGACTCCAAATATTTTTGCATGCCAGCATATGGCAGATACTGAATGTTTACTTTGTTTACCTGTGTAAATGTTTTTAAAACTGGTCATCCTTTGATATTTTTTGTTATGGTAGTCTACTAACAATAGCTTTATGGCTGCAAAAATTAAGAAAAATACAACAAAGTAGGCGAAGTTAATTCCATATTTAAATAGACCTTTGCTATAATAGCTGTTCGGTTTGTAGTTTTCCTTTACTCCCTCTATAGTGTATAGAGGGTTAGTTACACTAAACATGTAGATTTAGGACTAATTACTCATTCCTGCGCATCATTACACTCTTTTGGGCATTTTTTTATAGGCTATCTACTTATCACCTAAATGTTGTCCTTTATTTTTTTAAATACTAAGGGGTTGAAAGATAATGTAAAACATAAGGCTATTTTTCTTTTTTGTAAGGAATTGTGTTTAGAAACCCACTCGACTGAGGCTGACACAAAATTTTGGAAATTGCAATGGGGAGACTCTATCTTTTTCAGTCATGGAACGTCACACTCTGCAGGAGTTATGATTTTATTAAATAGATTTCCTGGGAAAATTATTGACCATAAAAGTGACTCTTCCGCAACAAAAAATTAATGGTCTAAACTACATTTTATTATGTGTGTATGGTTATAACAAAAGAGCACAGAGCAAAAATCTCTTCTCATCCTTAAGTAAGTGCTTAGAAGAATGGAAAATGCTTTTTTCAATGGATAGAGTAATAATTGGGGGACATTTTAACCTGGCCCCTGATCTTTGGTTAGACCACCTTCCATCAAAGAGACACTGCCACATATTTGATGAAACAATAGTTGAACTGATCACAAAGGCCAATCTAATAGATTATAGGAGAATGAAAAACCCAACCAGAAAACAATTTACCTGGTTTAACTCATCTAATAATGGCCAGTGCTCAAGATTGGATTATTGGTTAATCTCAGACAATCTGAGGTAAATAGATGTGAAATCTCAGCATCACCCCTGACTGATCATTGTGTAATATTTTTGACACTTTCTCTGGGTGGAAGAGAGAATAACATAAACTCCATATGGAAATTTAACAATACCCTTTTGGAAGATACTGAGTTTTGTAATGTAGTTAAACAACTGAGAAGTAGGTGAATTGGAAATGGGAATGGTTCAATTTCAAAGTCAGATAGCTATTAGGACAAGTAAGCAATCATCAACACTTAAAAAGATAAGACAAAGGGACATCATTAGTCACATTAATACGCTGTGCTGTAAAGATGATTTGACACTGGAAGAGCAGACTGAATTAAACAATCTACAGTCCCATCTCGATAATATATATCTGGAAAAGGCCAAGGGAGCATTTATTCGTTCAAGGGCTCGTTGAATCGAAGAAGGGGAGAAAAACTCTTCTTATTTTTTTAGTCTGGAAAAACAAAGACAGACGAAGAAAGAAATTCGGAAGTTAAATATGAATGATGTTATTGTTTAAAATCAAGAAGAAGCAAATGAAAAAAATCAAAGCTTTTTATAGTAATTTGTGCAAATCCCTTTTTTCTAAAGAAGATTGTTGTTTTTTCTTAAATAAGATTCAGGGGTTTAAAAAGACAATGGATGATAACTTTAAACAACTTATGGAAGATGAACTAAGAATTGAGGAACTAGACTTGACAGTTTGACTGATGTCTAAGGGGAAATCACCTGGAATAGATGGGATAACCGTGGAGTTTTTATCTTTCTTTTGGAGTGATATCAGGGAAATGCTCTATAATGCTTATTTAGATTGTATCTCAAAAGGTAATCTTTTTCCCACTTATGAAACATGGTCTCATCACTCTAATTCCCAAAACTAACAAAGATAATCTTTTATTGGATAACTGGAGAGCAATTACCTTGTTATATAACGATTATAAATTATTGGCACTTGCCTATGCTAATCGTATGAATGAGGGATTATCACATATGATTGATGAGTGTCAATCAGCTTTCATGAGGGGTAGAAATATACATAATCATACCAGATTGCTACTAGACATGCTTGACTATCGAGATCTCATTGATACTGATGCCTTTATTTTATTTCTAGATTTTTATAAGGTATTTGACACTGTTGGACATGCCTTTTTATTTGAAGTCTTAGATTTATTAGGTTTTGGGAACAATTTTTGTAAAATAATTAAGATGTTTTATACTGACATATATAGTTCCCTTTCAGTTTCATGTTATCACTCTGTACATGCTACCATTAGGAGATATCATTAGGAAACATGGAATTAGCTTTCACTGTTATGCTGATGATACTCAGCTGTATATTTCTTCAAAACCTAACGAAACTTATCAATTCACAAAATTAACGGAATGCATAGCTGATATAAAAAATTGGATGACTCGTAATTTCCTACTTCTAAATTCTGAAAAAACAGAGTTTCTAATTATTGGACAAAAAACTTCCTCACGTAATAACCTAGAATACTGTCTAACACTTGATGGCTGCTCTGTTAAGTCTTCGTCGTCGGTTAGGAACCTGGGTGTGCTCTTTGATACCAATCTTTCATTTGAAAGTCACGTGTCTAGTATCTGTAAAACTGCATTTTTCCATCTTAAAAATATATCTAAATTACGCCATATGCTCTCATTGACAAATGCGGAACAATTAGTTCATGCGTTCATGACCTCAAGGCTAGATTATTGTAATGCTCTACTGGGTGGTTGCCCTGCACGCTTAATAAACAAACTACAGCTGGTTCAAAACGCAGCAGCTCGAGTTCTTACCAGAACCAGGAAGTATGACCATATTATCCCAGTTCTGTCAAAACTGCATTGGCTCCCTATTAAACATCGCATAAATTTGAAAATATTGCTGATTACTTACAAAGCACTAAATGGTTTAGCTCCGCAGTACTTGAGCGAGCTCTTAACGCATTATAGTCCGTCACGTCTATTGCGATCTCAAAATTCCGGCCAGTTGATAATACCTAGAATATCAAAATCGACTGCTGGCGGTAGATCCTTTTCCTATTTAGCACCAAAACTCTGGAACAGTCTTCCTACCATTGTCCGGGAAGCAGACACACTCTGTCAGTTCAAAGCCAGATTAAAGACACATCTCTTTGACCTAGCATTCACATAATACATTATAGACTTCTATAATTTAATGTTAGGCTGCATAGATTAGGTCAGCCGGAACCGGGAACACTTCCCATAAATCCTGATGTACTCGTTACATCATGAGAAGAATGGCATCTACGCTAATTTTAGTGTCTGTGTTTATCCCAAAGTTTTCCTGCAGCCTGCCGGATCCGGGCCGTATCCAGATCTGACGAAGGACCTGCGCCTGGACCCGATGACAACGCAGTGCTGAAGTGCCAACTAGTCTCTCCCTATGGAGGATCCCTCTACCACTCTACAGATAAGGCGTTGTCGGGAAAATTCGTTTCGCGTTCCTACCCCAAAGCAACAAAATAAAATAAAATTCTTTATCAAAATTTATAAGGAAAGACAAGTACTTTGTTTAGGCTTGGCTTGTAGGGAATTCCAAACCTGCATATTTTCAAATGCACATAACTATAGAACCCATTCTAAATGCGCATGTGAACGCCATCAGCGTTTCTCACAGGTTCGCGTTTAAAGTCTGTGTAGAGGGAATGGTGTCGTCTTAGCGGCCCCTAATTTAATAACAAATGATCGTTGCGACGGAAGCAAATCAATCAAAACTAACTTTAGATGGAAAATAACTTAACTCTGCTATAAAGCCAAAACAATCTCTGTTACCTTAAATTATACGCTTATCTCTGTGAAGCTGCTTTGAAACAATCTACGTTGTTAAAAGCGCTATATAAATGAAGATGACTTGACTTGACTTGACTTCAGTCGGCTATACAACGAGTGTGGCGATGTTCTTCTGGAAGACTCTCCTGGTGTCGGTGTTTACAGCAGTTGTAGCGGTGGTCGCGAGCTACGGAAGCTCTCTTCAGCTGTTTCCACAGCATTTTCTTCTTAGTAAGAGTGTTTTGTTGACGCGGTTGAGGGCGGAAGTTGTGAGTGCTTCCCTTTCGAGTGTTGCCGCGGTTGTTCCCCTGTGTGCTCCGGCACTGGTGACGGGTCCCATTTCTAAAAGAGCAAACACGGTTGTGATTTGTGTGTCTTTTTCAAGATGCCATTTCATCCGTGCGTTTCTGGGTGCGGTCAGTCTCTGTCATCCTCTGACGGTCATGAGAGCTGCGTCACGTGCCTGGACATTGAGCACGCTGAAGCGGCTCTTGTGGATGATTCATGTCCTCATTGCGGGGATATGATCATCTTGGTGCTAAGATCGAGACTCGCTTCCGTTAAACGCGGAAGTGTAGTCCCCGTGCCTTTGCCCCGTTCTAGAGCGCCCCCCTGGGTTAACCTCCCAGGGGAAACCTGGAATGGCGCAGGGTACGGGTGATCTGGGAGTTACGGTAAGGGGTAATTCTCAGGCATCGTTTCTCCCGTTTCTCAGGCATCGCAGCCGGGGGAAGCTCAGCAGGAATGCGCCGGTCCCTCTGTGATGGACCGACCGGACATTTCTTCTGGGGCGACTCCGGTCGATGGGATGTCCATCGCAGCATCAGAGGGGGAGCTTGATTTGACGGAGGAAGACTCGGTGCCGTTGCCCTCCTCTGGGAGGGTGGCGATGGCGATGTTGGATCCTGAGATGGCGGCTATGCTCAAGAAGGCCGCCGAGGCGGTCGGGCTCATGTGGAATACTCCACAGCGCCCCGAACCGTCTCGGTTGGATGATTGGTTTCTTGGAGCGGGCCGGTCTGGTTCTCAGCCCGCCGCTCCGGTACCTTTCTTTCCTGAAGTGCATGAGGAGCTCACTAGGTCGTGGAAGGCACCTTTCTCTGCCAGAAACAGGCTTGGTAGCTCCTCCTCCCTCACTACCCTCGATGGAGGTGCAGATAAGGGTTACAAGGTGATCCATCCAGTGGAGCAGTCTGTTGCGGTGCAACTGTGTCCAGCGACCGCTACCTCCTGGAAGGGAGACCCTCGTCTCCCCTCTAAGGCCTGTAAGTTCTCGTCTGCTTTGGCGGGCAGAGCTTACAAGGCCTGTGGGCAGGCCGCATCTTCGCTGCATGCCATGGCGTTGCTTCAGGTCCACCAGGCCCAGGCACTCATGGACATGCACGAGAGTAGTGCAGATCGTGAGCTCATGGGTGAGCTCCGCACTGCAACCGATTTGGCCCTCTGGGGTACAAAGGTTGCAGCTCGAGCGATCGGTCTGGCGATGTCCACCTTGGTGGCCCAGGAGCGCCATCTCTGGCTCAACCTGGCAGATATGAGGGAAGCGGACAAGGTTCCGTTCCTGGACTCTCCCATTTCGCAGGTTGGGTTATTCGGCGACGCAGTAGAGAACTTCGCCCAACAGTTCTCCACTGTACAGAAGCAGACGGAGGCCATCCGGCACATCCTTCCCCAACGGCCTGCTGCTGCCTCCACCCGGCAGTCGGGGGTAGATCATCTGCCTGCCCGTCGCCTGTGTCCGCCTCTTCTCCCGCTGAGCACGTGCGGCAGCCTTCACTCGGGGCTCAGCGTGGATCCAGACGCAGGCGTAGCGCCCCGCCCACCTCAGGTGCTGCCAAGCCAGGTGGTAAGCACAAGCGCTAGTGAGGTGGGCCACCCAGGGATGGGATTTTGCTCTTGGAGATGGTACCGGTTCACTCTCTCCCCTCGGTGGAGGACCGGGGGAGTCTTTGTTTGTGTATGTCTGTTCCGTCGCTGGCTCCCCGTAAAAGCGGAGCCAGCGGTACCTACATTTTCAAAGAAAGAGCAAATTTCTTGTTCCCTGAGCATTAGCAGAGGTGAGCTGTAGGTGTGCAACCCAGGAGCCTGACACCAACAGCCACGTCTGTATCACCAGCCCTCATTATGGCGATTCGGTATCGGTTGGGCGTCTCACGCTATTTTGAGATCCTCTGAAACGAGGGAAACGGGTAAGTGCACTTACATGTACACATGATTCAGTCTCGGGCCGCCTACGGGCCTTCCGAGTAGAGTCCCTGTTTACTGAAGTTGTGGTTGATGGTATCTGGAATTCTGTTGATTCACCGGTGTAGCGCCATGAGGTGTTCCTGGCTGTTTCAGCTTTTTTCCTTATGCTAGAGACTCAGCTTCATTAGTTAGCAGTAATGCGTTCGAGGACCCGCTCATGCCTTCTCACGCAATCTGCTAACTAAGGAGTGCAGACCTGGTCTTTGGCCGCCTACGGGCTCTCTGAAGCTATATCTCTGCCTCCGAACCGTTGCCTCATTCTGAGTAGGTCTGGTACGCTGAGCCTTTTGGGGTGGTCAGTTGTAGCGCTGAAAAGTGTTCCTAATCGTCTCGATTGGTTTGTGCATTTTTGACTCGGCTAAGGCGATTCAGTTCGTCTGGCAACCGTTCGGTCCGGTGCTGCCTGTGTCACTATGTGTGCAGGTAGTACTGTGACGAGCGTGGTCATCGCTTCCCACTGGTGAGGGTTGCGGTGAGGCCATTCCTCCAGCCGATATGGAAACAGGTCTCTATGGGATCCGTTTCTGTAATACTTGGGTTACAGTGAGTTCATTGCGATCTGTGTTTACTGTTCGGGCCTTTTTTGGAAGATAAAAAGCCCCCGTTCAGTTTTCACACAGCAGGTAAAACTGTGGTCCTTCAGTGGTTGCAACGAAGGACCTGCTGGATCAGTACTTTGGGCTCCACTCTTCCGCGAGACATGGGTCATTCCGTGCCTGGCATCTGGAGTGGAGGTCTCGGTACGGGCCCTTACCCTACGAGTGCTGCATAGCCAGTGGGGTTCACAGGTCAACTGAGAGGGGTTCCTTTCCTAAACAGAGAGGAACCTTTCTTAGTCTGGAGGTGAACTTGGTTTACATGTTCCTTAGGGGACATGTCCGGTCAGTATTGGGGTGAGAAAGGGTCCCACTGATTAATTTCAGAGGCTCCCGGGGCATGTGTGAGACGCAGCCATCCTGGATGGTTTCCTCCATGTGTTGACCGCTTCAACTTTGACTTTATGACCAGATTCGCTAGTGGCCATGGCAGTGTACCACACTCACGTGGTGTGCTACCAAACCCTTAGCCGTGTACAGGTCTTGGTTTTCGAGTCAGTGACTCTAGACCCGATCTGGGGACATGAACGCAGGGGCCATGTATAATGGGCATGTACTCAGTTAAGTTGGGCGTGTCAGACAAAATCGCCTGCCACTACCTCTGATGGGGCTGAAGCTGGGTACGCTTCTCCACAGTAGAACTCTGGCCTGCTCAATCATGCCGCCTCAGGGCCTCATGATAGCAAACGCCATAAGAGAGTGGAAACCCCATCCCCCTAGGTGTCAGTGGGGAGGATTCTCGGGGCTGCACTGGGTCATCCGTGTTGCGTTGGGTATTCCCCTATCTTTTCGACACTCACTGGGGATAGTGGTTGTATCGGAACGAACTGACGCCAGGGTTCATGCTAAGGGCGTTACCCAGTGAGCTTTCTTGCACGTCAGCATGCTATGTCAGAATGGAACAGTCTTCAGCTGCCCCGTTCCGGCCCAACTAGACTTATTCCTCGAGAGCCTTCTGACTTCCTCTGAGTCACTCAAAGATGGGCATCGATGGCACCCGCACTGGTGGTTCAGTATCTACCTCTGAAAGAGCTATGGATACTAATACTTCTGCGTGAGCCCCCTCCATACTGGAGGCCTACTTGTGATCCAAAATAGAACTGGTTCATTGGCGTTCTTAGAAATAAGAACCCCTAAGATGTTCGGTCATTTTGTCACTTCCCTCCTGCACTAGAATTGTGGGGTGCGGCTTCCGCTCCACCTTTCTAGGTGACGATGTTCTCATGGGCACGTCACGGTGCGGCTTCTGAGGGGGGTAGAATTTGATCGTCTGGTTCCTGAGCAATGCAAAGGGTCATCCTTCTTGCATAGCTCTTACCTTTTCGGAGACTTCTCCAGTGCTATACACTCGGAGCGGTCCCCTAAGTAGTCAGACAGTGAGTTAAAAACCTGTTTTAAGTAACAGTTCTCCTATTGTGTTTTACTCCTCAGAAGGTGGGAACTTGCATCATTTCAGTTGACAAAGTGTGCCTGGATTCGGGCCAGGGCTACTCCTGCAGGGGACCCTGGCCTGGATATATGCCAAGGCTCTCCTGTAATGGGAATAGATAGTGAGCCTGTGAGCGCTGCCTCGGAGGAGGCAGACCCAGCCCTGACTTTTCTCTGCTTCTCTCGCTCTGCGGTGGTAGAACAGAACGCAAAGTCTCGGTACCGGACTAACTACTTGTCTGTTTGGGGACCAGCAGAAAGGAGGGCGGTTCCCTGTGCGATGGCTGGCCCATGTGGGAATGTGTGGCCATCATCTTGGTGGAAGTCCAAGGTGCACCGTGTCCACTTGGGTTAAGAGTCCCTCCACCTGGAGCGTGTGCTCTTTCCTAAGCGTCGACATGGGTGCCTCGCTGAATAGATATTGTGATAGGGGTTGGGCGACATTACACTAATGTGTACTGAACTCACGGCTTAGTAGGCTCCTTCACTGAAGTCAGCCTCACTCAGCCTGAGTTCAGTGTCGGCTTGCTACGCCATTCCCCTCCTTGGACTGGATAAGTGCGTAAATTTACTCTGGTGAGTTCTACGGAAACCTATTGAGTTCCTCCGAGCCCCCTATTGGTAGTAGACGTGGTGGAGCGTCTGATACTAGTCCTATCACTTGTATGCTTGTGAAACTTGTGTTAGGTGGGGCCCATATGTTGTGATCCCTACGGTGATCCCATGTGTGTATTTCTCTACGGCATGCTTCCTATGGTAAGCTCGTATCTTCCTTCGGCAGAGTCACCTCTGCCGTCATTGACTGGTTGTGTGTCCCCCCCCCCCCTTCTGCGGCTGGAGCCACCTCAATGACATCCCATATGTTGTACTACCCGCTTAGGCGCCTGATCCATATGTGTTTTCCCCATGTTACTCTCATGTAGATGTGGCTTCGCAGCGTAGACCTCTCCTTCAAGGTATGCTTTCCCAGTGGTCCTGAAGAACAGCAGTGACTTCCTGACCTAAGCTCGACTGTCTGCCATGTGGAGGCTCTTGCAGCTTTGTGTTTAGGCACTGGAAGGTGGCAGTAGTAGTGGCGTGTTAGAGGATCCCATACAGTCGGTATACGATCGACTAAGTCGAACGTTACCCGACTGAAAGGGAACGTCTCGGTTACCAATGTAACCCTCGTTCCCTGAATGAGGGAACGGAGACTTAGTCCCCTTGCCACTTCTACTGGACCACCGCTGACTGGGGCACGATCTGCTCCTCAGTGAAAAACAACTGGTAGGTGCATCCACTTCCGTGTTTATACCCGCAGGGTAAGCGGGGCATTGATTATGCACCTGCCAAAGCTTGTTGGCTTGATTTTAAGAGTAATCAGAGTGATCGGGCTCACTAGGCGTTATCCCATACAGTCGGTATATGATCGACTAAGTCGAACGTTACCCGACTGAAAGGGAACATCCGGTTACCAATGTAACCCTCGTTCCCTGAAGGAGGGAACGGAGACTTAGTCCCATACAGTCGGTATACGATCGACTAAGTCTCTGTTCCCTCCTTCAGGGAACGAGGGTTACATTGGTAACCGAGACGTTCTGTGTCCCTGAATCCTGGTATGACTCCTAGGTTTGAGGTGCTCCGTGGTATTAGACAAGGGTGCCCGATCTCTCTTAAACTGTTCATTCCGGCCACCCAATCACTTATCATGCTCATTAATCACAACCCCGATTTGCATGGAATCTCAATATTTGAAAAGGAATTTAAAATTAGTCAATTTGCAGATGACACAGCAATCCTTTTAAGAAATAAATTCATGGTTGATGTTGCCCTTGATTCAGTCTCGATTTTCTAAAAATGCTATCAGAAGGGAAGATGTTAATTTTTCTAACCGATTAATAGATATGAAGAAATCTTTGAGTCGATGGCTTACCAGAGACCTCACTATCTTTGGTAGAGTTACTCTATCTAAAACAGAAGGTATTTCCAAAGTAATTTATCCATGTCACTCCCTGTATGTTTCTTCCGGTAATATTAAGAAAGCCAACTCAATTATTTTCCAATTCCTGTGGAAAAATAAAACTCATTATATTAAGAAATCACAGCTCGTTAAAGAGTATGACATGGGTGGTATCAAAGCCTTGGACTTTGAATTCATGTTTGGGACCTTTAAGATTGATTGGTTGAAAACATATTTATCACAACCAGATTATATGTGGATTCACATACCTAGACATCTATTTAAAAAAGTAGGAGGTCTTGATTTTCTTTTGCAATGTGATTTTGAGGTAACCAAAATTCCTGTTAAATTATCAAACTTCCACAAACAAATTCTCCAATATTGGAAAATGATATTCACCCATAACTTTTCTCCATGTGGATCCACCTTATGGAACAATAGGGTCATTATAATCAATAGGAAATAATTGTTCAGGTATGATTGGTATGAAAAGGGCATTGTGTTTGTGAATGATGTTATAGATGATAATGGTAACTTCTTGGAATATAAAGATTTCTTAGACAAATATAATTTAAACTGTACAAATAGAGAATACAATAAGATCTGTAAAGCAATACCTGGACCATTATTACAGTTAATTCAAAGCACATTGTTATATACAAGAATAAGACCCTAAGACCCTTACCAACATTACCAAATTTAGTTATTAATGATTGTACTTTAGTTGACAATAAATGTAATAATAAATATATTAATGATGCTTTGAAATCTAAATTGTTTTTTGTTTTTAACAGAGGATTGTGTGTACAGGTTCCGAATATGGTTGCATTGTCCATAGAAAAAACAAATTTAAATTCATTAAATGGCCCATCTTCCCAAAAGTCAAAGAGACTCACTTTAAAATAATCTATAAGATATACCTGGTAGCTGACTTTCTTAGAAAAAGATTCAAATTTGATGTAGACCCTTGTGTATTTTGTGAGATGGCTGATGAGACTCTGGAACACTTTTTTTTTTTTTTGCCCAGTGTCCAAAAGCTTCTGGTCCGATAATTGGCAGTCACTTAAGACTGATAATATCCCTACTCTCACCTTGCCACACATCCTCTTTTATATGGATAATGTAGATTCATCAGTATCAGATTTAGTCAATATGATTATTCTTATGGGTAAATATCATATTCATTGCAGTAAGTGGAGATGTTCTAAGCCTTAGATCACATCTACTAAAATCACAAGGAAAAATGTGTAGTGACATATCTAGAAAACTACTGATTCTCTTTCCCCTGTGAGAGTTTTGTATGTTGCTGTTTTTTGTCAATAAAAAAAAAAAAAAGTCTTTAACTTCTGAACGGGTGACCCACGTGACGACCTGATGTGACACCAGCGTCTTGAAATTAGCAGTTTTTTAACCATGCAAGTATCCAAGCTGATGTGTAAAGACTATAAATGGACATGAAAGGCAATACATATAGATATTGTACACCTAAAACAACACTAAAACATTTTCTCCTGAATCCTGTGCTTGTGAGGCTAGCCTATGTGTTTTACTTTCAAAGAGCAGACATACTGTAGCCTACATACAGACATTCAATAGTCTTAATTTGACCAATATATTCATTTTAAAGTTACATTTTATTGCCTAATGAACAATGTTCACACAGTCCATAAAAAACACTCCAAATTAATAAATGTATTTTTATTTTTTACTTTTTGCAATAATCTTTAATTTAAAAAACAGATCCAGATCCACGAGGTTTTCATAAATATAAATATTAGATTTATATCTTTGGATATATATGTAATAATATATATATAAATGGATATATATAAATGGATATATATGTATATATAAATGGATATATATGTATATATACTGTATATATATAATTAATTTAAGCATAGGCCTACATTTATATATGAAACTGTTGTGACCTGTGAATCTACAGTTTAAAATATTTGCAGATGTTATAAATTTAAGACCTATTTATGCATCTTTATTGTTTGTGTTTATTTGTAAATAATGTTCTGTTATGTTGAGAATAAGAGTTTCTGTGTTGGAGTTTTGAGGGTCACCTGTGGATTGTAGTGGATTGAATTGTAGAGCACCTCCTAGTGCTCCAATAATAGGATATTCCAGAAACTAAAAAAAAAAGCTACTACACTTTACTTTAATATAAAATATTGTTACTGAATGTTATACATAATTAAATAATTAATTTACTTTTCCAACAAAGTAACACAGAAAAGTGTATGACAGAAAAATGTAACACTTGAAACAGAAAAGGCAGTACAATTTCTGAGCTCAGTGCCTGGGACACTTGATGGCGAAAAGTGTGAGAAGACATAGAGGCTGGTCTATTCAATTACGCAAGATGTGTGTCGAGCAGCAACTAACAGCAAGTGGAAACTCCCAAAGCACATCCTCCTATATGCCACACTTCGACACCTCTATCGAAGCAAACAGGTGAGTTATAAGTTAATTTACTGCTTACGAGGTCCTACATTGTCAATGCTGAACTCTTTTTGATACAAGTATTTGATTTTGATATTTACTAAAGCAATTTTCTGTCTTTGTAGCTCACAACCATCCTTTCATGACTAGGACACTCAGAAACATATGACTTCAGTATGGAACTTGAGACAGCAATGGCCAAGGCTTTTGATGACATTTCCACCCACCTGACCCCTCACATCATCACCGGCGAGGGAAACACTGTTTTTCACAGCGAGTGGGACAACCTGAACAGAATCACAACCAATGTTCATGGCTCAAATGTTGTAAACAGCGCCAGGGAAATCATGATTCAAGAGGTGAAGGAGAGCCAAGTGAGCACCAAGAAGAGGACCCTTCCTCTCTATGACAGGTCATCCAAGATGAGAAGCCTTACGATCACGCCTCCCGAAATGCTCCCAGAGCTGGCATTCAAAAGAGCTGGCCCCAAATTCCCCAACAACGCCAACTTTACCCCTCCTGCTCTCTCTGCTGCTTTGTATTCTTTTTTATTCATTTTCTTATAAGAGTTTTCTATGGGAGGAAAATGCTTAACGTGTAATTAAACGCGTTGCATTCAATTTCTGGGCTCATCTGATTTTTTATACATAGTATGGTTTATTAATATGATGTGTACTGAGTTTGGTCTTTTAATATCACTGTCTTAGTACAGTAAGACACGTTAAGCGTTTTTCACGGTAAGCGTTTTAGAATGTCCCGGTAAATGGCAGTGAGCCCAGCCCACCCATCCGAGAAGTGTCAGCTCTTATTTTGAAAAGGGCTTATTGAGGGGGCGTGATATCACATTGAAGCAATACCCCTGATTGGCTGACTACACGTGTGGATCGTAGTCACACAACTCTGCGGAAAGATAGTGCCAAAAAGATCTGTAGACGTGTGCAGAGGAATCTGTGAATGCCCTGTGATCTGCAAACACAGATTCAACACTTGCATGCTGAGCTTTGCACAGAATGTGTAAGAATTTCTTTTTACAGTGGTTTGAAAATACAAGTTAGACTGTGTTTGTTTGCAAATTGTGAAGAGGACATTTGTAGATTTTTTTAATGGGTAAAAACAGCGAAACAGTTGTGCCAAAATTCTGAAAACAAATGCAACACAATCTACAAACAAATAATTACCCTCATGCGCAGACAAATCACTTTGCATTCATTCAAATTCTGGTTGTCAAGTACAAGTCACTGATTTCTGTTTGCGAATCATAAAGAGTTTGTTTGCGGATTTTAAATCTATCACATTTTACATTTGTATGTCATGAAGAGTCTGTTTGTGGATTTTTTTATCTATTTGTAGATCTTGTTTTACATTTGCGGATCATGAGGAGTTTGTTTGCAGATTTGGAATCTATTTACATACAGTATTGTGTTTTACATTTGCAGATTATGAGGAGTTTGTTTGCAGATTTTAAATTTATTTGTAGATCTTGTTTTGTGTTTACAAATTGTAATATGCATTTTTGACTCATAGTGTCTTCATTTTCAATGATTATGGCATTATTTTGTCACAACAGCGAAACAACAGTGTCAGAATTTTGAAAACAAATGTGACACAATCTACAAACAGAACATGATCTTCACCTGCAAACAAATCACTTTACATTAATTCAAATTCTGGTTTTCAAGTACAAGTCACTGATTTCCATTTGTGAATCAGGATGTGTTTATTTGTGGATTTGTAATCTTTTTGTAGATCATGCTTTATATTTGTGGATCACAAAGAGTTTGTTTGAGGACTTTGTATCTATTTGTATATCTTGGTTTACATTTGCGGATCATGAGGACTTTGTTTGCGGATTTTTAATCTATTTGTATATTGTGTTTTGTGTTTACAAGTTGTAATATCTATTTGTGACTTTTAGTCTGTCCATTTTCAATGGTTTTGGCATCAATTTATCCCCATACACCCCCGGCTCCCGCCCCCCTTTCTCTCTCACCGCCACTGAGTTTCAAGTACACAAATTAGTTTTGCACCTAATATATCGCGAAAAGAGTAGCAAAAGTCAAGGCGCGAAATTTGAAATTGCAGTGACAGATTTGAGAAGTTGCAACTGCCTAATTGAGGTTGTGCTGCGAATGTGAATGTAAGATTAAATGCAAATATATATTACTTATGTTATAAGTTTGTGTCTGTCATTGTATTTCTGTGAATAGCATTTTACACATTTGTGACTACTTGTCTGCAGCTTCAAATTTAGAATACAGGTTTGTGACTATTGTCTGCGAGTGCAAATTTCAACATTCAAATTCAGATTTTTATTTTACAGGTTTTCACATTGGAGCTGTGAGTGTAAATGTTCACGTACAAGTACGAATATTTATTGTACAAGGTCTCATATTCACATCTACGTGTTCTCGAGTTTTGCTACTCCTTTACCTTCATATTTCAGCACTCTCCGTGAAGCGTGTTCTCTCCGTGCTGCGCGCATCCTCACGTGTTACAATAAACAACTCAGCCAGTGATAGTTTGTTATTTGTCCTCTAGAGGGCGCTCTCACTCTGTATAATGTCAGCAGTCTCAGCACAGTAGTAATGACTTTGTGAACTTTACTTACAAGATTGATAATAATAAGGAGAAAATGATAACTATGCAACCGTCTACTACAGTATCGCATGAGGCAGTGCATTGTAGTCTCCCTAAGGAAAAATTTGATTAATTCATTGCTATAGGAGAGCAAGAATCGAAATCGACAACATGTATGTTCAACCCTATACCGACCAAACTATTGAAAGAGATGCTTCCAGAGGTCATAGATCCTCTTCTTAATATCATTAATTCATCTTTGTCATTAGGAACATATCAATTTTGAGAAAGCTACGTCAGCTTTAAATATGAAACTTCGTCGGCTAATGAATGCATAAAAGTGACCAGCTGGATATAAATGAATGCAAATAGATGGTAACAATTGCGACATAAAACTTTTGGGTCAGGTTTGCGTGTGTTTTTGTCACATTGTTTTAATCGCTTGAGGAACTAATATTAGTCCTCTCAGCCTCGACGGCAAACTTCTGTTCGTTTTCTGCTAATGCAGCATCTAGTCAAAAAATGAATTACTTTATAATGATATGGCAATATGTACTTTAGTATTCTGTTTTCATACCGTTTCGCTGTCTGTGTTTTAAATGAGCATCTGAAGTGTCAGTGCTCTCCGTGCAGCGTTTTCTCTCCGTGCTGCGCGCAGCCTCACGTGTTACAATAAACAACTCAGCCAGTGATAGTTTGTTATTTGTCCTCTAGAGGGCGCTCTGGCTCTGTATACAGGGTTGCCAGATTGGGCGGTTTACCGCCCAATTGGGCGGTTTTGCAATCTATTTTGCGGGCAAAAATGGATTTGGGCGGGTGGATAAAAATTGGGCTGGTTTCGGATCAGTTCGGCGGGTTTTTGTTGCCGAAACACCGGCACTTCAGATCCTTCTTCCTGCGACCCTCTGTTCAGCGGGCAGCAGTCTCACTCACTCACTCATTCATACATACACTCACACACCCACTACAGCTCTGGCTGACGTCACGTGCCGCCCCGTAAGCTCACAACAGACACTCCCTCACTACTACTACGTAAAGCACGCCGGCACCGCCTTCCCCCCAAACACACTAGATTGCGGGGTTTTCAAACTTAGTTAGCTGACTGACACTGTCAATATGCCAAAGTGGGCAAAATATAAAAAAAGTTACAGGAAAGAGTGGGAAAGAGATCCAGACTTAAAGTCATGGATTGCACAGGGTGCAGAAGAAGGAAAGGCACACTGCAAATACTGTAACGCTGATGTCCGTGCTCATTTAAAAGATCTCAAAGATCATGCAACCACCAAAAAGCATAAGGCAAGGTGCCAGCCAACGGTCAGACCATTTACAGTGAGCAGAGTGGGTGAGTCCAGTAACCCTGACAACAATGTCCAGAAACGACGAGAACTGCGGATAGCAACGTACATTGCGTGCCACACGGCCATTAATGCTGTTGATGAACTATCTGATATACTGAAAGACGAGACAGGTGCATTCCAGATGCACAGAACAAAATGCACTGCTGTTAT
Source organism: Squalius cephalus (assembly GCF_949319135.1). Taxonomy (NCBI): domain Eukaryota; kingdom Metazoa; phylum Chordata; class Actinopteri; order Cypriniformes; family Leuciscidae; genus Squalius; species Squalius cephalus. Next base: position 12,207,269 of record NC_137128.1, on the reverse strand, counting down.
TAAGTCATTGCTAACACCTCATTTTAGACAGGAGCTACTAGAGGACATCAGTGACTCCCCGTTCTCGCTATATTTGGACGAGACAACTAACACTAGTGAGCAAATTGCTCTGCATATGCATAAAATATCGCTCCAAAAAACACAACCGGTTTATTAGCACTTACTTGGGTTTGGTGGAGCTCTCAGATGCTGATGCCAATGGAGTTGTGGAGGCAGTCTAGATTTTTGCAGGAGTGTGCACTGGACATTGCTAATATGGTGGGGATAGTAACAGATGGGGCCAGTGTAATGGTCGGCAGGCATCATTCGGTGTACACGTTACTGAAACAGAGGCAACCGAATTTACAACTTATAAGATGCGTGTGCCACTCCCTGGATATAATTGCCCACAAAGCGATGAAACAGCTGCCCAGCAATATAGACTATCTGATCAGGGAGACGTATAACTGGTTCTCACACTCCGCAAAGCGCCAGACCGATTATAAAGCCATATACGAGACCGTCAATGGAGGGTCTCCCCTAAAGTTACTATCGCCGAGCGTCACCCGCTGGCTAGCAACAGCAGACTGCATAGACCGAATTCTGGACCAAGAAGAGGAGCTGACCTTACATTTTACATTGGCCGCTAATGCTGAGCATTGTTATGCCGCGCGTCTCCTCAGCGAGATGTACAAAGACAAAACAAACAGTCTGTACTTGCATTTTCTACGTCCGCTGCTGTTTGAAATTAAGGCCGTAAACAAGAATTTCCAGTTGGAGACTGGGGACAGCCTCGCTGTATTCCGAGACCTTAACCGGCTTTATATGTCAACCATGAGACGCATGATCAAGCCTAGCGTTTTCTGCATGAATAATGAAAAACAGTTCAGAGAATTGGACCTAAATTCCACCAGTATCTATCTCTCACCTGCAGACACTGACTTGGGGGCCACATTCAGCCAGAAGCTGGAAGCAAGCACCTTGTCCCCTGAAATGAAGCTACTGGTCCAAACACGTTGCACAGACTTTTTGAAAGAACTCCTGGTCCAATACCAAATGCGCCTGCCTGCATCCATGGAGCTGCTCGCCAAGCTGGAGCTCCTATGTCCTGCTGCCGTGATGTCCTACAAGCCAAAAGTCCGAGAGTTGCCTAGAGAGTTTTTTTCTGGCTCTCTCGATTCTCTTGAGACTAAGCTGAGAAATGTTGCCTCAGTAGGTTTTTCTCCCAACCTGGCCATTGACGCATTCTGGCTTGAGGTGGAATCTTTTAAAGATGCTGGAGGAAACCACTGTTTCCAGGATTTAGCTTTTGGTGCTATAAAATTGCTCACCCTCCCCATATCCAACGCTCCAGTTGAAAGAGCATTTTCTCAAGTCACACTGCTGAAAGATGACCTACGAAGCAGGATGGGCTTACCCCTTCTTTCAGGGTTGATGGATGTGCGCACAGGTCTTGCACGTAATGGCTTGACATCAGCTACATTCCGTCCGCCCCGACAGTTGTTGAGCAAGTTTGACACTAGTATATACTAGAGCTTTTGTGTTAATCAAATTATTCTTAAAAACAATTGTTCAAAGCGATTTACACGAAAACTCACACTCCTAACGGTCTGACGTGTGTTTATGTAAAAACCTGTGTTTATGTAAAAATCGCTTTGAACATGTTATTCAGAATAATTTTATTAACAAGTTCAAATTATTAACACATTAATGTTTATGTTATTGTGTTAATCAAATTATTCTAAATAACAATTATTCAAAGCGATTTTCATTCAAACTCTAGGCCTAACTGCCTGTCTCAGGGAATAGGCTACATTTATGGTATTAGGTCTAATTGTTCAAAATCACAGGTGTCAAACTCAAGTTTGCTGTTATATTTTTTAGAGATGGCCCGCCCGCCATGCATGAACGTTCTGCTTATGAAAAGAGCTCACTGACTGTTCTAAATAATATGTTCAACGCGATTTTCATAAAAGCATAGGTTTAACTGCCTCTCACAAGGAATAGCTTGGTAACTCCTTGGTATTAATTGTTCTAAATCACAGGTGTCAAACTCAAGTTTGCCTATATTTGGCGTACGCCTATGAAATTATTTTTTGTATAGCCTAGAATTGTCCCGCCAGTCATGTGCTGCAAAGAGTCGACACCCCTGTTCTATCAACGAGATTTTCATGAAATGTTATTCATATCATATGCATGTTTCATGATGCAATTTGAAATAATTTAAATGTTAAAGTGGGTTATTTTGTATGTCCATATATCCACTTAATGTTTTTATGTTACTGAATGCTTTTGTTCTGACGTTTGACAATAAACAGACTTATTGAGAGCCTAAGTTGATCGCATTATTTTCCGTAACATTATAGCTTATAGTTTAATATATGTAGGCTACTGAATTGTGATTGCTTTTTTGCATTTTATTGTTGTTATTCTCTTTTGTGTATTGTAGCGCTTTGAGTCTAAGAAAAGCGGATATTAGCTGACATTAGAAATAAAATGTATTATTATTATTAATTGTATAGTCTGACTGAGGTCAGTAGCCTACTTTTGCGTTCATTTGATTGAATATTGTTTCTAAAGTTGCCTAAGTCGAAAAATTCATTTAAAAGGGTCATTTTAAAGCTTGTTAATGATTTCAATGTGTTTAAACGAGAAACAAGCCACACAAAAAATTGGGCGTTTTTTTGGGCGGTTTTTGACGAGGTTTTGGGCTGGAAAACCTTGCTGGCACCTGGCAACCCTGTCTGTATAGTGCCAGCAGTCTCTTCTCAGCGCTCTCATGTAATGACTGCGCACAATTCTCAGCTGCTCCAGCAATGGACGCAACCTGGAAAAACTGGAAAATAGTTCCACCAATCATCTATCGCCACCAATATATCACCAAAACCGATGAATCGGTCAACCTAGTCTTTTGTAATGTTGTGGGCCCGGGTCAGACAGTGTTTGAGAGCGAGGTCTTGGATGGAAGGCAGTGAAAAGCTGATGATCTTTTCCGCTGTCCTCACCACTCTCCGTATAGACTTCCAGTCTGTGGCTTTGCAGTCCCCAAACCAGACAGAGATGCAGCTGGTCAGTATACTCTGTATAGTGCATCTGTAGAAAGTGCTGAGGATGGGAGGGGGAAGGTGTGCTCTTCTCATCTGGAACCAAAAAGTATAGACACTGCTGTGCTCTCTTTACAAGAAAGGCTGTGTTGAGGGTCCATGTCAAACTATCTGTGATCTGCACCGCCAGGAACTTGGTGCTACTGACTACTTCCACTGAAGTGTCGTTGATGAGGAGTGGTGTGTGACTGTGCTGCTTTCTCCTGAAGTTAACAATGATCTCCTTTGTTTTGTCAACATTCAGGAGCAGGTTGTTTGTGTTGTACCAGTCCACCAGTCTCACCTCCTGCAAGGCTGCAAAGCCGACTCTGTGTTGCAAATATGTTAGAACTATCACTTCTGCCACTAAAGATTGCTTTGTTAATAATATTCCTGATCAGTTTCATCTCCTCTGCATCCCAGATACCTTAGAAGAAATTGATATTGCGACAGAAACTTTTGACTCTCTCTTATAGTCAAACGCCGTGTAGTAGAGGTCCTGGGTAAGATTTGTATGCACTTCATTTAGCGGAGAATATCTCAACTGTTATAGACTAATATGACCCCATAGAACAACGTGGGATGTGTGCCAAAATCTTTACCCGGGACGAAAGTCCTGAAAATGACCACAACCGGTGACACTATTATCACACTACAGGTGAATGGGACTTTTTTTTTCCTTAATAGATATCCTCATACATTTCTACCAGTTTAATCTTCATATTAAGAGAAATAATTTTTGTATTACACTTTGTCTTAAAAATAAAATAAAATATGCAAATTAGGCAATATCTCATTAAATATGTGTAACGTTACATATAAACTTTTGAAGCTACAGATTGTGCTCACAATGACCATAATTATAAGGTCATAGAAGAGTGTAAGCATTCTGGTTTGATATAAAGCAAATGGCTAAAAAACTGTCAACCTATTACAAATGACTAGCAACATACAGGAATTGCCAGTTATGTATTAACCTAAACTTTAAAAGCTTACATTTCCTACCTGTTCTAAATATTGCTGTCATCACCTCCAACTTTTTTTTTTTCAACAAAAGTTTACTTGGCAGCCATAGTGACCTGAGGTCACTTTTGTTTTGTCACAGGTGTTTGTTTTTGTTGTTATTTTTGCAAAATGGGGAAAATGCCATCACCAGTACATCACAACTTGTGCTCACATAGTTGATGAAGTTACAGTGTCTTCATGTCATGAAGTTATTCCTCACAAAGAACAGATAAGTTGGTACATACCAATTACTCATTTTTGAAACCTTATTTTACAAAATTCCAAAAGATCTGGAGAGAGTGAGAGAACAACTTATCCATCCAGTGTCACATACAGTGGGGAGAACAAGTATTTGATACACTGCTGATTTTGCAGGTTTTCCCACTTAAAAGCATGTAGAAGTCTGTCTGCTAGGCCACTCCAGGACCTTGAGATGCTTCTTACGGAGCCACTCCTTAGTTGCCCTGGCTCTGTGTTTCAGGACGTTGTCATGCTGGAAGATCCAGCCACGACCCATCTTCAAAGATACATGGCCCCATCCATCCACCCCTCAATACGGTGCAGTTGTCCTGTCCCCTTTGCAGAAAAGCATCCCCAAAGAATTATGTTTCCACCTCCATGCTTCACAGTAGGGATGGTGTTCTTGGGGTTGTACTACTCCTCCTTCTTCCTCCAAACACGCGAGTGGAGTTTAGACCAAAAAGCTCTATTTCTGTCTCATCAGACTAGATGACCTTCTCCCATTCCTCCTCTGGATCATCCAGATGGTCATTGGCAAACTTCAGACGGGCCTGGACATGCGCTGGCTTGAGCATGGAGACCTTGCGTGCGCAGCAGGATTTTAATCCAGGATTTTAACGAGTGTTAATGGTTTTCTTTGAGACTGTGGTCCCAGCTCTCTTGAGGTCATTGACCAGGTCCTGCCGTGTAGTTCTGGGCTGATCCCTCACCTTCCTCCTGATCATTGATGCCCCACGAGTTGAGATCTTGCATGGTGCCCCAGACCGAGGGAGATTGACCATCATCTTGAACTTCTTCCATTTTCTAATAATTGATTGAAGATTCTCACCAAGCTGCTTGTCTATTGTCCTATAGCCCATCCCAGCCTTGTGCAGGTCTACAATTTTATCCCTGATGTCCTTACACAGCTCTCTGGTCTTGGCCATTGTGGAGAGGTTGGAGACTGTTTGAGGAGGGCTTCTTAAAGAAAAATTAACTGGTCTGTGAGAACCGGAATTCTTACTGGTTGGTAGGTGATCAAAATTATGTCATGCAATACAATGCAAATTATTTATTTAAAAATCATACAATGCTATTTTCTGGATTTTTGTTTTAGATTCCGTCTCTCACAATTGAAGTGTACCTACAGTATGATAAAAATGACAGACATCTACATGCTTTGTAAGTAGGAAAACCTGCAAAATCGGCAGTGTATCAAATACTTGTTCTCCCCACTGTAGATAATACTTCATTGGACTGGGCTACAGCGGGAAACATGGTGAGATAAGATTTAATTAAATAATTTACATTTTTCTGTGGATTATGGGGGTTGAAAAATAGAAAAGTGACATGCCATCCTTAAGGCAACTTTTGTTTGCAACTTTTGTCTCTGTCTAACAGAGAGTGCAATACAAACGGACATGGAGACATTTGACGACCTGCGCCTTGCTGCGTTCGATAGTAATACCTTTAAGATGGACTTTGAGAGGACCGTTTACACCTCAACTAATGCAAGAAAACATATACAAAGAGCCTATTATCAACAGCAGCTTTGGGTCCAAGCACCATTTACAGACACCACCTCGATCTTAATTGCAGATGCTTATGGTTTTGTAAGAAAGGGCAGTTTATTAGTCCCTGAGATTATAATCTCAAAACCTGAAGGTTTGCCAGATCCCTGCTCGTGTGGCAAGTGTGCACACAAGCATGGGTGTCCCTGTCGAGTAGCTGGTATCCGTTGTTACAAGTACTGCAAATGCAAGGGAGGCAATAGTTGTAAAAATCATATCACTGAATGCCTGTACACTCTGGTGAAAGTTTTACCTAGCAACACAGGGAATAAACCTGTTGTAAAGTTAACATTCCAATGATAATAGCAAGGTTGTATGTCTGTATATTAATCAAATGCTTGTTTTGTTTCTTTTAAAAAAGTCCCTTGTTTGTATACAATTTATAATTTTCCATTCAATACAGCACAAAACAGGACATTGCCCCCTCCCCACGACATCCACACTGAACATTTACAGAAACACAATTAAAAATATCAAACCAGAACTCTTACACTACATGGTCATTGTAAACATTGTTATCACCTCAGAAAATCTGTAGCTTCAAAAGTTTATATGTAACGTTATGCATATTTAATGAGATATTGCCTAATTTGCATATTTTATTTTATTTTTAAGACAAAGTGTAATACAAAAATTATTTCTCTTAATATGAAGATTAAACTGGTAGAAATGTATGAGGATATCTATTAAGGAAAAAAAAAGTCCCATTCACCTGTAGTGTGATAATAGTGTCACAGGTTGTGGTCATTTTCAGGACTTTCGTCCCGGGTAGAGATTTTGGCACACATCCCACGTTGTTCTATGGGGTCATATTAGTCTATAACAGTTGAGATATTCTCCGCTAAATGAATCGCACACAAATCTTACCCAGGACCTAGACTAGTGGTACAACGAGCACACTCGGGCCCTTAAGAGAGCAGCCAGAGTTTTTTTGCATTTCATGGAGAGAGAGCACGATTGCGTACATAAAGACCTTAAAAACTGCTAGATCTGCTTATTTTTTGACTGTCTTTGAAGAAAACAAACACAACCCTAGGTATTTATTTATTTTAGCCATGTTTCCGTCAGAATTATGGCACAGCAGTCTCTCATATCCCGTTTTGTTGTTAAGTCCAGCTTCAAGTAGTCCAATTTGTTCTCCACGGAGCGGACATTAGCGAGCAGAATGGATGGAAGTGGTTTTCTGCGTGGGTTAGCTTTTAGCTTAGCTGTTAACCCTCTCGGACTGCCGCGCTTCTGTTTCCTATCGCACCGCCACCGTCTCCTCCAGGAGTGGCCGCTACTTGTGGGAGACTCCGCTGGTTCATGGGCCGCTGGGTCTAGCTGGCGTTGCAGTCCGAGGCTATGCAGAGCGTCTACTCTAGATTGATCGCGTCTACAGTACTTACTGTAAACTAGAACTTTATGCAATTCTAGCATGAAATGACGATCATATATTTGTTTTGTGCTGCTACACTGCACATAAACTGCTGAACTAACTTGTCTAAGTGGCTTATTTTCTGTTAAATGTCTGGTGCTATCGGGAGCCAGTGCAGCTGAGCAGGGCGCCGCCATTTTTTACATAAATTTCTTATTTTTCCACCTAAATTTCTTATGGAGCCTGGTTGATTTAGTTTACCCCTAAATGTTAATTAATGCATTAACTATCAAACATACTAACATGTAGGCTAGTTAAGGCTGCTGTTGTTAGCGCATGAATCCTTATGACTCCTGTCGTAGTTAAGGATGGCTCTTCACTGGTTCATGATTAGTTCATATCTTCATCATGAGTTCATGTTGAAGTAACTATTAATTCTTCAGGTATTAGTACATGATTATTCATGTACTGTTATTGTAAAGTGTTACCATAATTTATGAGCTGAGACCTAGTCTTAACATTTAGGAACAGGGTTTGAAATTAACACCCGCCAACAGCATATTGCGCAGAATCTGTGCATTTCTGGCTTACTTGAACATATACGTCACTACGTAACAAATAACGGCATGCTTGTTCATTTGCATTGAAGCAATACCGAAGATTAAAAAGCATTTGGTTAAAAGAAAAGACATTGTTATTTTACAAATACATTTTTTTGTGAAAAGGATGAGGATGAAAGAGGAAGGGAGGAGATCTGTTTAGGATTTTGTTTGAATAAGAAATGAATGTATGAAATCCAAATTTAATAATATATAAGCTGTGTGTCACGATTAAGATCCAATGAAGACGATGAATATAGAAAAGTAACAAAGATTCTTTTAATAAGTAACTCAGAATACACCATTAGGTTAGACAGCGTGCAAGGCACAAACAATAACCGACAATGACACAAGAAACAAGCAGGAACTAAATACACAGAAGATAACGAGACAACAGCTGAAGACAATGATGATGACGATGATGACTGGCAGGTGCGGGTAATGGTAGAGGAGGTGCAGGTGTGGGTCAAGGAGGATGCTGGGAACTGTAGTGCAGACAATGACGAAGACAGTGACAGTGATGATTACAATGACAGTGACGATGACAGTGATGGTGACAGTACTCCCCCCTCCTGGCAGGCGCAACCTCGCACCGCAGATGGCAAAACTAGGGAGGGAGGGGGGGGGGGGGTCCTGGAGTCTTCCACAGGGGTGTGAACGGGTGAACAAGGACTGAAGACTCCAGGACAGTACCGGCAGTTCAGGAGATCAGGGCGGGTCAGGCTGAGCAGAAGGCCAGGGCGGAGACTTCCCTTCGGACGGCCATGGCGGAGACGACCATTCGGGCGGCCATGGCGGAAACCTATAGCCCCCCCCCAAAATTTTCTTGGGCGGAATAAGGGCTTAGTCTCGAGGACAGGCTCAGTGGCAGGCTTAGAGTGTTCGGGCAGCGATGCGGCCATCATGGCCGGACGTGACGTGAACAGTCTCTGACTTGGCGGGCATGACGTGAAGCGCAGGCTCGGCAGGACTGATGTGAAGATGCTCAGGCTCGGTAGACATGACGTGCTGCTCAGGCTCAGTAGACAAGATGTGAAGAAACTCAGGCTCGTTAGACCTGACGTGAAGATTCTCAGGCTCGGTAGAAATAACGTGAAGATTCTCAGGCTTGTTAGACCTGACGTGAAGATTCTCAGGCTCGGTAGACCTGACGTGAAGATTCTCAGGCTCGGTAGAAATAACGTGAAGATTCTCAGGCTCGGTAGAAATAACGTGAAGATTCTCAGGCTCGGTAGACCTGACGTGAAGATTCTCAGGCTCGGTAGACATGACGTGAAGAAACTCAGGCTCAGTAGAAATAACGTGAAGATTCTCAGGCTCGGTAGACCTGACGTGAAGATTCTCAGGCTCGGTAGACATAACGTGAAGATTCTCAGGCTCGTTAGACCTGACGTGAAGATTCTCAGGCTCGGTAGACCTGACGTGAAGATTCTCAGGCTCGGTAGACATGACGTGAAGAAACTCAGGCTCAGTAGAAATAACGTGAAGATTCTCAGGCTCGTTAGACCTGACGTGAAGATTCTCAGGCTCGGTAGACCTGACGTGAAGATTCTCAGGCTCGGTAGACCTGACGTGAAGATTCTCAGGCTCGGTAGAAATGACGTGAAGATTCTCAGGCTCGGTAGACCTGACGTGAAGATTCTCAGGCTTGGTAGAAATAACGTGAAGATTCTCAGGCTCGGTAGACCTGACGTGAAGATTCTCAGGCTCGGTAGACATGACGTGAAGAAACTCAGGCTCAGTAGAAATAACGTGAAGATTCTCAGGCTCGGTAGACCTGACGTGAAGATTCTCAGGCTCGGAAGACCTGACGTGAAGATTCTCAGGCTCGGTAGAAATAACGTGAAGATTCTCAGGCTCGGTAGACATGACGTGAAGAAACTCAGGCTCAGTAGAAATAACGTGAAGATTCTCAGGCTCGGTAGACCTGACGTGAAGATTCTCAGGCTCGGTAGACCTGACGTGAAGATTCTCTTGTTTCTGGACTAGGATAGGAACAGGGGACTCAGGAAGTGTGGTCTCAAGCTCATCGCTGTTGGAAGGGCTGATGGTGAACTGAGAACCACAGTGGAATAATACCCACTCAACGAAGGCCTCGAAGTTCTCTCGAGGTCCCACGCCAGGTAGGCATGCCTTCGTCTTCCGCATTGAGACCTGTGTAAAAAAATACACTCATTGGGTCTCATTCATGAAACACGAGCAGAACGAATTTTTGTGTAAATCGTGTGTAAAGTGGTTCTGGCGTAAATTTTCAGATTCATTAAAATGTTCGTATTTTCCAAATGTTAGTTGGTACGAAAGAAATCTACACCTGCTCCCAGCCACGCGTAAATAGTGCGTTTAACATCCGAACGTTTTGCTCATTAATAAGGCTGCATTTTAATTCACCTTAATCGGGTACATATTTACACAGCATTTTGAAAAAATATTATATATAGTAATTACATATGGTTTTTCTTTCTTTTTACTTTTATTATGAGAGCCAGTAATAGCATCTGCAAACGGAACACAAGTCCGCAAGTCACAAGTGTTGCAGTCAAGCTTCATGTCGAACCATTTTCTTTTCACTTCTGGGGCTGTTCGATTAACAGATGAAACTCCATTAACTTCATCTGTAATATGCTGCCAAGCTTCCTTTTTTTTAGGACCTGATACGCCACTATATGTACGCTTGAAAATAAAATGTGGCGCTTTGAATGAACTTCTGATAATAAAACTTCAATTTCTGCATCTGAGAAATTTCTCTTTTTCTTTCGCTTTTGAGAAGACATGTTGAAATCCTTCGTTTGGTGTCATAATATGATGCCCATATATAGTTGTCAGTCGGATTTAATGGGCAGGATTTATGGTAATTGAGAATGAGCGTGCACGCGCGTCCCATTTACGACTGATTGGAATTCATTAACGCACACACACATTTCACTATCACATCTGACGTTTACGAAGTATTTGTGAATCAGGAGAAGAGTTTTCGGGAAGGTCTCTTTACGCGCAAATCACTCACATATTTACTCGTATATTTACGAATGTTTCATGAATGAGACCCATTGAAAGGTCGGGGAAGGAGGTAAGGCACACCAGGTCGAGAAAAGCCGTGGTGTGGGCCTCGAGAGAGAGAGCTGGTCCTGCTCCAGGAGAATCAGAAGAACCGCAGGATCCATTTGGTAGTTAGGTCGGTTATTCTGTCACGGTTAAGATCCAATGAAGACGATGAATATAGAAAAGTAACAAGGATTCTTTTAATAAGTAACTCAGAATACACCATTAGGTTAGACAGCGTGCAAGGCAAAAACAATAACCGACAATGACACAGGAAACAAGCAGAAACGTGAAGATTCTCAGGCTCGGTAGACATGACGTGCTGCTCAGGCTCAGTATACAAGACATGAAGAAATTCAGGCTCGGTAGAAATAACGTGAAGATTCTCAGGCTCGGTAGACATGACGTGAAGATTCTCAGGCTCGGTAGACATAACGTGAAGATTCTCAGGCTCGGTAGACATGACGTGAAGATTCTCAGGCTCGGTAGACATGACGTGAAGATTCTCAGGCTCGGTAGACATGACGTGAAGATTCTCAGGCTCGGTAGACATGACGTGAAGAAACTCAGGCTCAGTAGAAATAACGTGAAGATTCTCAGGCTCGGTAGACATGACGTGAAGATTCTCTTGTCTCTTGTGTCTGGACTAGGATAGGAACAGGGGACTCAGGAAGGGTGGTCTCAAGTTCCCAAGGGTGGAAGATGGTGACACTGTGATGTAGTTAATCTGTTTTTATTGGCTAGTAGAAGTTCTGAATGGCCGGTAACTTAAAAATTTTGTTGCAAAATTGGCTGGGAATTGAAAATGTTCATTTCAAACCCTGCTTATAGGAACCTTTATGAATTACACTTGTTCTTACATTTAGGAATAAGAGTAAAATTATGTCATTCTTAGAATTGACATACTTACTGTAAGTAAATGTTCCTATTATTTTCTTCTTATTTTCTTATCTTAGTTCCTCTTATTTTCGATCCTATATTCCTATCAATTTTCAATGGATGGTCCTTTTTGACCAATATAAGCTCAGATCAATGAGGCCTACAATCTGTAAGTTTTTAAAAATAAATACAAAACCTGTCCTAATTGAAAGAAAACAAGTTGACAAAAAAGATTGAATTCAATATTTGGTGATAATTGTCATGATATGTAGTGAACTCGAACACGAAGATGAAGAAACAGGAGTATTTTAATATAAGTCTCAGGCAACAGGAACACAGGAAACATCTACATAGCATTAACGAGGCAAGACAAACAGAAACAGAGAGAACTGAAATACTAGTGATAATGGGTGAACACAGCTGAACTAAATGTCTAATCAATTAATAACCATGACAATAAACCAAGGGAAACTGTGCAAACTGAAAACAAAGTCCAAACAGTGTGTGTGTGTGTGTGTGTGTGTGTGTGTGTGTGTGTTACAACAATATAGCATAACAAGAGATTTTTACGCAATTTTTTTGTGGGCCGGTCATTGGGAACACCACAAATGTTGACTTTGTTCAATATTGTAGCATTTCAAAACAAACTTCATACATTAAAGCACACTAGTGTGCTAAATTGTACAGAATATTTTTTAATTGTATTCAATATTGCCAAAATTTAGGTGCATAAGCTCATGATAAAAGAGGGCTACGATCAATCAGATCCGAAAAGAAATACAAAAACTGTCCTAATTGAATGAAAACAAGCTGACAAAAAGATTGAAATCCAACATTTGATGATAATTTAGGGTAATGAGAGATTTAAAAGCAATATTTTGTTGGATGGTCATTTTTGACTGGGAACATCTCAAGTGTAACAAGGAGAAATCACAAAAATGTGCAAAAGTTCTCAAAAAATGTGGGTGAAGTACGTATACCCTGGGTGAGTAAAGTCAGTAAGTTTTAGTCCAATGTGATAATGTTAACTAGCATTTTTGGGGATAAGAAAATCCTCTTTGGGTTAAAATGACCGAACACAACCTAAGGATTAATTCCGATCTTTATTCAGTTTGATTTGATATCAATTAATTTAGATATACTGTCTATCATGTACAATTCATGTCGAAAAAAAAATTGTCTCAATTAATGTTGTAAACTACAGAGTACAGAGAATTCTGTCAGTTGGTACATTAGGCCTATTATAATATTAAAGGTTAAAATGAACAACTGATTTGTACCAATTAAACATTTGTATCAATTAACAATTAATTTAAATTGCACATAAGAGAGTTTTCATAATTATAAAGTTATAATACACTTTTAAAGACATAATTATATTTCTACATCAAATTGTTGACTTCTTCAAAACTGTTATGGACACTTTTGATAACATGGACTTTTAGAAAATACATTTTCTAAAATCACACTTGAATTATTTTTTATTTTTTTCTGAAACAACACAAATATTTCCACCAAGATTTCAAATGTATTCTGTGGTAGAAATTATGGCGGTGGAAATGCCATTTTAAGTATTTTTTAAATAAAATTTCAGAATCCTTTTACAACAAGTGTTTGTTTCCTAAACTGAACTTTTTTAACTGAATACTTGATGTACTTGATGTTACCAAAACGGGGCAACATACAAGATCAGAGAGCGTGGTGTAAACAACCTTCTTCAATACACAATGAAATTATATGATCACTTTCACATTAATATGACAAAATTACAGCCTGATAGGAGATTGTGTACAAAATACTTGAATTGTGCTTGAAATACTTGAGTTATTTACCCTTGCATATCACATTTATCAAGCATGCTCTTCACTAACACTGTTATCTCCTTGGTAACCTAAACAAACTTTTGATCAAATTGTAGTTTGGCAATATTGTTGGTTGTGATGAAAGTGACAACACTGATTGACTGATGGCACCAAATCAAAGTCAGAAGTGGGAATATCCAAGGAGAAATGTCCCTCTTTCAATCTCAGTGCATTCCAGAAGACCACAAGATGGGGCCATTTCATGTTCTGCCAATTATAGCAAAATCAAAAATATAAGCAATGTTAATATTGTACCAAAATTAGAACATGTCATTTGTTATCCAAAACTTTTAAACCATCTAATGTCAAATATAATGCTATTAACTGGCAGTATGGTAATAGTTTTCAAATTCCTTTATTTTTATATTCCACACAAACCGATTCGCACAATCCTGCAAAACCCCAGTCCTAGGACACTTTTACTTTTCAATTCTGTATTTGTATTATTAACTTTCAGGAATGATTCATTATTTTAATTATTTCAATTTAATTGATTTAATTGATTCTCCTGACCAACACATAACCCTAAACATAACGACTGGTAACCCTCTTGAAAACATTAACCTATTGCAGGATTACACTGTTGTATAAACCAGCTCGCTATGCTCGTTGGTCGCCGCCATAAAGCCAAGTGACACGTCATGCAGGGGTAAGGTTTATTTTTATTCTCAAGTAGGAGGTTGGGAAAAATTTGAAGTTGTCTGGAATGCAGCAAAAGTCCTTAAGTATAGTGACTATCCTGAGATGTGTCGGCAAAGGCAGCAGACAGGGAAAAGCATTTAAAAATATCACATCATCATTAGTATAATGAAATAATCATCATTTTTATGTTGCAAAATGTTTATTTTGTCAGAATACACAGCTAGATAAACCGCCATCAATGGAGAAAGATTCTTTTGCCCGCATAGTTTGTAGTTATGACATCTACCAGCAGGGGCTAAAGACCTGTTTACACCAATAACAACAACTATTAATGATAAAAACTATAACAAATATTGGTATATAGCATCCACACCAACAGACAATAACTTTCTATTTATATAAGCGCGTGCTGCATTTAAATCCTTTAAACCCATATGAATTCTGCTTGGCTGTCAATGTATGTATTATTATTATTTACCAGCTGGAAAAATCATATCGTTCCTCTGTCATTACCATTATAGCTGTGGTGTGGATTTCCATTCTGTTGTAGAATTAGACCGATTATTACAGCTTTATTATTGTTATTTTGATACATCCTCAAATTCATGTTGATTTTCAATTCAACTTGTATAATTTGCAATGAAAACATATCTCTCTAAATTACATTAGAAAAATGCAAATAGAGGCATTTTTACAAGTGGTCTCAGACTCATTTGTAACGTATGCACTTAACTTTGGAATACAACATTGTTTTTTATTATGCAGAAAATGTATTTATTATTGGGCTACTTGTTCGTGACACTCTTGTCACAACACTGGTTTACTACATGACATTTCGAACAATATGGAAAAGAGATGTGACATTCCTTGGTGTGGAACAGGATACGAGACAGGATAAGATGCACAAAGGAGGGAGGTGGGCTTCCAGGGGTTATCCATGGGGTAGCTATAGTCCATTAAAACCCTTTACAGAAGCACGTGACGGCTTATGCACCTGTATGAAATATTTCCGTCTAATTATATTGTATATTGACAGTGAGATTTAAAAACAACACTTTGCTTTCCTCTTCTCAGTAAAGCCAATAAGAAAGAAAATCATGACCATAAAACTAGGACACGGGTCTTAAAAATCAACATCAGCAATGTAATGATGAACAATTACCTAATTTGTCATAATTCTTATTTATAAATGATTCATATTGCTAGATACAAATTAGTGTTTGTGTCCAAAAACAGGAAAGTTAACAAATTATTGTTATTTTTGTCTGTGCTGTTCAGACACCGTCCTTGGAAAAGCATATAGCCTATCACACACTGTTTCATATCCCTCTATGGCTTATGTAACACACATACAAAAATGTCCAGGTCACATTTCACTCCGAAATCCAAACAAAAATAAAATAAGAAACTATATATCTGCAAAAATGTATTAAGATGTTTTGCACTGCGACATTATGGCATGAAAATTACCCCTCCCCCATTTTATACTTTATCAATGAATCAATCAATCAATAGTTACAATGTACTTACTGTGTTCATGTTTTACTGCAAAACAGGGTTACACGGTATTGGCAACACTTTATTTTACAGTGTCCTTGTTACATGTTACATGTACTTACCATAGTAATAACAGTAAATTATTCATAATTACATGCAACTAACCCTCAACCTAATCCTAATCCTACCCTAACCCTATAGTGCATATATTTAATTATTATTACTCAGTACTTAAATATATAATTACACTGTAACAAAGTAAAGTGTAACCACGTTATTTTAAGGTGTCTGTGTTACAGTATAATTATACATTTAAGTACTAAGTAATAATAATTAACTACATGTACTTACTATAGGGTTAGAGTTAGGATGAGAGGTTGGTTTAGGGTTAGTTGGATGTAATTATGCATAATTTATAATTATTATTACAGTAACTACATGTAACATGTGTAACAAGGGCACAGTAAAATAAAGTGTCACCCAAAACAGTTCTGTTGCTACTGAGGTGGGATACGAGTAAAGTTAGGGACAGGTTTGGTGGCATGGCTTTAAAGCCCAAAGTATACTTTGTTCTTTTCACACGTACACATGGCCTTTCAAAGTGTACTCCATTTGGCGTGTACGCGAACACTGTCGGTCGATCTCTCACTAAGAGTTATAACCCCTTTACACATCTTTATAATCTTTTAGGCCAGAGTTTAACAAATGCAGGTACTTTCTAACCTCCTCGTATAATCTTTCATCCATTTTCCAGAAGACAGCAATCAAAGAAAGCAAGAGATTTTAAATGTATCATACATTTAAACAGCCAAACCAAGCTGTTAAGGTTAAAGGTCATTTTGTGAAACAAGTTTTGCATTATCATGTTTTCTCTAAACAAAAGTTCTATTCATCTTGACAGCCAAAAACAATGATCAATGAGCTCTGTAGTAACCAGTTATATCTAAGCTCACTGCTCACAGTCATAAACCACACTTGTGCCATTTTGCTTATATGTAAAGCAATCACATATTTAAAATTCTATTGTTTAACACCCCAGTGTTTTTTTTTCTAAGGCACGTTTATAAAAGCTACTTAAATGTCCCAATTGAACTAAGGCCTAATCCTGGCTTAATCTAAGCCCTGTCTGTGAAACCAGGCCTAAATCATTTAGCAGATGCTTTTCAAGGTGACTTAGAAATCACACAATATTCAACAGGTGTGTAGCTTGCCATACTGTACAGATGTGCATTTTTTAAAATTAATTTAGCACTTTTGAATAAGCAGTAAAAGAAACAAAATTTGTAATCGACTAATTATAGTACATATATTGAAAGTTAAATGTTAAACGTTTAAGATAGCACACTAAAAAAATAAATAAAAACTTGATATTGAAATCTGCTTTTGTGCTTTTTTGTTTTGTTTTGTTTTGTTATCTAGTCTGTAATTTGGTAGAAATTGTATTTCCTGTTCCTTTTCCTGTTTCCCCTTTGTGATTTCCTGATTGTTCCCACCGGTGTCTTGTTAGCCTTTGTATTTACAGCCCTCTTGTTTCCCTACACCTTGTTGAGTTTTGTTTGAGTTTTTTCACTGTCAGTGAGTTTTTATTATCATGGTTCAGGTTCATAGTTCAAGTGTAGTCTAAGTTTGGTTCTGTTTATTTTGTATCTCTGTCACTATCTGTAAAATGAACTGCACTTGGGTTTAGTTTTGTTTTACAGTCAGAGGATTGTGTGATGGTTGCTCACATTTTAAAACACAGCAGACTTGTTCAAAAATATTACACCCCAAGAAATACATTATTGATTCAAAAAAATCTTATCAAGATTGATATATTTAATTGATATGTAGTGCAAATGTAATATTTAAAGCTACACTGTGTGATTTTTACCCCCATCTAGCGGTGAAATTGTATATGACTACCCAGTGAATATTAGTTTCTGTTCCTCTCAATTCCGAGAGCGTTTTAACTCCTACGGTGGCCGTATTATTCCAAGATTAACATGGCTTCCAGTTATCGACTTCGTCCATGACAATAATAAACAATACGTCTAAAATGAATAAAACTACAGGACAGATGTCAGGAGGTAAACGTCACCCTTGGAATCGGCTATCCCAGCATAATCAGATTAGGCTAACGTTACAATGTGTACAAAGTAAAAGCAATTAAAAATAACTAAAATTTACAGTGTCCTATTTTTATATAGCTTAAAAAATTGCGCCTTTAAAACTATTCATCACCTGTGATCCGTCGCAACACAGATTTATGTTACAAGGTAAACAATACTTTTTCACCATTGACGCGAGGATGAAGTTATTCTAGAGGTCGTTCTGGCGTTATGCACAACCATGCTATGGTTAGACAAGCAACTATAAAACTTCGAATTTACACAAATGAATTACAACAGGCTGAATTACCTGTCGAGAAGAAAGCAGGCAACCTCGGCGTCCGTTTTAAAATCTTTTCTCCTCATGAGCTCTTTCCATCTGGGAAAAATGTTACTCCAATATTGACTATGGTCTTGCTGATTTGTCTGTCGCGTTGACGTTTTAATTCTCTCTTTCAAATGTGAATACGCACGCACGCACACGCACACACACACACACACACACACACACACACACACACACACACACCACACACTATCTTTCAAATCTGCCGGCACTCGCGAGCTTGCGAGTAATCTCCCCCTCGCATTCGTCACGGTGTCACTGAGTGAAAAACGCAAAAGGCGAAGCTTGAATTTACAGGCATGTCCCTCTTTGGCTAATGTAGTTTCAAGATGGAGGGGCAACATGGCGACCGGCATACGAACCCCTCACCCGTATGTACTTTCAATGGCAGATTATAAACTTAAGAGAATACTTTATTACTTGAAAGAAGTAAATATACATTAATGAGCACATATATTTTTGAAAGAACTAAGTGTTTTTTGCTAAGAATCAACTAAAAAAGTTACACAGTGTAGCTTTAAGGTTTTTGTCATTTGACTTTCATTAGTAATTTGAAGAAAAACATCTTATATTTTAGATTAAACATCCTGAAGTTTAATTACAAAAAACAACATCATAGTGTACACATAATACAATACAGAGTGAAAAAAAAGTTCACAAAAAGTGAATCTAAATTTTGAAAGCTTATATGTGAAATTTAAAAAAATAGTGAAAAACTGTATAATTTTCCTGAGGTACATACTGTTTCACTAAATAAGAGTAAAAACATTAATACAAAACTCAAATCAGTCAATACAAAATGCCAACTGTCCTTTTGAGCAACTACATAAATGGTTTTACATTTGCAACTCCACACTGTCATATAGTAAATTTAAAATGAATGCTATTTCCCTGTAGGGGAAAAAAGGATATATTTACAGATATTTTGTGGTCTTGAGGAATATCATTCACTAAATATGGCGAGTATCGCATCACTTTGAAGACATCTCTACAGCAGGGGGGTCGTCAGTACCGTTGACCTCATAGTCTGTGTTTGGGCCGGAGACCAGCACTCTCATGCGCTCAGGGAAGTCGTCCAGTTTAGGGAAGAGCAGAAAGTCATAGACCAGCGCGGCTGCCACACCTCCACACATAGGGCCGACCCAGTACACCTGAAAACAGTGTAGAAATCATTTCAAACATCCTTTAGGAACAGTATAAAAATATTTGCGTTTATGGAAGGACATCTCATGGTAATATCATATAAACAACATCTGAGGGTGCATGCCAGTGCTACGCTTTTTCTGATTTGTTGTCAATGCTAGAGATTGGTTGCATATCCTTGTTATTTTGGTTCCCAAATATGACTCAAGTTCTACTCAAATGTAAGTATGCAGTGTAATCAGTAGTGCAGCCTGAATCATAATTATACACTGTTTGTTCATTGGCCAGAGGAGAACTGAGCGACTGAGTCTGGTTTCTCCCAAGGTTTTTTCCTCCATTCTGTCACCGTTTGGAGTTTTGGTTCCTTGCCACTGTCGCCTCTGGCTTGCTTAGTTGAGGAAACTTAATATTCAACAATATTATTGATCTGACTGCACTGACACTGTTGTATGAGAACTGAAGTGAGCTGGACGATGACATCTTTTTTGTAGAAGTGCTTTATAGATGAAATGAACTAATTTAATAATTGATGATCTTTACAGTGGAACTGAATCAACACTGAACTAACTTCAGCTGAACAACAGCCGAAATGCATCGTTCTCATGCTATCTCTGTAAAGCTGCATTGAAACAATCTGTAATGTATGAAGCGCTATATAAATAAAGGTGACTTGACTTGACTTTGTACTCAGATTTTCTTAATAGCACATCTCTTCTCAACAAGCCACAAATTTTAAGGTATCATTCATGTCCGTACCAAACATACTTCAGGTAAGCGGTTTGTTATCACTAACCCTAGGAAGCACATACACATCTGATAAACATCTTAAAAGACATTTCTATTCAACATTATATAGCAAATGAGCAAACTCTCTACATCTGAGGTAAAATACCGGATGAAAACATGCACTTTAAATAGTCATCTCTGCCATGAACATGTGCTATCTGCGACCCTGAGTACACTAAGAAACCTTTAGCAAACA
This sequence comes from Squalius cephalus, assembly GCF_949319135.1. Taxonomy (NCBI): domain Eukaryota; kingdom Metazoa; phylum Chordata; class Actinopteri; order Cypriniformes; family Leuciscidae; genus Squalius; species Squalius cephalus. The sequence continues at coordinate 12,186,979 of NC_137128.1, read as the reverse complement.
ATACACAAACATGACTAAGTTAAAACTAAGTTAACTATAGATTATTCTTGACTAGGCATTCATCTAAAACAATATCATTGTTACTCATTAACTATAAAAGTTCAACATTAGCTGATTCTCTCTTCTGATAAGATCCTGAAAGGTTTACAATTAACATCTGCATTCTCTAGATGTGTTCAGATAGCATGTATTAATTTGCAAAGGTGAGAACAGAAATGTAATTTTACCCAGTGGTTGGTAAAATCTCTCAGAATTACGGCCGGACCAAAGGATCGAGCTGGATTGATTCCACATCCCGTGAAACTGATCTACACAAAGACAAACAAAAGAGGATGGAGACAATGTTGGGGGTCATGGGAGATGGAGCGCAATTTTTTTGCATTGGTTGGGCTACTTTATTTTCATTTTTCCTAAAGCAGAAACTGATTTACATAGCTAAACATTGCTCTGTTTGTGTGATGTTGCTTTATATATTCATATGGTAACCCTGGCAATATTTACAACAGTTACAGGAATGCTCATGCAAAGAAAAAGTAGCAGTATATGTCTGAATGCTGATTACTCACGGCTGTCAAATGTCCCAGGCAAACGCTGAGGCCGATGGCCAGAGGGGCGGAGCCTGACACATCCCGCCTTCTTTTGTCTGTGGTTGCTAAGACACACAACACTAGCTGGAAGGTAGCGAAGAGTTCAATACCAACACCTTGACCTGCAGAGATATCGCTGTTGATCTGTAGTAAAAAAAAATTATATATATACATAAATAAATATATATATATTTTTTATAAAATAATATAATGATATATATATATATATATATATATATATATATATATATATATATATATATATATATATAGTATTTATGTAGTAAAAGTTTATTTGAATGCATCACAACATCACAACTATAGTAGTCAACATTTGAAGTGGATCAAAAAAGTTCATCAAAGTTGTCCTAAGACAAGACCGGGTATTGTTCAGATTTCATGTATAACTTTGATGAGAGGTTATGATCCACTTCAAATGTTGACTACTGTATATATATATATATATATATATATATATAGAACCTTAAAACAGAAGAAACACTCATTTGAGACTCTCAAAATGAGACTCATTTTATGATGTATAAGCAAGATGTAATTAAGTTAGAAATAGTTTTTAGGTCAGAGGACAGCGCTCTGATGTCACTCAGCAATAACAACATGACATTGACAGCCAGCAGCTTTAGCAAAGCAAATAAGTACTTTACGCCTTCTTGAAATGTTCAGAAAGTATATTCACTAGAAAGAACACTGCCTCTGAACAGGCATGATAAGTTTATCATCAGATCTTGTCTGCCCACACGCCCATTCATAGTGACGGATTCTAACGTGTGGGTTTCTCTGTTTACAGACTGTTATTAAGTACATTTCTAATATTTTAATATATACTGTAATTTAAACCAGAGTAGTAAATTACTTTCAGTATACAGAATTTTTTTTTGTTTTTTTTTGTTATTCGAACCTTAAAATGACTTCTGTTGGATTAACCCATAATGATTTGTTCATAATATTGACTTGACTTAAAATAGTAAAAACCAAATTTAGGTAACACTATATTTACAGTGTCATTGTTACAAATGTTACATGTACTTACCATAGCAATAACAGTAAATTATGCATTTACAAGTTACAAATAGTTACAAGGAAAGAAAGACACATTTTGAATTTTGGGCAACACTTTATTTTACAGTGTCCTTGTTACATATGTTACATGTACTTACCATAGCAATAACAGTAAATGTTAGGGTTAGGGTTTGGTTGAGGATCAGTTGCATGTAATTATGCATAATTTACTGTTATTACTATGGTAAGTACATGTAATATGTAACAAGGACACTCTAAAATAAAGTGTTACCCAAAATTCAAAATGTGTCCTTCTTTCCTTGTAACTATTTATTAATCCATGAAATTAAAACAAATTGAATCCATTTCTAGACTTGGCTTATTCCAGTAAAGACAGTTCAAAGTTGTAAGTGAACTGAACAGGGACTAAGAGAAGAACAGGTGACTTAGCAGAGATAAGAAGGATCCGCTCACTCACCGTGTTCAGCCCCAGGGTGTCCCCTTTCGTGACGCCATACACGATGCCACTCGCCAACGCTGCACCGAACATCTGGGCCACGATATACATCACAGCCTTCAGCAAGCTGATCTGACAGCTGGCCAGCAAGCCCAGCGTCACAGCTGGATTCAGGTGAGCTCCACTGATGTGACCGAGGCTTTGGGCAAGAGTGGCAATGGACAATCCGAATGCAAGTGCCACCTTGACCTCCTGATCTGGTTTGTCACTGTTGGTGTTTCCAACTGCAGCTGTAATGCTCAGGAAGATGAAGAGGGTCATGCCGACCAGCTCAGCCAAAACAGCCCTCCAGAACGCCTTGCTCTTTAGCTCCTTCATGACTGGCAGCTCTGGGCACTCTCAGCTGTGTGAGGGAGAGGATTTCTGAGGGCACTAAGTACGTTTCTCTGCCAAAAGAAAGTATTTATAGGGCAGGTCCTGCTAATGAAACAGGAGGCGGGTTTAAGCTTCAGGAGCAGAAAGAGTGAGTGAGAGAGAAGAAAAAAGGCAGGCGAAATTAATGAGACATCTTTAGTTTTAACTGAGAAACCCTGCTTCTTAACTCTCGTTTCATTGACACTTTAAGTATCTCAGAGAAGTGCAAGATCTGAGCTTATTTAAACATCAATTTCCAGTTGATTTGAGTGCTATGAGCAGCTAAACTATAAAAATAATATTAGTAATTTCATCAAAACTATATTTGGAAATTATGTATTACAGATTACAAATCTGGATAGTGCATACTGAATTTTCAAGACCATGAGAAACATAAATTCATTCAGATGTGACCACACTTTTGGCTGAGCAGTTTTTCCTAGTCAAAGAAATACTGTATGTAATTTTCAGTAGTGGGATGTGTGTGTTGGGTTTTCATGTTTTATGGGAACTTTCCATAGATATGATGGTTTTATACTGTACAAACTTTATATTATACTGTATATATATATATATATATATATATATACAGTACTGTGCAAAAGTCTTAGGCACGCTAGTATTTTTGCCCCAAAGAAATATTTTTAAGTGAGTTATTTATATCTTTTGCTGTAGAGTGTCAGTAGGAAATATCCAATCAGATCTCACAGCAATTCGTACGCATTTTATGAGGTTGCTAACCTCTGACCCCGCCCCTAAACCTACCCAACACTGGGGTTTAGACAAAGCGTACGAATTCGTATAAGTGAGCCGTGATGAAAAAAAAAAAAAAAAGTATACTTGCAGCCAGACTAATTATCAGTATACTTCAAGTGTGTTAATGATTAGTTAACTTGAAGTGTGCTATTTTGAAACAACTAAAAGTATAAATTGGACCAACTTCAAGTATACTTATGGCTCGTTTCCACTGAGCGGTATGGTACAGTACAGTACAGTACAGTACAGTACGGTACGGTTCGGGTCGGTAAACCATGAATTGGCTAGCGTTTTCACTGCCAACAGTACCCTTCCTTGATAGGCGTGGTGTAGCCTATGCTGGAAAGAAGTGATCGACGTCATTTTCGCGCGAAGAAGAAAGCAACATAAACAACATTGGATGACATACAGCAGATCTTGTTCTTGCTTCTCTGCGTGTTTGTCACAAGTAGCCAAGCGCCGACATTAGGCGTTTCTCAATAGCAAGTGCGCAAAGTTCGGACTTGCCAAGTCCGACTCAGGAGAATGACTCCTGAGGACGCGAGTCCGGTAATTCTGCATCATTCAGCTCGCTCTGCTACTCTGGTTATCTCAGTCTGTATGTATATTTTAGGCAACAATAAAACGAAATATGTTATAAAACACTATACTGCCTCTTTTCGTTTTCATTTAAAGAAATCTTAAACATTATAGCCACACAAATGTGGTTCAGGCAACGCGTATTGATTAGCCTATATTCACTGCATGTAACGTTAGTGTCAGGTTGGGGGTGAAGGAAGAAGCGAGGACTCAGGTGCAGAATTGATGGGCTTTATTTTAAAAATAAAATAAAACAGGAACAAACAAAAACTACCCCGAAGGGGAAAACAAGACAGACTTGACTTTGACTCGGCTTGACTTGACTTGACGGCAGGGAAACACACAGTGTAGATACGACAACGAACCAGCACAGGACTGCAAACACAAGGAGAATAAATAGAGAGAGCAAACAAAGCAGGTAACGAGGGAGGACAGGTGGGGAAAATGAATCAATAATCAGGTAACAAGGTGGGCGGGGTTAGACAATTGACAGGAGAGCACATGGCACAAGGAAACACATGACAAGCCATGTGCTCACAACAAACAGGACTAGAACACAAAACGAGACATGAACACGCAGCTAGTGAAAACTCATAAGCCACGTGTTCACACAAAACATAACATGAAAGCACACAGCCAGTGAAAAACTAGCTGTGTGCTACACAGCACAAGACAAGAAAAAACACGCAGACAGAAGAGCGCGCGGCTCGAGCGAACTCGAAACCGCGCGCGCTCACATGACAAGACAGAGCGCACGAGAACGAGCGAAAGCTCATTCCGTGCGCTCACAAAAGAAAACAAACACGCGGAGCATTGATGTCCGAATCCCGACACAGAACCGAAATCTAACTAGACAGACATGTCGGGATCCAAACACCATGCCCCGCACATATAACAAGGCACATAGACAAGTGAGTGCACGGCCCGAGCGCGCTCGGAACCGCACACTCACACAGAGACGAGACAAAACAGGGAGTGTCAGAGCTCTGTCACAAAACCAAGAAATTAACTAGACCGAAGTGACAGAACCCTGACACTACCCCTCCTCCAAGGGACGCCACCTGGCGTCCCAAAGCGGGACATCAAAAACAAGACAGGAACATGACAAGACAACTCACCAACAGACAATACAAGACAGGCAGATCAAGACACAGAGACAAAGTGGGGAGGGAGGGAGGGAGCCAAGTCAGAGCCAGCAGGAACATCCACAAAGTCAAAAAGAGGGACCAGGGAGGGACGGGCGGGTTGAGCCAGGAAGGCTCAGGCAGATCTGGGGTCATGGCAGAAGACCAGGGTGGAACCGGAGGGACAGACCAGGGAGATTCCGGCGGGTCTGGAATCCTGGCTGAGGGCCAGGGCGGTGCTGGGGGAACTGACCAGGGAGACTCCGGCGGGTCTGGAATCCTGGCTGAGGGCCAGGGTGGTGCCGGAGGGACTGACCAGGGAGAATCCGGCGGGACAGGAGTCCCAGCTGAGAGCCAGGACAGTACAGGGGCCTTGGGTGGCGTCGACAGGGCAGGTTGCAAGGGCAGATCCATCAGGGCAGGCGGAGCAGACTGGCCAGACTTGGGAAAGACAGGGATTATAGTGAGGAAGGGAAATCCTACAAATATCACTGCTCCAACGGATGCACAGTGGGCATAGGACAGACGGTTCTCTGGGACGGCCTCCGGGCTGGCTGCGGGCTCTGGGACGGCCTCCGGGCCGGCTGCGGGCTCTGGGACGGCCTCCGGGCCGGCTGCGGGCTCCAGGCCGGCTGCGGGCTCTGGGACGGCCTCCGGGCTGGCTGCGGGCTCTGGGACGGCCTCCGGGCTGGCTGCGGGCTCTGGGACGGCCTCCGGGCTGGCTGCGGGCTCTGGGACGGCCTCCGGGCTGGCTGCGGGCTCTGGGACGGCCTCCGGGAGCTTGTCCGAAACCGGCATGACAGGGAGCATGGGTGGCGCCGGCAGGGCAAGGAGCTTGGGTGGCGCCGGCAGGGCAAGGAGCTTGGGTGGCGCCGACAGGGCAAGGAGCTTGGGGGGCGCCGGCAGGGCAAGGAGCTTGGGGGGCGCCGGCAGGGCAAGGAGCTTGGGTGGCGCCAGCAGAGCAAGGACCCTGGGTGGCGCCGGCAGGGCAAGGAGCCTGGGTGGCGCCGGCAGGGCAAGGAGCCTGGGAATGGCCTCTGGACCCGCAGCAGGCTCTGGGACAACCTCTTGGTCCTGGGGTATGGAGGAAGCCTTCCTCCTTCTCCTCCTCCGTTTCCGAGAGCGAGGTGGTGCTGCAGTCTCTTGGACCTCCACAGGGGGCGCTGCAGCCTCTTGGACCACCAGTGAGGGCGCTGCAGCCTCTTGGACCGCCAGTGGAGGCGCTGCAGCCTCTTGGACCGCCAGTGGGGGCGCTGCAGCCTCTTGGACCGCCAGTGGGGGCGCTGCAGCCTCTTCAGCCGCCAGTGGGGGCGCTGCAGCCTCTTCAGCCGCCAGTGGGGGCGCTGCAGCCTCTTCAGCCGCCAGTGGGTAGGAGGCAGAACTGTTCTTCCTCCCTCTCCCCGAAGGGGTCATCGGAGGACTGGGGACCTGGCAGTTTGTGAGGTGAATAGGAGCGCGCGCTCGGAACCGCACACTCACACAGAGACGAGACAAAACAGGGAGTGTCAGAGCTCTGTCACAAAACCAAGAAATTAACTAGACCGAAGTGACAGAACCCTGACAGTTAGCCTATTTATAACAAAACAAAATATAAAACACAACCCTACCGGTTTTCGTTTAAATATAATATAAAAATATTAAACATTTTAATATGGTCCAGGCAATATGTGCATTTGTACTAAACAACAGATGCTGCAGTAAACATTACAGTGATCATCTTCACTGTAATAAAACTTAAAATGACAAAAACTCAACCCAGTCTCTTTTTGTTAAATTTCAGTTTTATCAATATTAGCCATTATAAAAGTATAAGTAAAAGGTACAAGAAGCTATACAATAAGACATAAAGCAAACAATTCAGTCAAACATACATAGTCAGCGCTCTAGTCTAACCATACAATGGTAACTTAGCCCTCAGCCAAAACGATTGGCCAGGGAACAAATTATAGATTCACGAGACCAAATATCGCCCGTTAAATATACACAAGACGAATTATAACTCATGTTTAACCACTACAGAGACATCAGACTCAATGGCAAACGTCAGAACGACTAGCCGAGGAAAGGCTGTTCCAGGCGGGGTACATGAGTGCCGAGCGCCCGGTGATCGCCTGGATCTCACAACCTGGATCAAATTTTCATAAATCTGTATAAAAACCCACAGATTTGAGCTTTAAACAACTACATTCTCGCCTGAAAAACTCTTAAAACTACATTTCGTGACACAAAAACAGTAGTATTATATTTCAACTGCATATTAAAAAATGGCGTTTCTCATGTTGTTATTCCACTTGTAGCACGCGCAAGTGACGACCAATCAACGTTCTGCAGTGAGTCTAGCTCCACCCTTTAGTACCGTACCACTGTGCTAGGTACCCCAACGGAAGGGTACCTAAAAAGTGGTACGGTACGGTTCGGCATTTTGGTACCATTCACAACTTTTGACAGTGGAAAAGGAAATAATTGCGTACCGTACCGCTCAGTGGAAACGAGCCATTAGTATACTCTAAGTATATGTGTCACGGAGTCACCAGATCAGCACGCTCCGCCCACTCCTTCACTCTCCCCGGAATTCTGATTCACTGCACCTGCACATCATCAACAGCACACACTATAAAGATACACTTCTCCTTCACCTCCTTGTCTGGTCTCGTCCTTACGTACACTTACAGACTCTGATACCTACCCATGATTACCTGCCTCAAAGATTCCTTTACCGAACTCCATCTTCAATCTGTCATCTGTCTTCCGCCTTCAGTCTGCCTCATCCTCTTCGACGATCTACAATCAAGTAACCTAGATTATTCACTCAGCTAAGTTCATCATTCAACTCTGATTCTCTGCTACATACTCACCAGTCTCCATTGCTGTCCCACTCCGTGCCTCTGCTTAATAAAGACCTTGTTTATATCACTTACCTGTCTGCTTCTTTCTGTTTCGTGACAGAAGACCAGACCATATACAGAGCCCCATGGAAACTGCAGGGGATCGTCCCATCGATCCGTTTGCAGATCTGGTTCACGCAGTTCGTCTTTCCCTTCAACCTTCTACGTCTGACAACCCACCTGCCATTCCCGCTGATATGACTCAAGCCGCACGTCAGTCACTCCTGCACTCAGCATCTGCTGCCTTGTCTGCTGCCTCTGTGAGTCCCATGGCCTGACCTGCGACATTTACCGGATTTCAGCGAGTTCCTTCTACAATGCTCCCTGTATTTTGAGATGCAGTCTCACCAGTTCACCACCGATCGCGCCAGGGTAGCATTTGTCATCTCGCTGCTGTCTGGACGCGACCTACAGTGGGCTCAATCACTGTGGCAATCCAATGCCCCAATCGTCACTTCACTCTCAGCTTTCCTCAGTCACTTTAAATAAGTGTTTGGACAAACCGCCTCGGAACTATCTGTTCACGACCAATTATTCAACTTATGCCAAGCCAATAATTCTGTCAGTGCCTATGCTCTCCAGTTCTGCACTCTACCTGCCGCTAATGGCTGGAATGAGACTGCATTGCTCACACTTTCCGACAAGGACTCAACACCGATATCCGTCAACTGATGGTTGTTTATACGCATACCTAACGCATGCGGAGCGTCAGAGAAGAATTCTCGAAGTGGAAGACTGCCTTCGTTACTCCGTCAGGTCACTGCGAATATCGGGTCATGCCATATGGCCTGTCCAACTCACCTTCTGTCTTCCAGGGCTATATTAATGAGGTGTTCCGGGAATTCCTCCAACGATTTGTCGTGGTCTATATAGACGACATCCTCATCTATTCCCGGAACCTGGCCGAACATCGCCTTCACGTGATGCAGGTTCTCGAGAAGCTCCGCCATCACCATCTCTACCTTAAGCTGGAGAAGTGCGAGTTCCATACCACCTCCATACACTTCCTGGGGTATGTCATCGATCAACGTGGCATCCAGATGGACCAGAGGAAGGTGGATGCCATCCGGAACTGGCCTCAACCCACTACCATCAAGGAGCTCCAGTGCTTCCTAGGATTCGCAAACTTCTACAGATGGTTTATTCACAACTATAGCCTACTCAGTTCACCTCTGACCTCTTCATTCAAGGGCCGGTCCAAGTCTCTGTTCTTAACCCGTCAGCATCTGAAGCATTTCAACAACTCAAGTAGGCCTTCCAAACCGCTCCGATCCTGGTCCACTCAGATCCAAATCTCCCGTTCGTCGTTGAGGTTGACGCCTCCTCTACTGGGGTCGGAGTGGTCCTCTCTCAGCGGTAGGGTGATTCTCCAAGACTCCATCCATGTGCCTTCTATTCCAAGAAGCTAACCCTGGCGGAGCAGAACTACGACATTGGTAATTGTGAGCTGCTCGCCATCAAGCTAGCTCTGGAGGAGTGGAGACACTGGCTGGAGGGAGCACATCACCGATTCGAGGTCATCACGGATCATCGTAATCTCGAATATTTGCTGGAAGCTAAGAGACTGAACCCACGTCAAGCCCGGTGGTCTTTATTTTTCACCAGGTTTGATTTCACCGTCTTATATCGACCTGGGGATAAGAATTGTATGCCTTATCACATCTTCATCAACCTAATCCTGAAGATGCTTCTCACGAACCTATTCTCCCTCCAGCCATGATTGTCAGTCCTATCCAATGGACCATCGATGAGCAAATTACCCAGGCTACTCGCTCCAACCCTGCTCCGCCAGGAGGTCCAGAAGGGCTCCTCTACATTCCACCAACCTGTCGCCTGGCCCTTCTGGACTCAGCTCATACATCTCCAGGCTCTGTACACCCAGGTAGCCGACATACCCTCTCGCTCCTACGTCAACGTTACTGGTGGCCCACCATGACTCAGGATATCTCCCGGTACATTAATGGATGTTCAGTCTGTGCCGTTCCCAACACTCCCCTGAAACTTCCTGAAGGAAAGCTGGTTCCCCTGCCTATTTAACATCGTCCTTATCCCCATCTGGGCATCGACTTTATGACTGATCTTTCACCATCAACTAACCACACCTGTATATTCGTCATTGTGGATCGCTTCTCAAAGGCATGTAAGTGGATTCTCCTCAAGGGATTGCCTATGGCCTTCGAAGCGGCCAAAGCATTATTCCAGAATGTTGCCTTCCCGAAGACATTGTATCAGACCGGGGTCCCCAATTTATCTCTCGGGTCTGGCAGGCCTTCTTCAAGCTCCTCGGAGTATCCGTAAGTCTCTCCTCCGGTTACCATCCTCAAACTAACAACCAGACTAAGTGGAAGATCCAGGAAATCGGGATATAACTGAGGTCCTACTGCCATCAGAACCAGGACAGCTGGAGCCAATTCCTCCCATGGGCAGAGTATGCCCAGAACTCCTTATGACAATCCACCATAGGGCTCACCCATTTCCAATGTATCCTGGGATACCAACCTCTGTTATTCCCCTGGTTGGGTGAGCCCTCAGAGGTTCCAGCTGTCAACCAGTGGTTCGAGCAGAGCGAGAGGGTTTGGGACTCAGCTCATGTGCATCTCCAACAGGCAGTGTGGAGACACAAGAGACAAGCGGACACCCATAGAACATCTACCCCTCGTTACCAACCAGACCAGAAGGTGTGGCTCTCGACACGGGACATCCGTGTCCCCGGTACATAGGTCCATTCACTGAGCAGAGGCAGCTCAACGAGGTCACCGGCAGGCTAAACCTTCCACCTCACTACAGAATCTCACCATCTTTCCACATGTCACTCCTTAAACCTCACTCTAAACCCATGTTTTCTCCTCCCACAGAATCTGGTGGCGATGAGGTACCTCCTCCTCCCAAAATCGCAGAAGATGAAGCCATCTACCGGGTCCGAGCTATCCTAGACTCGTGACGACGGGGTCCTAGGCGGGAATACCTCATTGACTGGGAGGATTACCATCCTCACACAATACCATACTGAACACCCAGATCAACCGGCTCCCAGGGGTTGAGGTAGACCCCGTCGTCGTCGTTCTATCCAGCATTCAGGGGCCGCCTGTGGAGGAGGGGGTACTGTCACGGAGTCACCAGATCAGCACACTTCTCCTTCACCTCCTTGTCTGGTCTTGTCCTTACGTACACTTACAGACTCTGATACCTACCCATGATTACCTGCCTCAAAGATTCCTTTACCGAACTCCATCTTCAATCATCTGTCATCTGTCTTCCGCCTTCAGTCTGCCTCATCCTCTTCGATGATCTACAATCAAGTAACCTAGATTATTCACTCAGCTAAATTCATCATTCAACTCTGATTCTCTGCTACATACTCACCAGTCTCCATTGCTGTCTCACTCCGTGCCTCTGCTCAATAAAGACCTTGTTTATATCACTTACCTGTTTGCTTCCTTCTGTTTTGTGACAATATGCCTGTGTAGGGACTAATTACATGTTTGATTAGTGATATTAAAGTGTACTTTATTTGTGTTACAATTACATTACAAATTCATTACGAGTGTCTTCGAAACATTCAAGCAATATACCATAATTGTATTTATATATTTTTTCTATTTTTATTAAAAATATATATCTATTTTTGGCGTTTTTGCCTTTTATTAGTATAGGACAGTAGCTAGACAGGAAGTGAGGGAGGAGCGATGGGATCAGGAAAGGTCCAGGAGCCGGGACTCGAACTCGGGTCTCCCGAAGCACATGCCGGCGCACTTGTCCACGAAGGTGGTGTGATATATTTGAGTAAAAAGTAGAGGCTCATTAATACCTTTTGAGGCTAAAAGTAGAGGCTCATTCCAAATACTACGAATTGCATACTTTGTCTTCAATAACAAATGTACATTATTAGACAAATAAAACTTAGCTATACTTTGTACAAAATACTATAGTGTATTTTGAAAGTATACTTTCAATGCATTGTTACAATGATCATTTCTAGCACACAGTTAAAATATACCTAAAATATATTTTTAATAAAGTGCAAATAAATACAAACCTGAATTTTCACTTCAAGTATATTTTTAGAAAATATATTTTTAGAAAATATACTAAAGTACAATTATTTTAAAGTGTGTTCAAAGTTGTATTGTGAAAATAGGTAAAAGCATGATGCTAATATACTTATATATTTAAAGATAGTACTATTTTTGTTAGTATATTTGCAATGTACTATTGAAAAAGGGAATATATTTCAAATACAATAAAGTATGCCCTTTTTTCACTAGGGGGGTCGTCCGAATTCATACGAATTAGCCACCTCATACTCACTCGTACAAATTCCTACGAATTGGTTGTGAGATAGCGTTGGAAATATCAGTTTACATTTCCAAATATTAATTTAGCCATTAATTGTAATAATCCAGTGAGATTTTTATATGCACAAGGAGTCTGACACCAGCTGGTATATGATCCACACAGAGATCTGATCTCACCATCATCGAGTCCATCTGGGATCACATGAAGAAACAGAAAAAACTGAGACAGACTGAATCCAGAAAAACTGCGTCTCCGAGACGCTTGAAGAAACCAACCTGCAAAGCTACCTGAAAACTATGTGCAAGTGTACCTGGACAACAGCTGTTGTAAACACAAAGGGTGTTCACACCAAATAATGATTTGATTTAGTTAATATAAGTTAATTGATAAACAAAATCTATTTGTGACATTATTTCTGAAAGCATCCTCACTTTACAGCATTTTTACACAAATGCCTAAAAAGCTTTGCAGGAAGTTTTCTTCAAGCATCTTGGAGATGTTTCCGCAGTTCTTCTGGATTTAGTCTGTCTCAGTTTTTTCTGTTTCTTCATGTAAGCACAAACAGACTCGATGATGGTGAGATCAGATCTCTGTGTGGATCATATAACAGTTGTTGTCAGTCTCCTTGTGCATACAAAAATCTCACTGGATTATTACAATTAATGGTAAAATTAATGTTTGAGAATGTAAACTGATATTTCCTACTGACACACTATAGCAAAATATACAAATAACAGGTTTAAAACTATTTTTGGGGGCGAAAATACTAGCGTGCCTAAGACTTTTGTACAGTACTGTATATATATCCTCTTTCCTCATGGGGACCAAAAAATATCCCCACAAGGTCAAAGATTTCGGATATTGCATAACATAGGGTTTCCCCATAACATAGGGTTTACCAGGCCAGGCCAGGCCAAACACACACACACACACACACACACACACACACACACACACACACACACGCACACACACACACACACACACTTTTAACTCTCGATATACAGAATCCAAAACAATTAATTGGACTCATTTCAGATTCAAGACCCTTTTCTCGGAACTAACTGAGCTGTATTTTGCGATTACAGTGAGATTGTTTTTGGGCAAAACACAAAGTAAACTAATGACACAAAAATTTTAAAATTCGTGCTCCTTCTCCCACATATTGTATTACAGCTAACTGCACTCAACACATGGTTCTTATTGCCAAAATAAAGTCTTTAGAGGACATCTGCTATCAGTGATTTGAGGATTTATCATGGATCCTTCTGAAAATGAACTTGTGGTCACATAGATAAGGCACACACATGCACACATGTGTGTTTACATTTTTTTAGGGTTTCCTGCTGGCTAAGTCATTACGCTTACTATCTGTAAATTAGGATGCACCTATAGTTCTTGCTTAAATTTTTTTTTTTCTTGCCCTTTAAAATCATCCTTAACAGCATTTTAAATGTATTAAAAAGAAATTAGCTATATTTTATCAAAGCCAGGTGGTAATTTGTCTATGCGCAGATGAAGTGTAATTTTACACCCTTAAATACAGTTTTTTTTTTTTTTTGTTTTTTTTTTTTTTTTTACAAACAATGCCATGGTCTGGTTCTCTTTGGAAACATAGCTGGGAAAGATCAAGATTTGCAGAAGATAAACATGTAATCCAAGCGACTGACAGTGTACTGGTTTAGGATTAGATATGGCAGACAGAGAACTACTGATCTAGGGCCTGTGCCAATAAAGATATGCACCAATCATAAGTCACACATTATCTTTATCTTTTGTCATAATTATTTTCATATATAACCCTTTTCACTACTGTTTGTCTTGTTGAAATGAACCAATTTCAGGTTTATCTTTTCTTGTGAATTCGAATAAATACCCCTTGTTAATATCTTATTAGAAATACAATTCTTGACCTATTTTCAGTTTAAAATGCTTTAAAATGCTTGTCACAGATATTTTCAAATACCCAGTTAGAGTATTTACACGGCCACCGATAACTTACATGATGCATTTAGTGTCACCCTTTCAGATACGTGAAGCTTAAACAGGCTGACAAAAGATTCAAATTATTTTGTAGGTACTCAACAGTGTGTGTGTGTGTGTGTGTGTGTGTGTTTGTGTATGTGTAATCTGCGTATGTATATTGAGTATATATAAGTGTATTTTCAGAGTAAATTAGTTTTATTTCCTTAAAAACAAGGAATATATGGATAAAATTTGGTGGAATGTTGGGAGTATAAACACTTAATGATTAATAAGCATTAGCTCAAAAACCTTAGTAAAAACTCATTTCACTCCCTGTAAATGTATATGGAAGGGAATGACTCTTTTAATGTACTGTACAGGGCAGAAGTCAAAAGACTCTTAATAAATCTCATGTCCAGCCATCAGACAGACACTTGAGGCTCTTGAGGCTGTGTTCCATTAATGCAGTCTTCTTTTTTATGATGTGAGGGGCACAGCAGCGAACACTCAGAGCAATGCATGGTGTTACAAATTTCATAAATAGTACATTTTGAAAAAAAAGTTATGCTTCATTTTTTTTACATTAAATTTAAAGAATGCTTTCTTCATTAATAGGTTAAACAACATATATGCAATATCAAAATGTCAAATAGTGATCTCATTAATTGCATTATTGCATTTTGTTGAAAAGTAGAGCATTTCCTCTTATGAACAATCAAAGACAAATTCTTTGGATGCCCAATCCTGTTCCTGGAGATCTTCCTTCCTGCAGAGTTAATTTCCAACCATTTTTGTATTTACCAATTCTTCCTAAAGATCTTATTTAGCTGGTTTGGGTGTATTTTATAAGATTTGGAGTTTAACTTTGCAGGAAGGTAGATATCTAGCAACATAATTAGGCACCCCTGCTTTAGAAAGTATATATAGAAAACTTGAACAGGAGACAAGACAAGACAGCAACTTGTCTGGCTGTAGAATTGCATAGGCTACTTCCCTACTATATAGTAGAGGAAAAAACAGTATGTGTCAAAAGAAATATGCTATAGGCCCCAAAGTAGAAATTCAGTAGTAAAAAATACTGTGTTCACAGATGCACATGTTAAAAAACCTGTGATGACTGAAACAAAATTGAGTACACCTGTGATGCCCAATGTATGGTTATAAAATGACCTGTGAACGCCAACATTTGTGCATGTCTGCATCACAATGCCACATGGAAAAGAATAGACAGATAAATTGAAAGATCTGATCGTTGAGGCTTCACAAAGATAGAAAAGGATACAGGAAGATATGTGATTAACTAAAAATCTGTCAAAACACAGTTAGATGCAGAAGCAATCAGGAGGTATAAATGAGCCATAGCACCACTAATTTGAGGAGAAGTAGCCTCCTAAACTGATGCCACAGACAGCGTAACAAGTGAGTTTCTGTGACAGTGCAAAGGACAGAACCTCTATGGACAGTGTCCAAAAAAATGTTTGCGCCCTGACACAAAACTGCAAGATTAAGAACACGAAAAAAAGCCTGATGAATATTGGGAACACATTCTTTGGTCGGGTGGGCGTGTGGTGAGTGGGAACGCAAAAGATGTTGGGGAGATTACATTCATAGAAGGCACCATCAATGCCTGTGGTGGATATACCAAAATATTGGCTGACACGATGACTCCAGAAACTTGGCAGAATAGAATATTCAGGGCTGGGTTTCTGCATACAGTAGGTATTTTACTTGTGGCGCACAATAATGCTAAAACTCTGTAAAACTATTACTATATACATTTACAAGATTTAAAATAATGGGCAGAAACACCATGGGCCCTATCATAAGTGTTTATATAAATGTTTTTTGCTAGTTTCATTTTCATTTTCCCGTCCTGCGCCACGTTTAAATAGCAAATGCATTTGCGCCCATTTGTGCGCCCATGGGCTGCTGGTCTGAAAACGAGGTGTGTTCAGGCGCATTGTTGGCACGTTGCTATTTTGAGGCAACAGAAATAGACTGCGCCATTGACCAACTGAAACCTGGTCTAAAGTCAATGGCGCAATATATATATTTTTATTTAAAGGGCGGATTAGTAATATGCGCACAACGCGCGTTCACTCTGCTTATTACACACACAGGGACGCACAGCAGCATACAAACATGCCAAATATGAAAATATGAAATATGTCCGACAATCCTGGGTCAAAAAACTCCATTTAAGCTTGATTTTGGTAGAATGTTAATAATGTAACAAAACAAGCGAGTACCATATAACCATATATAAAACCACAATATCAACTTTTATACAACGTTTTATTTTTTTAATGAAAATTAGTGGTTTTAAACAGGTTTTTGTCTTTTGCCTATATCACAATATGAGGTAAATCTGGCACTGAGGATTTTCTAGTATAGCAATCCAAAGCACACTGTCAAAATCATGCAAAAGTTTGTAATGAAAAAAGTGAAAACTGTGGCCTGACGGAGTATGTCACCTGACCTTTGAGGTGTTTTAAAGATAAAGCTATGGCAGCACAACCCCTCCAGCAAAGAGCAGCTGAAAAATATCATCTCTGAAGAATGACAGAACATCCCTCCAGAAACACTCGTGTCCTCCATCAAAAATAAAGGTGGACATGTACTGAAAAAATTAATGATGTGAATCTTTGTAATGAAAGGCACACTGACTATGTGTGACTGTGTGTGTATTTTATGTTAAAAATGACTACTTTAATAAAAAGAAATACAGGAGACAAGACAGCAAATCTCCTAAGAGTTTGGCTTCTCAACTTATATGATAAGGGAGATTACATTTTACTATGACGTTTACCATGTAAACACAGGAGTGGGTGCCGAGCAGTGGGGTCAGATCACACACAGTCATTGGAATGTATAGCAGGCTGACACAAAACACACATGCACAAATCCAGGCATAGTAAGAAGATATAAGCCTGTACCAGCTAGTACCATACATACTCATACAAAGTATATGAGATAAGAGCTAAAGATAGGGTAGTGATTGTTGAGATGTAATTTATTAGCTGTATTAGCTTACATTAAATAAGAAGGTCAAAGATGTTTTTATAATGTCTTAAATGGAGTCCAATAAAATGGATGGGATTTGCTTCTAGATCAAAGGTCTTTTTTTATAGAGTCTAATATATACTGATCCACTATAGATGAAGAAATGTAAACTCATCACACAATAAGACCTGTCGCATAGACATAGTCCCTGGTTGATAGTACAGATCAAATAGTGAGAGCTCTGAGTAATCCAGCCACAAAACACTGTGTGACAGAAAAAAAAAAAAATTGGTTCACTAATTGCTCACATGTACCTAATTGCTTCATATCGCCGCCAGGCAGAGAGGAATGCCCAAACAAAGGCTGAGATCTCCGACAGCTATTGTTTCCATGGGAAATGAAGACTATCCATTGAGAGCTTCAAAGGAGGAGGTTTGAGAGGAAACCAGGGGGTGAGAAAAATAAGCATGTGAATTTCAAAGAAAAGAACTGAGAAATAAAGAAGCGGCAGATTCTCGATAAGCTTGATCTTATAATAATCTTATAAGGCACATTTTAAAGTAGACTGTACAATTTTGCACTTTCCAAAGAAAATGTGAGTGCTGCTATCTTTTGGTGGCGACCACAATTTAATAGGGTTTGGTCAAATCCTTAACCTTAAGTATGAGCATCAGTAATAGTAATGTCTAATAGTCCTGCCTTAACACAACCACACACTTTTGAATGAGTTTTACCTTTTGAATGAACTCTTGATAAAAATCAGGCCAGAGATAGCCGAAGAATGTGAGCTGTTTATAATAATGCCACTCCCTCATTGTTTAATGTCTGGAAGCTTTAGTGTTCCCGCCACAACTTTGTTTTGCTGTCCCTATCTCTCCAGGAACCCTACTCTCTCAAAAGGTCCCATTCAGCTCAGGATGACAGTAACATTAAAGTCCAAATCAGTCATGAGGGCTGTCTCTAATGAGCATGAACTTGGCTCACCACAGGAGCAAATCTTACTGCCAGAATCGTTATGTAATTCATTAGAAAATATGATACATTCATAAAGAATAAATTAAAACGTAACCTGAACTGACATCATGTCAACACAGCGAGTGGACAATGAAACAATGTCCACTGTTTAAAACTGTTTACGCTGAACTCTAGCATTCCAGTATTGCCGTGTTTTGTCACAGGCTCTCTAGGTATGACACCAAAATGATCAAATGGTCTTTGGAGTGGGACTGCTAGAAGCAGTGTTGGGGCTAGGGGCTGTCCTTTCCCATATGTTCCTGGGAGGAAACACACCCCATTTTCTAGATGGAAGATGCAACCCAAAAATAGAGCATCTTATAAGAATCAATTGTGATGACGGAAGAGTATCAAAATTTGGATGAAACTGCTTATCTCAATGGGCGTTGATTTAAAGGGTTAGTTTACTTCAGAATTAAAATTTCTTGATAATATACTCACCCCCACGTCATCCAAGATGTTCATGTCTTTCTTTCTTCAGTCGAAAAGAAATTAAGCTTTTTGAGGAAAACATTCCTGGATTTTTCTCCATATAGTGACTTCAGTGGGGTCCAACGGGTTGAGGGTCCAAATGTCAGTTTCAGTGCAGCTTCAAAGGGCTCTACACAATCCCAGCCGAGGAATAAAAGTCTTATCTAGCCAAACATTTGTGGTTAAAAAGTATATAAATGTTTATTTTTTTAGAAAATGAGCAATGGTTTCACTAGATAAGACTCTTATTCCTCGGCTGGGATCGTGTAGAGCCTTTGAAGCTGCACTGAAACTGACATTTCTTCAACCCGTTGGACCCCATTGTCCACTATATGAAGATAAATCCTGGAATGTTTTCCTCAAAAATTTCCTTAATTTCTTTTCGACTGAAGAAAGAAAGACATGAACGTAGAACTAATCCTTTAAAATGCTTGCTCATGGGTCATGGTTTAAGTTAAATCACCTGAGCCGCAAATGCCACATGAATATTTACTACTCTGACGTTGACAGAGGGTACCACAAGAATGCAGATAGACTCAAGCCTTTCAGTAGTGATTATCTTGCCATGCTAAACAGCCAAACATTGATGCTGAGAAATGCAGGTGGGGCATAAAGTTAATTTTGGAACATGATAACATCCAAGACAGTGTTTGGTCTTACCATCAGGGCCAGGAAACACTTAGCCAGCTGCAATGGTTTGAGCTTTATCGGGCTTTCCCGCTATGGCCTTGTTATTAGCCTGCTATACTGTAGGCAGTTTATCTTATGTGATCAGTACAGTAGGATATCCTGTTTTTGAATGAAATGTACTCAAATATGGAAAGAATAGATATTTTAGTGTCAGGTTTTTAAGTGTTTTCATGCTTGCTCCTTGTGCATACTATGATAATGCTAAGCTAATCATTTTTAAAATACAGCCGCCGTTTATATGTAGACATGCAGCTAACATGTCTAAAAACTGTTTGAAGGGGATTCATCATTAAACAATTTTAGCATTCTTGTCACTCAACAGCGTCATTAACTTCCAATGTGTTTGGTGTGCTAAGTTGCTGTAGCTACTATCTCTACAAAGCCAACAAACTGGAGATAGTTTTAGGGTGTTTGCCTCTCATTTTCT
This sequence comes from Squalius cephalus, assembly GCF_949319135.1. Lineage (NCBI taxonomy): Eukaryota > Metazoa > Chordata > Actinopteri > Cypriniformes > Leuciscidae > Squalius > Squalius cephalus. The sequence goes on along the minus strand of NC_137128.1, from coordinate 12,167,291 downwards.
AAGGAGTAGAAGTATGCGGATTCAACTTAGTGTCAGAAACAAACCACATCTATCCCTCCTGTGTGTGTGCTAAGTGATCAAACCACTTCTATTATTCATGAATTTAATCAAATATTTGTGAAACAACATTGCAAAGTTATTAAACACAGATATATTTTTTGACATGGAATACAAAAGCGAATGATTCGGCATTTATTTGTGCATTCAAATGTTTGTGTGTGTGTGTGTGTGTGTGTGTGTGTGTGTGTGTGTGTGTGTGTGTGCAAATGTTAACTGCAGTGTGCATTTGTGAGAACCTTTAAAACTGTAAACTCCATTAAACAGTGGTTCACCCAAAAATGAAGAAAAAAAAAAAATCGTATTATTTACTCACTCTCACCAATGTTTCAAAAATGTATGGAAATTTTATTCGATCGAAAACAAAGAGAAAATGTTAAATAAATGCACAAAAAAAAAAAAAAAACTGGTCAATCGTTACACGCCGTTACAATTAATGGGAACTAGAGCTTTCAAGCCTCAAAAGAATGCAATGCTTCAAAAACTAAAGCATAAAGTCATTATAAACTTGGTAAAACATATAACACTCATGCGCTATATTCCCAATATTCTCAACATGCCAATGCTGGCAATTATAACTTGATTATTTTCCTCTATGGATCACCATCTTACTGTGATGAAGGGGATTGAGTGCTCCAGTAACCCTGGGACCTGTGATGTCTGGAGAATTAGCTTCAATGTTGGTGAAAATGAAAAGATGGAGCTAATTCAGCGTCAGGTGTTTGGATGCTATAAGGACTGCACCTGTGTAAGCTGCAGAAACAAAAAAAGGATGTTTGATCCTTGATTTTATTTCATTCAGTTTATCTCTTTGTTTTGTTTGTTGAAGTAGTTTCACAACATCTCCACTGGACAGAGAGCTCTCGCCTCAAGACTCTAACCTAGATCAACTTGTGTTGCGTCATGTTCTTGGGGCATGAAACCAATTGTGTGAAGAAACAAACTGTTAAAAATGTAGTGAAATAATTAAAAGGATTTTAATCTTGATCAGAAGTTCTCCCTAGCTCTCAAAACTGTGTTTATCTCTGCAGGAGGAACGTTCCTGGCAGATGCTCAAGTTATTTATTAAAAATTACATTATCTTGTTTTCTTGGAATTTTAGCATTGCAACAACCAACATTTCACAATCATACTTACAAATGCACAAGATAATAGACAATAGGAAAGTAAATACACAAGTATGAAAAAGCATTAACAATTTACAATAAGGTTTCATTGTTAACATGAATTAATGTATTAACTAATATTAACTGACAATTATCAATAAATCTGTTACAGTATTTATTAATCTTTGTTAACATTAGTTAATACAAATACAACTTCATTTTTTATTAATGTGAGTTCACAGTGCATTAACTAATGTTAACAAATACAACTGTAATAGTATTTGTAACTGTTGGACATGGACATGTATAGTAACTGTTAATATAAATGTTGATAAAATATTTATAAGTGTAGAAGTATTGTTAATTCTTAGTCTATTTTAATTAATAACTAATGTTAACAAATTAAACCTTATTTTAAAGTGTTGCCAAAAAAGCTAATGCAAGCATGCTTAACAATGACATCTAACTGGGACCTATATTGGTTCATCGTAACACATATCAGCATCATACACATAATATTTGAAGCTCGATCTCTTTCTCAGAAGTTTCATGTCCCTTTTGTCCAATCTAGAGTGAGATGGTTTAATTTGCCCTTTGATATGTCAATACTGTCTGACAGCGAGTTACAGGCACTGGTCTGTGATGGCAAATGAGAACCGGGGTTTTTTTTTAATGAAAAACATATTTCTATAGATCTGCGTGCACCTTCTGAAGAGTCCAGTAATTATTTTATTGTAGAGCCAGAATCTGTTATCTTTACAGCAAAGTCAGTGGCATCTGGTTTTGTAGACAGTGTTTTGAAGATGCTTGTTGAACTCAGTTGTGCCCCTGCTCACTCATGCACTGGGTAATATTGACACCAGCATAGAAATATTCATTAATCTGCATTCCTCAAGCTGGCACTAGAGGAGTGGAGTGTCTTAGGGGTTCTGGTCACCTGTTTTAAGTAATCAACTTTGCCTTTACCATCACGTATTGTCCAGGGTCCAAAAACTCCAAGGCAAGATGCTTTCTCCAGACACCACTCTTCTGATATTTCCAATGTTACTCCTGAGCCCATCATCATCAGCCATCTTCTGCCATCATCAGCCTGATGAAATGAATCATCACAAGTCACCATCACAGACTAAGCTCCAACTCACTGACCTCCAAAATGCACCTTTCTGCCAACTGCTCTTTGAACCTTGATTCTCTTCATTCGTCCCCTGGGTCTGTACAACTAGGGATGACCCAGACTGTCTCTCTCAGGAATCGGTACTTGTGCCATGAGTGCATGTGATTTCACCAAGTAGCCTACAGTATGTTTCATCTTTGCTGATCCTGAAACAACATTTACAACAACTACATTAGTGTTATTCACCTATCAATTCCCTCTGATTTTAGGGATAAGTTATAGATAGGGTTAGGACAAAATTTTTGGACAGGAATGTTTTTCCAGGATCAAAAACATAATGCTGATCTAGGAACATGTCAAAATCACGGTGACCTGTGTTAAGGCTAAGGAACTGGGGCCTCATTTATAACCGTTGCCTACGCACAAAACATGCCCTGAAACGTACGCCACTTCCGACGCATAAGTTGTGATTTATAAAAAACAAACTTGACGGGAAAATTTGCGCACCTGCACGCAAACTCTGACCCATGCGTACAAACGTTTTGGAGACGGAGCAGTTTGGCGACACCGATGGTGAGCTGAGGGACTGACGGCAGATGAAGGAAAACCACTTTAAATCTTCATTATGAGTCCAAATTATAAATACAGTGCATGTTCACAATAACAGTTTAAATAAATTAAATAAAGATATAAACTATGCTTTAGGCTACATCTGATATACAAATTTAGATTTAATATGCCATTCTCATTAATGGAGTTAAGCACTTAAATTACATGGAATCATTACCAAGAAGTTACAAAAAAATGTATATTATAATAAATATAAATATTTGCAGTGGATGCGATGCTTTTGAACACTTTTCCTGTGGCAAGCTGTGTTTGAATGTTTTAACTACAGCGAGGATTGCTTAGCACATGATATGGTCTGAGGAAATCTTTTCGCACAAATAATGATCTATAATGCACAAAAGGCCTATCTTTTTCCATTAAAAATATAAAGAAATTAAAAATACTATTTGGCCAGAGGAAAAGATTGAGAAAAACTTTCTCTGAAATGTATTTTATACTATTTTGATTTATTATTAAAAAACAAGGCAAGGATAGGCTACTAAATTATTTTTAGCAATGTAATGTGACGGCACGTCTGTATCTCATATTTTCCAAATGTCTTGTAGCGTTAAACATGTTATCACGTGGATGAATATGCATATGCAAAGGATATACAGATGAGGATATGCATAGTAAAACTAGGCGTTGTAAGCTCCATATATGGTTATTTCGGGGGAGACGTATGTGCGGACAATCTTCCGCTGACTGGGATTTATAAAGGGAATTCAGCGCAGGTTCTGTTCAATGCCCATGATCACATCCAAGAGTGAATTTCACAGATCTTTCTCCCTCTGATGGTTACTCCTACATTCCAGTCATCGCTTTAAAAAAAGCCTTTCATCTTGTACCATTGGAACTGTGCCCATGTCCAAGTTGTCCACTGACACCAATCCACCGCTGTACTGGCCCAGACATAAGGCCTGGCTCTCCATCCAGGTCATCAGATTTAGCAGATTAACCCAGTCACTTTCTATCTGTTACCAATACATTATAGAATTGCACCTTTATTTTATGTCACTGTTCAAACCTCATCATTCTTCTCTTTCTCCTCCTTTTTCCACAGAGCCTGGTGAGGTTTATGATCACCTTTCATATTTTCATAGAGGCTGGTCCTGTCTATGCCATGTTGGACATCTTAGACTATCTTTGCAAGAGTTCACTCTCCCCAGACTTTCACCTGTACACATTTACACAGGGAATATATAGTCAATATACAGTATACTCAACAAAAACACTTACCATTGTCTAGTCTCACCACAAAATGACTTCGATGACTTGCCTGCATTCCCAGTGGATACTCTCTTTGACTTCATTCTTGGATCTTGTATACTCCACTGCTGTGATTACCTGCCTCATCATCTATGCTCTTCATTTGCTCTGGTTCATCTGCCATCTGCTTATTCCTCAGGTTGTTACTCACCTGTTCATCTGCTGTTTACAGTAAATACCCTGCATCTGGGTTTGTACCACATCCCTGTGTCATTCACTGCCTGACACTGCACATGTTAAATGTTGTACATACTCTACTTTTGATAAACCTTTTGAATCAACTATTTGGCATTTTACTGCAAAAGTATAAACAATTAATTTGTATCTTTCACAAAGTTTGGCAGTTGGAATGCAACTGGACAAGGAGGTTGTGAAAGGGTTCAAGAGATCAGTTGAACTACTCTCCCGGTCACCCAAATTGCTGTGCCTGATAATATTTGGCCTTTTTTACCCTCTTAAACCATTTATGTATAAACAATCCAGGCCACAACCCAAATGGCCCACTGGGTAAAGTCCTTGTGCTCACTTCAACAGCCAACCCATGCCTGTTTCTCAGTGAATATCAGAGCTTTAAAGTGGCTGAAGTGGGGTTTCTAGAGTTGCAAAGTGCAATAAATGTTTAAAAAGTTCATTAAAAAATATAAATTTAGGGGTACAACAGTTTGTCACTGTTGTAGTACCCTTAATGTGGCCATTTAAAAAAAAAAATGTAATATGTTAATCTGGCCCTATGTCTGAATTGATCCATTTTAGTGGGCTCATCCCTTAAGGCTGGTCAGTAAATGGCCACTGTTGTGATTTTCTAACACAACTGACCTATCGGTAAGCCCCTCCTCTCGAATGCAGATGAGCCAATGGCAGTTGAGTATCAGCTGTGTCAACAAACTGTCTTGGTTTACTCAACTGGCCTGGTTTACTCAACAATGCTGTCAAATGCTCCGAACAAACATACTGATGCAATCCAGGATGCCATTAAAAATAAACCATACACTTGATACTTATGCTGGGGTCCTTCCGAATGCTGTACATATGCTAACATGCTGTTTAGACTGGACGCATTAAAAGCAAATGTTCCAATACTCTTCTATTTGTCAAAATACAATGTACTTATTATGTACATACATGTTTTTACATTATACTTACTTTTTTAAATGCCTGCATATATCTATAATTAATTTATGTATCTATAATTACACTTTTGAAACAACTTCTACAGTACTTAGCCCATCATTAAACTGAACCATACCACTAAACCTGTCCCTAACCTTTCCCGTTTCCCACCTCAATAATAACTAAAGTGTTTTGCAATACAACAAGACTACAATAAGAACATTGTACTTAAAACTGTATGCAAGTACAGGTACATAGTAGTTAAAGAAACCTAATATAAAGACCTATTCCTCTATGCGCTGCTCTCAGCAGTGTGTCACTAACTAACAGTACACTGCTGCTCACGCATTTCAAAATTCTTTTTACCCCTATGCAAAGAATGAAAAAAAAAAAAAACCTTGTGAGATGGGCTTGACATTAACTTTTTTTGCAATTATTACAAGTCAATTATTTTATGATTAATCAAGTAACTGGATAACATTTTTTTTGTGGGATTGGACCTGAGTGAACAATAGCCTTTAAAATGACTTAAAATGCATATATAATAACAACGAGGCAATAATAATTGGTTCAGATAAAGTATCAAAAGCAAGTAATCATTTGGTTTTATTAAACAACACTGTTAAAGTACATACTCTAATATACATAACAAATTCAAAAAGATAGTTGAATTGTAATTCAAATGTCCACTTAATCTTTAATATTTGGCAACTTTTTAATGATATATAGAAAAATGTTGACCTATTATAAGCAACCCAAATTCACAGCTTATGCAGAGATGCAGATTGTTAACCGAACTGCTGAGACGCGCTCCACGCATGTAAATGATAACAACACTTCGCAATGAAACACAAAGTGTGTTAGACTTTATATGCGTTCCCAAATGCACATTATTGAAAACACAAACTGACAGCACATGCTGAGACATGAATATGTGTGGAGCAGCATTTACTGTGAACAGAGCTGCTCTGAGACACTGGAAGAAACACAACCTGCATGAATGTAAATAATAAAGCGTTGCACTTCACTCTCAAACCCGCAGCGCATATTATTTAATTGAATCACAGCCTTTGTGATTTCACAATGCTGTATTATGATTTATAAATGGTTTTAATATATCATATAAAACCATTTAAATTGTAATATGCAGCTTTTGAAAACGGTCTAATAATCAAGCGTAGCGTCAGTTCTGGCAGGTCACGTTAGTCAAGCTCGCATCAGCTGACTTTCAGCTGATCCATGTCTACCTATAGGAATACAACGCCTATCACTGTATACATATATAAGCCCCTTCAGTATTATCAGCAGCTATTGCGTTTCTCAGGAGCTAATTAAATGGTGAAATTTGGCAGGCAAACCGCATCATATCACAGTCACAAGGAATCGTACAATCGGGAATTTAGCGAGAGTTGCTAATTCAGTTGAGTCAGTTCAGCGTTGATCCTGTCGGGTATTGGACACGCTTGGTCTATCTAGTTCTTGGAAACACGGCGTTCTTAAAGCTATAGTGTTTTGTATATGTGATTGTTTTAAAGGCTATCTAACCAAACACTGCTTGCTCTAAAAGCTGTTAGTTGCTATTGGGAGCATGTTTTGTTTTACTTTTAAGGTTATTTAGCCCAGTCGTTATTTGGAACATAGCTGTGTTTTAGGCTTATATCTGGTGTCATTATCACATGCTGTGCTAAGCTTATCAGGTATCAGCAATTTGCTGTCATTCAGCAACATTGCTATCAATACTGTTGCTTGGAAAATGTTATTGAATATATGCTTGTTACTTAGGCTTCTAGTATTATAGCGCATACTGTCCGAAGCAACATGCTGTGGTAATCAAGCGTTGTTTTAGGCTTATCTGGTTGCATTGAAAAAATGCTTGTTCTTAATCTGATTATTACAACATGCTGTGTTAAAGTTAGCACATGCTTGTGGCTAAAGATATTATCGGTAACATACTTATGCAAAATACACATTAGGTACATTCACCGCAGAGGTCTGTTATTCCACACTAACAACATTGTAGCTTGATGGTCCTGTGAAGGAGTGTTGAATCATGGGAGTCATTATCTTCACCTCCACAGCCGATGGGATCAGTACGAAGGGAGAAGAAATCATGTTCATGAATGAGGAAGCACACTGTATTCATAGCTTAGCTGCGCACTGCATATGACTACAGGGTTTATGCTTCCCCTGCCAAACTACACTAGTTTTAATAATAGTCCTATTGTTATACAAACATGCTAGTTGTATCAGATTCTGTTGCCGCTAGTCTGAGCTAGAGCTGCATGGTGTATGCTTCCGCCGCTAAACTACACTCGTTTTAGCATGGTTCCGTGATTATACAACATGCTTGTTGTATCAGATTTTGCTGCCCCTAGGGGTGTAAGCTTCCCCCAATAGATCCCATACAACTGTTAAATTGGCTACAGCAACATGCTTGTTGCCATGTGTCCTTGCTTGCTCCAGCTGGGGTGATGCTTCCCCCATAAGATTGGATCTATAGTGCTAAACATATGCCAGTAACATCAGCCTCAGTCGTGTTCGGGGTAGTGTGTAAAAATAAAAGAAAAATCATATTTTCTTGGTTTCTACAGAAGTTAAACTACAAGCAAGAATAACAAGGTTATCACGTCATTGACAGGTGTCAGTGTATGCAGTTTTTGCAAACCTACATATTTGTGCCTAAATATATCTAAGTATCAGAATCACGCTTGTTGCATTAAACCACCAAGCTGTATTAATGACATGTTGCTTAATTCTGCTTGAACAGGAAGTTTCCACCAACATTCTAATGTGACGTATTTCCAATGAAAAGGATAATTGAAAAGGAAATCTCCATCTCTCATCTCTAGCTAGCTTACAGTCGTCACTCAAAAGAAACTGGATCTGGACTGCGGATATACAACCACAAGCAAGCAGCTGATTCATTTTGTTATCTCAATTTTCACTTCTTCATTTCAGATGGCATGTCATTCATGGCAATATGCATATTTACTGCTTAAGCATTCCGGGTATTGATTACATGCTTGTTGCTATGGCTATACGGGTATTGGCAACATACTCGTTTAGGTCATCCAGGTAAGAGCAACATACTTGTTGCTTAAGGCTTTCTGGTATTGTTGGTAACATGCTGTTGCTCAAGCTTTTCAGGTATTGGCAACATGCTTGTTGCCTTGGCTCACTCTGGTAACTTCAAAAGCATCCAGTTTTGCGCTGTCAGTTTGGGTTTGGGGGATATTGGCATATGGTTTTGTTTTGGGGGGTTATTGCTGCTCTCCCTGCTCTTATCTATGCTAGGCTGCAAGGATGCGCAGGGAGTTCTTGCCCAGAACTAAACCATACCGCCAATCCAAACTGTATGCTAATTGTCAATCGTATTTGATGATAGTGGTCCTGTCAGAAATGCAGTTCATGGATTGTGAACATGCCACTTCCAGTACTTTGCCGGTTAATCAACACGAGTAACACTTTACAATAAGGTTCCATTTGTTACAATTATGTACTACATTACTACATGAACTAACAATGAGCAATACTTCTACAGTATTTATTAATCGTAGCTAATGTTAATCTCAACATTTACTAATACATTAATATTTTATATAAGTTGTATATAGTTACTGCACTAACTAACATTAATAAACAACAAACAAGACCCTTCTGTAAAAGGTTAGCAAAATGTTATAATCAGATTCATGTATACATGATTTCAGAACACCATTTATTGGTATAAAAATATTTTAAAAAATTACTAAGACAAATAAAAACTCTGTTGAAGCAAGTTGTGGTTTATTTTCATTCAATCAGTGAATAAAAAAAAATAGTCATAATTTTGTTATTTCATTAAATGTTAATTTAACATTTAATAAAAATATAAATTGAATTAGTTCCATTAGTTATTACTTGGACACATATCAAAAGGTTGAGTAAGAATCAGCATAAGTTATGCATAAATAATTGTGACAATGGCAAACTCAGAACAGGATCAAAAAGCAACATAAAGAAACATAAACTTTAACAATTCGATAACACATGTAAGAAACAATGAAACAAAACTGAACTTCTGACAGCCAAGAAAAGACAACACATAACAATGAACATCGGTCTTATATAAACAGTAGTTAACAGACTAACTAGACACAGGTGCACACAATAGCTGTGTCTCAATTCAGGGGCTGCATCCTTTGAGGACGGAGGACACACCGAGACTTGTTTAAAGGGGAAAGTATAGCCGATTGCGTCATTGCGCTGCGACAAAGGCTGTCCCAATGCAAAGGCCCATCGAAGGCTCCTTCAAAATGCGGCCTGCAAATGCGTCCTTCTTTTCCCGTGAATGCAGGATACATCAGAAGGATCCTTTGCAGCCTTGCCTATCCCAGAATTCATTGCGCACCAAAGACGAAATTGCCAGATTACACTTTTAAATGTAAGTATTGGGTTTTCAATTTAATCTAATGATAATGTAATGTATCTAATGATAAAAAGAAAAGAAAAAAATACAATAAAGGTTCAAATGTTGACGAATGCAGCTCCTGACTTACATGTTACCAGTATGTGATTTGATATAGGTTAGTTTATACTCTTTAGACTTTATTATGCACTTAAATTGACCATGGTGAACATTTTTAGACATTCTAGAACATTTCAACCCCGTTTTGTTTTTAGGCCGTTTTAACTATATATATATATATATATATATATATATATATATATATATATATATATATATATATGAAGTTCTGAAGTTCTTTAGATTGTTATTCAACTTCACTTCATCTCAGAGGCAAATATTGTACTTTTTATGAAAAACTGACAAAATGGATGAAAAAATGGATATTAAGTTTTGATATTAGATATTGATTTAAAAAAAAAATATATGAACAGTATATAATAGAAACACTAAAAATATGTCTTCTAGATCAGGGATAGGCAGTGTTGGTCCTGGAGGGCCGCTGTCCTGTTAGCTCATAGGACAGTTTTGCATGGTAAAATATTTTATGGTTTTTATTTAGTACGTGAGTTAATTTAATTTATTCTTCCCCCTTTCTGAGAACATCTTAGCCCATGCCTGAGTCAGCCCTGCAAACCTGTTGGTGGACATAGGAAATATGCATTCATCCCTTACCAGGGTCTCTATTGTGCACCCCATCCCTGTCCAGCAACACCACCAGGACCTCCTGCTCAGCTCAATAAAAGTCTACAGAATATTTTTTTCTTACAATCTGTTATATGTATACTGTTAATTTAAACATTTATTTTATTTTTATTATCCTAAACGTAATTTATCTTTTAAATAGTTGTAAAAAAAAAAAAAAAGTACTGTAAGAAAAAAGTATAGAACAATTTATTTTGTATAATTTACAAATTAATTGACATTACAAAAATAAATGCACAGATTATTCATTTATTCATTACATTTACAAGTTATAACTTGCATTAGAAAAACAATGCACAGAAGTTATGTTTTGTTTAATTTAAATAATGTATACGATTGTTCCATTTACACATTATAATTCACATAACAAAAAGTTTATTTCTCTACCAATCTGTCAAGAAGAGAAAACAATCTGTTCATTCTCTCCCTGCTCTGTCTGTAATCTCCTCTCCTCTGACTCTCTCTGAAACTTCAAGTCCTCCCTAATTATCCCGATCAGCTCATCCTATTGGTCTCGTTTTCTCTTTGTTGGTGCTGTTCCTCGTTCTATCCTTCGCGGCTCGGGAAAGAAGGATGGTAGTTAGGGCTGCCAGGTCTGTGCAACAAAAGTAGCCCAAAAATCCCATCGGCTTTTCTCCACTGGATTAGTGAGTCTGAGGGATGTTTTGGGGGTGTTGGAGCGCAGAAATTGTACTTATTTTTTTAACCCGCGGTAACAACTTAAAAGTATCCAAATTCTGCGGGAAAACCTCGGACTTGGCAACACTGACAGTAGGCCTAATTTGAAGTAGCCTTCGACTTGGGACAGTCTTCGTCGCGCCGCTGTGACGCAGTCCGCCTTCAAATGCGTCCTTCGGAGGATGCAGCCCCTGAATTGGGACACAGCTAATGAGGGAACAATGAGAGGAACAGGAAAAAGCACTACAAATTAAAAGTTCACATGACAAAATTAGAGCACAGAACAGGCAATACATGATAGTAACCTAGAAGTGCCCTTATCATTGTGCATCTGCTCTCTGTACACAAACAGCTGCTGTTTTAAACCTATGCAGTGTTTATTTCAGAGCTATTTCAGCAGTTTACTCCATTTAGGACCTTGGCATTCCAGACTTTTGGACCTCTTATGTACATTTTCTCCATTAGAAAATTGTTATACACATTATTAAGCGATGACAGGAGACTATGGCTGTGTCTGAAATCGCCCCCTATACCCTAAAATTGAGCACCATTTGAGGAGACAGTAGTGGTGTCCAAATCCATAGTGGACGTTGTCAAGTGCACTTATTCAATCCCACAATTTACTGCAATATCGAGTCTACAACCGATGCACGCTCAACACCTAAAGAGTACCCATAATACACTGTAATGGTCTCGCCAAACGATTTCCCATGTCTTGCTAGAAGATGGCGCCCACAGCTGAATAATCCATACATCCATTTTCCAAAATGTCCAATGTGGATACAGTGTAATATCATACAGGTATACATTCCTTTTTTAATCCATGACAGATTTTAAGATAAATCTTTTCATTTTACTACAGCAGTTGTCCAGTTTCCATGTTTCAAATGATTATTAAACAGCGAGCACAAACTAAGCAAAAGCGGCAGCCATTCCAGTGCACTCAGTGTCCAAATTCACTCACTCAGATTTATTCACTCCTTCAAGTGGACTATATTAGTGGAGTAATGTAGGAAACAGTGAATGAGGGTACAGGGGGCGATTTCGAAAACAGTTTATGTTCCCAAAATTGCTGTAATCAAGGAGATCTTTGGGAATGTTATCTTCAAAATAAGTCAGAAGTCTGTTGCAGCATTTTGCCAAGCATTTTGATTCACTCAGGAAAAGGTGTTGCCAAACAATCTGACAGTTGGATCATTTTATTTGGTTTCACAATGAATGTTTATAAACAAATGCAACAACAAACACAATAATGGCACCACCAAGGCGAGGTCATCACATTCACTGTATGCCAACATTGTGATCTGGAGACAATTCTGAAAAATATTTGTTTTCCAAATTCTCTAAATATATCTTCCTCTGAAAAATTAGCTACACTCTTAATGTAAACCAAAGAATCAACAAAGATTTTAAAAGACAATAAGATTTCAAAAAACATCACAAAAAAAGAAAGGGTGGCAAAAGTGGGACATCTGTTTATAGTAAAACAGGACACAATAAAATGTTGTAACGTACAGCACTGAGCACAGCGATTGAGGATCCAAATGCAGTTTATTGATAGCACAATCCAAAGTTGCAGGCCATAAAACAGGCAGAAGGTCAGATCACAGAAAATAAGTCCAAACAGGCATTCAAATCCAGAGGGCAAGACAGGAACGAAAAATTCAGGACACAGTCAGAAATCAAACACCAGGAACAACAGAAAAAACAAGGAAATGCTCAGTAATGATGTGGAATACAGGTCAAGACTACACATGAGACAAACAGCTGAACTGGGTAAATAGGCAGAGAGACTAAGGGATAATGAGGTGATGGGAAGCTGCACATGATTACACAGATGACAGACAAAGCATTGTGAGAAACTGAGTCCATGATGTGTGTAGAGTGAGCAGTAAGAGTGCCCTCTGCTGGTGTACAAGGGCACTCGCAGTTGGCGGTTGTGACATAGCCCCCTGTCGAAGGAGCGGCTTCCAGATGCCCCCACACCGGTGGGAGGTGGATCGGAGGTGGATCGGAGGTGGAACGGAGGTGGAACGGAGGCGGATCCGGAGGTGAGAAGGTTGGCCAGGTCCATGCATAGGAAGAGGGACCCCAGACAAACATAGACCAGGAACCCAAGGTGGAGCAGACTGAGTAGAGGACCTGGGTGGTGCAGGTTTGGCAGATGGCCAGTGTGATGCAGGCCAGGCAGGTCACCCCCTTAGCAAAGCTTGAGAAGGCAAAGATGAAGACCACAACACTGTAGATGAGTCTGAAGACCCCCACAGCGGAGTCCACCAAGGCATTGCTGAAGGCCACCAAGGTGGAGCCGATGACCCCCAGGGCAAATCTGGTAACATAAGAGACCAAGACTGCTGATCAAAAAAGGTTAGCATTGACCACAGGAGCTGTGTCAATACAGGCGGGTGGCTCAGTGGTTTCCTCCATGGGCATAACTGGACAACATGTTTCAGGTTGCTGAGAAGTTTGTGTACAACCTCTGCCGTCGTGTAGAGGCAGGCAGGAAGTTCAGATATGACCTCTGCAGTCACGTTGAGGCAGACAGGAAGTTCCTAAGCTGGAATCGACACAGGACTGGACTCTGGGGCAGAAAGGGCTCTGGAGCGGACTCATGGGTTGAAGCGGGTTCATGGGCTGAAGAGCAGTGTGCCGCTCAAACACACAAAATGGCCATTGCCAACCTCTGGGATGGACAGCGCAGGCACCGTCAGGCTTGAGAGCGCTGAGGCTGGTGGGCTAGATGGCGCTGGTCTAGGGATACTGGCTGCACGCACCAACGTCAGCAAAGTGTCCTCCAAGATGGATGCCAGTCTCACTCGCATAGGGACCACTTTAATGGCTTCATGTGCGACGTGCATGATGACTGGAGACTCTTGCATAACAGACCTTAACTGATCTGTTACCTTGGCGTAAGCTGATGATACGAACTGCTAGATCCATCATGGTGAAGTCTTCTGTTATGAATTGGTTGAGGATGCTGTTGTTGTTGGCAGGTGTGAAAAACGATAATGATGTCAAAATGTTTGACTTTGTTTGACAAATAGTTGGTGATGTCACTTTGTAAAGAAACACTATGCACCTATAGACTGAATACGTAATATGCATGACATCACCGTTTCACAAATTCGCGTTTTTTGTTGTTTACACAACAAAAGGTGTTAAAGATGAAAGATGATAAAGGTATTGGTAAAACAGTGCAATGTAAATGGCCCCTAAGTCGTAAACCAGTCATCCAAAGTCATCTCGTCTGTTCCCTTTTTTGTGTGTGCTCAGATAACTTTTAAGACAAGCTCAACATTACCATCCATGTATTCCAGTATTTCCAATTGCTCACTATTACTTATCTTACCTGTTTGTGGATTGTGTTCCTTGCCACTTCATTAATAAACTCACCTGTTTGATTTGATCCATCTCTGTTACTATCTAGATAGAATGCTAGATAGAATCTATGCAATCGCACAAAGCGTGTTTGGCTCTCGAGGAGTTGGATGCACTCATAGGGATACATTTGCAGTAAAAAGTTCTGTTCTTGCTTGATACTCTTAGAATGATGAGGGTCAAGCGTTTGCACGGATCATATACTCTCTCGAGAGCTGAATGCATTCACTGTTTGCTGTGTTGCACCTTGCGGTTCAGGTCCCGTGGCTGCCTAAGTGGCAGGGTAGGATCAATCGTGAGGATTGTAGGCGGAGCTTAGGGAGAAATCTGTTGGGGGGGGGTTTCTTCTCCTTTTTGGGCTTATCCTAATAGATCCATTTCTCTCAATCCCATTTGGTGGATTTGGAAGCTTGCTCTTAAAAATAGAGCAAATTCTTCTGATCTGAATGGAGATTTATTAAACACCATTGGTCTAATGTCAGTTCAGGAAGCCACTTTGCTTCCGCTTCCGACCTGGCTGAGAGCATATTAAGAGTGCCTAGTTCTGAGGATTTCCATATGCCTCCGCATATGATTGCCTCCACATTGATGTGTCAAGATCATGGAGGAATCTGCATGCAGCTTTTATAGTGACTCCCATGTAACGAATTATTCGCATGTGGAGGGGCTGTATGAGCAGTCAGATGATGAGTTGCTTACATGCTACCTCTACCTTGATGCTGCATCCTCTTGTAAGGCTCCCGCCTTGCCAGTGGAGAGAGAGTGTGTCCGGCTCTCAAGGCAACTGAATGCTCTTACTGTTGATAGCCACAGTGAGGGAGCTAAAACCCCTATTTATTGACTTCATTTATTTTAAAAAAGGAATGAAAGTCAAGTGTTTCCACCTTTGATCATGGGGTTGCAGGTGGGTAGAGCCAAGGCGGATGAGTTTGCCACCTATGCTTTACCACCTTGTGGCTCATGGCGAGGCATATGCGGCAGCGAGACAGGCCTGTGGGGCCCTGCACACCATGGAATCCGCCTAGTAGTGAAATTTTACCAGACAGGTGGTACCATTGGGGTTGCGTCACATGTATTCACTACAGTTATGGTTTATGAAGTACAAAGTGAGTCCACGCGAGAATGGACAGCGACTGATTCCATGGGACTTGAATTGTCTTCCAACAGTTCAGTGGTGGCTCTTGACTTCAGGCCTGAAAGAGGGAGTTGCATTATCAGACTATATCAACAGATGCCTCACAGACAGGCTGGGGTGTTATCTGGTGAGGCAATCCAGTATGGAGACAATGGGGTGCCTTGAAAAGAGGAACACACATATATCTCCTGAAACTGGAGGTAGTATTTTGGGCCTTGATCTATTTTTTGCTTTGACTTCAAGAGAAGCATGTGACTGTTCATTCAGACGTTTAATGCGGTAGTCTAATAAGCCAGGGTAGGCCAAGCCAGGGTGTGCTCAACATCCCTATAAAGGAAAGCTTGAGATCTCCCATTATTGGCACATGTTGAGGGGTGTCCCTGACGGCTGTCCATCTGCTGGGAGAGGACAACCTAGAAGCCAACCCTTTGTCCAGGTGAGGCCCCAGGCCCGGAGAATGGTGACTGAGAAATGAGCCAGAATGGTGACATCCTGGCTCATTTCAATAAAGCCCAGGTGTAACTCTTTGCCTCACAGGAAACCACTCATTGTCCCCTGTGGTATAAAATTATGGTCCCCAGGGAATCCCTCGGGGAAGGATTCTCTGGCAAACAAATGCACTTCTAACAACCTTTCAAGCAGCCAAAACCCCTTCTACAAGGTGGCTTTAAGCTGTTTGGTGGGAAAGGTTCTCTTGATAGTGTCAGTCAAGAGAAATTGACCCAGTTTCATGTGAGGTTGATTCAATCTTGTCATTCCTCCAGTTCCTGTTGGAGACTGGTCTTACAGAGTCAACCTTGAGGCGATACGTAGTGGCTGTCTCTGATCACCATATGGGTTATGGAGGTTACTCAATTGGTTTCCAACCTCTTGTCAAACGCTTTCTGAAAGGAGCTCGTAGATCTTGAATCCCATGATTCCCTCATGGGATCTGGGCATTGTCCTTAAGGCTTTGACAGAACCCCCCTTTGAGCCATTAGACAGATTAAAGACAGAATTCCTCACATTAAAGCGGTCATGACATGACTTGTTTAATTTAAATATGTTCCTTGAGGTTCTCTTATAATGTTGGTAAAGTTATTTTTTACACAAAGTCAAATATTCACAAAAAAAATATTATTTTCAACTCTCATTTTGACCCTCTGTTTGGAATGTTTTTAAAAAGTGGCTCTTTTAAGGCCTACTTCACCTTCACCAATAAAATGTAATAATAATAATAATAAAATAATGTTCTTTACTGAAACTAAATTGAAAATTTCATCTCAACTGGGTATCAAACGTAATTTTCATTACGTTTGTATATTCTGACCATGATGAAAAGTACATAATAATCAAATGAGTCATAAAACATCAGGGGCCCTATTTTAACGATCTGAAACGCAAGTATCAAGCGCAAAACGCAAGTAACTTTGTGGGCGGGTCTTGGGCGCTGTTGCTATTATACCGGCGGGATAAATGACTCTTGTGCCCGACGCAAATCTAAAATGGGTTGGTCTGAAGTAGCTACATTATTCATAGGTGTGGTTTGGGCGTAACGTGAAATAAACCAATCAGAGCGACATCTCACATTCCCTTTAAGAGCAGGCGCGCTTGTTCTATAGCGGATTCCTATTATAACGGCGGATTTGCCAGACTCACGCCAGGAGCGGTTCACCGCCGAGGAGACCAATGTTCTCGTCAGGGACGTTGATAATGGAGAAACACACCCAAATTAACTTTGGTTAAACAGGCGTATGATAATTTGGGTAAATGTGTAAGCTAGATGCATGCTTTTATAATAAACTGTTTATCTATCTATCTATCTATCTATCTATCTATCGTAATAATGTAGGCTATGATTTGCAAAAATGAAACCTGCTGCGTCTGTGTGTAGATGAGAGAATCAAAGTGTATGCGCGTTGTACACACGCTACATTGATTATGGCCAAGCATGCGCCCTTAAAATAGCATATGAATAACATGCGCAACGCGCCACTGACTTTAGACTAGTTTTTTTCGGTCAGTGGCGGAATTGTTTTCTAAACCTGCAAAATAGCACCAGGGAACGGGGAGCGCAAGTGTATTTCTTAGTTAACCGACGTGCATCTGTGGAGGGAAAAGTCTGCTGTGCGCGGGTGCAAAATAGGAATGATACATGCGTTGGTGTACAAAGTCAATTGCGTTGGGTGCAAGATAGGGCCCTATGACTGTCTGGGCTTAGTTCACAAGTGTTGGCAGACTAAATACAAGTTCAAAGGAAAAGAGAGACACAATGAATTTCCTCGAGAACTTTGCACAAGAGATATGAACCGACCAAGAAATGAGAGCCTCTGATGGCTTCCCTTCCCATGCCTACACCTTCTCGAGTGTGCCAGTTCTATTAAAGATGCCTTAGAGAAAATGTGAGAGTAAGTGTGGTCTCACTGTTCATTATTTTTAACAGTACATTAACATAACTGATTTTACTAACATTTATTTTAGACATATCTGGATGTAGTCTGTATGTTAAGTAGTTTGAGCTGAATTCATTTTAAGCTTAATACTTGGGGTAAAAGTGTTTATAACCCTTATAATTAGTGA
Organism: Squalius cephalus; assembly: GCF_949319135.1. Lineage (NCBI taxonomy): Eukaryota > Metazoa > Chordata > Actinopteri > Cypriniformes > Leuciscidae > Squalius > Squalius cephalus. The sequence continues at coordinate 12,149,124 of NC_137128.1, read as the reverse complement.
CACTGTGCTTATGTCACTCTTAGTGTCATCCAGTCCTAAACACAAAGTTGCTGCAGCACATGAGGCTTGCAAAGATCCCCAAGTCTGGCAATGTTCTGACTTATTCACATGGCCCACCAAAAAAAAAAAAAAAAAGTTTTAACTACTTGCATGTTGGATGCCAGCTTATAGTTCATCAATTTAAGTGCAAAGCAGACAGCAAAGGCTGGGACTACCAGTGAGAATGTTCAGTCAATGAGAGTCAGTGACGTGACAGCAGAAATAGATTAGGGAATCTCACAAAGACCATCTCTAGGGAGACTGAATTGTCGTCTTTCTCTTGTTTTGTGGCCATAAAGGGCTTTTCATGGGAAGGAAGCAATCTGGAATCTACTTCCCTCAATTGTATATTTCTTCTTCAAGCAAACAGAAGATGCAGCAAAGAGTAAGAGAAAAGCCAAAGCTGTGGCAATACCGTTTACCAGTTATTCAGTTACATCCTTGACAGAGTTACTGTCACTAACCATGCATTATCCCTACGGGGATAAATAAATACTGAACTGAACTGAACTTATGAACAAGCTGTTCCGGAAAAAAACCCAGATTGAACATATGAATACCGTAACTGAATGCTACGTTCAAACCACCAGGATAATTAATTCAGTAAATTGGTTATTAATGATTTCCTGAAAAATAAGAACTCTCATTTTGTCTGCTTGTGTCATGCAGGTTTGGGTGTTGGAGAAACGTTTTTGTAGTCTACACACAAGATCCCAGGTTCACTCAATGGACAGCCAATAATGGGACACTGTGTTTAGTTAAAACCCAAGCTATTCAGCTCATCTTGGCAATGGAACTAGACAGGAAGTGCCAAATCAACATGGAAACCTTGATGTTAACTGACCATTTGCTTACTATTCGTCAGTGTTTCAAAAAACATCTTTTTGAATTGCACTTGTCTTTGCAGATATACACACTTAAATCACAAAGAAAAACACAGTCAGCATCAGATTTAGTCAGTGCACTAAATGCACAGTGCAGTGTTTATCAAAGCATATTGCTGTGACCATTAATGGCATTGTTTTGAAGTGAAAGCTAGCTGTAAACACCTCTGAATGTTCTCCAGGCTTTTCACAAAAAAAAAAAATAAGTGAAAGCTAGCAGTAAACACCTCTGAATGATCTCCAGGCTTTTCACTAAAGCACAAACCACAGTCTTTCACAGCAAGGGTAAAAGCCAAGACTGTTCACTTCCATGAGCCAGAGTTTTCTGAAGCTAATTATTTGATCATTTTTGTTACAACTTTATTCTGAAACATTTCTTTATATATCTTCTAAATTGTTAATTTACAATAAAGCCTTCACACCATTGCCGATTAAAGCATCCCGTGCTACATAGAAGTGTTGAAGACATTTACAGCATAGGTGGAGTTCACAACAAGAGATTGTGGAAAGATGTAAATAGATGTAAGTATTAGACAACTGATTTATGATAGAAATGTTCAGCGAACGACAGTAATAGCATATCTAGTGATGAAAATTACTCAAGCCATTTTGAAATGAAAATATGCGATCATGATTCATGTAATTCATAACTGAATGTGACGAGAAAAGAAACGTTTGCGTTTTTGTCATAACATACGAATAAGAGTGAATGTGTGCATTTTAATATTTAATATATATTATTTGCAAATAGTTTCAATTGATTCAATTGATTACTTCATAACTACAATTAGACAGATCTTCTTTTATCATTCTTATCTATTTATTATCTTAAATACTTTTTTTAAACACCTTTTTCATAAAGATAACTTATTTGCACTGTTTAATATATTTCAGCAATATCTAGACAATCCTTTCAGCAGTATTACTTTATTCTAATTGTTCAGAGAGTCCCCCCACCCCCACCCCCACCCCACTGGAACTCAAAAACAAGATCCACTGTGAGAGTGGTTGCCCCTGAATTAATTGAAAGAGGCTACCCTGAGTTTAATCCCTTTAGCAAGAGGCACAGAAAGACCCCCCATCCCCCGCAAGAGGAAATCAATGCATTTAACTGAGTGTGTTTTCAAGAAACACGAATTCACAATTGCCCAGCCAGTAATATTTAGGAAGGTTTACCAAACCCTTTCACCTTGGAATACACCTGCCTGAGTAAAACTCTTGTATTTATTATTTTTTATTTTTCAATTAATTATACAATAGTGCTTCATTTTATCCTGTTTTGAGTTTTTTTTTTTTGTTTCTTTTTTTTAAATGCCAAGGATTTAAATGCGAACCTTGATGTTAACTGACCATTTGTAGACAGTAGACATACTGTCTACAACGTAATGGTGTTTTCAGAGCACATTGTGTAGAGGAGAGATTAGGCTTAATTCCCCTAAGAGCAGCCGCTGGTAGCTTCCTGATGTATAGAACACATACAAGATGCATGCAGAGGAACTTCTCATTTCCTTGGCTCCCTCAGATCCATTGTGCCCCTTACATGTTACTACGTCATCAGAACGTATATCTTCTCCTACCAGAGGATCTACCATCTGTTGCCCTACTCCTCCATTGTTAGTCACTCTGGATGTGTTGTATTATTTCATTTCTTTCAGTGGAACATAAAAGAATCAAGGAAAAAATGGAAAACAAAATTTTAAGAATCTTTTAGACATTTCCAAATAAAGACCAAGGGCTATCAAGCTTTAAAAAGGACACAGTAAAACAATCATAAATTAGTCCATTCAACTTAAGTAAGGAACAAACCTATTGTTGAGGAACAAACCAAAGTTGAAGTTGTTCAAATAAAATCTTCGCCAGCCATGCAGCTCTCAAATGTCATTATCCATTTAACCCTCTGGTTATCTTCGGGGTCTTTTTAACCCGCAAATGACTTTTGCTCAAATTAAAACAAAAAATTCTCTTTGTCCAAATGGCTCTCGGCTCTCAACACTTTCTAGATCTACAAAAAAAAAAAAAAAAAATGGATTGGAATGATATATGTTATTATGTTAGTGTGAAAAAAATTGTGACATTAGTTGTCTTCGGGGTCCCTGGAGACCCCGCAGTGTAAATATACACAATTCATCATCAAAATCAGAAACAACGCAGAACACATAGACGGAAATAAAGTGGCACATTTCCAACAATGCAAAAAACATCCACAATGCAAATTTATCATGCTCACACGCACACACACACACACACACACACACACACACACACACACACACACACACACACACACACAGAGAGGAATACATTTGTGAGACTATAAAAACTGCACTCTAATAATTTGTCACATAAAATAGTCCAAAATGCGGAACCACCACAAAAATAAATTTGGTGACACTGACACATCGACAATGTGAACACACACACACACACACACACACACACACACACACACACACACACACACACACACACACACACACACAACCACAGAGAGAGGGAGAGAGAAAGAGACAAAAGTTACTGCTTTATTTGCTCATTTGTTATGCTGTTCAGTTCATTGCATTTTGATGTTCATGTCATGTATTTGTTCTCAATATATAACTGTACATATCTGTTCTGTTACAGTTAGCAACTGAAGTGTAGATCACATTTGTACAATTATATGAAAAAAAGAAGATTGAAATAAATGATAAACTCTAAAAATTCAACTTTTATCTTTTTCAGGTTTGATTCTAATCATAATGTAACATTATTGAAAAAAAAATTCAGTACAAAAAATGCTAAACTTTGACAAAAAAGTCATTTTTATTGTTAGAATTGTGATTTTATCATATTTAGATATGAATCCAACTGGAAAAACTTGTGAAAAGATATCTTTCAGTTAGTCAAATAGCATATAGTGGAGCTCTATAGCCATCTAGTGGCTAAAATGATCATTTTTTACTTTTAAAACTACATTTTACAAAATATGGGCAAAAATTGTACACTAAACCATGAAAAATTATCAATGTTATCCCCATGAATGAAAGTTAGAAATATGGGTCTTTTATAAAGTGAATTTTACATAAAATGCTGTTTTTTAGTAAAAAGCTGCACAAATGTTGAGTAAAAACATTAATGAACAGAGTAAAATTACATTTGTAAAAAACAAAAAAACAAAAAACAAAAAAAAACTATTATTCTGTTACAAAATAAAATATTATTGTCTAGGGTCCCTGGGGACCCCAAAGATAAGTAGTGTCAGCACAAATGAAGATAATCAGAGGGTTAAACTGCATATTGGAATTTTGCTTTTGGATTCAAATCCAAAACAAAATCATGATTAATTTGCCTAATGGGCTGTGAAGAGTCTTACAAAAGCTACAGTAAACTACATCAATACTGTAATGTTAGTTAGCAGGCAAGAGGAGGCAAAGCTTTGCCATTCAATTACATCATAGCAACTATAAAGCTTAGAATTGGAACTGTTCATAGAAAACACAACTACAAATAATAAGACATACTTAAGTTGTGTTCCATCAACAACAGATTGTCCCGACAAAATGGAAATGGCTCTGTCTTTCAGGAAAAGCTGTTGTGCGTATAGCCTGCATAATTTTAGGGGTTGTGATGTCACCGACCCAGGAAGAAGCTTGTTGTAGTCCTTAAAATGCGATTTCTGTAAAAGGAAAATTCCTCCCTTTGCATTGAACTTTGAGCGTCGTAACTTTGCAGATGTTGTTTATGCTCAAACAGCAGCATTACACACTAACTAAAATTAAAAAGTGAAACATAATCAATGACCCCTTTAATATATTGCACTATGCATTGATACATGCCTATGTAATGGCTTTTAAATTGAGAATCACCAGTCATGCAACAAAACAGAAAAAAGTCTTTCAACATTTTATTATTATTGTCAAAACCATACAGTCAAATATCTGTTTCTGCTTTAGTCTATGTAGCCTAACTGGCCTTTGTAGAACAATGTTACACATTGTAAAACATTGTCAGTGTCACAGGTGGTTATAGTATTAATTGACGGAGACAGGGCAAAGAGAGCAGGAAAACCAGAAGTGTAAATACTAAACCAAACGAGGAACTAATGAGCTAATTAATAGACAACAGGTGAACTGAATACAACGATCAAACATGCTGGGAAGGGGCGGGGGCTCTGGAGGAGAGAGTGAAACCAAAGAAAAACAAACAGTCCAGGGCAAACATTCAGACCGATGGAGATGTAGCCGCTGGAGACAGAGACCCAGGTGGAGCTGATGAGCTGAAGTGCCCACGTAACATCGATGAGACTGGAGACAGAGGTGGAGCAATGCCAAAGAGTATCGGAAGGAATCGGAGAACTGAGGCGAATCCGGTGGGATGGAGGATTAAGGCGGAGCTGGGGGGAAGACGGAGATGGAGCCGAAGGTGCAGGCAGGACGATGTCTGACTACGGCGGAGCCGTTGGGACAATGAAGCCCGGTGGAGCCGTCAGGATAATGGTTTTTGGTGGAGCCGTGGATGGGAGGAGCTAAGGTCGGAGATTATAGGTCGACAGGCCGAGGTGGAGCAATGGGTCCTGAGGCTGGAGACAGAGCAAAGGGGGTCCTTCATACTGGATGGAGCTGGTGACCTAAAGCTTAGAGGCAGATCCACCCAGAATGGTGTAGGAAATGCAGAGGGGCTGAAGGAAGCCAGCCGAGGAACTGGCTGTCAGAGGAGGCGGGAAAGGGAGGCTGAGAGGGATCACAGATGACATTGGGCTGGGTGGAACCAGTGGGGTAACAAGCAATTCAGGGCTGGGCAGAACCAGCGGAGAAACAAGGGAATTACCTCCTCAAACACATCCAGAGGCCATGTCAATCACATCCACAGCGGTGAGGTTGTGGGTGGGGCTTTCCTCCATTCCCTTGTTCTCCACTAATACTCCCTTGGCGATGCACGTTGTTGCCGGCTCACACACCTGGTCAGACTCATCATGTGGTTCAGGCTCCGGGGCAACGACTCCTTTTGTCTTCTTTGCAGGTTCTGGCTCATCATTCACAGCAGATCGATCTCCACAGCCTGCAGGGGGCACTTGCAACTCCATCTTGCTGGTCATCTGTGGCGGATGGCTGGTCTCTGGATGTGGAGTGTGGCCCCCTGCCAAGCCAATGGTGAACGGGGAGTTGTTCACCAGCCCCCACACCATGAATGCGGCGAAGACTTCCCTTGGACCTTCCGCTGGAAGGCATGCCTTAGACCAATCACTCAGGCTGGTGTAGTAAAATACGCAGAGCAAGCGATCTGGCTAGTGCGTCTGGCACACTAGCTGGATGAAGTCCCGGGTGTGGTCTTTCCGCGGTCAGTCTCCCTGTTCCAGCACAGGAGATGGACAGCAGGCAGGTCCATGGAGGGAAGGAAAACAAACAAACAAAAAACAAGTAAAAGAAACTGGGAAGAAAAACACTGCAAAAGTATACTGTTCGGTAGTGATGGGACGGTTGATACCGGAGCTCCGATGCAGTTTTCAAAGCACTATTGTATCACACACTGGATGGATGATTCAGCATTCGACATGACCATCACAGTGCATTATTCGTATTCTCTAGCCACATACATCAGTTTTACACTCATTATTTTGGTATTGAATGAGTGCACTCGATAACGTCCACTATGGTTTCGGACACCACAACAAATGGCTGTCCCCTCAAATAGTGCCCTTCGGACACAGCCAGGCAGTCAGCAAAACCTTTTATATTACAAACACAAATGTACCTTTTAAAACTTTTTAGCAAAAACTAAATAAAACAGGAAGCAACCTTTAAAAGAGGAAACAACATTGACCACATTTCTGACACACACACACACACACACACACACACACACACACACACACACACACACACACACACACAAACACAAAGTGTTGCTTTTAGTTGAAAAAAAAAAAAAAAGGTTGAAAGGAGGTGTAGAACATGGATGTTGCTCTAACCCCATATCCTGTCATTGTAAGCATGAAACCATAGAGGCAGAGAGCAGAGACCATCGAGCATTTTGGCTGCCCACTTATCCAAATATGTGAGATATTCAGAAACTTAAGTGTAGTGCCGAAGAAAAGCTTGTATGGAGACAATAATGTCTCCATACAGCCTTCTTCCTAGCTTTCACCATGAGAGCATGTGGGCCTCCAAAACTTCTGCATACAGGGTCTCGAGAGCAATTACCTGTAATTATATCTCTAACTATGATTGTGAGAGCAGCTTGAAGCATACATGTCTACATGCTCTACATGGTTATATTTTCGCTTATCAGAACATTCTTCACATTCATTTCAGGCTATAATTAATGGAAAATATGTTATATTGGACGTTTTAGATACATCATTTAGATTTAGATGTGGTTACGTTTTCCATTCTAAGATTAATACTGCAATACTGTGGATTTCATTGAAAAACAAATGGCACTTCAATCAAAACACTTTTATATTTATTAAAAGAAAGCTACTGCATTGTTCCACAAAGCATTGATGTGGTGCACTCACTGTCAGAACACCATGATGTTAATTTGAACAAATGGGGCTAATGGATCCATGTTAAAGCTGTGAAAATATTGAGAGGGCCCCATGTCACATCAATCCACACGTTTCCATGTTACTAGACTCCGTGTCTGACTGTTTAGTTTAAAAACAAGAAATACAATATTTCCACACCACTGTGAGTGATAACGTTTTTCCTACTTCTACCACATGAGAGTAGGTTGAGTATGACACCAAAGCCCCACCAAAGCATTACATTTTATGTTTTATAGCAATGAATGTTTAAGTCATATTTATTCAGTGTTTGGCCCTTTGCAAGTATTTTGAATTGACAAATATATTCAGCAAAGATTTACATTACTAACAGTATAATAAAGTTGCAATAACCCACTTGAGGGTATATATGACTTATGATCTCAGTCAGGGTCGACATAAGAACAGTGAAAGGGATAGATATGCATTGTATAAATCCCAGTACCTTAAGGTCATATAGGACACATCTAATTTTCACAACCCAAATTTTCTTCTACTAAAATGTATGGAATGATTTTTTTATTTTTTCAGTACAATGAAAAGGTCCATATCAGTAGCCCTTTTCACACAGCAATCCTGGTAAATTACCGTAAAATTGCCAGAATTACTTTACCGGTAAATACACAAATATGCTGTTCACACAAGCAACGGCGTTCTGACTTTTTGGAAGGGATTTCTGAATGTGTGAAAGGGACTAGAACCATATAATGAAAAGGTCCCACAGGTCCATTGATCAGACTTAAACTTCCATCCTCCATTGCAGAAAACTAGGTTTATCATAATAAATGTTTTTCTTTATACATGCTGACAAATTTTATTAAAATTGAATTGGGTAGTCAATACAATATAATTAGGCTTGTTTGAAATCAAATAACCCCTAACACCGTGTCCTAACCAGATGCGGCGCGACACGCGATAAAATTGATTTTTTCCATGTTAATCAGAGTTTTTGTCCTAAAAAGCCGCAACGGCGACACCCGACGATTCTATTTTAGAAACGGTTTCTATCTCTGCGACGTCGCGGATGGAACAACAACAGAAAGTATAATAATCTAAGGTACTGTTTGTGCTTTATGTAATGTTAAAGTGTCTGTGTGAGTTTGAATATCATTTTGTGTGTTTTATCTTTTACAGCCGTACTGAAAGCAACTCACCTCAGATTTTCAAAATAAATAAAAGTGAACAAGAACGTTCAAACTGTCAACTCATTGTGAACAGACCAGTGTATTCTATGATATTATTGTTTATTGCTTATCCATTTCGTTGCGAGTGCTGGGAGCCCATGTGCGTGCCCACGTGCTCTTCTGATTGGTTGTGATTTTTATCGCGTCCCATAGTCGCATCGCGTCTGGTATGGACAGACAAATTATTTGTTGCTGGAATCTTATCGCATCGCGTCTGGTTAGGACACGTTGTTAGACGAGAGTAGATGAACAGTTTTCTCTTCTCTTAGTGGATCAAAAATATCGTGGGATTCACACTTATGCGCTGTGTTGCTAATAAACTGGATTTAATTTATGGGCCCTATGTTGCACCCAGCGCAATTGACTTTGTACACCGTATCATTCCTATTTTGCACCCAACGCACAGCGGACTTTTCCCTCCACAGACGCACGTCGATAAATTAGGGAATGAACTTGCGCTCCCGGGGCGGTTCAGCGAAAAGAGGAGGCGTGTTCCAGCGCAAACATTCCCTGGTGCTATTTTGCAGTTCCAGAAAACAATTCCGCCACAGACCAGGAAAAACCAAGTCTAAAGTCAGTGGCGCGTTTTCAGTGGCGTGTTCAGATGTTATTTTAAGGGCGCATGCTTGGCCATAATGTAGCGTGTGCACAACGCGCATACACTTTGCTTCTCTCATCTACACAGACGCAGCAGTTCACATTTTTGCAAACCATACATAATTACAAGGAAAAATATTCCACATGAGGGAAATCATTGTGGTTTCCATGAAGATGTGAAAAATAGGCATAAATCTAGCTTACACATTTACCCAAATTATTATACGCCTGTTTAACCAAAGCTAATTTGGGTGGGTTTCTCCCATCCCCATACAATGTCACTTCTCTGTGTTTTACGGCCCTGACGAGAACGTTGGTCTCCTCGGCTGTGAACCACTCCTGGCGTGCACCTGGCAAATCCGCCGTTAAATAGCAATCCGCCATGGAACAAACGTGCCTGCTCTTAAAAGGAATGTGAGATGACGCTCTGGGGTGCGTTTCCCGAAAGCATCGTTAGCCAACTATGGTCGCAAGTTCCGTCATTAGTCCAACGATTTGGTGTTTCCCGAAACCATATGTAGTGAAGTGCTGCTGTTGGGTAGCACCTCGTTTGCATGTGTTGACTCCGCCCTAGAGGCCCGCAGGTAATCAGCGTCTCATTCATACGGGTATATCAAGGTGGCTGTTGGGCCACCGGACATTGCGTTGATGTGTGACTGTTTCGCTGGCGCGTCATTTCTCTGCGTTCATCCTGGCTGGAGTTGCCGTGCGGTTTGTGGATAAGCACATGTGGTGCTGAGTGTTTGCAGTCGTTGTGTTTTCATTCTGGCTGGAGGTGCTGTGTGGCTTGTGGAGAAGCGCGTGTTCAAGCCGAGTGTTTACAGTGGTTGGTGAACGCGCGCCGTTTGCCGCATACAAACGCACGTCATACTACTACAATAATCATCGCTGGTGTATTGCTGTCTGGCTTTCTGCTCGCCTTGGTATTATTTGGTTCTCACTCTGTTGCTGCCGGATGAATGACGCGATCGCCGCATGTTGGTGAATGAATCTGCTGTTATAAAAGTACGTGAAGACTGCTGCTCGGATTGGGACTTTCATTGCTGCTGTTTTGTTCCCAATATCTTTTACTTTTGTTTATTGTTTTATTTCAATAATCTGCTGGCCTGTAGTGGCTCTCATGTGAGCACGCCCAGCATTCAATATATTTTTTAGTTAGTTTGCTTTATTATTGGGATAATTCAACTTCATTTATTTTGTTTGTTTTTGATTTCTCATGGGTTCGCCCTGTATTCCTTTTGTGAATAATATTTGCATTACTTAATAATTTTGTGAGTGATCCTCAGCCTGTCAGAGGAAAGAGGGTTGTGGGTGTTAGCCGGCCTGTGAAGCTTGGACAGGCTGGTGACTGTAAACCAATGCACTGAAAACCTTACTGAAGCCCATAACTGCAGGTTTGAGTGCGTCATATATTTTGTTTTGTGATATTGGGTATTGTGGTTGTGCCTTGTAAATTAGAATTCATGTAAACTATTTCTTTTGTTGTAATTCGCTTTTCTTGTCTTTCAGGCACTGTGAGTCCGGAGCAGGAGAGCTAGTTGCTCTATTTTGGTGGTGGGGCCTGATGCACCGTGTGTGTGTGGTCTATAACCTATAGTGATTGATCTTGGTTGATGTGAGGGTGCAGTGTAGTGCACGTGTTTGTGCTTCTCGACCATTGCTGATGTGGAGAAGTTTGGCGCTAGCTCATCCTGCTTCCGGTAATCACAAGTCCTGATAAGTCTGTATTGTTATTGTGTGTGGGTGGAGTGATGATTGATCCCAATTGCCGCATATTTTAATATTTTACATTTGTCCAATAAAGAATATTTTTGTATTTTCTTATACCCACGTCTCCAATTCTCTGTGTAAGGGAAACACCGAACCTGTGTGTCCTCATTAGGATACTTCTCTGGTTTAGTGACCAGGGTGGCGTAGTCGACTCTTCTTTAAACCTCTTTCTGTAATAAACCTACTGTTCGCCACATTCTGGCGTAGTCGGACTTTCTTATTAGTAAACAACTTGGGCTTGTGTCTCAAATTGCACCGCCTCGCCACACATAGTTCAAACGAACATTCGCAAACATGGCAAACTTATGTGGTTGGAACGACAGCTCTCGACCTGTGGTTAGAAGCATAGTTCCTTGTTAGTTTGTTGTGTCGACGTCATTGATTTCGCAGCAGCTGGGGTGTGTTCCATTCAGAGCTATCAACCCTATAGCCTATTCCTTTCGAAGATTTCACCATCCACTTTAAGTGATTTGGATGACTTAAAGTCGAGGTGCTCAGGTTTTACACAATTTGCTTGTAATTTTATCTTTATTACAAATTATTTGAAACGATATAAAAGCGTGACGATCGCAATTATTCTCCCTTCGAAGTGCCCTCCGAAAGCATTATTTATGCCGGTTGGGACTCAGCCTTGGTTTCGTTTGTGCGAAGAAACAGTGAGTGTGCAAGTGAGTAGCTATCTTTGTTAAAACATTCCCAAAGACAAATTTTCATATACAAATATTTTTTTAAAGTATTTTAGGGGTTTCCCCTTAAATATTAAATTGTATCTGTACTGTAGCCTACACATACGCAACATATGCAGTGCTAAGCGCTAAGGGAACGTAATTTCCATACGTTAACATACACTGTTAACCCTTGCTGTTAAAAAAGGCCAAATTCTGACAATATCATACCATTTACCATTAAAACAGTGATAAACCGTAGAAAACAAAAACAGCCTACAGGAATATACTGTAAATTAACAGTGCTCAAAATCGACACTCAGAGGCTGTTTTCCCAATCATTCACTATTCACTATACCCTCATTCACTATTCCCTACATTAGTTCACTAATATAGTCCCCTTGACAGAGTGAATGAAAAGAAGTGAGTGAATTGAGACACTGATGAACACCTGATAAGCAGAATCACTGAGGAACAGAGAAACAAGAACAGAAAAAAAGAGAAACACAGGAATAATGAACTGACTTCCAGTCACCGAGTGTGAAACCAGCTTACAAACCAGTTTAACATTATTTCTTTCGTACATGTACAAAAGTTCTTGTTGAGAATTAACAGATATTTAGTTGGTGATATTTTATTGAAAACAATAAAGTTTGTAGTCACCATGATGGAGATGAGTTTTTGCTTTGGTCTCTTGACCCTTGACTTTATAACATTAGTTTCTCTCTGGCTGCTGTAACTGTGTGTTTATAAAACACATTTGTTATGACTAGAAAAAGCCAAGAAGAAGATGATCAGGTGTTTTAGGCTGTTGAGATGATGCTATAATCATCCTGGACATGTCTCTGATCATAACCTGTATATAAGCTTTGAATTTATGGGTATTAAATATGTATCATAAATCTGTTAATCTACAACATGAAATCTGTAATCAGTTATTCTTAAAGGGGGGGTGAAATGCTCATTTTCACTCAATCTCCTGTTAATCTTGAGTACCTATAGAGTAATATTGCATCCTTCATATCTCCAAAAAGTCTTTTGTTTTATTAAATTTTTAACAGAAAGATAGACTGTACCGAGTCTTTCCGGAAAAAACCGAGCGGCTGGGGGCGGGCCGTGTGGGCGAAGCTTAGCTGTGCTAACGCGCCAAGCTAGTGACAACACACAGAGACATTTGTTCAACAAACAGTTTTACTCACCGTCCGGTTCCAACGCACGACCGCGAACCTTTATCATTGTGACTGCTCGATCCTTAAGCATTAGACGATCTGCAAATCCGTCGATATGGGCTTTGTTTATAAAACAATCATCGTCGAAATGCAGGGAACAAACAGTCTAACAGTTACACAACTCTGTTTATGCTCAGGAAAACAAACTCCATCCACGGGTTCCTTAACGCTGGGTTCTTTGGGAATCTGTGCAGGGTTGTCTTGCCCTGGCAACCAAAAACACACTTCTTTGGTGACATTGACTTCCCAAAAGCCGGGCAGGGCGCTTTGATGGCGAACTGCTTTCACTCTCTTGCTCTAGTCTACGAGTGCGCGCGCGGCCGCGATCTTACCGGAGAAGTGCCCTTAGGACCCATATAAGGAAATTCCGCCCTAACTTACGTAAGACAGAGCCATACTCGAAAAAAACGTTCCGAAACTTGTGACAAACCGGAAGGAGTATTTTTGGAACAAAAATACTCCTTCAAACGTACAACTTAGTTTTTGAAACTTTGTCCATGTTTAGCATGGGAATCCAACTCTTTACCAGTGTAAAAAACTCAGTATGCATGAAATAGCATTTCACCCCCCCTTTAAGGATATTGAAATAATTAAAACATTTTGAACTCCTGCTTTACTCACACAGACATCAACAATCAGCACGTGAATCTCAACAATGGTGACAATAAAAAGTTTCATGTCGCAGTTCCAGGATAGTATAAAACTCCCAGCATGCACTGCTGCATGAATAAATAAAAATGCTTGCCACCATTGTTGAGATTCACGTGCTAATTTTTGACATCTCTGTGTTTCTACAATACAGTGCTGCTATGTTTCTTTGGTTGTACATGATGTGTTAAAAAAATTCATCATTGTTACTCATTGCTGTAGTTTAACAGCGGTGCTAATGTAATACTTTTGATATATGATAAAACTCTGAATGAGGTTAGCGAATGAATAGGCTAAATGATGATTTTGGCATCAGAATCAATATAACTGCAATCATTCACAAACCATGTGTGTATGCACAAGTGTGATCTGCAAAAACACAGTTTAAGCAGCAAGAGAGAAACTAATGTTATTAAGTCAAGAGTCCAGAACCCAACTAAAGCAAACACTGATCTCTATAATGGTAACTTCAAACCAAACATTTTCAATTAAACATCTCAATAACATCTTCTGTAGATGTATGACAGAAATAAAGTCATAAAAGTCAGTTGTAGTTCTCGTGTTTCTCTATTTTCTGTTCGTGTGTTTCTCTTTTATTCAGTGAATCTGCTTGTTAACAGCAGGTGTTCATCACTAATGCTCAACAATCACTTACATATTCACTCAATTATCTCACTGCAACACTGTCTCAATGTTACTTTTTACTCTTTGTAGTGTGGATTTTCCTGTGGGGTTGAAAGGGTTAACAGTGTAAGATAAAAAGACACACCCACAAAATGTATTTTAACAGTAATAAACTGTAAGTTATAAAACAGGTATATACTGGCAACACTGTTGCCAGTAGTTTACTGTAAAATTTAGTTTTTTGGGTCACCATTGTGCTGAAGAGTAGAGCCTGTGCTTCAGTCCAGGAGAAGATCTACAAATATTGATGATTTGCTGCATGTTGCTTTATTTTACAGACAGTGACTGTGTAGTTGCTGGTCCAGTGGAAATCTTTTTATGTTTAATCATTTTTTAATGGTCTCAAATGAAATAAGTTCACAGTAATACTTTGCTCACATTATATGCATTATAAATTTGAGTTAATACAATTAAATGACAGTTGGTCAGTTTAAGGCAATCGGTTTCTGCAAGTGAAATTAGTCAACTCGAGTTTTAATTTAGTGCATTTTTACAGTAACATACTGTAGATTACAGTAAAGAACTGTACAATTAACAGTAAATTACTGGCAACAGTGTGCCTTGTTGATGCTAGAGGTCAGAGGAGAATGGGCCGACTGATTCAAGCTGATAGAAGAGCAACTTTGACTGAAATATCCACTCGTTACAACCGAGGTATGCAGCAAAGCATTTGTGAAGCCACAACATGCACAACCTTGAGGCGGATGGGCTACAACAGCAGAAGACCCCACCGGGTACCACTCATCTCCACTACAAATAGGAAAAAGAGGCTACAATTGTGTCAATACCATAGAATCGTTGATTGGCCAGCTGTATTTCCTCAGGAGTTTTGGGGGAAACCAGGATGCTGTTCATCAGCTGTAACAGCAAAGGTGTTACTGTTTTCACAGTTTTACTGACTGAAGACTTGCTGAGTCCCAGGCCATCACCCACCACCTCCATAAAACTTCCAACAGCAAAATAACACAGTGCACCTCTGGACTTAAGGCGTAGTTTCTTCTTGTTGCCCTCTAAAGGTGTGGTTTCACTATCTGAAATAATTCAAGGATCTTGGTCCTTGGAAGACAGAATTTTCTTAAAATAGCATCATCAGATAGTGAGTCAAGAGTCAAATGATCTAAGTACTTAAGAGTGTTTTGTGTTATGTTTGGCTTATATTGTCATTGATGATATTAATGTTGTGAATTGACAAAATCTTCAGTTACTTTATGGTTTATGTGATGGTGAATAAAAGAACGATAAATAAAAGTTCCATTCCATATGTTTCATTATCAGGCTTGGTCACATTATTCAGGTATTTAATAAAGGATGACATGGCATGGTAAACATGCTTCAGCTTCACTCAGTAATGCCTGCATTTTGATCTGGCATTAATATACTACTATGAGTCAAGTTACAATAGTATGCTCTTTTCCCCATATTGGGCATACTGTATGAATGCCCAATGTATTAGAAAAGCACTTGAAATACATATTACAAAAGAGTATATTTGGTCTGTTTCCACCTCCCACGACAAGGATGAGGGGTTGTATTTTGGGAGGCATGATGGCCAACAATGTAGCCAAAAAAGAAAAAAAAGAAAAAGAAAAGAGGGTTACATCTGTGGATCTGAAAAAAAAAAAAAATCAAAAAGATTACATAGTTGTCAGCCACACATGATTTGACTTTCCATATTGAGTAAATAACGCAATTTGCACTTACTGTCGGTTGGTAGAAACATGGTTAAAGAGGGCTTGCTGGCTTGTTGTTGCAGGAGTTCCAATTTAGCCCTCCTATAAGCCATAACCTCTTGATGATGTCAGCCTTGCTGCTCCTTCAGGGCTCTCAGTTCTCTCCTGATTCCCTGGAGTTCAGATATCTTCTTCTTCTCCGACTGAAGCAGCTTCTCACTGCAGCCACAACGTCCCCTGTTTTAATGGCTGGTTTTCTGGAATGCCAGGACGACGTTGCCTGATGTTCCAGGGCCAGGGTGGAGGGGGCCTGATGTTCCAGGGCCAGGGTGGAGGGGGCCTGATGTTCCAGGGCCAGGGCCAGGGCCAGGGTGGAGGGGGCCTGATGTTCCAGGGCCAGGGTGGAGGGGGCCTGATGTTCCAGGGCCAGGTTGGAGGGGGCCTGATGTTCCAGGGCCAGAGTGGAGGGGGCTTGATGTTACAGGGCAAGGGTGGAGGGGGCCTGATGTTACAGGGCCAGGGCCAGGGTGGAGGGGGCCTGATGTTACAGGGCCAGGGTGGAGGTGGCCTGATGTTACAGGGCCAGGTTGGAGGGGGCCTGATGTTCCAGGGCCAGGGAGGAGGGGGCCTGATGTTGCAGGGCTCAACTTTGAATTCAAAGGCCTGGTTGACGCACATGCATCTATGCCTCCAAGGATCCCTTCCAATGCCTCAGGCCCCAGGATGGCCAAAACTTTCTCTTCCTCTGCAGTCAGAGGAGGAACGGAGTTGATACCCCCACCAGTCTTTTTTGCTTCCCTTCTACGTGCTGCAACTCTCCGTATTGTCACACTTGCGAAGTCCCTCCACTTGTTCCTTACTTCTTCTGGGCTTCGCACGTAACCATAGCCAGCAGCATTTATTTTTTTGGTGATTTCTGCCCAGGATTTTTTTTATCAGCATTTGTAATACAATTTTTCAGCTTTGAAAATAGCTGGATTTTATTATTCTCCACCTCCTCCAAAAGAACGGGGAACAATTTTTTCGAAAATTGTGGTTTTCGCGTCATTTTCTGTCAGGTCATATGAGCACATAGCTGTATGGCAAGGGGATTTAAATAGGTAGGCTAATGATCTTGAGAAAAATATGCAACAGGTGTGCACAATAGTATAACAATCACAGTGTTTTTAAAACCCATAATTTTTTTTCATTTTAATTGTGCTGATCTATCAGTATTCAATAAGAAATGAATAAAGGTATTTATATGAAATTGTGAAATTAATAGTTATAGATTTTGGGATCAGAGAAGACAACATTGTGTTTATATATGTATATATTTTATTGTGCAAAGAAAGAATGTTGAGTTGTTAACGTAATTACTCCACTTCTACGTAACTAAGAAAGCGCAGTCGAAGAAAAGAGAAAAGAACCCAATTTACAGCAGGTGGCGATATGTGCTCATAGCACCAGTCCGCCATTAGATCGAAGAAGAAGAAGAAGAAGAACGTCATAACGACAGCTCCCCAATGTGGTTCAAACCATGGATCCCATGGTTTCGGGAAACAGTCGTGACTAGCTAGTTGATTTCTTTAACGATGCATCGTACTATGGTAGTTAAACCATCGAGTTACGTCGTTGTACGGGAAACGCACCCCTGATTGGTTTATTTCACATTACGCCCAAACCACACCTATAACTAATGTAGCTACTTCAGACCAACCCATTTTAGATTTGCGTTGAGATCCGCCCACAAAGTTACTTGCGTTTCGCGTTTGATCCTTGCGTTTCAGATCGTTAAAATAGGGCCCTAAGAGTTTGCTTTTATATTAAATTAATTATGATCAACATGACACCCAAAGAACTTATTTACTTCCATCCGAAAGATGTTTTACATTCATTATAACTTTAATTTAGACATGTATTTTAGATTTGTTTTTTCTTTAAATATGACAACAACCAAATATCCCATAGAGAGATCACTGTGAGAGAGTTTGAGAATATTCACACATAATTTATACACATAAAAACATGATATCAGAGTTTCAAAATCAAATTTTTTTTGAGCATTAATCTGTGTTGTCAGATTAAGTCATTTCCCATCGTGTTTTTGAGCAGAGCAGTTGTTGTGTCTGATTGCAGAATGCCGAAGATTTTTTGATATACATCAGCATGATATCAGAGCAAGTCGGACCACTTTTGGACACATTTCTAACCAGCATGCTTCTCACGGTGATCAGAGGTGATTGGTTCTGTGCCGATTTTGCTAATCTCAAACAAGCCTACTGTCATGTCTGTTTGGGTTTTGGTTCATGTCTAGTGATTCATTATTAATGGGCACTTTCGAAACATCCTTCGTTAAGCTTTAAATCCTTTGTAAATCATTTGTTTCGAACAAGTGATTCAGAGCACATATCAAAATGCCAAAGTCATGTGATTTCAGTAAATAACGCTTTGTTAAATCATAAGCATTTGTTTTACGTGTTTCAAAGCATTTTGGAGTTTCAATGGTTCCCTGCAAGGGGGCGATGATCATAAAAGTGATTGATGAAGGCTCTCCACCCCGCCAGAGTAAATCCCTCCTCAGGATCACTGTTACAGATCACTGTTAGGTACAATGTACCTACATTTGAGAAGTCACACTATGATGGTGAACTGCCAGAAAACAGCCCAGTGGGTCATTCTGTTTCACAAGTGAAGGCCAGTGACTCTGACATGGGGCCCAATGGAGAGGTGACCTACAAGTTCTTCCAAGCATTGGCTGTAAAACAGGCACCGTTTGTCAAAGGCTCTGTGTATCATGAAGAATCAACACGCTCAAGTTTAACGTCCAAGCTAAAGACAATGGTCCATAATCTAAAAGCTCCAAAGCCCTTATGGCCATCACAGTGAAAGATCAGAATGACATTGCACCCTTGATCAGGATCCTGGGCATCGGTCCTTGTGAAGCATGAAGATGACATCGCTAAAATATCAGAGAACATGCCTGTGGGCACAGCTGTGGCTCTGGTGGATGTATCAGATCGTGATGAGGGTGAAAATGCAGTTGTGACCTGCGTGGTCGCTGGGGACGTCCCATTCCAGCTGCAAGACGAATAACTTCCTCCAGACAATTACATTACTGGACTATGAGTGGATCAAAGACTACAGGATTGAAATTGTGGCAGTGAATTCTGGCAACCCTGTACTGTCAAGCACAAACTCCCTGAAGGTGCAAGTGACAGACATGAATAAATGCAACAACTCGCCGGACTTCTTATCCACTTTGTATGTGATAGAATTTGCTGACAAGGTGACAGCCAGGTGGCAAGGTTTTGGATGTGGAAGACACCGATGCAGACAGTGGGACTAATGCAGAGTTAACATACAGGATTGTAGCAGGGACGTTTTAGCAGTCTCAGTATCCGGTGTTCCCAGCAATCTGTGGACTGGTGGAATAAACAAATGACAGCAATGTGTGTGTGTGATAAGCTCCGGTCTTGCTGGGTTATATATATTTTTTCCAAACTGTTCATATTAGAACAAACTCAAATATCAAAAGACACATTGTCCCAATAAATTGTTTCTTTAGAAATCTTCACTTTTTCAGTCTCTTTCTTGCAACAGCATTTTCATGAAGACCAGTCCATCAGTCAATCACTGTTACTTGCATATTCAAAATGATATTCAGTGTTACATAACTTTCAGAGCTTTCATTTGATTCAAATCAACTAAATATCAAACAGGTATTCAAACATGAAGTTTCTGAACTGTTCACTACTCACCATTCGGCACGCACTTGCAACACGGTTCATCTTAAAACCGACGACGCATCTATAATATGGTTTGTTTAAAAGAACAACGTGTAAAACAGGCAGACAAAGTTTCTGTCGATGGATACATATTCTGGCTTTCAAATATGTTACAGCAGCTATGATCAAAAAAACATGGACAAAATGGCCACTCTTTGTAAACTTTGTTCAGTGCGAGTGCCCTATGCTCGAACATAACCAGTCATTTACACCATCATAACCAGGGTGTTGATGGCGCATGAGCTGAGACCCAAACAGCACATGTTGCTTTCTGTGTTAAAACTAAACTCATTAAAGCCTTGCTGATTTAAATATTTAAGTGCAAGATGATGCGAAAGAACGCGTGCACATGGGAAGCGGTGTCTCACACAAATGAACAGACTAATTCACACAAAGATTATGTCAAAATGTCTGTTTTAGCAAGTATCCTAGCAAACATAGTAGGTTATGTCTTAACTGAAGGTAAACATTTGAATTCCTACAAAATCTTGTTATGGTAAGTGTTGTTTCAAGGTTATTATAGTTTTGCATTTTTAAATTAGTTTTTATTTTAATATCCTTTTCAAATTTCCTACAAATTTCAGTTTAGTTTTAGTTAGTTTCATTAATGGTTTTGTTAGTTTTAGTTTAGTTTTTATTTTGTGAACATATTTCTATTTAGTTTTTATATATTTAGTGTTAGTTTTAGCTTTAGTAATTATAGTTTAGCAGAGTTAACAGAAGACTTCCAGTTAAAGACATTTAATTTCAGCAAAGTTTAATGTTTGCAGTTTACGGTTAACTCTTGTGCAAACCTCTTAATAATAAAAATAAAATAATTGTTTGAGATTGAAAGAACCAAACAAATGCAGCTTAAACGTAAAAAAAAAGAAAAAGAAAATAATTCAAACGCATTCATATTAAAGATGAAATCTTGTTAAACGTGGTGTATAAGAAAGAAAAAAAAAAGCGATTAATGTTACTGTAATGTTACTGTAATGTAATGATAATGAATTATGATTATTCTTTTATGGTTATTTCTATGATTAATCCTTTCAAACATATTATTCTTGTATTAATCCATTTATGATTTTTGTCTGTTGTATCTTTTAATATCATATTCATGTGTTCTATTCAGACCAGACATTTAGTTTACGTCTACTCGATGTAGATGTACTTCTAGATGTAAAATGTACATCCTTTTTGTGGACTAGACATGCAACGTGTATTTTCCGTTTTCTGCTCAGTGTGGTCTAGGGTTGGGCGATGTCCCCTAAATTGGCAGTTGACGATGTTTACAGTTAAACATCGCGATGGACGATGATATCGTCGGGGGGGGGGGGGGGGGGGGTTGTGTGCTGACGATCACGAAGAGACAGGGAGAGTGCACATTGTAGCTACTTACATCTACTATGTTTACGCCACGGGAATACTCGGCTTGGCATTTTTAAATATTTCTATGTTTATTTGGCCGTTCAGGCGCACAACCGAAGACAAAGACTACTTGACCATGTTGCGCTCGGAGCGCGCGCGCACCATCCTGTCAGTAGAATTCAGTTCTCTTTCGCGACTTATCGTGCTTTTAATATTTCTTTTCAATAGCACATCCTGCTCTTTTCTTTCTCATTCATGTTTTGTTATGAACTTTACATAATCGTCAACAGAAATATGTGCGGATTATCAACAATACGATACATTTATAGGACATAAAGGGTCTCTGCGGCAAAAGTGAAAGTACCAGCGGCCAACGGGTGAAATGTTTCTCTTTGCACAGCAAAGCACCCGTTTCAATAAAAGGATATATTAAAGTTTATAAAGCCTACTTTTACATTTTCATTGCTGTTTTAAAATGAATTTCGCCATCACCTTAAACAAGCTGTTCTGCTTGAATCCCAGTGCAGGAGCTGTAACTGTTAGGTTACCACAGAAACGTAAGCGTTTGGTTGATTGCTGTGGTGACTCGTGACACTCGCGAACAGCACTGAACACATACGTCTTCATTTTTTTTTATCGTTTGTTGGTAAAGGGTGAGAGACCTTGCGAGCCACACGAGCCATAGGTTCCCAACCACTGGTGTACACCATAGGTGTACACACGAAAACGAACTGCCGTGAGACTGGGCTGGTCTGACAGGGTGGGGGGCGTGGCATCACGATGGTGGCTCTCCATCGTGATGTCGGTCAGCCATCACGATGGACGATGATATCGTCCATCGGCACAACCCTAGTGTGGTCTCCTGTCTAATATGTGTGGTAGCTGATTAAGTTTCACATGAGATGGTTATCTTTCTTGGAATTAAGGTACAGCTGCATTTGCATAAGTTCTAGACATGATGGAAATACTTATTTGGCCATTTCTGCTTCTTAGGGCTGGTTCACACGGAAAGCGTTTTTGCTTTGAAAAATGCAAGACATGGGCAATGGGGAAAAAGCACAAGGTCTCGAGACGCGTCTTTTAAAAGTGGGTGTCCCATTTGTCATTTTAGTTTTCTGAAGGGTGCTCGCGAGCCCCCACTCGGTCGATATGCGCCCTCAATGTGCACTTTTGCCACAGACTTCTTCCCGACAGTTAAAGCGGCGTTATGTCACGAAAGTGCTTAGGGTGCCATTTGGGACAGGGCCATAGTGTCATACGTGAAACGCTGCAAAAGACGCGAGTGCAACGGTCATGTCCGTCTAGCACATATTTACATTGAAAAATAAAGTAGCGCAGTGGAATGGAGAGCTTATTAATTACGAAAATTTATTTTTACTGATTATTTATTTTATTTCAGTTCGTTTTTCAGTAACTGTTGTTAGTTTAGTTTTTCATTTATGTTGAAATCTCTATTTTATTTCAGTTACGAAAAACGTTTTTTGAACAATAATCTTAGTTTCAGTTTTCATTTACGTTTATGAAAATAATCTTGTGCTGTTTGAACTACGTTATGACCATTCATTTCTGAATTAGTTAGCTTCTGTACTAGCATATAGATACCCGAATTAGCCTGATAGCTTAGTTTATACAAGCATTTGCACTTACCCTACATGTACTGTATTCACAATCATCTTTAAAGGGTTTATTCACCCAAAAATGAAAATTACCGCGCTCAAGCCATCCTAGGTGTATATGACTTTCTCCTTTCAGCCAAACACAATCGGAGCTATATTAAAAAATATTATGGCTCTTCCAAGCTTTATATTGGGAGTAATTAAAAAAAGCACATCCATCCATCCATCATAAAAGTAATCCATACGGCTCCAGGGGGTTAATAAATGCCTTATGCGTTTTTGTAAGAAAATGTTTAATTTTTAGGACTTTATAAACTTGAATCATTGGCTTCCGTATGCGAGTCTAGTTCTGACGGAAGAGTGACCTCTGACTTGTGACTTATTGACACTCCTCGAAGTGGGCTGGTACGCACCGGTACGCAGTCCCTGCACTTCACACTGGCACATGTTGCCGGTACCCTGAGCGCACACACCGAAACATAGAATCAGGCTATTAATGAATTGTATATTCATTGCCCGTTCTGAGCTTTTATAAGCTGTGTCTTCGGACAAGATGGCAGCTTCTACGCCTGTGTCTATGCCGGGGTCTTCGGACAAGATGGCAGCTTCTACGCCTGTGTCTATGCCGGGGTCTTCGGACAAGATGGCTGCTTCTCGATTGTCGAGTTCACGCACGTGATCATAGGTAACTAAGCAACAGTGGAGACTCAGACTGTCACGCGCGTGAACTCGACAATTGACTACTGTGGACTTCGACCGAAAACAAGAAGTAAATACAGGTATGTGCGCTGGCTGAATTAACATCACTTTTCTTCATATCTTTCACATCTACTGCAGTCAGATTCACTCGTGTTCACTCTGAAGGAATCACTCAACATGGCTGGGCACTTGTAATGACACATCAAGGATGTTAAGAGGCTAAAAGCAGGTTTAAAACTTGCCCCATTGAAGTCAACAGGGTGCAAATTTTAAAAAGAGGATAACACGGTGTAGGCAACACCGATTTTTGTCGTTGTTCTCTGTACTGACAGCACTCCAAATGTACAAAAAAATGAGCTCAATGTTAAAATTGACCGGAGTTCTCCTTTAACCTATTTTTAGAAAATTAGATTAAATAAACAGAATTTAATGATACTATAATCATAGTTGGAATATAAAAAAAAATAAAAATCAGATTTCAGAGAACCCAAAAGAAAGGAAAAGAGGAGTAGTCTGATGAAAGCCAGATTTTTAAAATCTGAATCATTTGATCACTTTAGTTATAATGACATCAGACTTCTGTTTTATTTAAAAGTTATAATGCTTTTGTCTTTCCTACTTTTTAATTTTTTTAAATAATGATCTTTTTTTTTGTCATTGATTGTTAAACTGTTAAATAACATAAATTGACTCGACTGCTGGAAAGGTGTCATTTATATTTGAAAATAATTTCTCCAAATTTTAAAATGGTCAGGAATTTGTGACACCATTGAAGTGTAGTTGAAATATTAATGTTGTTTCAACATTAACTTGATATATCAGATGGCAACATTGTTTTATTTTGACGTTACATTTCAGTTGTATTTTCAATGTTTCAACAAAAGTGATTTAGAAACAACATTACATTGTAACATTGATCAAACAATATTACCAAAGATCATTTTTGTTAATTTCAATTTTGATTCAACAGCAGTGATGTAGAATCAACATCTTAGTGTAACTCGTTGATTCACTGACATTACCATTGATTATTTTTGTTCATTTCAATATTGTTTCAGCATTGATTATGTTGAATCAATCATAGAATAACGTTGATTCAACAATATTGATTCGTTTTTGTTCATTTTAATATTGATTCAGCATTGGTGATGTAGAATCAGTCATAGTGTAACGTTGATTCAATGGCATTACCATTGATTTTTTTTATTTTTTTTTAAATCTCACCATTGTTTCAACATTAATTGCAAGTTCAAAAGTGATATTGAACCAACATCACTTCATAATGTTGATTCAATGACATTGTCATTGATATTTTGAAATCTCACCATTGTTTCAACATTAATTGCGGGTGCAAAAGTGATATTGAACCAACATCACTTCATAATGTTGATTCAATGACATTGTCATTGATATTTTGAAATCTCACCATTGTTTCAACATTAATTGCGGGTGCAAAAGTGATATTGAATCAACATCACTTTATAACATTAATTCAATGCAATTAGCATTGCCACATCAACTTTGACTCAACATTGTTTCAATGATTGCTTGCTATCTGGGACAGCATCTACTGTTTCCGACTTAAAGCTGATGGATGTGACCCACCACATTCTTCCTACATTGGCATTACCAATAATGTCCTGGATGAGAATGGCAATGCTCTGGAGTTCATACATCACCAAGCATTCAAACTCCTCATACAAGTTTGTGGATTTCCGCACCAGCCCAGGATCCCACATAGAGCACAAGACCAGCAAAGTTAGATTCTCCTTGCAATATTGATCAGCTTTATAACCACTGAGGTTCTAATCATTTTATGGTGATGGCTATCAGGTATGTTTTTCTGAAGGATGTTTTTCTGGCTACCAAGCAGGCAAGAGGGAGACCAAAGACCGCTATGCCCCCAAAGATCAACAACAACAAGAAGGCCTTAATAGGCTTAAAGTTCAACCACATGAATAATAGTCTCAATGATAGTCCTTGGATTTCCCTGTCATTTGACTACCTCCCTGGGACCCCAGACCTGGGCCATCACTATTAGTCTAATTCCCCTCTGTCACTCATTCAGCTCCAACCTCATTCGCTTTCTGCCTTTTGAAAAATGACCTTTTATGAAGTGTGTAACATAGCTCTAAGTGAATGAAAACATCCTGCAAAGTTTTAAATCTGAAAGTGCACCGTATATAAAGTTATTGTCTTTCAAAAGTAAGAGTCGACTCTTAGTCAATGAAATGAATTGTTTTTCAAACGAGTCATAAGCCAATTCGTTGTGACGTCAAGACGAAACATCAGCATATTGCCCGCCCACTTATTGCACACGCAGACACCAGGGAAAACTTGAACCTCAAACACTGCAGCTGATTCCTGTGGATACTGGATAGCATCATGTCGAGAAGACACTGTGCTCTACAATGTGAAGGTAAAGCCGTTTTTTTTCACTGCCCAAGGACGAGCATGTGAAGAATCAGTGGTTAAAATCCATCTTTACCATGATATCATAGCAGTATAATCCTAAACTTTTGCTGTGTTCCCTTTATTTTACTGACGACTACTCAAATCTCGGGGTTCAATGCAGGATTCGCAAACCGCTAATAAATTAGAAAAATACTCTGTAAATAAATAAGTACAAGTAAAATTATCGGTTTGTTGATGGACATGCACTTGTTAATGCTTATGGTGAGGAATTACAGTTGCAACATCTCATAATGTACCTCAACCTAAGTAGCGTATCACTGAGAAACGTCCTGCTCGAGTCGTCCTTGCGATGGAGGTTTCGGTTTCAATAACTAGTTCTTCCAATGTTTCATTATTGGACTCGCACTGGGATTGATATGGTCAAATCGACGCCATTGTTCGTTACTGTGTTTAGTTTACGGTGTAGGAAGGCTCAGGACAATCAGAGCTAACGTTGTTATGGCAATGGGTGTTTTTGTTTTCGACGCGCGCTCTGTACGCGGTAAACCAATCACCACAGACTGAGCTGTCTGGCCAATCAGAGCAGAGTAGCTCGCGGAAAGGAGGGATTAAGAGAGATTAATTCATCTGACGAGTCGTTTGAGAGTCATTGAAAATGTGATGATGTGTAAATGTATATTATGATGAGATTAAACAGTTTTTTTACCTTAGATGCATGTAAACCTGTTGTAGGAGACTCCAAAACAACATTAGGAAACTTTAAAATAGCATAAAAGGGGCAATTTAAGAGATACCAGACTGTCCTGGACCTGCCAATTACCAACATAATGTGAAATTAAAAAGTGTAACAGTCACTCGTTTTTATAAAGTAACACTGTCCAACAGGGACTTCCGGTTATGGCCGCAAACTAGAAGGTCACGTTCGAACCTGCTCTCTACAACAATCCTGATTAATCCTTTTAATTGAGCCAAAACTTTCCGAAGCTGTGAAACTGGTGCAGAAATGCCTAGCACTGGAAGAGGGAGTAGAGATAAACCCAAATCAACTACGCAATCCAAGTTAACAGGCTTTGGAGCGCACGGTATAGAGCAGCCAGATAACAAGGATGCTAACGTTACGAACGAGGCTAGCGTTAACGCTGCTAGCAAAGAAACTAACGAAGGGGATGTGAACAATAATGCGACGATTCCGGCCGTCAATGATCAACAGCTGCTAAGTATGGTTAAAGATGAGATATTGGGTGAGATACGCAATTTGAAAACAGAGTTCGCGGGAAGATTTGATGGAGTAATGAAAGCTATAGAAGAAACAAGAAAGGAGATGTCTGAATGCACAGAGCGGATGGCCGAGGCAGAGGTGCGTCTGTCTAACGTGGAAGACGAGCAGGGAGAATTGAAAGCGGTGGTCGAGAGTTTACAGAAAAGAAATAAGCATCTTGAGGACAAAATGGTCGATATGGAAACAAGATCACGTTTGAACAATCTTAGACTGGTGGGTCTCCCTGAAAATTGTGAGAGCTCCGACATGTGCGGGTTTTTGGAGAGTTGGTTGCCAGACGCGCTGGAGTTAACCCCAACGCGTCACCCTTTAGTCCTGGAAAGGGCTCACCGCGTCGGGCCAAAGAAAGACACAGATGCCTCGCCAAGAACGGTAATCATGAGATTTCTTAATTACAAGCAGAAAGAAACCGTACTGAGAGCTGCCAAAACAAAGAAGGATATCCTCTACAAGAACCAACGTGTGAAGCTGTTTGCTGATGTCGCTACGGAGGTGCACAGGCAGCGGAAGCAATTCGATGTTGTTCGCGACCAGTTGCGTAAACTAGGGGTGCGGCATGGCATTCTTTCCCCATCCACGCTAGTACTGACATACAAGGAGAAAGTCCACAAGTTTACTTCACCAGCGGAGGCCAAGATCTTTGTCCAGAAGATCCAAATGGATACAGAAGGAACAGAATGACTTGTGTTTATAGGTACTGCCACTGCTGTAACAACCACATATTGTAGGTATTTTTGATAAGGCATTTTTGAAGATGTAAATGCAAGTACTGTTCACAAAGGATACATTATTTGAATACAGTAGCAGGTGAGCGTTGAGATGTGTTTATACTGACAACAGTTCAGATCTCAGAAATCTGACGGTGTTAGCGGTTGGAAGTAGAGTACTTTAGGGGTTTACCCAGTTAGCTGGGAAGGGTGGTTTTTTTTGTTTGTTTTTTTTGTTTTTTCTTTGTGATGTTCGTGCTGTTCGCAACTTTTAGTTTATGTTTCAGTGTTCTACTGTATGTTAGCTTTCAGACACATTTATATGGTGCTAAAATAAGGTTTATGTATGTTTTGTTCGGATGACACAAAAATTTGAAATTAAATATACTTCCTGGAATTGCAGGGGCTTAAATAAACCTAAAAAGATAAAGCAAGTTATGAATAAAATAAAAGATCTAGGCTCTAAAATAGTTTTCCTGCAGGAGACCCACACTCTTGAGGAGGAAAATATTAGAATAAGCAGGAGGTGGCAGGGATCGCTGTATGCATCCTCATTTACATCTAGAGCTCGAGGTGTAATTACACTAATTCATAAATCGGTACCATTGCAAGTCACAAACGTTATAAAAGACAAATTTGGAAGATACTTGATTATTCAAGGATCTATTTTACATGAAAATTTCAACTTAGTGAATGTATATGGACCTAATATAGATGATGATCGATTCTTTATAAATTTATTTCTAACCATTTCTTCTCTCTCAGGAAAAAATATTATTGGTGGTGATTGGAACTGCGTTTTGAATCCAATCCTTGACCGATGCACCGGAATTGACCAGACTCATCATAAAAGCAGAGAAATCATCCAGAACTTTATGAAGGAATTGCAGTTGGTAGATATTTGGCGACATTATAATCCAATTGATATTACATATTCTTGTCACTCTAAAACATTTAATACATATTCTCGCTTAGATTACTTTCTAATTTCAGCAGACTTGTTGCCCAATATGGGAGAATGTTCCTATGATAGTATTACAATATCAGACCATGCTTCATGTAACATAAAATATACTCATAAAGATTTATTGATAGACCCTCCTAGATGGTGCTTACATCAAAAATGGCTCAAAGATGAATCTTTTGTAGGATATGTGGGGAATAAAATTGATGAATATTTTAGTATAAACACAACACAAACCACTGCTTGTATCAAATGGGATGCTTTTAAGGCCTGTATAAGGGGTTATATCATTTCTTATACTTCTTCAAAATCTAAAGAATTGCGTAAGAAAAGACAACAACTAGAGGAAAAAATAAAGAATTTGGAGAAGCAGTTATTTAGATATAAGAATTCACAAGTAGAAAAAGAGCTGTTGCTATTAAAAGCACAGTATAATAAAGTTACAGCGGATAGGGCAGCCTCCAACATATTAAGATTAAATCAGTCTTTCTATGAACAGGGAGAGAAGCCCGGTAAGATTTTAGCATGGCAAATAAAACAATTAGATGCACAAAAAAATATAACAACAATAATAAATACAAAAGGAGAAACAATTGTGGATCCAATAGAGATAAATAAAGAATTTAGAAATTATTATGAAAAACTTTATGATTCCCAGGGTCAGACCGATCTAAACGCACAAAAAAATTCTTAAACAAGTTAAACATACCAACTATTGCAGAAGACCTTAGCCATCAATTAGACTGTGACATTAGTGAAGATGAAATAATCAAAGTAATTGATAGCATGAACACAGGTAAAAAAGCTGGACCTGATGGGTTTCCAATTGACTTTTATAAAAAGTTTAAGGGAAAGTTGGTAAAGCCAATATTGGAAATGTTGCAGGAAGCTTTTATAGATGGGGACCTCCCCAACTCAATGGTCAGTGCATTAATTATTTTATTACCTAAGCCTGGAAAATCTAGGGATAGATGTGAGAATATGAGGCCAATAAGTCTGCTTAACTCAGATCTTAAGATAATCAGTAAATTACTAGCAATTCGTTTACAGGAAACCCTTCCATTGATCATCCACAGGGATCAAAACGGCTTTGTTTTGGGTCGGCAAGGTCTGCATAATGTTAGGAGGGTTCTCAACGTCATTCAAGCATTAGTCGACACTAAGGATACGGCCCTCCTCTCCCTGGATGCTGAAAAAGCGTTTGACAGGGTAGAGTGGGCCTATCTTTTTGATGTGTTAAGACGCTTTGGATTTGGACCGAAAATTCGAAAATGGATACAGTTACTATATCTAAATCCTATTGCTGAGATTTTAACAAATAAAAACGTATCTAAACCAATTTCAATTAAACGCGGATGTCGACAGGGGTGTCCGTTATCTCCGTTGCTCTTCACTTTAGCAATGGAGCCCTTGGCTATAGCAGTACGGTCACATTTACATATAACCGGAATTTCAATTGGTCGGGTAGAACACAGACTGTCGTTATATGCAGACGATGTAATTGTATTCCTTTCAAAACTTAATTCTTCTATTCCTGCTTTGTTAAAACTAATTGAGGAGTTTGGTCACATTTCAGGATATGTAATTAACAGATTAAAATCTTCTATTTTGTTGCTAGATAAAGGAGAGAGAGAGAATCCACCTATAGTAGTTTCACAATTCAAATCAGTTTCTAAATTTACTTACTTAGGAATATATATCCTTCCAAATTTAGATTTAATTGTTCAGCATAATTATGAATCAATAACTAACGAAATTAGAGATAATGTCAATAGATGGATTCTTCTTCCCATGTCTCTTATTGGTCGAATTAATATTTACAAAATGAATATACTTCCTAAATTGTTGTATGTGTTTCAGAATATTCCTTTGCCACCCCCTGCTGACTGGTTTAAAACATTTAAGAAACTACTTCTTGATTTTTTATGGTCAAACAAACGTGCTAGAATACGACTGTCGTTACTTCATTTGCCCTATCATGAAGGAGGCTTGATGTGCCCAAATTTAGTATGGTACTACTGGGCAGCTCAGCTTAGATCTATAGGGTACTATTTTAGCAAAAAGGACACTCCCCAATGGACAGAAATGGAGAGTAACATTTTGAGTCCTTCGTTACCTTTGTACCTTTTTTCTGATACAGAAGCTAATTTGTTGAAGAAAACTAAAAATCCAATAGTTAAAAACATGGTCAAGGTGTGGTATAATGTTAAAAGATACATTAAAGAACCAGTTATTTTATCACAGCTAACCCCAATTTGGGGAAATCAGAACTTCTCCCCAGGGAGAGCCGACGCAGTGTTTAAGCAATGGGCTTTAAATGGATTGGAGAAAATTCAAGATTTATATCCAACAGACTCAGACAATTTGATGTCATTTGACATGCTTAGACACAAATTTAATATTCAAAGGAAATATTTTTTCAAATATCTCCAACTCAGAAGTTATATAGGAACCAATCAAAACAACTTACGGAAACCACCCAAATCTGAGTTAGAAGAAATGATAAGTGAAAAAAGTTTTAAAAGGGGAGCAATCTCCCAACTCTATAAACTACTGTTATCACACTCCCCGGATAATTCAACCCTAAAATTAGAAGCCTGGAAGAAAGATTTGCAAATAAATGTAACACCAGATGAGTGGGAAATGGCTTGTAGTAAAGCACATAAGCAAACTATAAATTCTAGGTTGAGATTATTACAATTCAAGTGGCTTATGCGTGTTTATGTCACTCCTGTTAAATTAAACCAATTCAATCCAAATATCCCAGACATATGTGCAAAGTGTGGAGAAGAAAAGGGAACATTGTTCCATTGTATTTGGGATTGTAGAGAAATTAGAACATTTTGGGGTGTAATAAAGCAAACTGTGAATGATATTATTTCTAAAGATCTTCCTCTGGAACCTTCTTTAATCATTTTAGGCTTGTACCCCAAGCACATAGGATATACAAAAAGTGAGATGCTGTTCATTGATATATGTTTATTACAAGCTAAAATGTTGATAGCATTGCACTGGAAAAGCACAAGTAGACCAAGTATTGGACAGTGGGTTAAGCAGATGTTGGCTACTCTTCCATTGGAACGCATCAAATACTTGCTAAAAGGAAAAAAAGACTTGTTTGAAAGTATTTGGAGACCTTTCATGCTCTTTGCAGAAAGCACAGACTTAACCGAAGATCAAGAGGAAGATGACACTCATGAATAGTTTCACAGTCGGGGTTCCGCCCGTTGGGAGATGGCTAGTCTCTGTTTACTTGTGTCAAAGGGCATATTGGATATGTTATATATGGTAACATTGTATTTTGTGTTTGAAAGCAGGTTCTGTTGTATGTTATGTATGTTACTCTAAAAGTCAAATAAAAATATTGTGAAAAAAAAAAAAAAAAAAAAACACTGTCCAACAGCGACATCCACAGATAAAGTTACAGCGGGAGGCTTGCCTCCGGTGAGCCATCGAGTTTTAGCAGACCCCCTAAAGCATGCGCTGGGTTTAGAGGGGAGTAACTGAGAATAAATGAGGGAAAGTCATGTGAGAAGAGGCAATGTCTCCATCACGCTATGATTGAGTGGGATTGGTTATGATTGATTTGTGCAATAAATCCCGCCTCTTGATTTCATGCGCGTTCTCGAATCGTCCTGAATGAAGACATGCCGTCAATTAGAAGACTAATTAAAAAGTAAGTAAACAACTTAGATATCACCACTTTATGTCATGTTCAAATCTAATTAGAAATGGACTGAAAACATGATGACTGTGGGGGTTTTAGTGAGCAGTCAGCTTGGGGAAATGAAAGGTAAATTTTCTTGTCTAAGAAGAGTAATAAGTTGACTATAAAAAAAGCTGAACATTTGTTCACAAATAATATATATAGTTTAAATTGTTACTGCCTTCAGTTATTATTTTGGAATAAATGTAAAAATGCTTAAAAACACTACCTTGATGAAATGTATACTTGTTTTTAATAAATAGAACATTACATAGTAATGTATTGTAAAAATACAAAATAGAATTGTATTTGGTCTATTTTTTATATGATGTTTATTTAACCAGGAAATTAAGTGTAACAGGGACATAAATTTACATTTGATATATTAAATAAAAATGAGCACTTTGCTTCCTTATTTTAAAACACCATCGCACACCACAGCTTTCAATATACCCTTTGAAACATATTTGTGGAAAAGTAACCTTTAGGCCAGAGAGATGTGCCTTATTTTTTTGAGTTTTGCTTTGAAAGAAGGTTTTTGAAAGTTTTGCTCTATTTCTTTTTTGTTGATAAAAGTAATAAATATGTTGTGTTGAATAGGTTAGAACAAACAGAAGGGACATACCCATTTCTATTTATTTTCTATTATGTGTTCTTTTTTCTTGTTATTTGTCGTAGAAAGGTTTTTTGAAAGCCAACTTGCATTATTTGTAAGAAAACAAATACAACATGAAGTGGTTGAAATGTTGAAAAAAATTTTTTTACCAATAATCATTTTGTGAGATTAATTTGTAATTGTGCTTCTGTAGAAAGTACAGCAATGAAAATCTGTATTATAATTTGCAATTAAATCTGACAAAAAAAAAAAAAAAACATTTTTGGAATGTGGTGACATATATTGGCATTGGTATACATACCATCTGACTGGAAATCTGTTCAGGATCTTCTGGAGATGTTTAACAACACTGTAAAACTCCCTGGGTTTGTAGACCCAGATCTCACAAAATAATCAGTGATTCTTGTCACAACACGAATAAAAAAGGTCTAAATAACCACAAAATGATTCAGTGTTTCGAAGCGCTGGTGACCTCTGCTGGTCAAAACGGTGTAAATGCAGCGAAAACTCAGCCCATACATGCATTAAAAACACCTTTTACACACCAATTGCAAATGTTTTATTGAAAGTATCTATTAATTAACTAATCTAAAACCATCAATACAATCTAATCTAATACAATCAAACACACCTGATTCAACAATCAGCTTGTTAGTAAAGGCTCCACTTTTTTTTTGCTACTAACTGTGTATTCAGAAATTAACAGAAATTTCTAAAATATCAGTCATTTATTTCAATGGGAATTATAAAGGCCATAATACTGATATTGTCAACCAGTAGGAGCCACAGGAGAAGAAGCCCTTTTAGGTCTCAAAGATTACAATCTGTGTATATTGACTTGTAGTAAAATAAATAAATAAATAAATAAATACAGCATCCTGAAATTCATTATAGTTTTTGTTTAATCAATTTGAATCAGTTTGCAAAGAAATTTTTGATTTCCAAAATACTTAAAGATCATTTCTATACAACTACGTCTCTTAATGATATTGAAAACATATTTGTCATGTATTGATTAGATCCATGTACATGTATTGTCATGTATTGACTAGATTTAATAGGACATTGCTGTCCAATTAAATTAAAGAGACAATATTATTTGAATAATTTATTGATATCAGGTCTGGTATCGTTTATGATGGAATTTTAACGACCCTGTCAGTAAAAAAATGAAGGACAATGAGAACGTCTAATAACCTGTCAGGATCACCTATCATCACCATGCCTGCCACCTATGTGCACTACATTTCCCATAATCCTCCCTGGCCATCACCTGCACACTCTTCTCAATCAACACACCTGTCTGCCTTCATTCTCATCTACCGCTCTACATAAGCCAGAACTACACACACAGAGATTGTCTGGTCTCTTCGCTGACTAGGACTGATACATTGTCTGTGTCTGTGTCTGACCTGCATTGTTCCCCTGTGCTCCTGCTTCACTGGATTTCCATCTCCTCCATATGATCTGTTCCTGCAAGGATAAGTTAAAGTATATTAGCATTGTCAATCACAACAGCGATTCAGAGTTGTGTGCTGCTACTAACCTGTTTGGACTCATTCACTCTGGTTGTTGTTTATCCTCTGCATCTGCCCTCATTTGAGTCTGTCAATAAACTGTTTCCATTTATTACTCACCTCTCGCCATTGAGTCTGTTTCCTTGACATAACCACCGATCTAATTTATTTTCTACATTACATTAAATATTCTTTTTATCTACGCTATACATCCTTCTTAGGGTACGTTTTTCACGACAGCGATGTGCTAAAAACGGAAACGTTTTTTTCTTTGTACAGATGACAATGTTATCAAAATGATCCTTGAACAAATAACACTATATTATGCATGCCAGACAAGTAGTTGGCAATGTCACTTTGTAAACAAAGACTACACGCTTGCGCACATACGCATTCTTAAAGTGTAAGTTGCAGGTTAAATTTTTCACGAAGTAATGCAATGTGTTTATTAAACATAAAGATAAGAACCGCCCACCATTGTTTTTTATACCAAAATGCTGATATAATATGAAAAGTTGGCACTTTTAACAGTGGTTTTAACCGCTCCCGCTGCCTTCCACTAGATGGGGCGTGACGTCATAAGAGGAACTCACTAGTAGAGTTACCAGCATAGTCATAGCTATAGATGCCTTACATAACTACAGAAAAGTTGGTTGTATGTTTTATTTGATAAAAAAATTATGGATAAAATAACTCCATTGTAAACATACTCGTGTGTGCTGACTTCAAGGGGACCGTGATCCTGCCTGAAATGAGAATAAGCTATTCGCAAAACAAACGGTTTCAGGCACGTCAGGTCAGCCGGTCGCGGGTCGAGCTGTTCCACTAAACTCCAAAACGCGTTCACCTCACGGCAGCACACACTCTCCACTGCTGATAGCCCACACAAACACAGTGATGGGGACATCGATCTCTCTTTTTCTTTTCTGACAATAAACATCGCTAATTAAATCGTGAGAAATTGATAACGCGTGGACTGAGGAAGGGTATTACATGACGTTTGAGGCGTCGATGAGACTAGCTATTGATGCCTGTGCAGTGTGTGCATCTCTAACGTTGCAGGCTTGCAGCTCTGATTTGGACTGACTTACTGTAAGTAAATAATGTCTTCAGTCGTTGTCCCTCCTTGCTATTCTACATGACGGCAATATTTTGAAAAGACTCGCTTGTTCCGTTATATTATCCGGGTTAAGTTTGCACCAGGCTCTAACGTAGCTAACGTTACTCACCTGGCCAACCCTCCACTAATTCTCCTCACACCAAGCATTAATAACTCTTTGAGTGCCATGGCTCCCCTCTCTCACGCCTGACCAGTTAAACATTGTAGGGCTGTGGTCCATAAAGAATTTGATGGTTTCCCGCATCCTCAGTCATTCTCCAAATAGTCATAATACAGTAAGAATCTAGCAGAGTATGGGTTGCGAGTTCCTCTTATGACGTCATCACCCAGTAACTGAAAAAACACGCTACCTTTGAAGAAACCCCAATAAATGTTATTTTAACGCATTTTAAGACAGAAATAATTAAATATATACATATAGAGCACTTTAATTTACACATTAATTGACTGTGGTGGTTAACCTGCAACTTACACTTTAAAGCTACACTGTGTGATTTTTACCCCCATCTAGCGGTGAAATTGTATATGACTACCCAGTGAATATTAGCAGAGAATTGCTGCGTTCCAAACCGCATACTTCCCTACTATTTAGTATGGGAAAAAGAGTAGGCGAGCGAAAAAGTATGTACGAATCCAAAAGAGTAGGCGAGAATTACCTGGGTGACGTACGAATTATCGCGAGATTCGGACTTAAGTGCGTTCGAATATGCCTACTTTCCTACTATATAGTAGGCGAAAACAGTACGTGAAGGAAGCAGTACGTTCGAAACATCAGTATTCATAAAAGAGTAGGCGAGAAGTTCCTGGATGGCTTACTTCTTCCGGCCAGATTTTTGAGTGCTCATCCGATGGATACTCTTCTATCCCAGGAGGCCACGCGAGAGGATACGTCATTATCAAACATCGCAGAGATCGGCGACGCGGGTGCTTTCAAATGTGAGTAAACACGTTCCTTTTGTTAAAATTGCATGTGTTGAACTACTGTAGAGTAAACTGTTGAATTGTTGAAGGTGTAAAGACGTTACACAGTAGTATAGTTGTGATTTTGCTGTAAAAACACGTTTTATTATGTATAACGTTAGCTAACAGGGGAGCTCCAGTAAAGACACGTAAGTTACGTCTCTAAAGTGGATTTACATAAACAAACCATACATCAAAGACGCTTATTTTAAATGTCTATTTACATCTGACAGGAAAATCTTGAAATATCACAACATGAAATAGACATCTGAGTGATGAATGTACTATTATGTAGAACAAATCTATAAAGTAACTAACGTTAAACATAAGTTATCTATTTTATTTGTCCATTAGTAGTTGATAAATTGAGGAACATTTATGTTGGATAAAAAGTTAAAACAACCTCAACATATAAATGTAGTGTTGAGTTCATAAATCACATAGGTAATGTGGATCTTGTCTGGATGTTACAGATGTGTGTTTATCCGGTGGAGAGTTGCTCATGAAGGCTTTGAGTGAGTATACTACAGAAATGAATAACAACTATTTAGCCTAAATCTTAAGTTGTAGTTTATTTTAATTATTGTAATTTCAAACAGAGCTATTACATCACCTTTCTGATTCTTGATTTCTGTGCATTTGCTGCAGAGCTTTTGTGGAGCAGGACCTGCAAGGGAAGATGATGGCGGCGTTTGTGGAAAAAAAGCGTTTTTGTCTTCTAAATAATACTGAAATCAAATGACATTGTGTGGTTAAAATTACTGCTTTTGTGTTATGTTTGTGCATTTTGTAGGATCTGAAATGTCAACAGGCTGGTGTGAGCACTGAGGATGAGGAGGAGCCCAGAGCTGAATCCTGGAGGTGGTGCCTCCATCACTCCACCTGCCCTTACGAGACCCTCCATCACTCCATCTGCCCTTATTGCCTCAGATTGTGAAGCACAACACATCACGCAGCAACCTCCGGCACGAGGGAACGGCTCACCTCTGGCGGTCAGCTGATTCATCAGAATAAAGCCGCAGAATGGGAACCGCTGTGTTGAGACGGCAGAAGGATGTGGGGTTCAGCGCCTGTAGTCTACATACATGATTGTAGTTTGAATAAAGCTTTGTTTCATGTTTTGACTTGTATATGCATTTGTTTATTGTGTGATGGTGACTTTCATTCATTCTTTTACTAATTTATTAATATTTCTCATTGTTGTCAGTAAATAAAATATAATTATATAATTAATGTTTTATTTAATTGTTTGAAAGAAAATGTAGATATGTTCATTATATACACATCTAGAGTGTATTCAATCATGCATAGCTGTGTCATATGACATACATTACAATTTGTTTGTTTTATTGAATTATATAATTTTCAGTAAAAAGTCATATAATTAAGTATTGGTCAGCATTTATCGTTGTTATTATTGTATGTTCTGGGGTGGGATAGAAATGCAATTCATTCTGAGGTAATATTAATTTTTAATATTAATGATACTTACATTTTTCGAGGATAAAATCAACAGTTTTCCTCCAAAGGCAAATCTTCGCACAGCTGCCCTTTGTGCAGACATTACAAACGCTGAGGAAACCCGTTCTAGGTAGGGCTGTTGAGTTACTGATGTTATGAGATCTGTAAAAAATCTCATTATGTATGCAAACCCATAATATATATATAATGGGTTTGCATACATAATATGAGATTTTTTACACA
Source organism: Squalius cephalus (assembly GCF_949319135.1). NCBI lineage: Eukaryota > Metazoa > Chordata > Actinopteri > Cypriniformes > Leuciscidae > Squalius > Squalius cephalus. The sequence continues at coordinate 12,110,808 of NC_137128.1, read as the reverse complement.
GGAAAAAAGAACCTACAAGGTTGAATATATTAATATATATTTTCTTAAATAATTCATTATAATACATTTTAAAAAAGCATTTTTTGTTATTTATAGGCCTGAGAGATGAAACAAGAAAAATAGGAAAAAATAAAGCAGTTAGCCACTTTTGCTTGTGGATGAAAATATTTGGATATAAAAAATTAACAACATATTCAAGAGATTACCATTTTGGGATTTCGTAATAAAAATAAATAACATCGTTAAGGATAAAACGGTAGTTCACATTAGTAGGGTTAAATAAAATAACTTAAATCAACCCTAAATGTATTCACAAAATAAATGGGCAGCAGTTTCTTCAAAAAGACCACAAAATGAGCAAGTTTAATCAATATCAAGATATTTACAGATAGATGAATTAAACGTGTCGTTCAAATCTTTTAAGTTGTTGCGCGTGTGATAACGCGTCGTAGGTCACATGATAACGTCAACATGGCAGATGTCCGGTTCACATTCATACTCAACGAGATTTGGCTATAAAGTACCTACTGTTTTAGCGCTCGTTAAGTAAGTACTCATTGAAATTAAGTACCTACTCATTGAGTATGCGGTTTGGAACGCAGCCAATGTCTATATTAGTTTCTGTTCCTCTCAATTCCGAGGGCGTTTTCACTCCTACGGTGGCCGTATTATTCCAAGATTAACATGGCTTCCAGTTATCGACTTCGTCCATGACAATAATAAACAATACGTCTAAAATGAATAAAACTACAGGACAGATGTCAGGAGGTAAACGTCACCCTTGGAATCGGCTATCCCAGCATAATCAGATTAGGCTAACGTTACAATGTGTACAAAGTAAAAGCAATTAAAAATAACTAAAATTTACAGTGTCCTTTTTTTTATATAGCTTAAAAAATTGCGCCTTTAAAACTATTCATCACCTGTGATCCGTCGCAGCACAGATTTATGTTACAAGGTAAACAATACTTTTTCACCATTGACGCGAGGATGAAGTTATACTAGAGGTCGTTCTGGCGTTATGCACAACCATGCTATGGTTAGACAAGCAACTATAAAACTTCGAATTTACACAAATGAATTACAACAGGCTTGAATTACCTGTCGAGAAGAAAGCAGGCAACCTCGGCGTCCGTTTTAAAATCTTTTCTCCTCATGAGCTCTTTCCATCTGGGAAAAATGTTACTCCAATATTGACTATGGTCTTGCTGATTTGTCTGTCGCGTTGACGTTTTAATTCTCTCTTTCAAATGTGAGTACACACACACACACACACACCACACTATCTTTCAAATCTGCCGGCACTCGCGAGCTCGCGAGTAATCTCCCCCTCGCATTCATTACGGTGTCACTGAGTGAAAAACGCAAAAGGCGAAGCTTGAATTTACAGGTATGTCCCTCTTTGGCTAATGTAGTTTCAAGATGGAGTCGCAACATGGCGACCGGCATTCGAACCCCTCACCCGTATGTACTTTCAATGGCAGATACTTTATTACTTGATATAAGAGAATACTTTATTACTTGAAAGAAGTAAATATACATTAATGAGCACATATATTTTTGAAAGAACTAAGTGTTTTTTGCTAAGAATCAACTAAAAAAGTTACACAGTGTAGCTTTAATTCTTAATACTGTATTACTTATTCTGGGTAAATTTCATCTTCACAAAGCCAGGAACATTCACTTTAATCCCTATTTTAGAATGTTCTCTTCTGATATAAAGTCCCTTTTTACTTCCTTTAATGTCAAAACATTAACACAAAGGCTTCAAAAACGTATATCATCCTTGAATCTGTTGCAAGGAACCTTTAAGTTTTCATGACAAAATGTTATATTGTGTTGTAGTAAAAAGATCCAAGGCACTCTTCTTCAGAATTATTTAAAAAGCCTTTATTTGACTGGCTATATCATACTAGAAAATTTAAAAAGACATGGGGGAAAAAAGCACAACCCATGTGTAGTGGCACAAACAGCCTTCTTCAGGGTATATTGTGTTGATTTGTGTAATTCTAACCACTTGTGATGTCTGTATACCCCCCTAATTTCTTACTGTTAATATCTGTACCCTTTCATTTGCAAAAAAAAAAAAAAAACACAGACTGAACAAGAATAGCCTACGGATGTGTATGCCGTCACCATTTTCACAGATTTGCGTTTTTGTGTAGTTTACACCGAGATGTAAGGGTGTCATTTTAAAATGTTTTCAAAAGATTGCGTTTTCAGGCCACCAAACGCTGTTGTCATGTAAATGAATGGCCAAAATGCATACAAAGTCTTCCATTTTTAGTTGAAAACGGTGTCGTGTTAACGGCCCCTCAATATACTTATTATCATTACCGAACTCATCAACCTTATTTCCATAACCTATGTATCATTACTGCAACAGGTGTGTTTTTAATGATTATTCAATAAATGGAAAAATAGTATTTTGCTTTTAAATGCATGTGCAGAATCTATACGTTTGTCACATTTAGTTGGCAACAAAGAGAAACCTAATAAAATCCATTTTTGCTGCATAGTACAATTTGTTATCATATTGTAAATAGTTTGTTGTTACCATACACATTGTAAAAGTTCTTCTTACCACTTTTCATCCCAGCTGTATGTATGCCTACCTGTCTTTCATAGTATATTTCTAAATAAAAAATATTTTGGACAAAGTTTCAGAATCAGTTATTTTTATTTACATGTCTATGTACACAACTTCAATTGTCAATTGTTCAATTGTCCTCCAATTGTCTGGGACCACTGTCCCCTCGTGAGACATGAATCGCCACTAGTTCTGATGTGGGAGGTGGCTGTTGTGGAGCAAGTACACCCAGACGCCTTGGGTCATCAGGCCTTAGCGTCTGTTTGCGGGGAAGGCCAGACCCACTTCCCAGTCTCCTGGCAAGAATGGCCCTCTGGATCTCTGGAATGTACGTGTACTGCTTCTTCTCCTTCACCGTGTAAATGCTCCAGCTCTTTGATTTCTTGTTGTACTTCCGTCTGTAACTAGAGAGCAAGAACAATGTGTTTGTCGTTAGTCATTCTACAAGATAAAAAAAAAAGAAAAACATGTCACAAAAATACCTACATTTTCTGTCCATCTCGGTTGCGTGCAGGGCGGCGTTGATTGTGTTTATTATAATCAATGGCTGCCAGCAATGTTCGAGTCTTGTATACAAATGGAGAGTAGGCCATGCGCTTTGCTGCATACATCAAAATGTGATTTTGGAATGACTCCAAATCAGATGTGGTCCTGTGTGGGTGGGAGAGACAGATAATTACAACAACACTCGTGGTAATACATGTGTTGTTTTGTCTTATATTTTTAAATAATAAGAAATGAAATCCACATTACAGATTACATTGAAATAATGTCAACTATGCTGCATTTGAAACATGACAAACACTTGAGTGAGGAATACTGGAAATTCAAAAAGAACTTGGGTGAACACAAACATGTCTTACAGATATTTACCTGAAGTTTAGGAATTTTTTCACCAGGGTAAGCCATCTTTTCTCAAGGACAACAGCAGTAAGTGCCTTGTGAGCAGCTGAACCTATAGTCATAACACGGTCAATAAAACATATGCATTCACATACAGTGTTGAATTCTGCACCAGTATTGGTTGAAATTACCTTGTATGATCCAAGGCTTGTTCTGGCTGTCTTCGTCCAGTGGCTCATGTTCACAGCAACTGGTTGCCCAGGAGTGCTCATTGCAGACATGGTGAAGTACACCAACCCACATCATCTGCATAAAAGAAAAGTTATACAGTGCATGGAGCCACAAACATGCTCTGCTAGCATATCAACTAAACTGGCCTAATCAACACAACTTTTTTTTCCCTCAACCATACCTTGAACTGCTCCTCGGTGTCCGCATGCTTACTGCAGTACCAAAAATGGTTGACTATGTCCTTGATCCATGGCTGAATACCAGTCTGACTTTTCACGGTCCCAGCCTGATCAAGGTACACAAGGTACACAATAGCTAGCTTCTTTTCACAACACCAAGACAACATAGAAACTGGTCACATGTCTTTAAATGTACTGATGCATACCCGTCGAAGCCTCTTGTTCAGGCTCTTGGCTGCATGCCAGATATCCAATGAGTGCTGAATACCCCACACTTTATATTTGCCACGCTCCTGATCTATAACAAAGAGAGACCATGAAAACAATGTAAACAAAATTGATAGTTAAGTTTTTTATTTCTTTTTACTTTTTACATAATGTATGTTAAAAATGAGGCCCTGTGGGAACAGCGATCAAACTTGAACTTGGGACGGTCTATAGGCTTTATGACTTCACCATAACCAAAAGTTCTCCTTACTCAGTAATGCGGTGATTTGTGGGTGGGCATTAGTGACCACTTCCTTTATAGAAAGTCAAGTCAAGTCAAGTCAAGTCAAGTTTATTTATATAGCGCTTTTCACAACGTAGGTTGTATCAAAGCAGCTTCACAGTATTAAATTAAAACAATACATCAATGTTTGTTTCTAGTGGAACGTCCACGTTTGGTAATGCTGATCAATAGTATCGTTGATTGATTAATTAAATTAAATATCCCCAAATATCCCCAACTGAGCAAGCCAAAGGCAACAGTGGCAAGGAACCGAAAAACTCCATCAGGTGACCTAATGGAGAAAAAAAAAAACCTTGGGAGAACCCAGGCTCAGTCGGGGGCCAGTTCTCCTCTGGCGTTTATGAACTAGAGGTCGGATTTAACTGTAAGATTAAAAGTATTATATGAATGCCTGGCTGAAGAGATGCGTCTTTAATCTAGTTTTAAACTGGGAGAGCGAGTCTGAGCAACGAACAGTATCCGGAAGACTATTCCAGAGTTTTGGAGCTAAATGTGAAAATGCTCTCCCTCCTTTGGTGGATCTGGATATCCTAGGTATGACCAAAAGCCTCGAATTTAGTGATCTTAAAGAGCGCGATGGATTATAGGGCGATAGAAGATCGGTTAAATAGACTGGAGCTAAGCCGTTTAGGGCTTTATAAGTCAGTAGCAATACCTTGTAATTAATACGGAACTTTATAGGTAACCAATGTAGTGATGATAAAATTGGTGTTATATGATCATATTTTCTTGATCTAGTTAGAACTCTAGCGGCGGCATTTTGGACTAACTGTAGCTTGTTTATTGAGGTTGCAGGACAACCAGCTAATAAAGCATTACAGTAATCTAGTCTCGAGGTCATGAATGCATGAACTAACTTTTCCGCGTCAGAAACTGATAGCATGTTACGTAGCTTAGCAATGTTTCTAAGGTGGAAAAAGGCTGTTCTTGTAACATATGAAATATGATTTTCAAAAGACAGGTTGCAGTCTAATATAACACCCAGGGGCCGTATTCACAAAGCATTTTATCTTACCACTAGGAGTACTCCTAAATCACACTAAAAGATTTTAGCTAGGAGTTTTCTCTTAAAAGTTATTCACAACGCCTTTCAGACCTACTCTTAGTAAAGAAAAATGACAACTCCTAAACTAAGAGTGAGTCTTCGTTGTTATGGATGACGTCATTACTCATGCACGAGCTTGACTGAAGTGACCACCTTGATTGGCTGATGATTGTAACGCGGGAATGATTCCAAACACCTCCCCTACGATGATGAGTGACAGGTGACAGGTCTGAGAATGCGTGCGCTACACAAGTAGTGCGAAGGATGGAAGATAATGAATAACTGAATAAATAGCCTAAATGAATAAAGAGTAAGGCAAAACAAATAGCCTAGTAGCCTAATGAAACATATGGATTGATGCAATATCTTTGCAACATTATTGAATTAATCTGTCTCTATATGCCTCTGCCTACGTTTGCAAAGAGAAGAACATTTTAATTTGATTCACAATGAAACGTTACAATTAGTTTACATGCAATGAGTAGCCTAGTTTTGGTTGTTGTTGGTGGCGGCGTTATTGCATCCCTAGTTATGCCTACAATGCAGAATTGTTCCCTGGCGATTGGAAGCTCCTGTAGCCGCCGCAAACGCATTTCAAAACATCGCAACGTGAAATGCCACAAAAAGCGGTTTGTGAATAGGTCTTAGTGAGTTAGGAGTCCTCTCGACTTCTTTTAAGCTGTCCCAGGCTTAGGTGCTACTTTTAGGGCTAAAATGCTTCGTGAATTACTCTTAGTCAAAAAAATTAGGAGTCCTAAAGTTACGAGTGACACGCCCATTATTTTTAGGAGTTGCTCCTAAATTCGCCAGTTAGGAGCTACTTTTAGCCTTAAAATTATTTGTGAATACGGCCCCAGGTCTTTTACTGTAGAGGATAAAGTAACAGGACATCCTACTATGTTAAATTTGTATTGTGAGAGGTTTTGTGGGTGGTTTTTTGAACCGATGATTAGTACCTCTGTCTTGTCTGGATTTAATAAAAGAAAATTGCGCGTCATCCAATCTTTTATATCTTTAACACACTCTGTCAATTTGGATAATTTAGCGTTTTCATCTGGCCGTGATGAAATATAGATTTGAGTGTCATCAGCATAACAATGGAAACTAATTCCATGTTTCCTTATAATATTTCCAAGTGGCAGCATATATATTGAGAATAACAGAGGGCCCAACACAGATCCCTGCGGCACTCCATAGTTTACTGGAGTTATGATCGATTTTTCTCCATTTAAATAGACAAAATGGTAGCGGTCAGATAAGTATGATCTGAACCAGCTTAATGCTTGTCCTTGAACACCAGTATAATTTTGTAGTCGATCTAAGAGTATTGTGTGATCTATAGCAGGGGTCCCCAACCCCCGGGCCGCGGACCGGTACCGGTCCGTGGGTCATTTGGTACCGGGCCGCACAGAAAGAATAAATAACTTACCGTATTTTCCGGACAATAAGTCGCATCAGTCAAAAAATGCGTCATGAAGAGGAAAAAACATAGCCTATAAGTCGCACTGGTAGGGCCCTATGATTTCCGTGATGCGGAAAACGCGGACGGAATCACGGAATTTACACATGAAAACGGAATTCTCTTATACGCACGGAATTTCCATATATTTTGTTGACATATTAAATAAACGATTTTTTTAACTTCTCATTTTTTCAGTTTAAAACAACAAACGTATAAAGGTCTCTACCAAAACCCAGAGCCACATAGAGAGACATCTGTCAATACAGTTGTAGGGATGCAAACAGCACGCTTTTCAGTATGCGCACAAGCGTGAACCACTAGTGTTTCTTCTTGTTGCGTATCTTTTACTGTCTATGGCAGGGGTCTCTGTGGCCTGATTGGAGGTAACTAGCTCGTCAAGGGGCCGTTCACATGTCGTGTCTTTTGCGCGCTCAAGTTCGTTATTTCAAATGTAGGCGCGCAGCAAGCGCGCTCATAATTGAAGCGACGCGCACGCGCTCATTTTTTCCAGGCGCAGCAAGATGAAAACACCTCAACTTTTCAGAATGCCGCAAGCGCACCACAGTTCATGTGACAAAAACCAACATATCAACTTCACCATTTCCGTATAACAACATTGAAAGCTCAGTCAACATGGTGTTTTTCTCTTCTCCGTAAATAAATCTTGTAGCAGAGCTACAGCAAGCATTTTTCGGTGGTGGAAATCTATTAGCTACTAAAACTTCTTTGTCGTTGTGGGGCATGGTTGCATAGCAACGACAGACGCCACGGGAAAATCGGACCGAATTTTACTATTAATAATAAAAGATAAGCGTATATGCATTGTATTTGTAAATGTCAGTAATTTAGCTTTTAATATCATTCTTTTTATAAAAATTATTTAAAGGCTTAAATATGTGAGTGAGTTTTTTTTTATAAAACATTCTCTGTGAAAAATGATTTAAAGGCTAAGTTACTGTTATTTTTGGCCAGAGATTTGTTGAAGGTTTGGCTGAATTTTGGAGAATTTTGAATGTGCTTTGCTGAATATATTAACAGTTTAAATAAAAAAGCTGAATTGTGAGTTTGTGTAACTGAATTTTTAAAGGTCAATACTGCTTAGAAGTGAAAAGAAAACAAGCAAATCCGAAAAATCCGAAAGGGCTAAAAAAAAAAAAAAAAAAAAAAAACGAATTTGAAAAATAAAATAAAACGGAATTTGAGAAAAAATAAAACGGATTTCATAGGGCCCTACACTGGACTATAAATTATATTTATTTAGAAATTTATTTCACAAAAAAAAAAACATTGTTACAGTTTGTCTCAATTCTCCGTTACGGACGTGAGCGCTAGCGGCACTAAAAGACTGCTTTAAAACTTGCACAGAGACCTGAAACAGTCTTTACATTTTATTTCGTTTTGTATTAATTGTATCTTAATTTTAATTTTAAATGTAGTAGAAAATAGATAATAATGAAATGGAGGTAAGCCTGAAAACTGAACTGGTAAGCCTACTTGCCTCACAGGCCTGATACATAATATAGAAAGCTTGAAATGTCTACTTTTAAACAGAACAATTCAAAACGAAAGAAAACCGACTGTTCTTTGCTTTTAGCACATGTAATCCGTATGAAATGTGCATTTCTCTCTGGGAGTTCACTACTGCTAAGATCGTCTACTTCAAATTCTCTCCGTTACATCCGTCTATGACTCGGCGCATAGCAACGCTTGTCACGGTCACGTGATACGCTACCGCTAAAAATAAACCCACAAGCTAGCAAAATGAGTAAAAAACAAACGTCTCTGGCAAGTTTCTTTGCGAAGGGGAAACGGCCCAGTGAGGAGACAGAAGAAGAGCCTACGACTTCCAAGAAAAAGAAAGCTGGATTTAACAGACAATACCAGGAGTCCTACTTGAAATATGGATTTATCGCAACAGGTGATTTACACGCACCAAGCCCGCTCTGCATAATATGTGGCAACCAGCTCTCTAATGAGGCAATGAAGCCTTCAAAACTGCTTCGCCACTTGGAGACCAAGCACCCCGCATTAAAAGACAAGCCTTTTGAGTATTTTGAACGAAAAAAGTGTGAACAAGAAGGCCAGAAGCAATTACTGAGGGCCACCACATCAATAAATGCGAGTGCACTGAGAGCATCATACTTGGTGGCTAACCGTATTGCTAAGGCTAAGAAGGCATTCACTATTGGTGAAGAATTGATCCTTCCCGCCACAAAAGACATTTGCCGTGAACTTCTAGGAGACGCTGCGGTTAAAAAGATAGCACAGGTGCCTCTTTCGGCTAGCACCGTCACTCGGCGCATTGACGAAATTGCAGAGGACATTGAAACACAATTGTTGGAGAGGATAAATACATCACCGTGGTACGCACTCCAGGTTGACGAGTCTACAGATATTGACAACAAGGCAATACTACTTGTTTATGTGCGATATCTTTATCAGGAGGATGTGCATGAGGATATGTTATGTGCACTATCGTTGCCAACCAAAACCACAGCCGCAGAACTATTCAAGTCGCTGGATGACTATATATCAGGAAAATTGAAATGGTCATTTTGTGTTGGCATATGCACAGACGGAGCTGCTGCCATGACTGGACGGCTGTCTGGTTTAACTGCTCGGATTAAAGAGGTTGCACCTGAATGTGAGTCTACACATTGTGTCATTCACAGGGAAGTGCTGGCTAGCCGAAAAATGCCACCGGAACTTAACAGTGTATTGAATGATGTTGTTAAAGTTATTAACCACATCAAAGCACACGCCCTTAACTCGCGTCTGTTCGAGCAGCTTTGTGAGGAGATGGACGCGGAGCACAGACGCCTTCTCTTATACACAGAAATAAGATGGTTATCCCGAGGGAGATCGCTGGCCAGAGTGTTTGAATTAAGAGAGCCGCTGCAGAGATTTCTCTCAGAAAAAAAGTCACCGCTGGCAGCACATTTCAGTGACGAGGAATGGGTCGCAAAACTTGCTTACTTGTGCGACATATTCAACCTGCTCAATGAACTCAATCTGTCACTTCAGGGGAAAATGACAACAGTCTTCAAGTTGGCTGATAAAGTAGCTGCATTTAAAGCCAAACTGGATTTGTGGGGACGGCGCGTGAACAGAGGTATATTTGACATGTTTTCAACATTGGCGGGGATTTTGGAAGAGACTGAGGCCGAGCCTTCATTCTCCCAGCTGGTGCACGATCACCTGTCTTCACTTTTAAAAGAGTTTGAGCGCTACTTCCCAACCACAAAAGACCCACGAACTGCCAAGGAATGGATTCGCGACCCATTTGTCAACAAACCAGGTGAATCCAGCATGTCAGTGCAAGAAGAAGATCAACTGCTGGAGATCGCAAATGACGGCGGCCTTAAAAGTATGTTCGAGACAACAACTATGCCGGTGTTCTGGATAAAAGTCATGGCAGAATACCCTGAGATCGCCACAACAGCACTGAAAACCCTGTTGCCATTTCCGACATCATATCTGTGTGAAGCGGGGTTTTCGGCAGTGACTGCAACCAAAACAAAACTACGGAGTAGACTGGACATAAGCAACACACTTCGGGTGTCCTTGTCTCCCATTAGCCCTAGATGGGACCGTCTCGTTACAATGAAACAGGCTCAGGGCTCCCACTGATGCAGCGTTATAGTGAGTAGTTTTTTTCATGCCCTTTATATTTGTTTTTGTTGTGTATCTTATTTTGAAGGCATATGTAAACGTTACCATAGCGACCAGAGAGCGTTAGGGGGCAGAGAGGATGTTACTCATGTTATGTTGTTGGCGCGATGTTACATGGACGCTGCTAATAAAGTTGCGAGCAGGCCTACACATCGGATTCACGTTTATTATAATATTTAAAAAATACCCCAGTTTTTATGCTGTTCGTATCATTTTATTTTGTTGTATTTATCCGACACACCTTAAAGGCCGGTCCGTGAAAATACTGTCGGATATTAAACCGGTCCGTGGCGCAAAAAAGGTTGGGGACCGCTGATCTATAGTATCGAACGCAGCACTAAGATCAAGTAAAACTAGTATTGAGATACAGCCTTGGTCAGAAGCTAATAGTAAATCATTTGTGATTTTAACAAGCGCAGTTTCAGTGCTATGATGCGGTCTGAATCCAGACTGAAACTTTTCATAGATGTCATTTTCATGCAAGAAAGAGCCCAGTTGGGCGGACACAACTTTTTCTAGTATTTTAGACATAAAAGGTAGATTTGAAATGGGTCTATAATTTGCTAGATTATGTGGATCTAATTGTGGTTTCTTAATGAGAGGTTTTATAACTGCCAGTTTAAATGTTCTTGGAACATGACCTAAAGATAAAGATGAGTTAATCATATTGAGGAGAGGCTCTTCCACTACAGGTAACACTTCTTTCAGTAGTTTAGTTGATATAGGATCTAATAAACATGTTGTTGTTTTAGATGAAGTGATAAGTTTATTTAACTCTTTTTGTTCTATAGTTGTAAAGCACTGTAATTGTTCTTGCGGGGTGATAATTGAGGCTGAATTATAAGGCGCGATTGAGGATTGAACGTTTACAATTGTGGTTCTGATGTTTTCTATTTTCTCAGTGAAGAACTTCATGAAATCATTACTACTAAACTGTAACGGAATATTTTGTTCAGGTGACATCTGTTTATTTGTTAGTCTAGCCACGGTGTTAAATAAGAACCTAGGATTGTTTTGGTTGTTTTCTATTAGATTGCGGAGGTGCTCAGCCCTGGCCACTTTTAGGGCCTTTTTATAACGTGACATACTGTCTTTCCATGCGATTCTAAAGACCTCTAAGTTAGTTTTTTTCCATTTACGCTCTAAATTACGGGTTTCTCTCTTTAGAACATGTGTAGTATTGTTGTACCAGGGTGCTTTACTTTTCTCTCTGACCTTTTTTAATCTAATGGGTGCAACAATATCCAATGTTCCAGAGAGAATGGTGCTCATAGTGCTTTTTAATTCCTCAAGTTCATCTGTTTGTTTGGGTTCACTGAGCAGCTGAGACAGATCAGATAAGCAATTTGAAAAATTATCTATGGTGGATGGAAGTATTGTTCTGCCTAATCGATAACGCGGCGCAGCATGATATATTACAGGAGTACGTAATATGCAAGTTACCATGTAATGGTCAGTGACATCGTCACTTTGTGGAATGATATCTATATCGGTTGGATCGGTTCCATGTGATATAATTAAATCGAGTGTATGATTAAAACGATGAGTTGGTCCGGTAACGTTTTGCTTGACCCCAAAGGAGTTTAATCTGTAAACGCAGCCCCTAACGCATAATTTGAATTATCTACGTGGATATTAAAGTCTCCAACAATTAATGCTTTATCGACATTAACTAATAGGTCTGAGAGAAAATCTGCAAACTCTTTTAGGAAATCAGCGTAAGGCCCAGGCGGTCTATATACGGTAGCCAAGGCTAGAGATAATAGGGATGTTTTTCGAACATCTAAGAGCGTAACATTTAGTACAAGTACTTCAAACGAAATAAACTTATAGCCCGTTTTCTGAGTAACATTGAGAATATCTCTATAGATTGTTGCAACACCGCCGCCACGACCAATCAGACGGGGCTCATGCTTATAACAGTATCCTGATGGAGAAAGCTCTGGAAGGAGCGCATCCATTGTGCGAAAAAAGCACTCCTTCACCAGTTTTTATTTGTTTCGCGTTTATCAACGGAAACAATGTGGACCACATCTCTGGAGTCTTGTTCTATTGTGGTGTATGTGCAGAACTGTGCACAATGACCTGAGGCAAAAGCACAACTGTCAGCATATAACTTGTGTACATTATTACAGAGGCCGTCAGAATAACAGTCAATGAGGAAAGAGGCTTTGATCTATCAATCATGCTCAGGAGAGAGCAGCAGACATAAATTACACATCCCAATCTCTAACCACAGGAAAAATGTAATTCAGATTATGCAATTCACAAAGGGAGGTGTGAGAGACATACTTTTGGATTGTTAACCTTAAGGGTTGCACCCTCTACCAGGCCAAATGTTATGCTAAAAGAACAGTTTGACAGTCTTGGAGCAGCCATGATGCTATTTCAGTCTAAAAGCATCATCAACATAACAAAACAAAGATATTAGAAGATAATGATAAAGCAGTACAACAGTACATACATACAAATCTGATTCTCAATTCTGACAGTATGCATACAGAACTTACCAGGAGAATCCATTCTGCCATCACCTATTGCGAACAGACATAAGCATTAGAATCACAGATTCCAGCTTCCAATCATACAGTCATAGCATATCATACAGACTTGTCAGTGTAAAAGTTGGTCAAAGGTGTAAGACTGTTCCTCACCCAGGAGAACAACATGGTCCTTCTGCTGTAAACGGTCTAGGACTTCTGCTCTAGTTTTATCCCAATACTCCTGCGCCGGCTCTATGCAGTAAGCATCCTGGATTCTGTAGAATGTGGATTCGGTAACCATCCCCATCGACATAAACTTGAAGAGTAGGGCTACTTTTCTGTAGTTGTTCCCGGACAGAAGAATGTTGGCAGACAGCATAAAGTCACCACCCTGCATCCCGAACTTCAAGGTTGGCTGCGAATTCCATTTCCATATGGAGTGTCCGAAGGGGCATAACTAATGTAAAGAAATGGCAATTCTCAATGTTATGTGAGAAACAATACAAACATACATACAAAAGTGACAAACAATAACAGCACCCTATAGAAAAGCCAATTCAAGACAACATAATTGACTTTTTGACAATCTTCACACCTTACCCATTCTAAAACTACTCCTGTCCCCCGTGTTCTCATGGCAACTTGAAAAGGTTGTGCACCAGAGCATGCTACGCCTAGCACTCTGTCTGCAAAAAAAATCATTTTTTTACTCTTTTGGCCTGGGCAAGCCTTTCAAGGGCCCGTTTTCTTTGTTTTGCCATGTGCCTCTTTCGGGCCACACTTTCTTCCTCCACCACTTCTGCCCTATTTACAGCAGCACTAGTGGATGGCTGGCAGCCAAACTCCACGCTCCTTTCGCTGACTTTCAGCTGCTTTTGCTGCCGCTGGGCTTTGTCCCTGGTTCCAGCCGAAATGATGTTCCCACACAGCCGTCTATCTACTGGCTCAAATTTTGGATCATCTCGGCTGAACATATCCACAGCACTCAGCTTTCTGCTCTGTAGAGTATATTTGACAGTCTGGATAGCGCTGAATGTGGTGATGTTAAAGCTTGTACTTTTCTTGTCAATAATGTTGCCCATTATACTAAAAGAAGATTCAACTAATGGGCCATGGAATATTGACATTGCAGCTTTCACTGCTTGACACAGGCCTGGATATTTTCCAGTATCGTCGACACAGGCCCACCACCTCACAACATCATCTCCATCTTGGAAGCTGGGCAGGGACTGATCTACGTTGTACTGGAGAATTTCCTGGTGTGTGTCAACATCAGGCAGCAGGTGATCCATCATTGCTGTGAGTTTCCTCAGTTCAGACCCAGTTTGAGAGTGCCCTCTCAGTATTGGGTCCATGGCCGACAAACACTGGAGGGTCTTGCTCTGCAGTGGCAGCTTTTTTTGCAAGTACCTGGCACACGTGATGTATGCCTGGGAGACTTCCTCCAGGAATGGCTTCAGCAGCTGAAACAGATCAGCAACACTTACTATACTTTTATCATACAAACTCTGCAGAGGCTCCTAATCAATAATTAATCATTCTAATTGCAGTTCACAATTTAAAGTACTCACAGGGTGTTGTGGATGTGCCACTCTGAATTGATTAGCCTTCTGCCCCACATACATCTCCCTCACAGGCAGCAGTTTGTTGTCCAATTCCATAGTAGCCAGAGTTTTGGACATCAGGTTCAGGTGCTCAGATTTGACAAAGCAGGCAAGGAAGTTGGTAAAGACTTGAAGCTGTTTTTCATGCAGTTTATGAACAAGTGTCTGACTGCCCTATAAAGAAAATAACATTAACATACATTGAACATGTGTGTGTTTTTGTACGTTGAACCACAAAGAAATGCATATTAATTTTAACTCAGGACTCCCGAAAGATAAATACAAGGATTCCCTTAGATCACCCCACTATGAAAAAGCATTATACCCTGTGGTCAAATAAAATGTTGTCAGAAGTTATTAGACATGGGATCACTAGAATTTATTTTCTAGACCCAGGCACCACAGAATCCTGCAACATTTTTTATAATCAATCTAATTCTCATAATTTGTGATATTTTTTCTTATTTTGAAAAACCTGATGAGAAATGTAACATTCACCTGAGTAGAAATGGGAGCCATAAGCAGAGGACTCAAATTTCAACTCACCTGGAACACCATGACATATTCCTTTAGGATCGGTAGCACTCCTGTATAAACACTGAGGTGCAGCTCAGTTATGGTGGCTTCATGCCACACCTTCCTAACCACCATCTTCTTCCGGTCTTTTCCCAGCTGCGTCATTCCTGGAAAAATCAAAGGCTCTATAACAAAGCTCTGTACAAAAGCTAACATTCCTTTGGTTACCATAGTGCAGGTAGGCAATCACAGATCCAAGGATAAATAACTGTGATGAGTTACCTTTTTTGCTGAGGTCCTCATGAAAGGACTGAATCTGTCTCTGTGCCTTTTCGCTCACTTTGTAATTGGCAAAAAGCTGCCTCAAGGGGTCCTTGTAGAGGGCCTTGTCTTCCCTGTCCATAAAGCCATAGTAAAGAACCTTGTAGGCAGGAAGCAGCCTCTGGGTGCTAATGGCAACATCATAAGCCGATAGCCAGCGATGCTGAATGAACCTTTTGGGAGCGGAACCAGAAAGGCCCATGAACTCGCATATTTCTCTGAAGTATGCCAACTGAGAAAGAGAGATACATCAAATCAGTTTTTTTCCTCAAAGAGCTCAGGTAGCCTAAATATGTCAGTTAAGGATATTTTTTTTTTTAGAATCTAAATTACATATAGAACATACAGTCTCCCAACAAGTATAGCAGCAGGTAAGTATATTGTAAAGATAAAAGGTTTAGTGTTTAATGTTGCAGTCAGTAGCTTGAATCATTCTGAACTAAAAAATATTTCTATAATGGAAATTGAATATTATTAACTAACCTGGTCTGTAGCCCATTGATGATCTACATGTAGGTCACCAAACAGCCGTTCAAGATAATTGCTGAAAGGAGCTGCAAAAACCTTTGCAGCATTGTGGATATGGTGGCAACTATCACCGTCAACATCAAGTAGGTTTGGGCAGTGGTTCTGGCGCACTCTCGTTTCCAACCCCATTTTACTTCCTCGCATAACACCGCAGGAGTCCATCAGCATGCTTACAAGGTTGAACCATGGGATGTTGTTATCCTTAAAGAACTTAACTATCAGCTTTTCTAGCTTGAGAGCGCTAACCTTCAAAACCTCTAAAGATCCTAGGTGTTCCACATCAACCGTCTTCTTGTCTGGGTTGAAGTAGCTGACCAGGATGGAAAGCACTTTTTTACCACCATTGTTAGTACTCTCGTCGAGGTTGATGGAAAATGGATACTTCCGTGTATTGCTGAAGATCCTCTCCGAAAATGTAAATCCCAATCCATGCACCATTTTGTATGCTGCTGCTGTGCGTGACAGCTTCAACCCACTCAGAGCTACTTTATCTGTAGCCAGCGTTTGGGCCAGCTTCACCATCACTGGTGCAAATGTAAAAGGAAGAGTGTGTTCCGCAAGAGTAGCGAGAACCATCGCCTAGACAAAGAAAACATTATTAGATTTTCATAAGCAAAACTTTTGCAAATAGCCTGCCTTTTATTATAACCCTGAGAATCCTAATGAGTCTAGTTCAACTCTAGTACAATTGAATAAACACACCATATACACTACATACAAATTGTCCTGGTAATGTAGCCTACTTCTATGTAGCCTGACAATAGCTTACTGGCAAATGTCAAGTAACCTGTCAACAGTGAAATAGTAGTTATTTAAATTATTTAGTGAATCGGAAAACTACAAGCCTATTTAATTTATAAAACACACCTCTGCATTAGCAACCCGCTGACATGTAGGTACAGGCACCCTAACTCGCGCCCTCATGGCTTCAGGCCCCGCCTTGGGAGCACTTTGACTTGAGACTGGAAGGACACTGGCTGTAGTCATTACAGTACACACTTTTTGACGGTGCACCTCTGTTTGGCAGTGTGCCGAAAGAGCATGAGAGCCCTTGTTGCTGTAGTTTATTTCTTTAGAGCAAAGGCTGCATTTTGAATACCCCGCTTTGTCAATTTTTATAAAATACTGTGACAGCGGGAAGCTGTGCTGGACTCCCTTCACCTCGGTCTTGACCTCAATCTTTAGCCAGGCCCAGCTCCATCTGCACCTCAGCCCTGAGTCAAGCTGTCTTATATAAATAGAATCCTCCTCTTTAAGCTCGCTCATTCTGAAAAAAAATTGTCAATATATTAAATGCTGGGCTCCTTTTTTATGATCATAAATGTTTGTTAAGGCTAACTCCCACTGCATTAGTCAACGTTAAATGATCCGCCAGAGCAGGTGTTTCGATCACTCATTAACGTTAAACCAGACACCAATGGGTCTTGTTTCATTACGTGTTCGTTTTCATTTCGCTCATTTCTTACGACAAGATATACATAAAAAAAATCAGATAACAATGTTAATTTTGACAGCAAATTTTGATTTAGTTTTAGTCATAGTCTTTTGACTAAAATGCCATTTAGTTTTAGTCATATTTTAGTCATCTGAATTGTTTTAGTTTTAGTCGACAAAATACAATAAGATTTCAGTCAAAAAATATATATATTGGGTTTAGTTAAATTGTAATGCATTAATTTAGAATGTCTCTAAAATGTCCAAACCCATATAACTTACTCCCGGATAAAACATCTATTAACCTGTTAATATAATTGATTTTAAAGCTTGAACATGCAATACAGATACAGATTTAACTACTGTGACTTATCTTAAAATGAAATAAAACCACTTTCCCTAAAGTGGAACAGTCTTTTTTCAATGAATGATATATGTATTCTTTATAACTACTTGCATACATCATTCTTTATTCTTTCAAGCAGACATATTTAAAATAATTATATAATTAATCCTTAGTGAATGCTTTTCTTTTTCTTTTGTTGCTTGATCAATATTAAGGACACAGACCGCATTAGGTTTATTACTCACTGTCATTTTTCGGATCATCTATGAGCTATGACGCGGTTCAGCGGCAAGCAGTGGCAAAACGCCAGCAACCAATCAGAATATAGACGTCCTTCGCGCTGGCTGATTTCGGAGAAACATGTAAACTTTCGTTCCAACCAAAACATTAGTTCCGAGAAAATGGAGGAGAAACTGATAATCGTTGTTGCTGGGTTTCCTATAATTTATGATATGACGTTATTTTTTCATACAGAAAAAAATCAAAAGACCAGTTACAAAAGAGAGAGAGCCCCGGCCGCGCGCGCGCGCCCTCACCGTCTTGCTCTCTCTCCCTCGTGCATATTAATCAAAATAATTTTTTTCCCCGACCAAATGTGACCGAAACGGTTATAAAAATGACCGAAACGGTTATAAAAATGCTGTCATTATAAAGGTGTAAATGTCGTTGATGAAAATAATGACGAAAAGTACGTTACTCGTCAACGAAATTAACAGTAATGCAGTGGAGGAGATAACTTAGCTTGCCAAAATCCTTCACAGTGACATTGAACTAACATTGTAAGCTAACAACACAATTTGCTGATCTTACTAGCTGACTAGGCGACACTTCCATTACAACATTAATGTAAAACATGTTAACTAACAACAACGTTAGAGAAAACAATTATATTGTTGGCAGAGATAACGGCACTTACCTCAAAACTAATGTCAGTGTCCAACGCGTGAATTCATCCGCGGGAAAGCTGCCGCTGTCTTGACTGTGATTGGCCAAATGACTCGCGTGCAGTAGGTTCTAGAAGTAGGCGTGAATAGGCGCGAATTCATCCGCGGGAAAAGCTGCAGCCAGGGGCTTTTCAAAGAAGACGCTGCTGTTATCTTGACTGTGATTGGCCAAATGACTCGCGTGCTGTATCACCAAAGATGTTTGTGAAGAAGACCGCAGTAGGGAAGAACGCAGTGCGGAAGAACGCAGAAGACCCCCCCCCCCCCCCCCGTCAAAAAAAAAAAACTCTTCGGATCTACACGATTCACGTGGATGACATTTTCCCATTCAAAACGGCGATTTTCGCCGAAAAGCGACTAGTTTGCAGGTATGAAAGGTGCACTGTTGCACTGGTAGTTTCAAGTGCATGGCGAGATCAAGCAGATTGTCGTTGTATGTTATGCTGGCAGTTTTACCGACCAGATCATCCTCAGAGTACTCTTTGAGGATGTGCGGTGTACTCTGATTCGGGAGCGGAAGGGTCGGGCATGTCAATGTCTAATACGGCCTCATCCACACTGATTTCAGCCAGGTCATTTGCCTTGTCTCCAAACATTCTGAAGAGTTGAATATGCATATTGATCATCTTTAAACAAAATACTTAACATGAAGAATTATATTAGTTCATATTCTAAAGATAATGTTGTAGAACACTTTAGAAAGAAAGAAGCTGCGCTTTACGACCAACAAATGTAGCTCAACTTCCACACAAAATTGATAAATAAAATGCAAACATACCGTAAATGAAGAGAAGGGACAAAATCTTCATCCGAACTGTCTCCTTCCTCCAAACCCAAGAGACTTGGATCAGCCCCAAAATCATCAAACTCAATGTTGTTCAGACAACACATACAGATATTTCAGATAGAGGAAAGAGGTCAATGGAAGTAAATGAAAGACTAATGGACAGCACTTACATGGTCTTCCTAAAATCATTAGCCCCCTCTTCATCTGAAGACTTGTGGTGGTGCTCTTCGATGCTCATAGAGTGCATGCTGCGAGCAGAAAAATAGAGACTCCAAAACATAAGCCAACAGCCACAAAAAAAGCAGATCAAGAAACCCTCTCTGAAAACAATACACCATACTAACATATGGCGGTGAACTTCACCTCATTTCCAAATCGGCAACTTCTCCCTCTCTAGACAACGGCTGCACACCAAGCTCAGGAAGATTTACAGGAACATCCCTGAAACGTAAAACAGTGCATAAGTAACTGGAATTACAAAATGACAGGCAGGATAAATAAAGGCTGGGGAAGAAAACATACTGGTCTCGATCTGAGTCTTCTGTGATACTAGAAACAGGTGCTTTTGGTGGTCTGGAGTGGGTCTTAATTGGTGTGGATGTAACCTGCCAGCGCTTTTAACTAGAAAAAATAAGACAGCATTTTTGCAACATTTATAACAGTACATTGTGAAATTGCATGCGTATAGGTAATTGTTGTGGAATGCTTTGAAATTAGGCTACATTTGTCTGTTGACTACACTGTTGGGGGCTGGGCAGAGCAGAGTGAAATCCCTAGAATGTAGTTTTGGGTGCTGGGTGGACATCAGGCCAAGGGAAGGGGTGAGGGGATAAATTGTGTGTGTGATTGTGTGTGATTGTGTGTGTATGTGTGTGTTGTTTGGAGGGCGGGAGGGGGTTGGGGTGTCACTAACAGTAACTTGATAATCCCACGTAACTTATATATTTGCAAACAAGACGGTCACGGAAAATATTTTGAGTCTGGGCTTCATTGTAGTTGACGAGGATTTGTAGCATAATATGGATCAATACAGAATGTGATCGGTGAGCCATCGGCTTATACACTATGTAGCGCACTGCAATAAAGCTACACCTGCGCCAAATAAAAGCAAAGTAACACCTGGATGCAACGTGCAAGCTAAATTAGACACATAGAAGGGCAGCATCCATCCAGCTAGATCAAGCCAAAATCTCCGCTAGCCATTTAGACGCGGGTAGGATACATCGAACTTGCCTGGTGTCTTGATTTGAAGAATTTGATCTCTATTTATTTGCGAACTAAGTTACACAAATAAAACCGACAGAGGAACGGCCAAACAACTACAGAAATCAAACGTGTTTGCTAATGACAATGCTAACATCAAAGTTATAGTATCTAGCGTACTAGTAAGCCCGTAACAGACAGCGATCATAATAAAAACCTTTACAGACAATAGCAAACATCCTGAGGTCACAATTACTTGAAATTTAAATATTAAACACAGTAAATATTAAATATTAATCTCAGGTTTATTCCAAAGATACTTACAAGTGCAACAGCAAGAAGGCCAGGTCAGCATCCGTTTTGCAGGCTTCTGTTTCTCTCAGTTCTCGCCATTCTGAAAACGCCAGTCCGATATTTATTCGAGTCTGACTTCTTGCTCGGTCAGTCTCCCGTTTCCTCTTTCGTTGGTCCTCCGACAAAGATTTCCTAGCTTTCTGCTTCTTTTTTACAGGCTCAGCCATAACTCAATCTATCGTTGCCCTTTGCTTATAGCTACCCGGTGCTTGAATGGGGGCGTGTACGTGTGCAGTGCCGTCAAGCAATTCGTTACATCGCGAGACCTGATATCACGCGATACTTCCTGACGACGAGGCCGGTGGCCCGCCGGCCCACAGTTGCAAGTGAGTTTTTTCCGCTCTCGGGCACCAGGGGGGTGCGAAACCACCACCATTCAACCCGAAATAAGTAATATAACCATTCCACTGACTTCGAAGCTGTTCAGTTAAGGTAAAAAAGTTACTTAGATCACCTTTAAGTTCCTTTTGTTTAATGTCTGGTATTGTTTGTGCTTGGTACACTGTTTCATTTTTGTCTGTTAGTATTATATTGCCTGTGTTTGTTTCAATTGAAATTTGGTATCTTGAATTACATAGAATTTTGGATCTACTTTGCCTACCTCCGTCATCCTTGTGTATAAACGTTACAACATTGTTCTTTCAGGTTTGCCACATTGTTTTGAAAATGTCAGATTTCAATAAAACATTAAAAAATATTAGGTTGCAAATTGGGGAAGGTGTTGTTGTAAAAATCAGTCTAAATGTATTAGCTTTCCTAATGGTGTAGATGTTTTCAGACTGTTGCGGTAATTATATTTTTAAGAACTTATCTTGGAAAATATGCTCAAAAAGGTGTTTAATTGTCAGTAAACTTTTAAAATGAATGCTCAATCACTTCAGGCCTTGCTCTCAATGCCTCTACAGGAAATTTGTTGATGTAAACCTTTTTAAAAATGTCATGTTTGAAATCTTTGAAACAAAAATTCCGTGAGACCCACCCATCTAACAGATCAATTCTTTCCAAGAGTAAAGACAATTGTGTTGTAACTGTACTCCTGTCACAGTCATGTTCTGTTTCACAGTCTTGTTTAGTTTTTTGTCTTAAGCTTTTCGTTGTCTGTATTTACCTCTGTCCCATTTCTTCATTAGTTGTCATGGTTTCTCAGTAGTTCTCACCTGTTCCCTGTTTCTTTGATTGCCATCTTTCTGTGTGTATTAGCCCTCTCTGTCTTCACTTCATTGTCATGTTAACATTACGTTGGTATGAGTATGCTATCTAGGGCTGGACTCGAATATTTGTTCGGTGGGTTGGTATTAGATTTTCTTTCCATTTTGGGATTCGAATATGTTTTTTTTTTTATTCGCACACCTGGCATCCCCCTTGAAACGGTTCTCATTCATGCTTGAATATGTTTACACAATAAAATCTGGCAAAATACAATACTTTATTTTTTATTTTTTACAATGATCTTCTAGCCTAGCTGTTTTTAATAGGATGGACAGTTGATGGACAGTTGAAGGAACCCAACTTTGTTATACTTAATATGCTGATTCTTAGCCTACTAAAGTGTTCCCTGCAACTGGAATATTCTCTGTCTAGAGCGCACCACTGCATGAGCTTGTATGGATAGAAGCGCATGCCTGAGCTTGTATTTTGGGTTAAGCTGCGTTGCTTTGACATTGTGGAAAATAGAATAATATAAACAAAACGTATTAGCCATTTGACCCGTTATTATCAATGTAAATGAATCTACTGCGAACTATAGGAGCTTGTTAAAACTCAAACATGAGATTTTACTGGGACGTCGTCATGTGCCCCAGTAAAATCGCCCATGAGTGAACGTCATGATTCAGATCATCTGGAAGAGAAGACAAAAATGCTGAAGACCTCAGCTGTGTGGGAGCACTTTAAATTGAGTGATGACAAGACAAAGGCCGTGTGCCAAATATGCGATTTGAAACTGGCCTTCCACAACAGCACATCAAGTTTGAACAATCACCTGAGTTCTGTAAGTAGTATGCCTATAGCATATTGTTGGTGTAAAAAATGAGCTGCTTTTATCCACCATATTAATCAGCAATTTTACACATGATAAAAATGTACAGCAGCCCAGCCTAATAAGAATTTATCTATAGGTACATCCCCAGGTATCGCAGCCATCAACATCAACATCCTCAACCACACCCAAAACTTCACAGCAGATCCTACAATTCCGAAAACCGATAACAGAGAAAAGAAAGAGAGAGATAACAGGTGCCATAGTGGAGTTCATCGCTATGGATATGAGACCCATTAATCTAGTTGAAGGCGAAGGCTTCAGAAAATTAATTAAGAAGATGGAGTCCGACTACACTGTCCCAAACCGTTCCAGTATTTCAAACGCCCGGTTTCTGAAGTACAGTGATCTGTGAGGCCAAATTTCTGCTCTTGTTGGAAACTCAACGGCCTTAAGTTTCACAACGGACATTTGGACCTCGGTGAGTATGGATGTGTACATGGCTGTCACCTGTCACTTTATAACTCAGGAGTGGGAACTCTCTGCCTTCGTTTTGGAAACCAAAGCATTTGAACTGAGCCATACGGGAGTCAACATTGCACAATAGCTTGGAGACGCGGTGGACACCTTCGCCATTCCGAATTATAAGCGAGTAGCCGTTGTTCACGACAATGCCAGTCATATGAATCTGTGCACCGAGACGCTGAAGGAAAAAAACTGAGAAATGGGGCAACGTTTAAGGGGTCTGCTGCTCTGGACACGTTGTAGAGCACAAACTCATTCAAAATTTCGCTACTCGTTGGATCTCTACATGTAGAATGCTTAACTGACTGGTGGAGAAAGACAGCTGTTTTGTCAGATCCCAGCATCATGAAGAAAGGAGATTGCACCCTTGACTTGACACACTCTCAGAAAAAAAGGTACAAAAGCTGTCACTGGGACAGTACTGTACCCTTCAAAAGGGTTCTAATATGTACCATTTAGGTACTAATATGTACACGTTTGGTACCAGTATGTACCTTTGAGGGACTAATATGCACTCTTTAGGTACAAAGGTGTACCTTTTGAAAAGGTACCGCCACAGTGACAGCTTTTGTACCTTTTTGTCTGAGAGTGCAGCAGACCAGTGGAAACTGGCACAGGAAGAAGTACTGGAGAACACTCACAGAACTACTGTCACAGGAGGCAAACTGGTTGTTGTCTGCAACAATGCCAAAGCTTTTCAACCTGAAGAAACACCAGCTCTCACCGGAGAAGGATGACAGCCCTGCCATCAGAGAAATGAAGACCCTCTTCACGGAGATCGACAGCAGATGGCAACTGTTAAGTTTGGAACCCAGCAGTATCTACCACCTTTCTTCAGCACTAGACCAAAAATTCAAGCACCAAAGAGAAGGAGGACCTGGTCTACATTGAGGTTGGACTGATATTTTATATTTAAATTAGTAAATAATTTAAATGTAATTTAATATGATTATGCCACACTACTACTATCTTGTGCACAACGCATAGATTTGACTAAGAAAATGCTATTTGATTTTAAGGTTGTCTGCCTAGCTGAACATACAGGTATGCACCAGCTGTAAGCAAGCCATGAAGAAGAGGAGACTGTCGCGCCACCACCAAAAAAAAAAAAACAGCAGGAGATTTCAATGCTGATGCAGTCTGAGTCCGATGACGAAGAGGAAGAAGAACACGGAGACAGCGCAAAGAAAGAGATGGAGCCATATTTGAGAGACACTACTAAAGTACAGTCGGGCCCACTTGCATGGTGGAAGCAAAACAGTGACCGCTACCCTAAACTGGCATTTGCAGCCAAACACCTCCATTGCGTTCCAGCCACGTCAGAATGTATTTTTTCAAAAGCTGGCTACGTCGTTAATAAGACCCGAAGTTCCCTTTTACCTGAAAATGTAGGTAGCTTGCAACCTGATTGTGATTTATTTGAAAGTTTGACTTTGTAAAGAAATAGTTTGTTTATTGAAATGTGAGTTGTGCTAATTGCGCTAGCCAGCCTAACCTTATCTTTCTCTATTTAGCCTATTACAGTTTGTTTTATTTTATATAAGGGAATTCATTTAATTTTATTTAAACTGTTTGTTAATTGAAATGTGTGATGCTTTAGTTGAAAGTATGCTACTGTGTTCTTTATTTATTACAGTTCGTTCATTTATTTTTCATTCTTCTTTTATTTAAATAGCCTACCCTTTACTGTGTCAGTAATTACTGTGCTGCTAATTTCTGATTTGGGAGTTCTGATTTTCAGAAAAATGATAGGCTTAAAAGTATTGCTCTTAACAGACCTGTGTGTTTTGTATCACTAGTGCAGTGTCCGTTCGCGGAGCATTATAAGCCCTGCCAGTGTGAGGTGTGCCACTTCCGGCTCAAGCTGTTCTGTAGTTTATTAAAAGTTTATTAATTCTGAACGTGTCATGTGTCCATATTGCACCAAATGCAACACTGCACTCCCTTGGGTTCACAGCAACACACCCGCCACGTGTGAAGTCGACAAGTTTTTTTAATGCCAAAAATATCATGGATATCCCCGCAGTCCTCCTCCTCCAGCGTTTTCTTTATTTAAAACATGATGTGTATACAGGATAATGTTTTATGTATTTGAGGAGCTGTGCGGACGAGTGGAAAAAGAGTGTCTTAGTCTGGTATTTGCAGTCTAGTCATAGCAAATACAGCCTGTGTGTAACACTTCATCTTTTACAACACAAGGTTTTTGCAAAATGTATTAAACGACAGTAAAAACTGAGTACCCACATAGCTACAATAACCAAGTAAGTTGATAAAAACTTAATGCGATGCACTTACTGCCTCAGATGCGACCGTTCTAATAACAAAACACCCGTAACTCTGGTTGGGCTTGATTTGGGGAAAATGCCAATAATATAATGACACACCCAAGTGTCTGACCTTACAATAAAGCCACAATACTAACTTTGACAACAATGTGTTTAATAATTAAATGAAATAAAGATTTTTTTTTAAGTGTCCTGAATAGTAGAGGTTCTACACTAACCTTTAATTTTTGCTGATTTCAAAATACACCATGCTGGATATAACCTGCCATGGTAACATATCCTTGGAGGTCATATCCATATCCTCCAAGTCGTCGCTAGATGAGCCCAACTCCAAGCCATTGCTGTATAAGCCCAGCTCCAAGTCATCACTAGATGAGCCCAGCTCCAAGTCATCGCTGGATGAGCCCAGCTCCAAGCCATTGCTGGATAAGCCCAGCTCCAAGTCGTTCAACCCATTGCTGGGCTTATCCAGCAATGGCTTGAACGACTTGGATAAGCAAAGCTCCAAGTCGTTCAAGCCATTGCTGGATGAGCCCAGCTCCAAGTCGTCCAAGTCATCGCTGTATAAGCCCAGCTCCAAGTCGTCACTGGATGAGCCCAGCTCCAAGCCATTGCTAGATAAGCCCAGCTCCAAGTCGTTCAAGCCATACGCTGATTTCACGCAGCCGCCATTTTTAAATCGAAAGTGAGGCTCCGGTGGGAAAAACCCCGGAAGTAAAGATAAACAACAATGCCTTTGGACTACCAACCTGAAGCTGCTGCCGCGATTTACACTTTTGGATGTTAATATCCAATATAGGATATGTATATAGTTCATTCCTGCTTCTTTTTTTACTTTCTGAATTATATAAAAAAATTATTTTATTTATAAATGAATTTCACTGTATATAGTCTAAAGTATTAAATAAATGTATGTACAGTTTTAGAATTGACACAACATCATTAAACACAACAATACGCCATCGCATTCAAGACTCTCCTATAAATAAAGGCGACACTTCCGGTTTTCTTCCCACCGGAGCCTCGCTTTCGATTTCAAAATAACGGCTGCGTGAAATCAGCGTATTGCTGTATAAACCCAGCTCCAAGTCATTGCTGGATAAGCCCACTCCAAGTCGTTCAAGCCATTGCAGTATAAGTCCAGCTCCAAGTCGTTCAAGTCGTCGCTGGATAAGCCCAGCTCCAAGTCATTCAAGTCATTCAAGTCATCGCTGGATGAACCCAGCTCCAAGTCATCGTTGGTTAAGCCTGGTTAAGCTCCAAGACATCGCTAGTTAAGCCCAGCTTCCCTCTCCCTGCTCCTCTCCCAAAGCCATCCAGTAACTCTAAATTACCTCAGGTAATACTAATCCCGTGCGAATAGACTCGCTGTAAATATGTACGTAAATATTTCATTACTTCCTGTTTAAAATAATTTTTCCACGGTTTTTCAATTATGGAGGCACTTAAAAAAGCATTCAGCAACGTTCTAGGGACATCAAGACTGTGGCAAAACTCAAGTGTTTTCCGCATACCATTAAGATCAAAAAGTAGGTCGAAAGCACTTGTTAGAGGCAACAAAACTTCTTTTAGCTTTAGGCAAGTGCCTATACCAACAGAATCCAATCAGAATTTAATTAAAAAATCTTTCGATCGGACCTAACTGTTATATATAGTTTATATAGATTGTATGTGTTTGAGCAGGTGATATCAGAAAACAAAGTAATATGCACATGATGACAGGAAAGACTGTATTTAATTGTAAAGTACAATAATAAAATAACATACAGTACAGACATTATCTTAATTTTATAACTTCATAATTTCAAATAAATATATCAAGTAACACTATGCTGACCATTACAACATTTCATTCTGCCAAGATACACGTCCTTCAGAGTTGAAATAAGAGCAGAATGTGTCTGGAACTGTGTAGGCCTCCCTTGCCCCACGATGTCCACCAACAGTGAAGATGCTCTCCGTCGATCCAGTAGTTGGAGCACAGGTATTCAGCCACCTCTCTACTTCCATTAGCTTGAGAAGAAAGCTGGGCAGGATGAATGCTGACAAAATAAGGCATTTATTTTGTCATGGTCCTCAAGCGAGATGACAAAATATGCCGAAGACATTTTCCACCACATTGCGCACTCGAGACAATCTGTCTTTGAAGATGTGTTGTTGTGTAGATAAGTCCTGACCAGGGTAAGGCTGCATCAGGTGGGGTTTTAATGGGAATGCTGGATCCAACAATAGCTGTGCCTGGTAGTTGCTGATCATCTGGCACCTCCAACTTCTCTGCATCTAGTGCAAAGAAACCCCCATCGATTGACTCTCTCCATGCTCTCCAATAAGGACAAGATGGAATTGATATTCAGCATCGACCACAGCCAATAATACTACAGATAATATTTAAGTATATTTAAAGTAAAGACTGCCTGAATGTGGTGGTGCAAGAGGAGAATGTGCTTCCCATCCATCACTCCTATGCATTCAGGGAAATTCCACCTAGTTTAAAACTTTGAGGCAATATTCCTCCACTCCTGCTCAGTAGGTCTTGCTAGGTGCGTAACCATCATGAGCCTGTTAATTGCAGCACATTGTCCTTGATGGCTTTAGCCATATAGTGGATGGCTATTGCTATGACTGAATTTCCTGTGGCCAGATGTCTGTGAAACATAAACATTAACATAAACATTCATTTCTTCCTCTTCACAGAAAATGAGTGCAGAATAAGATGGAAGTCACATCAAGTGGAAGAAAAGTCAGTAATTGCCAAGTGGCTCTGGAGCAATGTGTCAACAGCAGTGGATATATGCTGCTATAATTTCCTTCCTGAATATATTCCAACAAAATAGAAGGTAATATTTATAGAAATACACTTCAAATTAAATTTACTTATCACTGTTTAAACACAATCACATCACAGCTAACACAAACTCTGATGTTTTTGGTCCACCCGCAGATTAGCTACACTCAAGCACAGCTGACAACACAGAAAGTGCATTGGTCTCTTCTGTACAAAATCGTAATGGTAATTTAACCATTATGTTTACAAAATTAGAGGGTAAAGTTGTAATTATATATATATATATATATATATAAAAAAATCTGCTATTCTTTAGAAAAAGGCATTCCTGTTGACACTCCAGCTACAGAAGGCAGAAACACAGTGGAAGGGATGTTTATTGAGACTCAAGGCCAAGGCAGGTGTATTAAAAAACACACATTACTATGTTCTTGAAGTATGACATTCATACAGAGTAATATTATGTGTTGTCTATTTAAAGAAGGGAATTCCAGCTCTTCCAAGTTTGAGAGGTCTGTATTCCTCCGGCTTGACAAAATTGAAGAAAGGCTCCTTAACATTGAACACCTTCTGAGAACCAACATGGCATCTGAACTACCAGAAGTACAAGATCTTTTAGACAAGCCATGCAACACACCACATGACCTGGACCAGTTATGTAGAAAACTGAATGATTGCAATGCACATACAAGCAGAGAGAGGTAAGAATTTTAAGTTGGTTATGAAAAATTGCTACAGTGGGGAGAACAAGTATTTGATACACTGCCGATTTTGCAGGTTTTCCACTTACAAAGCATGTAGAAGTATGTAATTTTTATCATAGGTACTCTTCAACTGTGAGCGACGGAATCTAAAACAAAAATCCAGAAAATCACATTGTATGATTTTTAAGTAATTAATTTGATATTATTGCATGACATAAGTATTTGATCACCTACCAACCAGTAAGAATTCCGGCTCTCACAGACCTGTTAGTTTTTCTTTAAGAAGCCCTCCTGTTCTCCACTCATTACCTGTATTAACTGCACCTGTTTGAACTCGTTACCTGTATAAAAGACATTTGTCCACACACTAGATCAAACAGACTCCAACCTCTCCACAATGGCCAAGACCAGAGAGCTGTGTAAGGACATCAGGAATAAATATGTAGACCTGCACAAGGCTGGGATGGGCTACAGGACAATAGGCAAGCAGCTTGGTGAGAAGGCAACAACTGCTGGCGCAATTATTAGAAAATGGAAGAAGTTCAAGATGCATGTCAATCTCCCTCGGTCTGGGGCACCATGCAAGATCTCATGTAAGAAAGCGTAAAAGAGTAAATTTCAGTTTCTGCCGGAGGGTGTCTGTATATATATATGACCCTGGATCACAAAACCAGTCACAAGTAGCACGGGGTATATTTGTGGCAACAGGCAAAAATACATTGAGTGGAAAGGTCACCAAGGTCAGATAAATCCCATCACATAGAGCCTCTTTCACCTAGATATCATCATATAGAGACTGTGTCTGTTCCCCGAATTTGGAAATCCAAAAAACGTCCAAACCCATCTAAGGTTAAAAATGTAATTGATGTTCAACAAATAAAAAACAGATATAATACAGATGAGCAAATGCCAAAGCTTGGGTTGCTGAATATTTGATCCCTTACTCCAAAAGCACTCATTGTTAATGATTTCATGATAATAACCTAGATGTGCTGTGTTTGACAGAAACCTGGCTAAAACCAAACGATTACATTACTTTAAATGAGTCCACCCCACAAGATTACTGTTATAAACATGAACCTCGTCTGAAACGCAAAGGGGGAGGTGTTGCTGTAATTTATAGTAATATTTTCAAAACCACTAAGAAATCAAGTTTTAAATATACTTCTTTTGAAGTGTTGGTGCTTAATGTAAAAATATATAGTGTAAACGATAAATCATGTTTGAGATTTGTGCTGGCTACTGTATACAGGCCACCAGGGCACCATACAGACTTTATCAAAGAATTTTCTGACTTTCTATCAGAATTAATATTGACTGCAGATAAAGTACTAATTGTTGGAGATTTTAATATACATATAGATAATAAAAAAAGATGCATTGGGATTGGCATTTAAAGACATTGTAAACTCAATTGGAGTTAGACCGCACGTGTCAGGACCTACTCATTGTCGTAATCATACTCTAGATCTAATATTATCACAATTCTGCAGCAGAGCGATGACATCTCAGATCATTATATAGTCTCATGTAAATTGCATTTAGCCAAGGCTGCAAAGCCGACTCAGTGTTATAAATATGTTAGACCTATGACTTCTGCCACTAAAGATTGCTTTATCAATAATCTTCCTAATCAGTTTCATCATCTCAGCATCCCGGATAGCTTAGAAGAACTTGATATTGCAAAAGAAACTTTTAACTCTCTCTTTTCCAGCACTTTAGACACAGTTGCTCCGTTGCGCTTAACCCCTTGAGGTCGGCTATCGCGCCGGCGCGATAGGCTCGTTTTTTTCCGTATGAGTGCAAAAAAAAAAAAAAAAAAAAAAAAACTTTTTTTTTATCTTATATGCTTGTGTTATACATCAATCGATCCTGTTTAGTGTGTATTTTTTTTGTGTATGCTCATAATAAAAATAAAGTGTTGTGCTTTTCGCCAAATAAAGAAAAATAAACATGATGCGAGTTCTGCCTACTCTCCGTCAGTGAAGTCAATTCTGAAACGAGTCCGAAAATGAACTGTAACTCAGCGAATACTCAGTCAAACAGGCATACAGTCACACAGGCATGAAGCTTGAATTCTCTTCTTTCAAATGAAGTAATTTTTATAAAAAACAAATATTCACAGTTTATATAATATGTATGTAAAGAGAGAGATGTCAGTCGTTCTCATCTCAGCTAATTAAGTTTTAATGTGACTCCGCCTACGGAGACCGCGCTATTCAAACGCAAATGTGAGGCGATCCATACAAACCTGTGAAACGCCCACATCCGCTGGATAAGGCCGGTGAAACACTGGATGCGTGGCGTTGTCTCAGCTGCGTGGCGTGTCCGTTTTTATTTCGGCTCCCATGTTAACAGTTTTGAGTTTGCACACTGCCTGTGTGAGACGCGCGTCTCAGGCGCGGCACGAGCCGCGTGGAAAACGCGTGCATTCTAGAAATAGAACCGACGCCTATTTTTCACGCGACACGCAAGCGTCTTGGAAGCGTTTCCATGCAAAATTGAATAGGAAAATCTGTTTATTTGTCATTTTGACACGAATACATATTAATAAATGTCCTTTTGATGTTTAAAAGTGTCTAGGTTTTGACATAAATGCAAATATAAATGTAATTTTACAAAATATGATCGATTTTCAAATACTGCTGTATTGAATGAACAGCTTTTAGCAAACTCTATTGCTATACTGAGATGAGGAATATATACTGTATGTGTTTTGTCAAAAATAAAGTCATCAACTAACTAATGAATCCTTTACTTTGAAATACGTATGATAAAATGTATACTTTAGTTTTGAAAGACGTTGACTAGTTTTGAAAAGATTATAAAGTATGTATGTGCATGCATATATATGTGTGTGTGTATATATGAAGAGTTCAGATGCAAAAGCCTCTAAATGCCATCTGAAATTTTCTCCTAGAATGATCATTTTTATGAAGCTTGTATATTTAAGTTAGCTATAGGTGACACACCTGAATGAATGGCTCATTAAGTATGCAGGGACGTAGTCTCACCAGGTGTGAACTACTAAATATGCATGATGCTGTTGGAGCGTTTACGCCCCATCCGCATATTGGCTTTCCAAACTAAAAGTGTTTCACAAAACTAAAATCAATGTATCGTTTTTTTGTGGATGATTAGGCAGGATGATTTTCATATCATTTTGAAGAAAAAACACTAGGCGATGACTTATTGCCACATATTTAATATGTGTTTTGTGGCCTTATTTCAGAAACTTTAATTTTTAGTTTTTTCGATAACCATGCACATTATTCTCTCAAAAATGAAAACATGTACATACATGTGGCTCACATATTATGGAAGTCCTGTTTGTGCTATATAGAGTGAATTTACACCTTTGCCATTAATATGTTTATAAGCAACTGAAAAAAGCACAAATGTCAGGGCATGTCAGAACATCTCAAGGACCCCAAAAACACCCCAGACCCCAGAGGGTTAAAGAAGATTACAGAAAATAGTACACCCGGGCCCTTAAGAAAGCAGCCAGAAAAATGGAGCGCACCTGGAAGAAAACTAAACTAGAGGTATTTCGGATTTCATGGAAGGAGAGCTCGATTACTTACAGAGAGGCTTTAAAAGCTGTTAGATCTGCTTATTTTTCAACCCTATTAGAAGAAAATAAACAAAACCCTAGGTATTTATTTGAAACAGTGGCTAAACTAACTAAAAATAAAGCTTCAAGCCCAGAAGTTTCCAAGCAACACAGCAGTAATGACTTTATGAACTTCTTCACTTATAAGATTGATAATATCAGGGAAAAAATTATAACTATGCAACTGTCTACTACAGTATCGCATCAGGGAGTGCATTTTAGTCTCCCTAAGGAAAAATTTGATTCATTTATTGCTAAAGGAGAGGAAGAATTTTGCAAACTCGTTAATTCATCTAAATCGACAACATGTTGTTGTTAGACCCTATTCCGACTAAGCTACTGAAAGAGATGCTCCCAGAGGTCATAGATCCTCTTCTGAATATCATTAATTCGTCTTTGTCTCTAGGATACGTACCAAAAACCTTTAAGCTGGCTATGATTAAACCGCTTGTTAAAAAAACGCAACTTGATCCTACAGAATTAGTCAATTACAGGCAGATCTCGAATCTGCCTTTTCTGTCAAAGATATTAGAAAAAGCAGTATCCTCACAACTGTGTTCCTTTCTTGAAAGAAATGATATCTGCGAGGATTTTCAGTCCGGATTTAGACCGTACCATAGTACAGAGACAGCTCTCGTTAGAGTCACAAATGATTTGCTCTTATCATCCGATCGTGATTGTATCTCTCTATTAGTGTTACTTGATCTTAGTGATGCATTTGACACTACTGACCACAACATTCTTTTAAATAGGCTAGAAAACTATGTTGGCATTAGTGGAATAGCACTAGCATGGTTTAAATCATACTTATCTGACCGTTATCAGTTTGTAGCAGTAAATGAAGAGATGTCTTATCGATCACAAGTTCAGTATGGCATACCACAAGGCTCAATACTAGGACCGCTGCTGCTCACTCTGTACATGCTACCATTAGGAGATATTATTAGGAAACATGGAATTAGCTTTCACTATTATGCTGACGATACTCAGCTGTATATTTCTTAAAAACCTAACGAAACCTACCAATTCACAAAATTAACGGATGCATAGCTGATATAAAAAAATTGGATGACTCGTAATTTCCTACTTCTAAATTCTGAAAAAACAGAGATTCTAATTATTGGACAAAAAACTCCCACACGTAATAACTTAGAATACTGTCTAACACTTGATGGCTGTTCTGTTAAGTCTTCGTCGTCGGTAAAACTGCATTTTTCCATCTTAAAAATATATCTAAATTATGCCATATGCTCTCATTGACAAATGCGGAACAATTAGTTCATGCGTTCATGACCTCAAGGCTAGATTATTGTAATGCTCTACTGGGTGGTTGCCCTGCATGCTTAATAAACAAACTACAGCTAGTTCAAAACGCAGCAGCTCGAGTTCTTACCAGAACCAGGAAGTATGACCATATTAGCCCGGTTCTGTCAAAACTGCATTGGCTGCCTATTAAACATCGCATAAATTTTAAAATATTGCTGATTACTTACAAAGCACTAAATGGTTTAGCTCCGCAGTACTTGAGCGAGCTCTTAACGCATTATAGTCCTTCACGTCTATTGCGATCTCAAAATTCCGGCCAGTTAATACCTAGAATATCAAAATCGACTGCTGGCGGTAGATCCTTTTCCTATTTAGCACCAAAACTTTGGAACAGTCTTCCTAACATTGTCCAGGAAGTAGACACACTCTGTCAGTTCAAAGCTAGACTAAAAACACATCTCTTTGACCTAGCATTCACATAATACATTATAGACTTCTATAATTCAATGTTAGGCTGCATAGATTAGGTCAGCCGGAACCGGGAACACTTCCCATAAATCCTGATGTACTCGTTACATCATAAGAAGAATGGCATCTACGCTAATTTTAGTGTCTTTGTTTATCTCGAGGTTTTCCCGCAGCCTGCCGGATCCAGGCCGTATCCATATCTGACGAAGGACCTTCGCCTGGACCCGATGACAACGCAGTGCTGAATTGCCAACTAGTCTCTCCCTATGGAGGATCCCTTTACCACTCTACAGATAAAGCATTTTTGGGAATTTCGTTTCGCGTACCTACCCCGAAATGATCAAATAAAACAAAATAAACAAAAATTCTGTATCAAAATTTATAAGGAAAGACCAGTACTTTGTTTAGGGTTGGTTTGTAGGGAATTCCAAACCTGCGCACATATATTCAAAATCACATAAATATAGAACCAATTCTTAATGCGCATGTGAACGCCATCAGCATTTATCACAGGTTCGCGTTTAAAGTTTGTGTAGAGAGAATGGTGTCGTCTTCGCGGGCCCTAATTTAATAACAAATGATCGTTGCGACGGAAGCGAATCAATCAAAACTAAGTTTAGCAGGAAAATAACTATTAAAGAACCGCTATAAAGCCAAAACAGTCTCTGTTACCTTAAATTAAACGTTTATCTCTGTAAAGCTGCTTTGAAACAATCTCCATTGTTAAAAGCGCTATATAAATGAAGATGACTTGACTTGACTTGACATTGTATGGGTCAAAAGTATCGATTTTTCTTTTATGCCAAAAATCATTAAGATATTAAGTAAAGATCATGTTCCATGAAGATATTTTGTAAATTTCCTACCATAAAGATATAGAACATTTATTTTTGTGAGCGAATGCAGCACAATCGCTAACATAAATGGACAACTTTAAAGGTGTTTTCTCAATGTTTACATTTTTTTGCACCCTCAGATTCCAGATTTTCAGAATTTCAGATATTGTCCTATCCTAACAAACGAAACATCAATGAAAAGCCTATTTATTCAGCTTTCATATGATGTATAAATCTCAATTTCAAAAAATTTACCCATGTGACTGGTTTTGTGGTCCAGGGTCACATAGACAATAAGAAAAATATTATACACACTATGCTCGTTTACTTACAATTGGCATTATTACTTTCATTTTTAATTATAGCTCTCCATAAGCAAATGATAACTTAAAAATGTTAACATGCTAATTCAACAATTATTTAAAATCTAATGAATAATTCATATTGCTCCAGATCTTCAGTTACAAAACAGAGCCTACACATGTAGTTCCCCTGAAAGGGAGTATGCTTATCAGTAACACTCAAAATGTGATGCTTCACAATCATAGCTTTACTGAGAATCAATTGTGACAATAAATCAACAATTATTACACACAACACATGTATCAGCTCTCTTATTTATATACATTTTCTCAAATCAATGCACTTCAAGCTTCACGGAGTGAATAAACCTGAGTAAACCTGAAAAAGACGTATGCAACAGACTTCATCTCTCCCCTAGTCTCTTTCGATCTCAAACGACTCACTACAGGTACTCACAAATCAGGCAACCAACTGGACCTGGTTTACACACGCAACTGCATTACAGACAACATTTTGGTGAGACCTCTCCATGTTTCAGATCATTTCCTCATTAATTTCAGTCTACAACTCTCTATCCCTGTACCAACAACCCCCCCACCAGTCACTTTCAGACAAAACCTGCGTTCACTTTCTCCCGCCCATCTTTCCTCTGCCGTGTCATCTTCTCTTCCCTCACACTCACAATTCTCATCTTCAAAAAATCTTCAAATTCTTCATACTTCCACAACAAGATCAACAGCTCCTCCAACACACGATCACTCTTCAAGACATTCTACTCTCTCCTCTGTCCACCTCCACCACCACCCGCCTCCTCTTTAACTGCTGACGATTTTGCTAACTTCTTCACCAACAAAACAACAACGATCAGCAGTCAGTTCTCAGCACCACACACACAGGAACCCAGACCGACCCCTTCCACAGCCAATAACCTTCTCTCCTCCTTCTCTCCGCTAACCGAGGAAGAAGTATCTAAACTTATCCACAACATCAGGAATATCAGGCCTTTCCTAACTGAGCATGCAACACAACTTCTCGTCCAGGCCCTGGTCATTTCTAGGCTTGACTACTGCAATGCTCTTCTGGCTGGACTTCCATCATGTGCAACTAAACCTCTACAAATGATTCAGAACGCTGCAGCTCATCTTGTCTTCAACGAGTCCAAAAGGGCCCACATCACTCCTCTGTTCATCTCTCTGCACTGGCTACCACTCGCTTCTCGCATCAAGTTCAAGGCATTGACGCTTGCTTACAGATCTATCACAGGCTCAGCTCCCTCCTACTTTCACTCACTTCTACGAGTCTACATCCCTACCAGAACCCTACGATCGGTCAATGAGCGACGTCTCGTGGTTCCATCACAGAGAGCCACAAAATCACTTTCCAGAACATTCTCATTCACGGTTCCATGCTGGTGGAATGCTCTCCCCAGCCTCATCCGGAATGCAGAATCCCTGGCAACATTCAAAAGACAACTGAAAACCCATCTTTTCCGTGAGCACTTAACATAAAAAAAAAAAAAACGTTTTCCTTTAAACCCTCGCTTATTGGGCTTATGCTACTCTGAACAATGCCTGAACTTCGGATTTTGAGCACTTCTTGCGTTGTTTTTGCCTCTTCACAATGACTCGCTTAATTTAGTCCTAATTTAGTCCTAAAGTCGCTTTGGACAAAAGCGTCTGCTAAATGTTCGGTGAGTTCTTCTGGCAACATGGTTCTCAAACTGTCTCCTTTATCCCCTTTGAGGAAATCCACTACATCCAGAAAGGTATTTAACTAACCATTGTTTTGCTATGTCTGTGCACATATCACGATGGAGCCTCAGTCTGCTTTCAGCCAAATCATCCCCATTGAACTGTGAGATGCTTTTACAGTCTCCCTTTCCTGTCACAAAATCCTCAATATCTAGCATGTGGTTAAATGCAGATCGACTGAATCTGCGGTGCAGAGATGCTGTTGCAGTGTCAATTGTTTGATTATACTGCTGTCTGTACATTGCTTCTGGTGACTGTAAGATGTGTGGTGGTGCCCCTCCCTTATCCAGTCTGCAAGGGATAATTCTTGGTCTTGTGATGGTTGGGCTCTCCAAATTTAGTTAATCTGTGCTGCTGCAGTGCTGTTTTTCCAGAACTCTTCAAATCCGTTTTCACAAAGATGTTGCATGTCCTCTTTTAGCGTTTCAATCATCGCAGCAGTTTTTTGCAAATGCAACTGGCTCCTTTGAAGTGCTGCACTGACTGTTTCTGTGCCTGAGAATAAAAACTCAAAAGTTGCAACAGGAGCAATGTCCCGAATTTCTGGAGATGTGACAAAAGTCCATTTGCCTTTCCTCCAGCATAACCTTTGTCACATAAACTCAGATCCTAGAGAAACTCCCCTATTGCACCACTAAAGATAATTTTTTTACCTTAAAATAATGTTTCCAAAATCATTTCAGTGTTTCATCAAGTCTTAACAGGGTGAACAGCACTGTAGTTTTATGCAATGGACTGTAGCAAAGCAGCTTTCGGTGTCCAGCGCAGTGGCCTCAAAGACTGTGCGTCTTGGCATTGAAACTGCTGAAACCATGAGAGTCTCAACCGCAGCACGGTGTAGATTTGATCTCTCATGACACCTAAATCTCTCCAGTGCTTTTGACCAGCTAGAAAAGCCATATTTTACAAACGCCTTATAAGATTCTTGCTCATGTGTGGTAGATGGGAGCGTGGCGTGCATGTCTTTTGCTTAAGAGCAGAGTTCACAAAATGCCTTGTTTTTGGTAGCATCGTATGCTATCCAGGGGAATGTCTGTTTCTATTTATCGCGATGTGTTGGAGAGATCTTTTGCCTCCGGCTTCACTGCTGCTGTTGTCGATACATCAAGATGTTGACGACGACTGGTCATTTGAAGTAGAAGAAGCATTGCTACTAATTGAAGAGAGGCTAGTGTTTTTCGTTTTAATTGCAAACTTGTCTATTTGTAAGCAAAATGCAAAGACGAATTGATCTTACAACAACGGTTTGATAACCTCACAACCACTGCTTTGAAAAGGCAGGGACTCTATCTATGTCCATATAAAGCAAGGTAGATATTACGACCCGCGAGATCCACCAATCAAAGAGGTTCCTGAATTTCAGTCGATTTTTTGATTGGTTAAAAGCAGAAGTTAAAAATCACTTGATTAAAAATGATAAATAAAAACAAAATGGGCACCAATTTTGTTTTGATTTATCATTTGTAATTTAGTGATTTTTAACTTCTGCTTTACTTTTGTTTTTAGGTTGTAATGTTGTTACAATGTTAAAATGTAATGTGATTTTATCTTCTTTCTTTTTTCTTTTTTTTGTGCACATGTAGCATATCCTACATCAGGGATGGGCAGCTTCGGTCCTGAAGGGGCCACTGTCCTGCAGAGTTTAGCCCCACCCCTGATAAAAAAACTGATCTGACTGTAGCTTTCTAGTAATCCTGAAGACATCAGCTGTCTGAAATCACCCCCTATACACTTAAATAGGGCACTATTTGAGGGGACAGTAGTGGTGTCCGAATCCATAGTGGATGTTATCAAGTGCACTCATTCAATCCCACAATGCACGGCAATGACGAGTGTACAACCAGTGTACGCTCAATGGGTAAAGAATACCCATAATGCACTGTGACGGTTGAGCCGAATGATATCCCGCATCTCACCAGAAGATAGCACCCGCAGCTGAATAATCCATACATCCATCTATTTTCCAAACCGCTGGTCCAATGTACATACAGCGTAATATCATACAGGTATAAATTCCTCTTCAACTGATTATTAAATTGTTTAATGAAGGTTTATACATGCTAGTTTCCATAACAGAGTTCAAGACAAATCTGCAGCTGTCCAGTTTCCATGTTTCAAATGATTATTAAACAACAAGCACAGACTGTGCAAAAGCGGCAGCCATTCCAGTGCATTCAGTGTCCAAATTCAGTCCCTCAGATTGATTCACTCCTTCAAGTGGACTATATTAGTGCAGTAATGTAGGGAACAGTGAATGAGGGTACAGGGGGCGATTTCAAACACAGCACTTGATTAGCTTGTTCAGGTGTGTTTAGGGTTTGACTCTGCAGGACAGTGGCCCTCCAGGACCTAAGATGCCCATCCCTGGCATACATAAGGGGCTTTCGCACCAGAGGAACCTTTTCATAGTTCATAAAACTATTGGTGGAAATACACATTTTTTGGCTTGTTTGTACCGCAGGAACTAGGAACGATTTTACTCATAAGAAAAAACAATCCAAGGCACTCGAGTAATTAGTTTTCAGAAAAATCTAAAAAGATTTTATTCTTTCATGGCTTAGATTTTAAAAACAGGTGACAAGCAACGGCACACCCACGCGTTGCAGCCAATAAGCCTTCATCAGGGTGTGAGTAACAAACACAATCAGAGTTCCCTTTCGAAAGGGAACTCTACACTACGTCAGAATGACGCTATGGGGAACGCCTCAGGCGTGACAGGTGTCTGAAATCAAGTATCAACTCACAGCAATCATGTTGACCGGCGACAGCCCGTGCATCATCAGCTTAAATGATGAGCGCGCAACCTGGATGTATAAAAAGGGCGCCTTGAAACCATGACAACATCCTTTCGTCTTCAGGGACTGCTTTGTTTGTTTGAGAGTGTTTTCTCGAGTGCAATCAAAAAATGAAGCGTACAGAGAAGAAGAGAAATTCCTTCCGCAAGTGTGCCGACCCGTGTCCCAGATATCTGACACCGGAGGATTCACACGATCTGTGCGTGTTCTGCCTGGGTGAAGAGCACGCGCGGGGAGCTCTCGAGGGAGCTGCCTGCGCGAACTGCGAGCGTTTTTCTTTGAAAACGCTCCGCTCTCATCTGTCTCACTTCTCGAGGGAAGTGAGCGCGGCATCTGAACCCCGCGGTTTCGGTCCCGCTCGGGCTGAGGCTCAGCGGCGCTTGAGTTCGTGGGGCTCTCAGATGGAGCTGGCAGATCAGCTGGAGAGGGGCGTTAACCTCGCGGATGATCTGTCAGCTGACGAGGGTGAGTTACAGGTTAATGTAGAAGATGTTCTGTCTCTCTCTGATGGATCTGTAACTGGTTCTCTTCGGGCCGGGCAGGAGTCGGCTGCTGATGATGTCAGTCTGGTTGAGACTGAACCACTTCAGCCCTCCTGCCCAGTGTACGCTGAGCTGGTGGACGTTATGGGGCGCGCCACCAACAGACTGCAGCTGCAGTGGAGGCGCGTCCGGGAGGAACCTGTTCGTGGTATTTTGGACGATCGGTTCCTCCCCACCCGTAGGCCACCGGCTCGGACGAGCCTTCCATTCCTTCCCGATCTCCACTCTGAGATCGAGAAGGCATGGAAGAACCCGTTCTCTGCGCGCCTTCATTTGCATCAGCGGGCTAGTTTCGCTGCTGTGGAGGGGGCCGCAGAGCACGGGTATGTGTCGATGCCGCCAGTGGACGAGACGTTGGCCAACTATCTCGCCTTTGGTCGGCCATCGTCACTGGGAGCTCCGACCCTGCCATCCAAGCCGTTGAAGACAACATCACGCTTGAATGGCAGAGCGTACACGGCAGCAGGTCAGGCAGGTGCGGGTCTGCACACCCTCGCGGTCCTTCAGGCCTACCAGGCCGACCTGCTGCGGGACCTTGATCAGGGGGCCGGCCTGTCCCCTGACGCGGTCGCAGAGCTGCGCCGCACCACGGATCTGGCTCTCCGGGCCACCAAACAGTCTGCTGTTTCCATCGGTCGTGCGATGGCAGCTATGGTGGCCATGGAGAGACATCTGTGGCTCAACCAGGCTGACATCGGGGAGAAAGAAAAAACTTTTCTCCTTGATTCGCCGGTTTCGCCTTCCGAGCTTTTCGGACCTTCCGTCGAGATGGTGGTCGATAAGTTCAGGGAGGCGAGGGCGCGCTCTGCGGCATTTAAGAGCTGCATACCGCGGAGGTCCTCGGCCCAGCCCAGGCAGGCGGGAGGGCCTGGTCCGTCGTGGTCTGAGGATCACAGACAGACCCAGAAGGCCAGTGTCGCTTCCCGTGCACCCCCTCCTCCTAAGAGAGGGAGCAGGGCACGCAGGAGGCGTAACTCCCGCGGGAGGCAGGATCTCAGGGAGGTGATCCAGAGTAAACGTTCTCAGTCTGAACGTTAGGTATCATCTCCCTGGATCTTGCCTCCTAACCATCATCACTCCCAGGCTCCTCCTACATCAGGCCTGGGGCAGGGCCTATGATGAGTTCAAGAATTCTCTGATGGCCCGCTTCAGCTTGGTTGATAGGAGCGCCTTCCAACTAGGCTTATGAAACAGTAGAACTTAGGTTTTGTTTTGAGTTTCTGAGTCCTGGCGTGCTTCATTCTGTATGCCGAAGGTTTTATGTTGAGTGAAAATGTTTTGTGCGTAAATAACATTTTTCTTTCTCTTCTTTTTCAGAACTCGTCTCCTGTACAGAGCCTGGGACATGTTTGGTGGGTAGGTAACGTATTGTAAGTGAGCTGAGCTCCCGCATACTGTGGTTATCAGGTTACAGGCCTCATCCGGCCTTCCTGGTTATGAGCTCCCACATACTGTGGTCGCCAGGTTACAGGCCTCATCCGGCCTTCCTGGTTATGAGCTCTCACATACTGTGGTCGCCAGGTTACAGGCCTCACCGGCCTTCCTGAATGTGAGCTCCACATACTGTGGTCATCAGGTTACAGGCCTCATCCGGCCTTCCTGGTTATGAGCTCCCACATACTGTGGTCGCCAGGTTACAGGCCTCATCCGGCCTTCCTGGTTATGAGCTCCCACATACTGTGGTCGCCAGGTTACAGGCCTCACCGGCCTTCCTGAATGTGAGCTCCACATACTGTGGTCATCAGGTTACAGGCCTCATCCGGCCTTCCTGGTTATGAGCTCCCACATACTGTGGTCGCCAGGTTACAGGCCTCACCGGTCTTCCTGGTGATGGGCTTCTACATGTCAGGTTACAGGCCCCATCTGGCCTTCCTGAATGTGAGCTCCCACATACTGTGGCCGCCAGGTTACAGGCCTCACCC
The DNA here is from genome assembly GCF_949319135.1 of Squalius cephalus. Lineage (NCBI taxonomy): Eukaryota > Metazoa > Chordata > Actinopteri > Cypriniformes > Leuciscidae > Squalius > Squalius cephalus. The sequence continues at coordinate 12,067,982 of NC_137128.1, read as the reverse complement.
GGCCTTCCTGAGTATGAGCTCCCACACACCGTGGTCGCAGGTCTTCCTAGTTATGAGCTTCCTCATGTCAGGTTATAGGCCTCATCCGGCCTTCCTGAATGTGAGTTCCCACATACTGTGGTCACCAGGTTTCAGGCCTCATAGGCCTTCCTGAGTATGAGCTCCCACATGCTGTGGTCGCCAGGTTTCAGGCCTCTCCGCCTTCCTGAGTGTTAAGCTCCCACATTCAGTTGTCACCAGGCTTCAGGCCTCCTAGGCCTTCCTGGTTATGAGTTTTCACATGTCAGGTTACAGGCCTCACCAGGCCTTCCTGGATGTGAACTCCAGAGCCGGACAGTAACGGAGTACATTTACTTGAGTACAGTACTTAAGTACAATTTTGAGGGATCTGTACTTTACTCGAGTATCATTTTTGAGGAGTACTCATGACTTTACTCAAGTACATTTGAGAGGCAAATATTGTACTCTTTACTCCGCTACATTTCTATCCATAAACATGAGTACCCGTTACTTATTAAAAAAAAAAAAAAGAAAAAAAAAAAAAAAGGAAAAATCTCGGAAACCCTCAATTTGTTGTTTCCCTCTCAAACGTGATTGGATTGTGCAGGCGCCACTGATTGGGACAGCCTATCAGCAATCACCTTCAGCTTTCCGCCAAAGTCAACTCCATGGTCAGATTAGAAAAGAGACGAAACAATGGATGAACACGCAGCAGGTCCATCCCGGGAATGTGCCAACCCGTGGCCCCACCTCGCCAGACTATTTCAGTTTTCTGAAGAAGTAAATGATAGTTTTCGCTTCAAGTGTTTGCTGTGTTTACCGAAACAGAACTTCATCACTGCCTACAAAAATTCATCCTCCAACTTGCGGAAGCATGTCAAGGTACGTACATTGAAATAAACTTCCTTACATTTCTTAAGCTAGATTCTAGCTACAGAAAAGTGCACTAAATGATTGGCTAGTTGCGATAATGCAGCTTACATTCTCGGTTACGTTTGAGTAACGTTAGTCGAAGCCACATGCACCCGCCAATTTGCCAGCTGTAAGCTAGCCATTCAGATGGATAACTTTGGCCTGACAATAGTTAGCATAAGCCGAGGCAAGTTAATCGTGTAACACAGATAATCAGGGTTCCAGACTGCGATCATTTTTTGAGAATGTGCAAGTTAAAATTATATATGGTCGCATTTGTGCGAGTGCATGGTCATGTAGCCTACTAAGTTACTCAGTTAAATTCACGCATGAATTTTCCTGCATTGAACTTGTTTTAGCGCCCGCCAAAGTGAATTTTTGTCCCGCCAAAGTCTTATTTGATCAGTGAGTAATGTAGATGAACTGCTGCGCTTGTGACAAGGGTGCATGTTTAACTGAAAGAACGAGCAGCAGAGACCGAGAGAGAGCTGGTCGCGCGTGCGCACTCTCTCTCTCTCTCTCTTCGGAGCCAGGCGAAAGTGTAAAGTCCAAACTAAGCGCTATCTTGCTCTCTCTCCCTCGCACATATTAATAAAAAATAAATCGACACGGTGGTAAAAGTCATTAGTTCGCGAATTGGACGTGTCATGTGCGTTGTGTGATTATCCCAGCAGTTAGGACATGGACATCCAAGATTTCTGTCAACACAGAACACGTTTCATCACTGGATAGTTTTTTTTTTTTTTTTTTTTCGTTAAATTAAAGTGTTGTTTTATGTCAGCTATGTCCACCAAGTTTCATGTGGAGCATTCAGAGATTTTTTTTTCTGAATTACCGCTGGGTGTGAATTAGGCTTGGCGCGATAGTCGGTGTTACCGGTGTTACACGGTGTTCAGTCGCAACACCGGTTGCATCACTTGCCCACCGCAGCACCGCAAAAAAAAAAAAAAACATTTTTAAAGCAATTACCGTATTTTCTGTCACCAGTTGACTAGCGTTGTATGATCACGCTCAACCATTCAAGCGCGACAAAACAAGAGACCGCGCTGTAAGTCCTGCCTATTACACACACACGCACACACGGAAAAGACGCGCGTCAGTATCGAGTTCTCTTTTCGGCCTTGAACAAAACATAACACACACAAATTATGCCAAAATGTCCGTTTTGTCGAGTGTTCTCATAAGAGCAAATGATTTAAATAATATCATAAATGAATGTAGAGATTTGTGAGAAAATGGGACGCGTGTCAGATGGAGTGTCATTAATGTTAATCAAAGAACAAAGGTAAGAGAGTAAATTACTCACTCAGACCCGGCGCCAGGAGAATTAGAATACCGGTAGCCTAATAATCATGAATACACTCTCTTGTGTGCATGAATGAATCTTTTAACACATCTCCAGCGAACGGCTTCTTCACGCAAAATAAAAACTCTTCATAAAGCGCAGTGAAATTCATGTGGCGCTTCCTGATGGAACGAGGTTGTTCGTTAACTTCATTTTATACGTGCAATTCACACGAGCTCTAAACGAATGTGAGACTGCTGCGATTAGTCAAACTTTATTAATGAAACAAAATCAGAGGGAATAGTTTCTTTAATGTATTTTTTTCTTTTAGTTTTTTTTTTACCAGTTGGCCACACGGCTTTCATAGTTTTCAGTTAGGCTAGTGCGGAGACCAGGGCCGGGTTTCCCGATAACGATGTATCTTGGATCTTAAGAGCGTTCTCTATGTGCAAGGTTACGCTCGTCACACGCCGCAATTCCACGCGCGTTTCCCAAAAATGCACTTAACATGAATGCGCGAGAACGCATTCGTGATACTTAAGAGTCGCTGTCCATTCGCGAAGTGCTGAAATAATAACATGCGTTTTTCATGAATAATAACGAACCCACCATTCAAACACTGTGGTTGAATCCGAAATCGCGCCCTATACACTCAAATAGGGCGTTATTGTTCTCAACATAATCTCAAGCAGTGAAAAATAGAGGACACGGACAACGCGCTGAAAGACAGGACCGAGCAGGTAATATTTAATATGAAACAAAGTCTCAACTTTCAAATTTGGTCAGTCAAACAAATATAAAATAGGCCTAACGTTTTTTGGCTCTTTAATGTGTCGTGACAGATTGCCTCAGTTAAAGCCAAGTTCAAATCCACCGAAGTTTATCAATAACTCTTCTGACTGCTTTATCGCACAAAAATGGTGGAATTTGATTGGTCAGATCGCATGTCAATCAAACTCAATACGAATGATGAATTGACGCCATGTAAAAAAAAAAAAATACATCACTCTAACACCCCCCACCCCCACGATGAAACCGGTAATACCGGTGTTGTCACAAGTCGATTAACCGGTGGGAGAATATTATCACCGTCACATCTCTAGTGTGAATTGTGCTATAAGTTGCCTTATCTTCTCTGAAAAGCGTTCCGGACATTCAGCTGACATAAAACAACACTTTAATTAAACGGAAAAAAAAAACTTTCCAGTGATGAAATGTGTTCTGTGTTGACAGAAATCTTGGATGTCCATGTCCTAACTGCTGGGATAATCACACAACGCACATGACACGTCCAATTCGCGAACTAATGACTCCTTGGAAGTTTGAACTGGTTCATTTTAATGAATGGTTAAAACAACTGATCTTTCCAACAGTGAACTCAGGAGACGTCTGAATCGGTGTAACTAATCAGTAACACTTTACAATAAGGTTCTATTTATTACATAAATTCCGTACAGGAGCTATTTGGCATTTAAAAAAAAAAAAAAAAAACAGTTCAGCTGGCCTAGACAGGATTACAATAGTGTTTGTTGAACTGTAAGGCTTAAATGCCTATTCAAGTGTGGGAACGCTCTTGAGTGTACTTATACCTGTCTTGTTATACCATAAAAAATGGCTGTAGCCTACAATTGTATTTAAATACATGAGAGATATGTTACCCAAAGTCTTGTATTTGCCTGACCAAATATTGCAGCACTTGTTAGAATGTCAGAAGCACCTAAATACTTTGCTGGTCCACGTAAATTAAAGTTTGTTGAACCAGTAAAACCAATTTAAAAAGTTAGTCTGGAGCCATTGGAAAATTATGAACAACCAGCACTTCATAATTAATAATATTGCAATGTAGACTAAATGATGGGTATCTTTTCTAATATTTATTAGTTTATTATAGTGTAAACTGAAATATTATACTGTTTTACAGAGAAGGCATGAGACACATCTGGAGGAATACTGTCAACTGACTTCAACAGCCTGCAAGAGGCCATCAGAAGGTGGAACAGGCTTCAAGGCGAAGCAACTGAAGCTGATGGAGACCAAGCAGATGTCTCAGAAGACGGTTGATCGGGCTATCCTCCGCTTCATCGTTCAAGGTCTCCAGCCCTTCTCCCTGGTTGAGAAACCATCCTTCCAAGACCTTATTGTAGAATTACAACCGAGTAGTGCCGTCATGTCCCGCACAACTGTGCGGCGTAAGATTGATTCAGCTACATCTAAAATGAAAGAACGTCTCAAGAACGAAATGAAAAAGGTACCATACATTGCCACCAGTACTGATTGTTGGACGGCCAGGAGAAGGAGCTTTATAGGTGTAACAGCCCACTGGCTCGATCCTTGCAGTTTTGAACGCCGTTCAGCTGCCCTTGCTTGCCGTCAACTAAGGGGCTCCCACACATTCGATGCCTTGGCAGCTGTTTTGACCGACATTCATGCAGAGTATGAAATAAGTCTAAAGGTTGTTAGAACTACAACAGACAACGGGTCGAATTTCGTCAAAGCGTTCCGTGTCTTTGGTCAGCAGGACGAAAATAACAATGAAGAGTTAGTTGCAGAAGGCACAATCGAAGAAGAAGTAGGAGAAGATTGTGATGCATCTGATGGTGAAGAGGAGGTGGAATTCATGGATGTGGAAGCCATTCTGGAGGAAGATGATGGGCTTCAGTATCAGCTGCCGAAACATCATCGGTGTGCATGCCACTTACTCAATTTAGTTTCCACAGTCGATGTTGATCGGGCTAATAAGACAGAAGCTTACAAGAAATTGTCCAGATCAGCCTTTTCTAAATGTCAGGCACTCTGGAATAAAGCATCAAGGTCTCCTCAAAATGCAGAGCTTATAGAGGAACACTGTAAGCTTCACTTGGTACAGCCTAATTCAACTCGATGGAACTCCTCTTTCATGGCCGTGGAACGTGTGGTCAGAATCATTAGAGACCAAGGAGAGGGGTCTGTGAGAACGGTCTGTGCTGCACTCAATGTTCCAATGTAAGTAGCTTATGTTAATGTATAATTGTGTTCTTATATTGTTAGAGTAATGCTTACCACATTATCTGCTGTAGGTACACAAATAAATAAATGTCCAGGTTCTGTATACATTTTGTTGAAATATGTGTTTGTTTATTTTCTTCTGTTTCTATTAGGTACAGTCCGGCTGACATGGCCTTTTTAGGGGAATATGTCACCACCATGAGTCCAGTTGCGAAGTCCTTGAACATACTACAAGGAGAAGACAACGTTCAGATGGGCTGGCTGCTCCCGACAATCACCGCCCTCACAACCAAGCTTGAAAAGTCCAGACCGTCACTCAGATTTTGCAAGCCACTTGTTGATGCTCTTCTTGAAGGTTTGAAGAAGCGGTTTGAGAGCATGATGTCAGAGCCAGAGCTAATTGCAGCAGCCATTCTCGTTCCAAGGTTCAAAACCTCCTGGACCAGCAATGAGACAGTCCTACAGCTTGGTAAGGAAAATGTTTTTGTTTGTTTGTTTGCTTGTTTTTTCAAAAACCTTTACATCCAACAATGATTCTATGCAGTTGTTTACTTACAGAGTAATAATAACAAAAATATGTGTTTGTTGTTGTGATTCTGTGTTTCTAATCAAGGCCTTAGTTACATCAAGGAACATCTGCCAGAACACGATGAAGGTCTTCAGTCTCCTGATACCACATCAACCTCTTCTGATGAAGATGACTTCTTCTCCAATGTCAAGCAGACGCATTCCCATGAGATAAGTAAGCAACTTGATGGATACCTAGCCGCTACAGCTGAAGGAGTGAATACACTGGCCCCCTATCCAGCTGTGCGTAACCTCTCACTAAAGCTCAACACAGCCCTGCCAGCTTCTGCAGCGTGTGAAAGGCTTTTTAGCATAGCAGGTTTGCTTTTCACCCCAAGAAGGGGATCAATTCATTCACAGAATTTTGAGAACCAACTTCTCCTCAAGTTGAACAAGGACTTCATGACATTTGATTGAATTGAAGTACAGTACACACACACAGACACACACAGACACAGACACACACAGACACAGACACACACAGACACAGAGACACAGAGACACACAGACACAGACACACAGACAGAGACACAGAGACACACAGACACAGACAGAGACACAGAGACAGAGACACAGAGACACACAGACACAGACACACACAGACACAGACACACACAGACACAGAGACACACAGACAGAGACACAGAGACACACAGACACAGAGACACACAGACACAGACAGAGACACACAGACACACAGACACAGAGACACAGAGACACAGAGACACACAGACACAGAGACACAGACGCACACACACAGAGTTGTCACATATAGATTGTGTGTGTGAGAATGGTGTTATTCAGCTGAAAGTATTTTCTCCTGCCTTTGCCTGTATGTCAGTGTGAGAGGAAGGGGCTTAATACTGTCACTCAGATGAGCTGAATTTTATTTTTCCTTCTTTGTATGCTGACCTAAACACAGCTGATTTTCTTTAATCATTATTATTTTCTCTTCTTTGCTCTATGCTGCGTGTATAACACGGTCAGGTTCAGAGGTGTGTCAGAACATTGCTATATTGCCTTCTTTGCTGGTTTAAGTTTATTGATTTGATTGATGAAAAAACTCACATGTACACAATTGTTAGCTGAATTTTCTTTTCTGATATTACACATTAATGTAAGCTGATCATTTGCTTTGATGTTCTTGAGTATGCGGAACACAGGCAGGTTCAAATGTGGATGCAAAAAATCCATTAAAACTCTAGCAGAGGTTTGTCAGAGCGTTGCCATTGTGCTATTGCCTTGTGGGCAAGTGAGAAATGTTAAATAAAGCAACATGGTAAAAAGATGAAAATGACTTGATTTTACTTTCAATTCCTTTTACATTCTCCAAGGTATTAACATTAACATTTTTCATAACTCCATGTAGGATGTTTCTGTACATAAATGTAAGCACTGTGGCAGTAGTAATGCAATATTTAGAAAATTTACTCTTGTACTCTTGATACTCAAGTACTTTTAAAAACAAGTACTTTAGTACTTTTACTTAAGTAGACATCTGACTGTAGTACTTTTACTTGAGTAAAATTTAGCAAGGGGTATCTGTACTTTTACTCAAGTAATGAAGCTGTGTACTCTGTCCGCCTCTGGTGAACTCCCACTCACTGTGGTCGCTAGGGTATAGGCCTCACTGGTTGTGAGCGTCCACATGTCAGGATGCAGGCCTCATCAGGCCTTCCTGAATGTGAGCTCCCACGCATTGTGACTATCAGGTTACAGGCCTCATCTGGCCTTCCTGATCATGGGTAATCCCACATGCTGTGGTTGCCAGGTTACAGGCCTCACCGGCCTTCCTGGATACGAGCTCCCACATTCTGTGGCCTCAGCGGCCTTCCTGAGGATGAGCTCCCACTTACTGTGGTCGTCAGGTTATAGGCCTCACTAGGCCTTCCTGAGTACGAGCTCCCACATGCTGTGGTCGCCAGGTTAGAGGCCTCACCAGGCCTTCCTGGATTCGGACTGGCATAAGTACACACTTTTGGTTTCGTTTACTTTCTAAAATCCATATTTATGGTAAGGGTTATGCGCTTCCGCTTCATTCCCTTTTTTACGTGGCTCAGACTCCGGTTCTTCACCTCGAGTCCCACTCTAGATGCGTCTTGTTGTCACAATGTTTTAGGACAGACGCCTCCCTTTTAAGCTATCTCCCACATTCTGTGGTTACAGGCCTCGTTAGGCCTTTCTGAAGGTAGCCCCACATTGTGTGGCTGTCAGGTTACAGGCCTCTCCGGCCTTCCTGTAAACGAGCTCCCACTTACTGTGGTCGCCAGGTTTCAGGCCTCACAGGCCTTCCTGAGTATGAGCTCCCACATACTGTGGTCGCCAGGTTAGAGGCCTCACCAGGCCTTCCTGGATTCAGAATGGCTAAGTACACGCACTTTCGTTTCGTGTACTTTCTAAAATCCATATTTATGGTAAGGGTTATGCGCTGTCCGCTTCATTCCCTTTTTTATGTGGCTCAGACTCCGGTTCTTCACCTTGGGTCCCACTCTAGATGCGTCTTCTGTCGCAATGTTTTTCGACAGGCGCTTCCCTTTCAAGCTATCTCCCACATTCTGTGGTTACAGGCCTCATTAGGCCTTTCTGAAGGTAGCCCCACATTGTGTTGCTGTCAGGTTACAGGCCTCTCCGGCCTTCCTGATATGAGCTCCCACCTATTGTGGTCGCCAGGTCACAGGCCTCACCGGCCTTCCTGATATGAGCCCTCATGTACTGGAGCTCCCCACATGAGGGGGTCATCAGGTCTTAGGTCTCAGTAGACCTTCCTGGTTTGAACCCTCTCTTACTTCCCCAGTGTTCGGAGCGAGCACTGGGTAGACCCGTGGATTGAGTGGACGACTTCCGTCGTTTCTTGAGGTTGAGTCACACTCTCCGGGAGATCCCGTCTCAGTGTTCCGGAACTGAATGGTTTCTGCCAGCTTCGCAGGTCTTTGGTTTCTGGATGCCTTATCCAAGGCAACTTCCAGAGGCTCTGTCTCGGACAGACAGGCTATGGCCAGACTGTGTGTCTTATTATAGATCAACAGGCCAGCCTGGTGGTATTTCAGGTGGCACGCTCCCCTGAATAGTGACTGGCTGGGGGTCCCTTGGGTCCACTCCCTAGAAGGGACCCCTTCTATTGGAAGCTGATGTCCTAAGCCTTTGAGCTGGCCCAGATATACCCCCCATTAACTATGTTCTGGCGGTTTCTTGGTTCATTAGCTTGGGCTATGACCGGTAGGGAGTGCTGTCACTGACAGCCCGATGTGACCTAAGGGTGAGTGGTTCCAGTGTTTCTGAATTACTGGTTCGGACAGTTGTCACTGCCTTTGGGCATGCACTCCCCTCAGCATGGTGGCGTTGGTATATCGTTCCCCATAGCGTCATTCTGACGTAGTGTAGAGTTCCCTTTCGAAAGGGAACGTCTCAGGTTACGACTGTAACCTATGTTCCCTGAGAACAGGGAACGAGACACTACGTCTTCCTGCCATGCCTCGGGGCCTGCCTGCAACAGTCCCTTCAGACGATAGGGTGTTGTCATGGTTTCAAGGCGCCCTTTTTATACATCCAGGTTGCGCGCTCATCATTTAAGCTGATGATGCACGGGCTGTTGCCGGTCAACATGATTGCTGTGAGTTGATACTTGATTTCAGACACCTGTCACGCCTGAGGCGTTCCCCATAGCGTCATTCTGACGTAGTGTCTCGTTCCCTGTTCTCAGGGAACATAGGTTACAGTCGTAACCTGAGACGTTCTCTTAAACAGCAATCAATTAGTCACACGACAAGCACCTGGTCATGCGGCACAGGACAAACAGAAGAGAGAAAGTTAAAATATTACAAAGAAAATATATCTCTCCAATAACATGACTAAACCAAGCAATAAATATACAAAAAAAAAACAAAAAAAACAAACAAATACATTATCATAAATAAATAAATAAATAAATTGGAATATATGTATCAAAATCCACAAGTCAAAAACATCATGAATGAAATAAAGTATACTGTCGTGGAAATTCTTAATACGAATACAACCTACTTAATCTGACTTCTTCACCACGGACAATTTAAACAACTTGCAGTTGTTAAAAATAATAACTGCAGTATCTTGAGGTAATTCCCTGAATTACCTAAATACTTACAATACAATACAATACTTACCTGAAGTAAGGTAACGGCGTCCCGTCAAGAAGCTACTATCACTACCTCAATCACACATGAGCACACAGGACTTTAGCATCTATACACTCTCCCCGTCCTTCTCAGGTGTACGCTGGTCCGACACAGGATCATTAATGCTAACTCAAGAGTATTACAGCCTCACCCCGAGGGCGGCTCTATAGTCTTCCAACACTATCACTGTCTCTGCGGTGGTCTATTGAGCATAGAATCTTTAGTACTAAAATTACTACCTCAATCACACATAGATGTTCTTTTGTTGTCTATACAAACAGCATATACCTGACACGACTCACAAGTTGCTCTTTGTAGAAATGAAGTTTTATTCACGGCCGGGAGATCACTGGCCACAACAACCAAGTGAGTCTCCTGAATAGAAAGATGCATGTACATTTATATTATACAGTTGAGTAAAAATCAATGTCACTCAAGTCTTCTTCACTGTGATTTGTTTTGGTGATTGATTTGTAATGATCTAAGCTAATCATATGACTGTTAGATCTACTGTGTTAAGCACTTTTTGGTTAAGTATATATGGCCTTTGACCTAAGCATCCTTAGTCTGCATTTCTCTGTACATTTAATGTTGAAAATACCCATTACATAAAATATTTCTATCACAATACAAATCAGAATCAATAATATATAAAAAAAAAAAAAAAAAAAACAGAAAAAAAAAAAAAATGTATAAATTCAGCAATATTTATTGTCAATACTAATCCAGGAACTATAACATCGTATTAGAAACGTTTAAACCTGGAAATTGTGTAGCCTGGAAATCCAGACCCAAACCTGAAAGATTAATGGTCTGGCATTGACTAATGAAAATCGGCCAGCTCGAGGGGCGGCACCAAGCATGCATTTGAAAATCTCACTGCACACAATTGGATAACACTCCGACCAATCACAACAATAAACCCCATACCTTAGCTACCAGCGGAGCTAACTGGTAGATTAGACTCTTGCCGTGTCTGTTCAGCAAAATGTCCTTCTTGCAAAGGAAGGATTCGAGCGCCGTCTTCTGTTCCTCTTTTAGATAAAAAGCCACTAACTCGTTCATTGTAGCGGCCAAAGCCGTTTCAAACAACTGGTGTTCATCCATAGCCATCTTGCAATGTTTACTAATGACTTTGACGTCACAGCGCTGTCGTCATCTGTTGAGCTCGCCTTTGGCCCGCCTATATCAGATAACCCGATGTGATTTGGTGCAGCTCGGATACAGTGGCATATTTAATGAGCATCATTACTCGACGCCAGAGTAACTCGCTGAGCAAATTCAACTTGTGCTCTCGCGAGAACTCTGGATTTCCAGGGTAGAAATTATGTTGCTTTCAGGAACGATTTTAGTTCTAGGATCTCCTTTTGGAGGAACTAATTTAGCTCCTACTTCAGAGTCGGGTCTAAACCAGCACTATAGGAACTACAGTGCACTATAGTGACGTTAGTGTTCGCTGATTGGTTGAACGCACGCAAATCTATCCAGATTAATGTAGACGTAGTTTATTAATAATTAAAATGTCTAGTTTATTCTGAGATAACAACCGGCTTGTGGATGTATTATCCTCGTTATTACATGGCTACTTGGCACTTAAGTAAATAGCCTGAGTTATCTGATGTTTAAGAACATTGTTAAAATAGTCCATGTGACTACAGTGGTTCCACCTTAACCCTCTGGGGTCTGAGGTGTTTTCTGGCCCTGGAGGTGTTCTGACATGCTCTGACATTTGTGCTTATTTCTGTTACTTGTGACATTTTCATGGCTAAAGTCTGATTACACTGTATTTAGCACAAACTCTGCTACAATAATATATCAGCAGCATGTATGTAAAAGTTTGTAGTTTTGAGATAATGACATTTATGCGTGGTTTGTGAAAATACAAAAAAAAATTGTCACTGAAATAAGGCCATGAAACCCAAACTGATTATTTCTTCACAAGACTTTTGACAATTGTATCACGTAGCCTAGAATATTTGCTCCAAAACTATGTGAAAATCACCCTGACTGCTCATTCAGATAAGACAATATATTGATTTAAAAACTTTAAGACGTGTTTTGTGTGAGAAAGCTTTATGCGGGAGGTGTGATCACATCATTAATATGTATGGTTTTCACACCTGAGAAAGACAAAGACCCTCCCCTAATGGCTCTATTAGGAGCTATCAGGCCCTGTCATTCTGAGCAACCTTGCACAAAAAATGAGGAGATTTAAAAAAGAATGGCTTTTTGATTGTTTGGATTTATTTACAACACAACATAATCCAAAGATACACAACAAATGACAAAAAGCACACTATTGAAAACAATGATCCAAAGACAGAGACCTTTGTGCCATTCCTAAAAACATTGTACATACCTTTCATTTCCAAGGTGTTTGATTTTCACTTTACCATGTTCATGTACAGAGACTCATGTGAATGTTGAAGTCAGCAGGACTCAGTGGCATCTGGGCCCTGAAAGAAAAAAAAAAGTGAACATACTGATATCAAGAGAAACAGGCCTGCACGATTTTGGGAATAAATTTGAGATTTTTCTGGTTAAAATTGCTTTTTAAAATTCAAAGAATACACACACACACACACACAAATGTTTACAACAATATATAATATAATGAACACCAGGTTTGTTGTGCCTTGTAGGCATAGGCTATGCGCAGTGCTACATAAAATAATAATAACAATAACCTATATCAGCCTATAAATCTTCCAAAAGATTTCAGTAACAACTACGCTAGAGAAAAATATATTGATTATCATATGTTACTTCAAATGTTTCCATTCGTTATTATGATATGAAATGAGATAATAGTAAAAACATGAAGCCTAATGTTTGGTGCGTTTGAAAAGCTTTAGTTTTGATGCTTTTCAAACGCGATCGCGCTCCAAAATATGAAACATTCAAACGCACAGAATGCTCCAAAATATGATACATTCAAACGCACAGCGCGCGCCAAAATATGAAACATTATGGTTACCATATTATACATATCTACGTTTGAGCAGATATCCACAAACACAGTAACAGTAAACACGGGTCTAAATATTATAATATTCACCATATATCTAGCAACAGTACAACTGCAATGTGAAGTTTATGCAACAAAAACATAAACTAATAAGTAAGAATTTCTTACCTTACATCTTTCTTGTCTTCAAATTGCGTTCTTCTTCTTCTTCCGAGGTAGAGCCCTGCAAGCCCGTCGGGGCCCAACGGGGCCCGACAGGCTAAGCCCATTCGGGCCGGGCTCGGGCCGTTTTTTTTTTTTTTACAGATCGGGCTCGGGTCGGGCTCGGGCTTATTTTAGCTTCTCTCCTCATTGTGTATATAATTAACGTGCAGCAGAGCACACGTCATGAAGTGTGTATGAAATATTGTTATATTGATTAGCCTATATTATAAATATTATACATCACCTAAGAAAGTAACACAAACGCAACACGCATACACGAACGCGCGCGCGTCACTCACGTGCATTAAACAGGTGACACTTCAGTTACTGAAAAGCAAAGAAAGGTAGGCCGTTTATTTACTTATTTTTGCGGTTTGATCCCGTAGCACTATATTCTCCCTTCATGTCTATGCTTCTGTGTAATGGACGGTTTGTCCAATATTTTTGGGCATGATGTTTCAGGCCTATAATAAAAGTTCACCTCTTAGTAGCGCGCGATGTGTGTGTGTTTGCGTGTGTTGCAGAGACAGCGCGTCAGAGAGAGAGAGAGCGCGTGCGTCAGAGAGAGCTTAAAAGTGATTGATGTTGGTCTCGGGTCGGGTCGGGTTCGGGCTGAAAAAATTGCAGGCGTTGTCGGGCTGGGGTTGGGTAGGGCTTGAACACCACGGGCCAGGGCCGGGCTAGGGCTGGAGTTTTTGGCCCGTGCAGGGCTCTATTCCGAGGTAAATCCAATGTAAGCTCACAGCGCGTCTTTCAAACTCGACGAAAAGCAGAGACTTGTGAAGTGTGGTGTTTTGTTTTTGAGGTAATGAGCGCGTTCGCGTTCCATGTGGAGATTTGCATGTGAATCTCTTTTGCGCGCGTGGGCGTGGTCGAATTAAAAATAATGAGCAAGCGTCTGAGAAACTGGACATCTTGTTGGTTTAATACAAATTACTTAAACAGAGAATATTTGTTTTCAGTTTGAATCCAATCATTTAAAAGTACACACTTAAATGTTTATAAAGGGATATGGCTCATAAATGTGTGAAAAGTATTCGCTGAGTTTGGTTTCAGTTTATAGACGTGCTCAAGAAAAAAAAGTTCACCGCGACGGGGAGGCAGAAAGCACACCCTGTTTATTTTCTTTATTTTACAAAAGCACAATGTTTTGATTTGATTGTAAGTGGACACATACAAAAGTAGAAATATCACAGATTCTTTTTTATATTTCTTTTTTCTGTATGACCATAAATGACAGAGTAATTTAAGTTTATTGTGCTACTATGTGAAGAAAATCCAGCAAAACGCGCAGGCGCGTTTGCCGACCCCAGAGGGTTAATATTATGAAGCGACGAGAAGACTTTTGAATTTATTTCAGGGATGCAAACACAAGTATGGTCAAAAAAGAGAGAGGTTATCGAAGCCCTCGCCCCGCGGCAAATATCCAGATACTTACATAATTGTGATAAATTTAATCCTTTGTAAGTGATCATTTTGCAGTGTAAGAGTACAGTTAACACCTTTAAATATTACATAAATGTATTATTATGTATTTTTATTAAACTTAGTGAGTGTATAAATCAGCAGCAAAAAGTAATTCTTGAAAAAATCTGCACAGTAATTTGATCAAATCTAAACATGTTAATAAAAACAAATTACTATTAGTACTCTTATAATATTCAATCAGGCAATCATACATTTCACAATTTTATATTTATATATGAATGTCAAGAATTCAGAAGTGTGTATATTTATATAGCCTACACTACACTACACAGAAATAACATACAATTAAATTATGCTTATTTTAAATGTATTGTGCAGGCTAGGTATACAAACATATAGGCTTTTAATAATCTTTCAGTGCGCAAAACTATGAAAATATGAAACGCTTCAAAACAGAGCGCACAAAGCGCGTATGCGCGTATGCGCATCGCGGGCGCAGAATGATGTGCTCAAAGCAACATGCTGCTGCGCTGCACAAGTGCGCATTTAAAAGTTTACGGCACAAAGCGAAGAAATGTCGAGCGCACAAATCCTAGTGTCTATCTGTCCAACAGTTTACTGATCATTTGTTTCTTCACAGTTTTAAATTCCAGTTATTGTGCGTTTGATGCCGATTTAGTCCTTGGGATGTGTGATCTAACAGGCACGCGGTAGCGAGTCGTTTAAAAACAGCAACAAACTCCAACAAAATAAAGTCATTTTATGCAAATCCACAGCCTTTTCTCTACAGATCAAGCATTATAATGTGAATATCATATTGGAGAGAGTTTTACCGTGCTTGTATGCTGCTGTAACCGGACGAAGCGTGCGCGCTGTTTGAATACTGAATGGAGAATGATTGACAGCCACAGAGGAGGGAAAACAAGTTTTCGTAAACTTTAATGATGTAAATAGACTTCTGTCCCTCACATTAAGCTATGAAATAGGCTTCAGATGAATTTGTCACCCAAACTGACGTGAAAAAAGCGGGAGCCGCCGAAAAGCATCCACTGTTTGCATCCGTTATTTTTTTTAATTTAGCAGTTGACGATGTGCCGCACTGAATGTTCTAGTCACACCCGTGTGATCGTATCAAATGTATAAATATTATTGATTTTTGTTTTTGAAAGTTGCATTCAAAATCCATTTGGCTCAAAAATCTTTGAATGGGCATGACACCTCTCTGGAGAAGCAACTATGCTTTGTGCATCATATTGTTTACCTGGACAGTCTTCCAATGTCACCTGGCCTAATGTTTGCCTTTAGGTGGGTAATCTCCACCTTGTCTCCTACATACAACTCGACCAACGCCTCTTCTCTCCATAATGAGACATCATGGTGTTTGGCTCCACATCACAGACAAAGGTCCAGGATGGGAATCTGGGCCGGAGTCATCCTGGCCACTTGCATCTGGAAAATGACAGCAAAATGATGTTTCCCAGTCCTGGTCCAGGAATCCCCAACACTGAATATTTTCTCTGTTTTCCCAATCAAGGTTAATTCACCTAAATTGTGTATCTCAAATAAGAGTGTTAGGGGGTACAATAGCTGACATTTACCTAGGTTAAGCAAACCAGGACAAAGTACTAAATATTCAATTATGCTTTTAAATTCTATTTTTTCCTCTTTCCCTGCAGACTCAGATAACCAGCGTTTGATGATGTCCTCTTCTTCACCAGTCGCACATGGGGAAGGAGGACATAGGGCCTCCTAGTGGCTCTTTCTGCCTCCTCTGATACAGCCAATGGTGTCTTAAATTCACTTACACAAAAAAACATTTTGATAGTTATGACTTTCATTATGTTTTCAATGACTTTTTAAAACAGTAAGATATCATGACAGAAATGACTTAATGCCATTATAGTTTGACAGTTTCTAACAGGACAGATTTAAATTGATTTTGACCACATTTTGTACCCACATAACTGCATCAAAACATATTATTACTATTAATATATTTTTCTTTCTATATTTATATTACTGTAGCCCACGGGCGTAATTTCCTATGGGGACGGGGGGACATGTCCCCCCCACTTTTCAAAATTCCACTTGTGTCCCCCCCACTTTCAAATTCGCTTGTTATGATTTTTTTTTTATCGCACGCCGTCTTCGCCACGGAGGAGCAGGACACAGAAAGCCTGTCCGCGTCCAGGAACGTCGCGTCCACACTCTAAAAATAGCTCACTGAAAGTTCTAACGATCAGGTAGCACTGTTTGTGAATGTCCATCCAGTTCTCTTTCGCGCTTGAACGAACAATAACACACACATTTATACCTAAATGTCCGTTTTGTCGAGTATCCTCACAAGAGCAGTCTTAAATGAGTTAAATAAAATCTTAAATGAAAGTCAAGAGTAAATGAGAAAATGAAATGCTTGAGATCCTGTCAGCAGCGTCAGATCTTAAAGTGACAGCAGCCACTAATTCTGTCTGTCAGTTAAGTTAACCAAAGAACAAAGGGAACAGAGACAATTACTCACTGATCTTGACTAAATAACATTTGTAGTTTTAATAAGGATTAATCTATATTTAATTTATAATTTATGCAGTGCAGACTATTTGATAACCTTATTTAATTTATGTATATTTCGTACCTGTTAGACAGGAAGGGCACAATATGACATTTATTATGTGAGGATTGTTTAAAGTTCACTTAAAATAAAAGTTGTTATATTTTTGAAGCCTAATAAATGTTTAAAATTTGGGGGGAAATTTTTTTTTCATCGAGACATCAGTAGCTATATTATCATCAGTGATACCTGGCCTTCATTCATAAAAAGATGCTATTAAACAATTATTTAAAATATACTGCCTTTATGTTGTTTTTACATTACAGTGGAAATTGGGTCTCACATTATTTCAATTTTATTTACACACAAAACATTAATGGTGAACATTTTTGACTTTATATAATGATTCTCTCAAGTCTTGGCAATCAGCCCCTATTAAACAATAAAAAAGTAAGAGATCTTTTTGAGATCTATTCCCCCCCCCCCCCCATAAATGACTATCTTACAATTTTAAGTCAACCTTTTCAAAGTCTTATAAGTCCTTTTAAGATCAAAACTAAAGTCAAGTGTCTTATTAAACACTTTATCCTGCCAGGTAGTATTTTGACAACTGTCATTAAAAACTTCATAATCGTTAAAAAGTTTCCTGTCAGACTATCGTGTCAAAATATACGTCATTATATGAAGTGTGTATGATTTTAAGTCATTTACGTAAGGATGTCAAGATATTTTGGTGTCTAGATTAACTTTTTCAAAAATCATTCATTTAATTTATTGTAATTTAATAATTACCTCACCTCTAAAAAGATCAGTGTTCTTTGCCGCGGAACAGATGTGCGCGCGCAGTCACATGCTCCAGTTGTGCGCGCGATGTTGAAGAGAGCTCAGTTTTGTTTGTTTTTTAATTTCATAATTTTATTATTTTATATATTATTATATGAATTACAATTATATAATACTATATATTAAATACAAATGTTAATACATTTTAGAATAAACTTTAATGTATTACTACAAATAATTCACTGAATAATGCTTTCAGTGTTTTGCTTTTTGCTAGCATGTTTTTTTTTTCACAAGCTTGCATCAGTGGCATACTTCAATCTTCCATTTTTTTTTTTTTTTTTTTTTTTTGTTAGATATGGTTTTTCGATGGTTACGTAACTAGTCCGTATTTTGAACTTGACGTCTGTGACCCTGTGTGATCGACAGAGGGCAGTAAAACACTTCTGCTGCAGCTCTATCTGCCTGAAATGGCGAATCTAAATTCAGTTCACGCACTTATCCTTCACTTTGTATTCATCAAAAACAACATACTGTACATCAACTAAAAGCACTCGCAACAATCATAGACTGTTAAAATAAAAGCGACCACAATTAAATCACTTTGATTTTTAAATATGCAGAAAGAATACATTGTTACTTTTTTTATATGTGATAAATCTGGTTATGCGTTCATCTTACTGAATATAGTGTTACTGTAATTTAACTGATGACTGCGACTGATTTATATTTTAGAAACATAAGCGGATGAACATGAATGACTGTGACGCACCAATAAAAACACACGCCGCAGCGCATCACGGGAAATGGAGTTTATTATCGAAGATACGCACATCCACTTACTTGCAGAGTTTACTAATATTTCTCTTCCCAAAAAAATAAAGGGTGACAGCGAGTCAGCGACACTATAAATTTAGTGTCCCAACGTGAAAATGAAGTTGAAAAATAATCAAATATGTTCATGTTTGAATGAGTTCAAAATAGTGATGTTACAAAATATAAGCTTCATGGGCGTTAACTGTTTCTATTCTCGCGAGATTTAAGTGGAGTGTGGCGTCTCCACGCTCTTTTTATTTATTACTGCACAATAAGCAGTGATGCTGAGAGAACGAATGAGAAAATGGTTTAAAACAAACGCACACAGCTTACCAGCTTCTGAATACAACCAGTTCCAGCCTACTCGCTAGTTTCACATCACATCTCTGGAGTGTCAGCCTGAGGACGTGAACTCTCGCGATGGTTTGCCATTCTTTCGAGCTTACAGAGACTTCCTGTTTTTCATTTTTTTTTATCATCCAAGGAACAGCACAGAAATACTACATGTCGATAGAAATTACAGGCTATGATTAAAAAACAACAACTTTTATCCTCCGCTTCGTTACATATAGGGCGACGTGAATTCTCGCGTGTTTCTCGCGCGCATCTCGCGAGATGCGCGTCATTCGCTCTCAGACTCCATGATCTGATCCCGAGCGGAGCGGCGCGATCATAACTGCGTGTTCCGCGCGCGTTCAGGAGCGTCGTGCGGCGCTCACATCTCCGCTCAAATGGACTAGGAATGATCTTGTGAGGATGGAGAGCGTTAAACTGAAGAAGAGCAGTGCTCTGAGTGTGGCCTTGAGAAGCACAGCAGATGAAGAAGATGATGAAGGCCAGAGAGCATCGAACCAGACGAGCTCAGACCAGCCCAGGACCAGAAGCCAGAGCCCAGCTGAGCTCAACATGGTAAACAAAGCCTGTAAAGGCAGCTCCAGTCTGCTGCTGAGGAAGAGAAGGGTGAAGAGGCACGTGTCCGGTATAAACTCATCTCACAGCCGAAGTCTGGACCGACAGACGCTGCTGAGACACCGAGCCAGTCCTCAACTACAGCTGTCAGACCGCCAGTGGGTCCGCCAGGACCTGCGCCGGGGCTCCATCCACGTTCACGACCGGCTGCTGGCGTGGTCTCACCCGGCCCGGCCTGTTCTGTGCACTGTGGACAGCACCGCAACCGAGATAGCCCAGCGTCTGCAACAGGCCGGCGGCAAAACCTGCTCCGTCCTGAGGCTGAACGCTAAAAGCTACCTGTCCACCGACGTGAACGGGAACTGCGATGGAGAGTGCCCGCTCCGGCACCTTCACACCGGGACCGAGAGCCTCCCGGATCAGCCCGGTGACCGGTTACGCCTCCTGCTCCTGGAGAAGGACCATCCGTACCACCCGCAGGAATACGACATCTACACGCCCTCGGAGGCCAGCGTGGACCGCTCGTCCCCTCAGGACGAGGACTCCCTGAAGAGGTTTGCGGGGTCCGATGTGGAGACCAGCAGTGCTTGTGACGAGCTGAGCTCCGGGGCCCGGTTCAGCCAGCACCGGGACTCGCTCAGCGACGACATGATCCTGGGCACGGATGCGTCTGCGTTCGACAGCAGCGCCGCCGAGGGCCTGGACACGTACGGGAGCTCCTCGGACGAGCTGGAGCTGGACTGTCCCACGGAGCCCGTCCTGCCGGGGCCCGTGACCAGTGACCCACCGCCTGCTCTCGGGCACAGTCCGGGGTCAGCGGGCACACCGCCCGATTCGGACTCCGGCCCGGCCCTGTATGTTCAGCTGCACGGCGAGGCCGCCCGGCGCCTGGGCCCCGACGAGAGGCCCCTACAGATCCAGAATGATTTTCTCTTTAAACTGGGATTTAAGGACCCGTGGCGGGTCCAGGAGGAGGGGATGAACACTGAGCTGGGATCTCTCCTGCGCTTCTACGCAGGTAAATGACTGATGCATGTACTACTACTTCATGTTTACGGCCTGTGTGAGAGAGTCGTGAGAGAGTCACATCGTCCTCCATCCACACATGAAGAGTTTGCTGTCAGCTGATGTGTGTGTTCATGGAAACGACCCCTGAATTTAGAGTAGAAACAGCGACTGTGGCTCATGCACACAAGTCTCTGCGTGTTGACGCAGGCGAGATCGGTTCGCCTTCTCTGTGTATGAGAAGCCACAGTCTGCTGTTAGTGAAGTGACAAACCCCTTTCAGACTTCCTAGAGAAATGCATCGCCCAAAGTAGTAGTCGTCATTGAGTTGTATTTGTCGATTTGGGAAAAGGTGTCAGCTAAATGAATATTGTGGCGAGCATCTAAGAAGGGTTTTAGTTCAAAGAGGGATTTGCAGACTTTGGCAGCTTGGCTCAAATCTGAGGTTCTGACAGTCCAGAGGAGGCACACGTGAGACACGGCTTTATCTCAGGAGGAGCTGTTTCAGTTGTTAGAGAGATCTTTATTTGTGATTGGAATGGCTTTGAATGAGTCCTTATACACATCTTGTTTTACTTTGCATATTTCACAAGCTTGTTTTAGAAACACTGAATACACGTGCGTGCAGAAGATTTGACTCGGGAGATGAGCTCGCTGACACTGAGTTCACGTGACGTCACGGTCAAGCAGTCGTTATATGACACGTGCATGTCAAAAATAGTGCTACAACCCTTTAATTATTTACTTCAGAAACGCATGTTACAAATGAATGACTGGTCACACTTTATATTAGGTGTCTCTTTAACTATTATGGACTGCCAAAGAAATGTTATGCACAATGTGCTTATTGTGTTGTATTGCAAAACACTTGCTGCTATTGCAATGGGATACGGGGTAAAGTCAGGAACTGGGATAGGCTAATGGGGCAAGGAAAGATTTTTTACAGAAATCAGTTACATGCTGGTATTTTTTATACAGTACAATGTAAAACATGAATACACACATTACAATTAATCAAATGATTAGTTTAGGGCCCTTTTAACACCTGGTATTAGGATGCGTTTTGGTCGATCGGATCACAAGTAGACGAGTGAGACATATTCCTGTTCACACCTGGTGTTTAACCCCTCTCTTTTGTCCTCTTTCTACCACTTCTGACTGATTTCTCCGAGGGGAGGGTCTAAGGGCGGGTGAATGTATGGGCTTTTTCAGATCTTTCCATTTAGTGGACGAAGTAAGCTTGAAATAAGCTAAAATTTACATATGAACGTGAGAGGAGAAAACAGAAAAACATTTGGCGAGCAGCAGCTTTCGTTTCTGCTCTGACAGCCGCAAGACCAGCCGAACGCTGTGTGTGTGTGTGTTAGAAATCAGGAATGGTGAGAGAACATTGTTTGGTACGTTTTTCATCCTCAAAGCTTGGGTCTTCAGACAAAGTTTAAACCCATCTGGCTTCCCATAATGTTTACGCATTAGGTCAGTTGGCATAGAGTAGATGGTCATTTGTGGCTGTTTGAACACATTCGACCACATGAGCGTTTACTCTACGAAAGCAATCCGGGCGAATGTGTTTTCATCTTCCTCTGGAAGTGGTGGAAAGTGGACAAGCTCAAAACGTTTTAGACCCCGTTTACTCCTGTATTTAGCGTCGTTCACTTCCAATCCAATCGACCAAAACGCATCTTAATAACAGGAGTAAACAGGGCTTGAATGTTACTATATAATAGTTAATAGCACTCAATATAATGTTGGACCGAACAACCTTGCAAATGTAACCTTACTGAAGTGTTTACGAGCTTTAAAAACACATACTGTAAAGTTAGCATGAGTTGATGTGTTGTCACTGCCGAACATGACCCTGCAGTAGCTGTCTTTAAAACTTCAACAACATGAATTCACAATGATTCTCCATGTTTATGTTCCCATGGATCTCTCTCTCTCTCTCTCTCTCTCTCTCTCTCTCTCTCTCTCTCGTTGGTAATAAACATGGCAGCGTTCTCTGCTCCCACGGATGCACATGACATGGCCACAAAACCATTGTGAGCCGCTCTTGTCGTTTGGACGGCGCTCTTGTTCCGGTCTGTTCATTATCATTGAAATGAAAGGCTGAATGCTGTGTTGGTGCAGTGGAGGGTGAAGAGAGAGGGGCTGGGGATATTTAGATGCTGTTCACCCGGCCTGTTCTTGGCTCGCGCTCCCTTCACCGTCTCACGCCAGCGTCCATTGGCCCGTCGGCCAACAGTGGGGCTTCAGGAAGCGCTTTCATTCACGCCGCTGAGAAAAACAGGCTGTGAGGAACACGCATGGGGGAAGGAAAGGGTTGTGGGAGCAGGAGTGGATCTTAGCAACTGTTGTCTTAGGGTTAAGAGCTGATTTAATATGAGCTGCAGACTTTTACAGTGTTGAGCAGAGACTACACTTACTTTAACTCTATAAAGCCCACTGTGTCGTATTTGATACGCACGTTTCTAAGGCCTCTAAATGAGCAAAATGTTGCTGAAAAACCTGTTGCACACATTCTGCTGCTTCATGCCGTCTGTCGTCTGATTTGATAGTTTATACGCTTTTAGCAAGTAAAAGGCATTTTAGTTTAACTCTAAAAATGAAATGTCCGCCACTTTCAGTCTTTTTGCTGTGAATTTTTTTTTTTTTTTTGTAAAGATTTTTATAAAGCAAACATAAGAATAACTTTGTTGTGATTTCAAGATGAACACTTACTGGACTGAAGCAACTTATAGCTTTACTTGAAGATCAATATATTATTTTTCATCCGGCTTTTGAGGAACGTTCATTTGTTCATCTCTCAATGGCTGTTGTATTGCTTTGCATTGCATTATAAGTTTGGAAACTGCAGAGCTTTGATCATAAACCTGATTTATTTACATATCATCTTACTGATGCATATTATTGGGAACTAATTATATTATATTATTGGTAACTTTTTATGTAAGTAGTCTGTTCAATTTAAAAAAATGACCAAATGAAATGGGGGAGAAAAAAAACTCTAGCTTGAAAAAAGCTACATTTTGATTTCTTGCTTGTGCTTGGCACCATATTTTTGTGTAATAACTCTATGAAATTAAGAACATTTAAGTGTGCGGGCATGGAAAAGGTATGATAGTCGATAATGATAACGATAATCTCTGTTGAGCCTGACGTAAAGGTTTGTATTGGACTGGGATCTTGGCAGATGTTGGCTGGATTAAAGCTGCGGCGCTCATGTGATGAGGATTAATGGCCGGTCACCTGATCAGACCCATCAATCATCAGGCTGTGTAACGGACAGTGTTTCCTCCAGTGTTTTCCTCATTCCTGGCTTTGGTTCAGAGGTGTCCGAAGGCTCGTTCCCTCGTTCCCTCCCCCGTCTGAAGGCATGTGAAGTATGTACTCAGACTCTTCGGGAATGTCAGGCATGTCCGGCTCACTGAAGTGTGTATTACATCATGTGTTACATCAGTCTAAGTAACTTTTTATCCTGCAGATCTGTCAAAAAATGAATGATATGATAAATGACTGATGGCTTAGGTTTTCTTCTGTGGCCTAGAGTTTATCAAGCTCTTGTTTGATTGAAGAAATATACAGTATCAACATGTGAAGTGGATCAAAACCTTTCATCAAAGTTTGACATTAATTCTGAACTATAGCCTACCTGTTCTTGTCTTAGGACAACTTTGATGAACTTTTTTGATCCACTTCAAATGTTGATACTGTATTTGATCATAAGGTGCTGTTTTATGAGCCCAAGAACAGGAAACAATTGTTTCCTGAAGGCTAATTTGTATTTCACTGAGCTGAATAGTCTAAAGTCGTGTCATGGTTTCTTTGAGATATGACTGATAAAGCAGAAGCGCTGTCAGGATTTTTGTCAACCTGTAAAACAACTTTGTTAGATTATTAAACATATAATATCTAAGGGCTCCGAACCGGTTCAAGAAACGGAAACGAATGAAATTTTTACAGGAACATATTTCAAAAAACGAAATGAAGTTTAATTGTTTTTAACAGAAACACTTATTTGAAATTACAAGTTCAAACTTTTTGTCGCGTGACTTGTGTCACTTGACGCTCACATTCTGTCGCCAATGGGTGCATATGCAAAACTATTGTATTGATAAATAGTTTATAAAGTCGTGGGGCAGCGCTGACGGGAAGTTTCTGTGCACGTGAATGTTGTGCGCATACGTCTCTGTAACGCATGTGTGTGCAAGAGCGGTAGAGCGTGCTTTCCATGGATAGTGAAACATCATCCCGATGAATTTAACAGGTTATTGACTGTTTTCCAGCTTGTTATCTGGTTTAATTAAATCCACCAGCTTCGTGATAGGTTGTTATGTGGTGTGGCGCCCCTATGGAGCCGGGCCTGCTTTACTAATGTTTCAGGAAGTTACAAACCAAAACATGGCGCAAAGTGTTTACACGTGCGTCGTGTGAATATACTACTTGTATTCTGCTAGTTGAGTCCTTTTCAATGATGTATGACACGAGTCTGTTTTTACAGATCACATTTTTATGAAAAGCAGTTATTTTTTCACGCGATGAAAATCGAGCCTTACTAATGTGTCAGCAAATTTAAAAGCACGTGTTAAAGTGATGGTCATATTCCCTATATTCACTGTAAAGCCAAGCTTATTGTTAACGCTTAATCGATTAAGTGATCGTCAATTTAAACAATGTTCTATCTATCTTTATAAAACGGATAGTTCCAGTCCTTGATTCTGATTGGTTGAGCCGCGTTCGAAGCCGTTGTGAATGACTCAACAAACACACACCTGTGACCGCATTACATTAGTGTTACTGCGCAACTGCCGTTTGTGATGCTTTGTTGCTGCATGTGTTGCTTAGCAACCTGTTTGGAACTACATTGCTTGGCGGAGGAATAAATGTGTTATAACGTTATACTTTTTTGTTGCTGGTGTTTAGTTTATGAATAAAATAAATATTAAAATGAATATTTTTATGGAGTAACCGTTTTATAAAAGCAATAAGCCCCTTGAAGCCGTGTTTTACAGTGGATTACAGTGGACTCCACTCCGCGTCGTGCCTAACAACGCCCCTGAGCTGTTCTAAATCCACTGTAAAACACGACTTCAAGGGGCTTATTGCTTAGGCCTACATCTTTCTTTCTTTCTTTCTTTCTTTCTTTCTTTCTTTCTTTCTTTCTTTCTTTCTTTCTTTGTCTGTCTGTATATCTTCAAAATTCTAGCTTTAAACTTGGTTCACACAGAATGCATTTTTCTACTTTTCCATTGTTTTTCAATGTAAAAAGGCGCTAGACGGACTCGCGAGACGCATATTTTACAGCATCTCCCGCATGACACTGCGTCATAAAAAAGCGGTGCTCCCAAAAGAAGTTAATTTTTAAAACACACCTCGAGACCTTGCGTTTTTCCCCCCACTCACTGCCCGCCTTCAAACTTCAAGATTATAAAACTTCTTCCAACTTTTTGACAGCATTTGTCTTGACAAATTTTTTAAAGCTGGTTCTTGATTTATTTTTGCAGTATTTTTTTGACATATTTAATTGGTATCTCTCTGTCACGGTCTCTTCACCAACACATACTCACTCTGTCTGTTACGTAACTGTGTTAGTCCTGATGAACATCTCGACCCACTCAGGCACGTGTGTGTGTGTGTGTGTGTGTGTGTGTGTGTGTCATCCTGCTCTTTAACACTCTCACGCATCTCATTTTCTGCACACACAAGCTTTTTTTTTTTTGCTTTTTTTTGCAGTGTGTGTTCACTCTTCACCACTCCTAATATGCGTGCACTAATTTCCGAGTATGGGCTGCCAGAAACGACTGCTGCAGTGTTTCATGAGTCAGTACAGTACAGACATTTACAGTGCGTCTCATAAAAAGGTTGTAGGTTGTTCTGAGCTCCAGCGGCTTGATCTGCTCTCTTGAATCCTGTTGTGCAGCATTAATGTGACTGTGGGCTACAGGAGATTTCACTCACTCTCTCTATAACTGTAATGAAAACACACTCCTTACACCTTATATTTACAACTTCAGAAAAAAATCTGGTCTTTTTCACCATGAAAAAAATCATGAAACCCACAATAATTAATAATAAATTAATAAAATAGCCTGCATCAACACTCTGCTGTCAAGCCAGAATCGTTTCTTTTAATGGTTAAAGTGTTGCTTCACTATGATCAGTGTACTGGTGAAGCTCTGCAGTCGAGGCTCAGATGGTGTGTGTGTGTGTGTGTGACTGCTATATTGAGCATCTGGATCCAGATGAGATTTCAGGAGATTCAGCAGCATCTGTGACTGTGCTGAGCTGTCTGTGAGAAACTCTAGAGGACATGACGTGTGTCTGCGGGATCTGTCCTCGTACAGCCATCACACCACCTCTGAAGCTTAACCTTAGTTCAGGCATAATTGTTTTAGTGCTTTTTCCCCTATCACATATTTTAGTAATCATCATAAATTATCATTTAAAAGTTTTTTAAAAAGAGAACAGCCTTAGGTCTGTATTACAAAGCATTACAACCAAGTTTAGATCTTTGCTCAAAAAGAGCAAATACACAAAATGTCTGAAATGAAATACACATTCATTTGATGCAATATTTACATTTAAAATTCATTAAATATGAGTTAGTCACTTGATGTGACTACATGCATGTGTATGTATTTATATATATACAAAATTATACACAGTACACACACATATATTATGTAAACACAAACTTTTATTTTGGATAATCGCGATTAATCGTTTCACAGCCCTAAAAACGCACATCAACGGACACAGATCAGGACAGGTGTCTGAAGTTATAACCGAATGTAAAGGGTATTTGACATTCTGTGACGAAGCAGACGAGAGCCAGTGAGCGCTTGATGATATCACTGCCGTAAAACGTGTTGTAAAGCTTCCTGGGGCAGCAATTTTTGAGTTTGTAATGAACGCAGGATTTGACGTTTGTAGTCTCTGCTGAGAATGGAAAGGAAGGTCCCTGAATAAAGACTCGAATTTGGGTCTGTTCCTCGCACACAGATGGATTCTAGAGCCGGGTGCACACTGTGCGATTTTATAAAAGTCCTTTATGATTGTTGCTTGTCAGACTGAACAAACATGATCCTCGCTGTAAGTCATTTCACAGTAGCCACGTTTCCATTACCCTTCAAATTGCGCAAATTGAAATTGTGTATTGAAAATACACCCAATGGAAACATGTCAATTTCGCAAAAAAATTATCACAAAAAAGTTTTTACGCTCGCATGAGGTGGTTTTTAGGCAATTCGAAAAATAAATATTTTGCAAAACTACAATGGATACAGTTTTTGCGCATTTACAGGTCAGCTGACTTAGAAGGCGCGGTGTGTTTGGACCAAGCGGCAACATTCTAATCTGAAAAATGAAGCCTACCCGGAAGTGCGAAAAACTGCAATACATCGAAAATCCGGTGTAGGCAGGTCCCAAAAGGGAGTAAATGTCCATAGACCCCATGTTAAAATGTCCGTTTTCACAGCATAAATTCATGTTTTTACAGGTTGGTCCCATGGACTTTTATTGTATTTTTCGATAGGTTCCGAGTGCCTGACAACTGCGAGGGGGGTGAATTTTTTTCTAACTCGTTAGTTTAGATAGTATTATTTAGATATAAAATGTATGACAAATAAGGGCGTGGTTAACTTTGATTGACAGCTTGATTGACAGCTGATAACGAGCATAGGAGAATGACAACATAAGAAGCGCCATTTTTTAATTTACAGTTGAAATATAATACTACTGTTTTTGTATCATGAAATGTAGCCTAGTTTTAAGAGTTTTTCAGGTGAGAATGTAGTTATTTAAAGCTCAAATCTGTGGTTTATTTATAAAGATTTATGAAAATTTTATCCAGGTTGTGAGATGCAGGCGATCACCGGGCACTCGGCGCTCATGTACCCCACCTGGAACAGCCTTTCCTCGGCTAGTCGTTCTGACGTTTGCCGCTGACTCTGGCGTCTCTGTAGTGGTTAAACATGAGATATAATTCGTCTTGTGTATATCTAACGAGCGATTTTTGTTCTCGTGAATCTATAATTTGTTCCCTGGCCAATCGTTTTGGCTGAGGGCTAAGTGAAGTTTCATAACTATAAGCTATTTAACTTTACCGTTGTATGGTTAGACTAGAGCGCTGACTTTGTATGTTTGACTGAATTGTTTGCTTTATTTGTATAGCTTCTTGTACCTTTTACTTATTATACTTTTATAATGGCTAATATTGATAAAAGTGAAATGTAACAAAAAGAGACTGGGTTGAGTTTTGTCATTTTAAATTTTAATACAACGAAGATGATCTGTAATGTTGTTTACTGCAACATCTGTTGTTTAGTACAAATGCACATATTGCCTGGACCATATTAAAATGTTTAATATTTTTATATTAGGCCTATATAAATCGAAAAGAGGCAGGTTTGTGTTTTATATTTCGTTTTGTTATAAATAGGCTAATGTTATATGCAGTGAATATAATCAATACGCGTTGCCTGAACCACATTTGTGTGGCTATAATGTTTAAGATTTCTTTAAATTAAAACGAAAAGAGGCAGTGTAGTGTTTTATAACATATTTCGTTTTATTGTTGCCTAAAATATACACACAGAGATAACCGGAGTAGAGCGAGCTGAGTGACGCAGAATAACCGGAGCAAGAACAAGATCTGCTGTATGTCGTCCATTGTTGTTTATGTTGCTTTCTTCACGCGAAAATGACATCGTTCCAGTCTCACACAAAGCCCGCCCTTTTACCCATATATGGATTGGCCAGAAGGTGGGCGGGGTCAGGATTTACCAAGATTTTCCAAGATGGCGCCGCCCATACCCCCCATAAACGGCTTCAAACCCGTTCTTCAGAAAGTCTATGGGTGACGTCACAGACGCTTTGTCCATATTTTTTACAATCTATGCTGTGAACACGTCAAACTAACTATCAAACACAGGAATCTTTTATAGGTTTTGCAAATCGTACAGCGTGAAGTGAACCCGGCTTAAAGATGTGGATTACAGCGCACACATAAAAGCGATTACTTTGGTGAATTTTTGTGCGCTTTTTTTTATTTTATGGTTTTTTTGTCAGGCACAGCGTAGGACTATACTAAGAAAATGCCTTTTGGGTCCCATGGCAAACAAAACAAATATTACACATTAAACAATAACACCCTCATGTCATTCCTAACCCGTAAGACCTTCGTTCATCTTCAACACAAATCGAATTCAACAATTTCTTCTCGTCTGTGTCAGTCTGACGCAGAACTCGAAGCGCTGCACTGTATTTACAATGTAAACTGTGTAGGAGATCTGACACAGACAAGAATAAATTGTTGAATGAAGTCTATTTTTGTTGGGGGTTTTTTGCGCACGAAAAATATTCTGGTCGCTATTTTAACAATGTCTTTACTACCTTTCTGGGCCTTGAAAGTGGTAAGTTAATTACTGTCTATGGAGGGACAGAAAGCTCTCAGATTTCATCAAACATATCTTAATTTGTGTTCCGAAGATGAACGAAAGTCTTACGGGTTTGGAACGACGTGAGGGTGAATAATTAATGACACAAATTTCATTTTTGGGTGAACTAACCCTTTAAACAATTACGGAAATGCTATTCATTTTAAGGGCCCTATTTTAACGATCTGAAACGCAAGTATCAATCTCAAAACGCAAGTAACTTTGTGGGCGGATCTCGGGTGCTGTTGCTATTATACCAGTGGGATAAATGACTCTTGCGCCCGACGCAAATCTAATATGGGTTGGTCTGAAGTAGCTTCATTATTCATAGGTGTGGTTCGGGCGTAACGTGAAATAAACCAATCAGAGCGTCATCTCACATTCCCTTTAAGAGCAGGCGCGCTTGTTCCATGGCGGATTGCTATTATAACGGCGGATTTGCCAGACTCACGCCAGGAGCGGTTCACCGCCGAGGAGACCGACTTTCTCTTCAGGGCCGTAAAAGACAAGAGAAGTGACATTGGGGATGGGAGAAACCCACCGAAATAAGCTTCGGTTAAACAGGCGTATGATAATTTGGGTAAATGTGTAAGCTAGATTTATGCCTATTTTTTCACCTCTTCATGGACACAACAATGATTTCCCTCGTGTGTTAATATTTTTCCTTGTAATAATGTAGCCTATGATTTGCAAAAATGAAAACTGCTGCTTCTGTGTAGATGAGAGAATCAAAGTGTATGCGTGTTGTGCACACGCTACATTGATTATGGCCAAGCATGCGCCCTTAAAATAGCATATGAATAACATGCGCAACGCGCCACTGACTTTAGACTAGGTTTTTCCTGGTCAGTGGCGGAATTGTTTTCTAAATCTGCAAAATAGCACCAGGGAACGTTTGCGCCGGAACACGCCTCCTCTTTGCGCTGAACCGCCCCGGGAGCACAAGTTCATTCCCTAGTTTACCGACGTGCGTCTGTGGAGGGAAAAGTCCGCTGTGCGCGGCTGCAAAATAGGAATGATACATGTGTCGGTGTACAAAGTCAATTGCGCTGGGTGCAAGATAGGGCCCCTAAGTGTTTAAAGTTGGAGTCTTGTTTAGCATTATGTAATCCTTCTAAACAAGTTTGCAGCGGAAGTCGCAGAACCGAGCGAAATGTTATAATTTCATACAAGTATGAGTTAACATGTTTAATGACTGAAAACATATCATTGTTATGACAATTGAATACAGTAGAATCAAAATATTAATGCCACATATTTAATATTGAAAAATAATGATTCGTACACATTTGTAAGTCTAAAAGTTGTACATACGTAAATAATTTACGTTTTAGTGCTGTCAATGTTGTACGTTTCAGTGTGTATGAAAACGTAAGTAAATGTACATGTGGCAGAACCACACTTTACGTAAAAATACACAAGAATACTAATGAGATCACGTGGCACTCTCAGACATCAGACAAACTGGTTGACCATTACTAAATATGTGAAAACAGAAACCGTGCTGACACTATAGGCAAAGCAAGCACGTCTTTTAACTTGTCAAGTAGGCTATATTCGCTTTTTAGATAGTGCTGCTTATCTGAACACAGTCTGTTTATCTTGGCACAGTGATATGAATATGGCGGCACTTTACTGGACCAATCCTGACCTTTAACCACTATGCCACTCTGCACTTCATCCTATATCATATTCACAGTGTGAAACAATTTAGGCACCATCAAACAACCAATCATAAACCGGACAGTCCTCACCTGATTAAATGTTCATTCAAATCGAGAGTCATGTGAGTTGCAGTCTTGTTCATTTCTGTCTTTGCATCGTTTGTCATTTTATTGGCCACCTGCAATCCTTCATTTAGAATCACTTTCTAAAGATTAGAAAGTTTAATAACTGAACTTTATCAGTCCCATATCAGACACTGTTATGAGCTGGCGACTGATCTGCATGCATAAAATGCCCTACCCTTCATCATAACCTCAGCAAATTTCCTAATTTCATTTAATAATAGTCTGTCAATCCAGTTAGTGTTTTAATTTCTGCTGCCGCTGTTCAGGCAGGGTTATAACATATAGGACCTAATACACATCATCACATCTTAGATATAGTTATATAATAAATCGTTTTTTGCACATATTTCTTCTCAGTAATAATACAGTACAGTATTTTTGGTAATATCAAGTTACAGCAGTGTGGTTGATGAAACTAGGATCTGTGTTGCAAGCACTGAAGTCACATATTGCAGAATATCTGACTCTACTTACGCAGTGAATCCTCTGGACAGACGACACTGTCGCTCTGAACATCTAGATCTTTCTGAAGAGAGTCCCGAACTAGCAGGACTTTCATTAGTCTTCATTAGTCTTCTGGTGGCGGGACGTCCTTTGACTCTTGAGTTTGAAGCATAGCTGTGAGTGGGAACGGTGAACTCATCTGAATTAGCTGAAACCAGACAGTGCTTGCTTTAAATTAGTGTTCGTTTCATGTTTTATTAAGGGATCACCTCACAAAAGTGCCACATAGACTCAAAGAACCTAAAAAAACAATATGATATATAGTGCAAATACAGTTTGTGAGTACTGAGTGCTTACTCAATAGAGTGGTCCTGGGATGACGTGTTTTTGTAGGCCAAAACCCAGAAACGAGTTAGCATTTTAGCACTACCTGAAGTCAGTAGGTTTTTGGAAATGCTTGAAATAACGTCTGTGGTGAACAACACAAGCTCAAGATATTTTCACATTTTATTCTACAATATAAAATACATCAGTAATATCCCCAGTGATATTTTTAAAGCTTTTACTTGAAAAAGGTGGGTGTGCTGACAAATCATTTCTTCATTTGTAAAAGCAGCGATTATAAGCAGCGTTATAGTACATTTGCGCTGGAACAAGTAGGCCTAATTGATGAATAAGACCAAAGATTGCCCCTTTGATATACCCAAAATGAATTATACCTCATGTTTAAACACTATAAGGAAGGACTGGCCGAGATTAGCCTAGTTGTTCTCTACGTTAGATCATTGTAGTCACAGACATATTTGATGAGCGTGTGAGCACAATGGCCAATCAGAGGCGTTTGTGATTCCGCTACTTGGTACCGGAGTCTGTACTTTTGACAACTCTACTCTGCGGGTTCATGAGCGCTCAATCTCCGAAAACATTTAAACAAATTTGCACTATGTTTAGGCCTATAGTATAAGTCGCCTATTTGAGGTCTAAATAACTACGTTCTTGCCTAAAAAACTCTTCTACATACCGTGACACAACAACAGTAGGCTACTAGTATTTGTAAAATTATGGTGGTTTACAGTGGTTCTCTGTGAGAAATGTGGCAAGCGGAGTGATACAAACGGTGAAATGCTTCCAGTGCTGATACTGTGGGAATATCACACAGCTGGAAAAGGCTCTCGGATAATCAGATTCGAGAACCAGTGCGAAGTGCTGTATAAGTAAGGGATAATGTACATCCAGCCAGTTGTTATCTGAGAATAAACCCCGACAGGGTGATGAGGAGCGGAGGGGTCTTCCGTCCGCCTGAAGGGGTTTATTCTGAGAGAACAACCGGCTAGATGTACATTATCCCGCTTATTACACGGCTACTTGCCACATGAGTAAATAATTAGACACGAAATATTGATCTGAGTCTAAATATTTTATTAGGTCTTTAAACGCAGAGCTCCCGCGGAGAGAGCAGTTACTAGCGCGGCAAGTTCAAACTAGACGGGCATTTGTATTTTAAACATTTTAAAATCGTACCTGTTTGTTATCCTATAATCCAACAGTGTAAAACAATAGTCACAAAATGGCAGCAGCTGCGTTTGAATGAAACAAGAGAGAGCGAGTCCACGATACTGGATGGCATAATTAAATAACTACACAAAATATTGATTCGACTGTGTTTTAATATTTTATTAGCTCACCAAATGCAAAACTTCCACAAACTTCCTATTTTTTAAGTCAACACATCTACAGTATATCATTCCCTGTTAGATGTTACAGCATTTAACATGTTTTTTTTACGTTTATGATTTATAATGTATGTGAATTCACTTTGAGACCTTTGCGCACACGTGTGATGTTATAATTAAACAGCGATGCTTTCTGTCGGCTGTGTTCATTCAGAGATGTGCAGTGTGTGTGTGTGTGTGTGTCAGAGAGAGCTGTTTACAGGCTATGGGCCGTCCAGTGTGTATGGCAGTAAATGCCCAATAATTCATTATTCATAACAACATGCTTTTAGATTTTTTTTTGTTTTGTTTTAAATGATTAAATTAGTTGTAAATTAAATAATTTTAATTATTAACACAAAGAATTAATATATTGCTCAAGGCCTTGTTCACGCGACAACTTTCATTCTGTCCGGAGCATAACAGAGACGTTCACCTCAGAGAACAGATTTTCTGAGCTTTACAGGCCTTGTGTTTTGTGTTGTGATCTCATTCATGCTTGTGGTCGCAGTGAACTGGGTGTGAAACTGCTGTGCACTCACATGAATGACACAGAAGTGCAACGGTCAAGGTCAAGAGTTTAACTTTAGAATGAATTAGAATAGAATAAATTAACACTTTTGGTTTGTTTTTTGCTAAATCCTCCCACATGCCTTCAGAACACTTGGAATATACAGACCGGGTTGCATAAGATTATATATCATATACTTTCTTAAAGTTTACTTTGAGGAAGGTCACCATTCATTGTCTGCGTGAGCAGGACATGTTTTATTTCTCCTTTTCTGTTCTGAAATGAAAAGAAGGCTTTTGAACAACATTTCATTTTTGTGTAGACAATCCCATACACAGAAAAATAAGTGAATAGAAGCCATTGTTTGCTAATAATTTTGCTGTATCACTGGTTTACATGGGTATTCATTCATTTTATGTGTTTGAAACTGCGTAGAGGATGCTTTGAGTTTTAAATGATTGTATTATGAAGCTCGTGTAGCACAACTCGTTCATTCTTTTATCAGTCGTGCCTATTAGTCTGAGGTTATTTCCATGCTGTTGGTTAACAGGTTTGACCTCATACACTTAATTAAATTGATGTTGATTTCTTTTTCATATTAATTTTTGGTTACACTTTATTTCAAAGATCCTCTTTAGACATTCTTCTAACTTTAAGTAACTTTGCAACTACATGTCAACGAACTCTCATTAGAGTACTTATTGTACTAACCCTTACCATTACCTAACAAAGTTACTTCTAGTCAGTTTAATGTCTGTTGGGGAGCAGCAGAATAAAGTGTTAGCGGATATTAAGCAGACAGTCTACTAATACTCTAATGACTGATAGTTGACTTGTATTTGCAAAGTTACGTACAGTATAGTTAGTAAAATGTCTACAGTGGACTATCAAAATACATTTTTACCAGTTTTTTTTTTTTTATATTGCAAAGAAGAAACAGCACTGCATTTAAAATACAAATAACATAAAAGGAAAGGGAAGGGTGAAAATAAGTACAAAGACGTAAACAAGGGAAACATCAGTCTGCAATGAATGAAAATGAAGAAATTAGCAATAAGTTCAACAACATAGTTACTGTCAGAAAAAATAAATATCTTTCAGTGAATAGTTTAGATTACTTTAAAAAAGGGGATACAATTGAATTGATATTGTCAGGTGGTATTGTTAGATTGGATGACATAATCTGAATTTGCCATACGTTAACTTTTATTTAACTGAGCTCAGCCGTGTGTTTGTCTTTTTATTGGAATTTAGTGACAGACTGTGAAAATATGATCATAAGTTTACTGTGTTTCACTTGCATTCTGAATCTCATTGACTTGAGCAACTGTTTGGTTGAAATTATGCTTCCTCTGATAATAATATCAAGATATATCAAATCTCATCCAAAGAATCAACAGTATGGAGGCATCGGCTCTAAGATGCTTTGACAAATGCTGAAAATGGTTAGATTGATCTACACTGGTGAGCCGAAGCTCTCCAGAACGTGTCACTCACAGTCACGAGCCTTTTAAACTCCTGAAAGAAATTATTCAAGAGTTTCTAGCCCCAATATGTCATACAGGCGGTTTCTCCGGTGCATTAGAGCGCACCAGCAGAACGTGGACAAATATAGCCTGGACACACACCCTCTTCTGCTTTGTGCCGGATACCCAGAGCTCTGGATCTGCCCAACCACTCAAAACAGGATGAGGCGTGTAAAAGCAGAGCCATGGCAAACTCGGAGTCATCCATAGGGCTGGGAGACAAGTGAGTGGGACGTCCCGTTTACTGCGGCCTGGGATGAGTCACTGTCAGCAATGCAGAAAATTCATATGAATTCTGTTATGTGGGACTCACTTCATCGACCGGGTCAATCTGCTTTCAAACACGTCAAAGGTTTTCTGTTTACAGTAGGCATGCATGATATATCGGCAAACATATCGGCATCGGCCGTTAACATGTTCAATTTTAATGTTATCGTATTGCCCCAAAAAGTAAATTGTATATATATATAAAAGCCAGATAAATAATGGATTGTTTCCTTCAGCTGAGACACTTCAGATGTTCAACATGATGGTTTTGAATTTCTTGAAATATGATTGAAATCCATTTTGAAAAGAAGAAATACAAAGTGCAAGTTCAACATGTGCAGCGCAAGTCTGTCATATAGGCTACGCAAAATCATAATGAGAACATTACTGTAGAATGTCATCGCGTCATTTTGTGCAGATTTAAGTTGTATTAATATGTTTATTTTGTATAAATATCTGATTAATTTCATATAGGATGTTTCGTTGAGTTAAATAACCTGCTCTTTAGTTTACAGGTGTTTATTGAGCTCTTCAGCGAAATCAAATATTCAGCCTAAATTCAGTATGTTCATCATATAAAGCGATCGTGTCTCTTCAGAAAATTTGGACTAAACCGCTTAATAATACATATAGATTACTTTTACGATCTCTTTATGAACTTGTTGAAGCATCAAAGTGGTAGTTGAGTATCTGTCAGTGGAGGGACAGAAAGCTCTCAGATTTCATCAAAAATATCTTCATTTGTGTTCAATGAACGAAACTTTGGAACGACGTGAGGGTGAGAAATTAATTTTTTGGTGAACTAACCCTTTAAAGTGTAATATACCTGCCAGTTGTTCTGTTATCTGTAATGTAATAAAATGTAATTTCATTTTAATACTAACTTTTCATTTTACTTTTTTAATGCAAATTGAAAATATGAAGACTGCATGCTGTTTACTGTATTATTTACTTATAATCATTAATAGCATTCAAAAATGAAATAATTTCATTTATTTAATATAATTAATTTTCAAATAGTTAAATTTAAAAACGAAATAATTACAAAAGTTTTTGCCATGTACCAAAATTGTTGCGATTTGAACTGAAATGTGACTAGTATTGGGACCGACTGCTGAAATGTTGGTACCGTGACGAGTGACAACCCTAGTTCAGGAGGGTGAATGTCAGTCAGAGACGAGCAGGAAGGGCTGTGGTTTCCTTCCGCCCATGGAAAGAGACAACACGCCTAAATCATGCTTAAGATCCATGTGAGGTCTCTCTCTCTCTCTCTCTCTCTCTCTCTCTCTCTCTCTCTCTCTCTCTCTCTCTCTGTCTCTCTCTCTGTCTCTCTCTCTGTCTCTCTCTCTGTCTCTCTCTCTCTCTCTCGTTCTCTCTCTGTCTGTAATTCTCTTATTTCCTTCACTGTAACAGGTCACTAGAGATAACACTGTAACTAAAGCTTTTGAGTGAGATTATTATCTGATCAAGTAGCTGGTCATTTTTTTTAACAACAACAATAGAAGCCTTCATGAATTCAGACGTGTAATAACTGTGTGTTCACCAACATGAAGCTGATTCCTGCAGACTGTCACTCACCCTACGACTGCACATCAGTGTCTTGTACTGTTATGTTCTTCTGCAGAGCTAAGGTGTTGTGTGTGGATAGCCCTTGGTGTCATGTTAACCATTTGCTGATGGTGGCGCTGTAAAGTGGGCTTCAGCGCTCCATGTGGCGTACCGTGGGGTCCTGACCCACATACTGTACTACTGCTGCTTTTGGGTCAGATCTCGCTCGCTCTGTCTCAGAGGCGAAAGCAGAAATGTTGCTGCATAGTTAGTCAAGAACATGCTTAACATATTGTACACTTGTTTCTCTATGGTGGATGTAAACTCAGTCCATATGGAGCATTGCTGAATTATTCAAAGAATCTGCACATGTGAATGCAGTTCCCAATCTAAAAGTCAGGGCGATCATCGTTTTCACATCCGAGTACTGGAGTATTCTTCCTGCTTGGCCAGCTCAAACCTTCTGGATCCCCCCATGACGTTCTTCCCCCACGGTTTTTTTAGCACATTTTTGAGGTGATTGGACCTACAGTTCAAAAGAGTATGAACAGTTGCCTTGAAACGGCTACGGGACCAGAGGACATGACCATTGTCCATCCACTTCTCACAAAGCCAAATTTAGACCTGGCAGTTCTGACATATTTTAGGCCAGTCTCAAATCTTTCTTTGACATCTACAATTTTAGAGAAAATAGTGTTTCACCAACTACAGAGCGTTCAGAATAAAAACACAATCTTTGAAGTTCCAATCAGGTTTTAGGAAAACCACTCCAAGTTTTAAACGATATTGTACTGACTCGACTCTGGCAAGTCTGCTGTGTTCTCGGCGTTTGACCCGATTGACCTGGTTCTGATCTCTCGTTTGGAGCACTGGGTGGGCATTCAGGGAAATGCTGTTAAATGGCTTCAATCCTACTTTAATAGTGGAGGGTTCTCTGTTAATATTGGTTAGTTTACTTCGGATGCAGCTCCTCGTATGTGTGCGGTCCCTTCAGCTTCTATTCTTGCTCCGATTTTATTCTCCTTGTATATGCTTCCGCATGGGTCGATTTTTAAGAAACACGGCATCTCATTTCACTGTTACGCTGACGATACCCAAATCTATTTGCCCCTGGGATCAAATATCATGGGTTTTGATACTCTGTTGGCTTGTCTAGCGGATGTAAAGGCCTGGATGTCCCTTCTTCAGACTTCTTCAACCCAATGAAGGGAAAACTGAGACTAGTTTTTGAATCTTCAGAAGCTGCTATCTCTCCTTGCTTAAGTTTTGGCCATTTGTCTCTGTGTGTGAAACCACTAGTGAAGAATTTGGGTGTGTTTTTCAATAGTCGTCTCAAATTTGACAAACATTAGTAATGTAGAGTCCTAGCTAAAGTAAAGTCATGTCTTTCTTTTAAGGACTTTGAAAGGGTGATTCATGCTTTTATTTCAACAAGGCTTGACTAATGTAATTCCCTTTATATGGGTATTAACCAAGCATCTCTTAGCCGTCTGCAATACAGCTGCTATAGGCAGCTTACCGGTGTGCGTAAACGAGAGCACATCACTCCTGTTCTGAAATCTCTGCATTGGCTCGCAATTCGTTACAGAATTGATTTTAAAGTCACTAGTTTTTAAATAGCTCCCGTATATATTTCCGATTTATTATCTGTTCACAATCCTGGAAGGTCTCTTAGGTCATCCGACCAGAGACTGTTAAATGTTCCTCGGGCGAGACTGAAATCGAGAGGAGATCGAGCGTTTGCCGTTGCCGCACCGAAACCTTAGAACAGCCTGTACACTGCAGGAGTTTAAAGCAAAACTCAAAACCTATCTTTTTTCTTTGGCTTTTGATTGTGATTTGTGCTGTGTCTGGTCTGTTATGTAATTTATGTTGTACATGGTGTTAAATGTTGACAATATTTGATATAGTGTATTGAACCGTGGTTAATAATTGTTGTTTTTAGTCGTGCTACAGTATAGCTGAGTTAAGTTGAGTTGAGAGTACTTGTGCCCATCCCTGCTTAATTGTAATCTTTAATAGTATTGACTCTTAATATACTGGCTGCTTAATTCCACTCATTACTAGTAGTGACTGCTGAACTCCACTTTATCTCATCTAGTACTGACTGCCGATTTCTTCTCTTTACTTGTAGTGACTGCTGAACGTCACTCCGTATTTTCTAGGTCTGACTGCTGAAATCTGACCTTTACTAGAAATTACTGCTAGTAATCGTGACTGATCGTTGACTTCACACTCAGTTCATTTCCTGTATAGAGTGCAGTCAACAAATTTGCAGTGTGAAATGTGATGTGCATCTGAAGCTGCACTGGATATGTTGACAGCAGGAGAGGAGCTGAGAAGTCAGGCTCATATCTTTCTCTGTTTTGCAGGAAAACCTCACAGCATCGAGAGCTCGGAGCGCATCCAGCTCTCCGGGACGTATAACGTACGGAAAGGAAAGCTGCAGCTACCGGTGAACCGCTGGAGTCGACGGCAGGTGATTTTATGTGGCACCTGTCTCATGGTCTCCTCGGTGAAGGCCAGCCATACGGGCAAGATGCACATCCTGCCACTGATCGGAGGAAAGGTACTGAACCCAGGCTTATCTCATATGCTCATTAGGCAGAATGTGTGTCCCAAAGCAATGATCCTACAGCCACCTCTCTTGAAGTGCACTGGACAAGAGTAGTCAAAAAAAGAATTGATATTCTTCAGACATTATGCATGGCTTAAAATGATTGATCAGAACTGAATGTTCACATAGATAGACCATGGTGTAAGTCAATTTAAATGTTTTATGTAGGAACTTGTACAGTATAAATGTAATTCAAATAAACAAGGGATGTTTAAGGTGACTTCACAGAGTTTATATTCACAGAGTTCATTCACACTTTATATTGCCTGTGTGTGTTGAACCCCAGGCTATATTTAAAAAAGCATCTTTCCCAAGATCCTAGTTACTTTAACAACGAGCAACACTTAAAACAAGAGTTCAGTGAGAGGACAGACATAGTGGACATTGGTTAGTGAGTTGTAAAGTTTTATGGTGGTTTTGAGAGTTGATGAAGTGCTAAACAAACAGAGGTGCGTTTAAAGTCTCGTACTCTGTCTGTGTTCATTTATGTTCTAGACCCGCTAGACTAAATATTGAGTGCTGTCTGCCACATCAAGCATCACAGTTCTTGATGTAGACAGACCTTTGACACTAATGAAGATGATGTGTTTTCACCCCACTGCATGGGGAGCGTGTCTCGTTCATGTGTGTGTTTCTGTTGTGTTCAGGTGGAAGAGGTGAAGAAACACAGTCACTGTTTGGCCTTCAGCTCAGCGGGACCTCAGAGTCAGACCTACTATATCAGCTTCGACAGCTTCACTGAACACCTGCGCTGGCACCGACAGGCTGCTAAGGTGTGTGTGTGTGTGTGTGTGTGTGACCGCCTCTCTCCTTCCACCTTGTAGAAATAATACGACCTGACACTAGAGCTGATCCAGACTCTAGTGAGCTGCCTCACTTGTCAATATTTTTATACAGACCATGATCCTGAATCTTTCCATCATTGGTAAATGTCCAAAAACCATGGAACTAATGTGGTACCTTTCGTTGCTTTTTTCCCCAAATCAGTGACTTCAGGGCTTTGGGTTTGAATGCTTTTGGTCTGTGAAAAAATTCAAACAAAAAAAATGTGTAATAAGTTTGAAATATAATAATGATAATAATTAATAGGTTGATAGACAGTCTCACCAGGGACTTTTTCTCAGGAAAAATTCCTCGATTGCAATGCGCTGCGGATTTAATATATATACAGTTGTAATCTAAATGATTCAACCCCCATTGCAAATCAGGTTTATTGGCAAAATTTACAGCATTTCAGATGTATGCAATGAACAAATCAAATTAAAGTAATTGAAATAGCTCAACACAACAAATGTTTCAAGTGGTTTTCCCAAATTCAACTGAAAATGCAACTTTTAATGACTTCTGCAGTCTCAAAATGATTCAACCCCCTGATTCGAATCCCTCTCGACAGCACAAATCTGCAAAACAAGTGTTGTCTCAAGCAAACCTGATGTGACTAATCAAGGGCTTCATTAGTTACACCAGGTGTGCTTGAGCTAGAACACACAAAATATCTGAAGTGTCTAGGTTTGTTGAGTGTCACGTTTGACTGCATGTAAGAAATATGGCTTAGTCAAAATAATGGTCCAAAAAGTTAAGTATGATTGCCCTTCACAAACAAGGACCAGGATACAAAAAGAAGGCACTAAATGTTCCTAGAGACACCGTTGGAAGCATAGTTTGCGAGTTCTAAGTTAAAGGAACAGTGGTTACACTACCCGGACGGGGCAGAAAAAGGAAGCTATCAACGGCTGCAACCAGAAAAAAACTCGAGGGACTGCAGCAAGACTTGGAGGCACCAGGCACTGAAGTTTCAGCTTGCACAGTAAGGCACATACTAAATGCATGCGGTTTCCATGCCACAACTCCAAGACGAACACCACTACTGACCCAGAAGCACAAGAAAAGACGGCTCCAATTTGCTCAAAATCATATACATAAGCCACAGAACTTTTCGGCCCTATGGATCAGCGGTATCTCTGGAGGAAGAAGAATGAAGCATTAGCTGTAAAGAACTCTGACTCTCAGTTCAGCATGGTGGATCTGTGATGCTCTGCGGCTGCTTTGCATTCTCGGCACTGGAAACCCGCAGCGTGTGGAAAGCAAGATGGATTAATTTTTGTATATCAGGAAATCCTATGAGAAAACGTCAAGACGTCAGTGAGGAAGTTGAAGCTTGGGCGTCAGTGAACCTTCCAACAGGACAATGATCCCAAGCATACCTCAAATTCCACCAAGGCTTGGTTGCAGAAGAAGTCCTGGAAGATTCCACAGTGGCATCACAGTCACCTGACTTGAACCCCATAGAAAGTCTCTGATGGGATTTGAAGAAGGCGGTTGAGGCACGCAAACCCAAGAACATTACTGAACTGGAGGTCATTACTCATGAGGAACGGGCTAAGATTCATCAGAAATGCTGCCAGAAGCTGCTGTCTGGTTATACATCTCGTTTGCAGCAGGTCATAACAGCAAAAGGCTGTTCTACTAAGTACTAAAAATGCTTGCCATGAAGCGGTTGAATATTTTTTGAGACTGCAGAAGTCATTAAAAGTTGCATTTTCAGTTGAATTTGGTGAAACCTCTTGAAACATTTGTTGTGTTGAGCTATTTCAATTACTTTTGTTTGATTTTGTTCATTGCAAACATCTGAAAGTCTGCAAATTTTGCCAATAAATCTGATTTGCAATGGGGGTTGAATGATTTTGATTACAACTGTGTATATATATAATGCACTTTATTTATTTACATGTGTAGGTTATGTGTGTTTCAGAGTGGCCCCGTTCACAGTAAATGCTGCTTCAAATGATAATGATCTTTTTATTATTTACATGTGTGGAGCGTCTCAGACTCCATCTCTGCATATGCTGTGAGTTTGAGTTGCTTATAACGGTCATCTGGGAACGCAATGTACACCATTTTATCAAATTTGTCACGTAACCATTTCAAAATAGAAGTTTAAACTCTCGCTCTGAGTTCACATATTTTGATTTCATATTCCTGTTCAAGAAATTACAGTGGTTGTAGCATTTCCTTCGTAAAGAAGTGGCCAAATATTAAAGATTAAATGAACATTTGAGTTAAATGTTGTTTGGCCAATAATATTAAATATTAAAAGATTTGATCATGTTGTATGATTAACAACAACAATCACAAGGCCGTTGACACTTTCCGCAGGCATTTGTCATAATACATAATGTACATAAGATGATAGTTGATATTATATATTTGGTGTTTCTGTTAAAAATCCTCGAGGGACTGAGCAATAATCCATTACTGTAATTGGCTGCGTTCTGTTAACAGTGTGAACGGGGAATGTAGTGAGACCCGAACACAACTAAAGCAAAGCTCAGAATGAATCAAGAGAACCTTGTGATCCGT
This sequence comes from Squalius cephalus, assembly GCF_949319135.1. NCBI lineage: Eukaryota > Metazoa > Chordata > Actinopteri > Cypriniformes > Leuciscidae > Squalius > Squalius cephalus. The sequence continues at coordinate 12,024,209 of NC_137128.1, read as the reverse complement.
ACTCAACTTCCAGATCACTCTGTGTGTACTTGAAGACTGAACGCTTGAAATATCAGGGCTCATTTACTCACATAGACTACATTAAGCTTGGCAACACAACCCTCTTTTTAAGCATTATCACCATACATGTCTGAATCACACCTGGACTGGGGATGTTTGTTAAACATTTATGATGTGACTCAGTTCTTACAGTATGGTGAACTTTGCCCGGTCTAATTTTTTCTTGCCGTTAACATTTATCTAGTGATGTGCGTTCATTTCAGCCCTGAACATACTGTAAAGGGCTCATGAGAAATAAACTGGTTGGATCTGGCAGAAGTGCACTCGTTCCCCTGCTGTAAATCAGCGTGTGTTTTTCTGCTCGTGGACTTCAGACCTCTGTGCTTCTGCAGCACGTTTACACACACCTTCTCACCTCTTTACATGGTTGAAACGCAGATACTCTGGAGCTCCTCATTGTTCTGATCTAAGCTATATTTGCCCTGAAAATGACACCTCATCATTCCATCACAGAAAGAGTGTGAAAAGCCCTAGTTGGGAGTCCTACTTTAGCATACTTTACTACGAACGAACTATCCTAAACAAAACGCAAGTAGGGCAAGCCTGGCCAGCCTATTTTACTGTGCCGTTCCCAGAGACAACCTTGTGCCGTGAGAGCCGTCCTGCCCACCGGGACCCTCAGATTAGAAAAACCTCACAAGAGGTTTCAGGCTGCTGTGTTAATGTGATCGTGTCATGTTATGAGCGACGTGTGCTGTGTTATTAATGAATGCTGGTTCACTTTATCATGATAGTTTGTTGTTGAGGAGAGTGTGCTGCTACTTTACTAAGTGACCATGTTCACCTGCTGGACCAGAAAACCCGTGTTATTTCAGTATCAGTGAGATGTTATACACTGCCCGGCCAAAAATGAAAAGTCGCTGTTTGGATTTAAATATGCAAATGCTTAAGAGTGTATGACTGGATCATTATTTCAGTGATTATTATGTTTCTAGCATGTTATATGTTTGGCAACAGTTCTTCTAACCCTAACTGATGGAGTGTGTAGCTTTTCATTTCTTAAACAACCATGTAGGAGACACATCATGGCCATATTCCAGGATGACTATGTCCAGATTCGTCAGGCTCAAACAGTGAAAGAATGGTTGTGAGGAGCATGGAGAATAATTTTCACACATGAGTCTGCTCCTCTGAGGCCAGATCTTAAATTCACTGAAAGTCTTTGGGATGTGCTGGAGGAGACTTTACAGAGCGCCGGACTCTTGCACAGACAACACAAGATCTGGACCAAATATTGATGCACCTCTTGATGGAAATAAGTGTTGTGGTGTTATTTCCACCAAGAGTTGCATACATGAAGTTGCATACATGAAGTTAACCAAAATGCAAATGGAAATGCTGTCTTGACAACTAACAGAAACATTTGATTGAAATTATCTATAGTTATATTTTATTTTATTTCAGTTAATGTTAATTTTATTTCAAGCAACAAAAAATGTTATCAAAACTATAATAACCCTGCAGAAAACAGCTGGGAAAGAAAATCCCACAGATGCGCAATTCCTTGTTGACCTTGCTGTGACCCCATACCTCGATGAATGACCTGTCTGTGTGTCCGTCCGTCAGATGGTGTCTCAGAGGATCAGTTCGGTGGATCTGTCTTGCTGTAGTCTAGAGAAACTGCCGCCCAACCTGCTGTACAGTCAAGACCTGACGCATCTCAACCTCAAGCACAACTTTCTGCCGGCTGACCAGACGCTGCTGCAGCTCCAGAGGTCAGTGTGTGTTTCACAGATCAGCTTTCCACCGCCTCAAATTGTTCACATTTTAATTTGATTACATTTTTAAAGATTAATTAATCTAAAGTTTGGTGAATTCCAGCATTTTTAATAATACATTTGTATTAAATCAGAAAACAGAACATTTCTAAAAACCATACATTTCATAGGCCATTATTATTTGTATTAATTCAATCGATTGGACATTTTTTGGATTATTAAAATTAAATTAAGTTAAACCATTACAGTAGAATCCAGAACCATTTAAAATCTGGAAAACACGCAATTTCGGAAATAAAACTGAATTCATTGTGCCCTAGGTGTTTGGACAAGAATGTCAACATTGAAATTTTATTGCAGACATTTTAGAAATACACTGCAATTCATATAAAATGAAAAGTACTGAACGTAATTGTTTAAAGTGAATTAAATGAATAGTCGAGGATAATAATCAAATGACTTACCGGCCCACTCGGTAGAATCTACTGTCATCTACTATTGGAAATGGGAAATGCATCCCGTCTGACCAGAAGCGGAGATAAATCGTACAACTTGTGTTGCCAAAGCATTTAAATTTAACAGTGTTTAACTGTACGGCTGTAGCCAGTATTTAGTAAATGATGAGATTCTGTATGATTAGGCCAGGACGATATTTAGTCACTTTAGGATTTACGCACTTTCTTAGAACTGTCAGTATCAGTATATCTATCAACAGCTTTGTCAAATGAGAACATGAACATTTTGTTTTGATTTATTTATTTTTTTGTGAATTTTATGTAATACTGATGTAATGAGGTCATGCTAAATGCTACATTGTGGATGAAAAGATGATTTAACGAAGTTAGCTAAAGTGTCATGGTTCCTCTATAAGAAGGACACTGTGTGAGGTTAATAGTTGGCAAATTTCCTCTCTTCTACTGCAGATTTTCCCGTTTGCGGAGTCTCAATCTCTCTAATAACCAGCTGGGAAGTTTCCCGCTGCACATCTGCTCCATTAGCACGCTGACGGAGGTCAACCTCAGCTGCAACCACCTGACCTCCATCCATCCTGACGTGGGCAAAATGACCAAGTGAGTGTGTCCGCCATGGATGTGTTTGAAGGTGAAGTGTGTCGTTTCTGCGGAACTACAAAAATAAAGCATATTCAAATGTCCTTGCAAACGGAGAGTTGCACCTCCCCAAACACAAACATCACAAACTCAGCTCTTGCTGGTGCTTGTGAAGGCTTGTCTCAACTGGCTACTTTCACTAAAAGGTCCAGCATATTAGGAATACTTTTAGCTGTGTTGCTACGAGTCATGAGGAAGCAGTTGAGTAGACTAACACTCTGTCTAGGGCAAAAGCAAGCGTCATAGAAACTGAATGGGTGGATGATGATGCTGTATGGTATCGAAGCGTCCATCGTAGCATCGCAACACCCTGTTCGCTTTGACATGTTCATGAACTATTATTCTCTCAAGGTCTAAATTTTGGCTTGCACTTCTGTAACCATTTTTCCCCCAGTCACACTTTTCTGGTCTTATTGTGACTGTTTCATCAGTGCAGTTTAGTCTAAACAACATATTGTATATGTAATAACTTGCTGCTTTCCTTGTCTTACTGTTATGAACAATATTAACCAATAATATTAAGTCTAAGGATAATACATTATTTTACGTGGACTGTTTTGCTTACCAAGGACTTACTTTGCACGAGTGCCCACTACTTGATCACCTGGAATTTTTCCTTATGAATTTGTTTTATGCACCATTCTGTAGGCCATAATGTATTCTTGGGCTGTTAAAATATTAAATATAAACAAATATTAATTATGAATGTATTCATTTATTTATATATACCCCCCCCCCCCCCCCCCCGAAAATTATAATACAATTAACTATAACTGTGAAAAAAAAATACAGTCAGCTTACAAGTATTGAACGTGATTAAATGTCAAAATAACTCCAATATCATTGGGGTGTGGGGTTGTGTGGGGTGGGGCTAAATTAAGTTGGCCTGCTGTGATGTCACAATCATGATGCATTGTGGTCTATGGATTGCCCTGAAGTGTACATGTTGAGTAGACTCGTTCCCTCGGCCAAAATTGAGGGGTCGATGGTCTGTCCAAATAAGCTTCCCTCCTTCACGAAGTTGAACAGTAGGGATTCCCCCGAGGGAAAGTGCTTAGGGAAGTGCGTGTGTAAATCTAAAAGTGGAGTTAAACGCAGCCAAACTTACAGTAGATATGTGATGTGGAGTCAGGCAGTCATGAGGCAGTCATGTGACACTCACTGCACTGCTGCCACCTGCTGGACACACTCGTGCTCATCCAGCCTCTCAAGTGTCGAGTTTCCAGAGTTTTACTGTAGTAACAATAAACATCCTTGCAGAAAAGCCTCCTTGCTTTGCATAGTAATACCCAGCTAACAGGAAACGTTAGCTCACGTTCTCTCAAAGCTATGAACAAACGCTCTTCCAGTAACATTCATAGAATGTACGTTCAAGGTTATCTGGTTATTAATAATGCTCTCAAAATGTTAGCACTAAAACGTATGCGTCGTTCTGTCCTGAAGCGCTTTAGTTGGATGTTCATCTAACATTTTTTAAATGTTACTGCTTGATTCAGAAGGTTCAGAAAACATTCAAATCTCATAATGTATGCAAAATGAAAACATGGAATGTTTCCTTAACATTCTCTCAACCAAGAAAACAAAATGTTTTTAAAACATTCATAACACGAATGTTAGCAAAACGTTCTTCAAACTTATTTTTGTGTGCTGTGTAGTTGTTGTTGAGCTCATGTCCGTCTCTGTGTCAGTCTGCAGACGTTTGTCCTGGACGGGAACCTGCTGTGCGCTCTCCCCGTGGAGCTGGGCTTTCTGCAGAGGCTGGCCTACCTGGGCCTGTCCTTCAATGAGTTCACACAGGTGCCGTCGGTGCTGGAGCGGCTGCCCGCCGTCGAGAGACTCTGCATGGCTGGAAATAAAGTGCCGGTGCTGACGCTACAGGCCTTCCGTCTGCTGACGCTCAAGCACGTCGACCTCCGGTGAGCACAAGCACATCACACGGACTACACACTAGCTGTGATAGTAGCCTACACTTCACACTGAACCGTGGGGAAATCACTGCCTCAAGTCTGTTCAGTTATTTAATGTATTAGTTGAATTTAAGTAAGGGTGTCCATTGTCAGGTATTAAAGGAGAACTCCGGTCAATTTTAACATTGAGCTCATTTTTTTGTAAATTTGGAGTGCTGTCAGTACAGAGAACAACGACAAAAATCGGTGTTGCCTACACCGTGTTATCCTCTTTTTAAAATTTGCACCCTGTTGACTTCTATGGGGCAAGTTTTAAACCTGCTTTTAGCCTCTTAACATCCTTGATGTGTCATTACAAGTGCACAGGTCATGTGAGTGATTCCTTCAGAGTGAACACGGGTCAATCTGACTGCAGTAGATGTGAAAGATATGGATAAAAATGATATTTATTTAGCCAGCGCTCATACCTGTATTTATTTCCTGTTTTCGGTCAAAGTCCATAGTAATCGATTGTCAAGTTCACGCTCATGATCATAGGTACTAAACCAATGCGCGTGAACTCGACAATCGATTACTATGGACTTTGACCGAAAACAGGATGTAAATACAGGTATGTGCGCTGGCTAAATAAATATAATTTTTATTCATATCTTTCACATCTACTGCAGTCAGATTCACCCGTGTTCACTCTGAAGGAATCACTCACATGACCTGTGCACTTGTAATGACACATCAAGGATGTAAAGAGGCTAAAAGCAGGTTTAAAACTTGCCCCATTGAAGTCAACAGGGTGCAAATTTTAAAAAGAGGATAACACGGTGTAGGCAACACCGATTTTTGTCGTTGTTCTCTGTATTGACAGCACTCCAAATTTACAAAAAAATGAGCTCAATGTTAAAATTGACCGGAGTTCTCCTTTAATGGACGACGGCGAGGCGTGAACTGTCCGACGCGCAGCGAAGGTCCATTAATACCTGACAATGGACACCTCGAAGGTCATTAACCCGCTTATACCATGGTCACTTGCCAAATAACACATTTTTAAAACATTAGTTTATATTTGAATTAGTTTTACAATCGAAATCATAAGTTTTTACAAACAATAACTTGGTTTCCCTGGTTACGGTTTATTTACTAGGTGTCCTCTATCACTTTTTAATGGACACCTTGCAGCCAATCAGAATCGAGTATTCACCCAGACCATGGTATAATGTGTAATAATTAAAATGTTCCTTCAAGTTTTGGAGTTTGTTTTTTGGCCAATACCCGTTTGGTATCTCACGTGGCTGTGAAATCTACAGTGAATTGAAATCATATTACATTTGATTTAGACATTCAAACACTGTTATTTTTCCTACTTTACTCTGTGAGAATGCATCAGAGATATAGTATATTGGTAACACAACTGTAATTTGTGAACATTATCTAACAATGAACAATAATTCTTCAGCATTTAATATTCTTAGTTTATGTTCATTTCAACGTTTAGGCTACTAATACAGTTTTAAAATCCAAAGTTGTGTCTGGTAACATTAGTTAGAGGGACAGTTCACCCCAAAAATGAAAATGTTGTCATCAGTTACCTACTATGGAAGTCCATGGGTGCCGTCAACTGTCTGGTCACCAACATTCTTCCAAACATCTTCTTTTGTGTTCAACAGAACAAGGAAACTCACACAGGTTTGGAGCAACTTGAGGGAGAGAACATTTTCATTTTTTGGGTGAACTATCCCTTTGATGCTCTTTGAATTAGCATGAAAAAACAAGGGGCAACTGTACTGTAATCTCTAATCACAAGCTTGAATACTTTTACCCAGATTTTTTGCCCTGATATGCAGTCTGGACGAGTCAATGCCAGTCAGAATCAGTCTGCATATATATTCGGCAGTCAGAGTTGACAGATTTGACAGAAAATCACGTAGTCTGGGCAAATGTCAATTGTCCGTTTATTTGTAAACTGCTTGTTATTTACTGTCATTGTGAAGCGTCCTTGAGCTTGGGAAAGGCGCTATATAAATTAAACTTATTATTATTATTATTATTATTATTATTAGTCGTGTATGATGAGCACAGAGACTCTATTTTTAGGTTCAGACTGTGATTCCATTCAGACGGATGAAATCAAACATATTTGATATTTTGAGCCCATTTTTCATTGGTCTCCTGGCAACAAGGCCCATTTTTCCGCGTGAGCTTGTTTTGAACGTCTACTAATGTGCGATTCTCAGTCTAATAGTGTGTGATGCTCAGTTGTAAATGCATTAAAAAAAATCATTAAATAATGAAAAAAATCATTGCTCATTTTTACTTCATGTTAGCTAATGACTAACTCAAAACTAACTTTAGCTGGAAAATAACTTTATTAAAGAACCGCTATAAAGCCAAAACAATCTCTGTTACCTTAAATTATACGTTTATCTCTTAAAGCTGCTTTGAAACAATCTACATTGTTAAAAGCGCTATATAAATGAAGATGACTTGACTTGACTTAATGGATTATCTAATGTTAACCATGTAAAGCCTGACATATGAAATAATATTAGTCAGAAAAAACATTTTTTTAAAGTAACAGTTTACTGAACATAAAATAGCAAACAAAAAGGTTTGCATTGGAGCTTTTTTTGAGGATAATATTTGCTACACCAGGCTCTTATGGCTCATATAGTATGATACAGCCTAGTGAGAATATGGAGCTCATACTTGTGGAGGAAAAAAACAGCTCAATTATATTTAGAGCAAGAATATGCTATTTGAATGAATGAATCAACACTATAACAGACAGCAGTCTTTACTCTATATCTGCCAATAATATGTCTTAAGAAGATGATATTTAATGCTTGGTTTTATGATCAAAGCTCTGTAGTTTTACAACATATAATGCAATACAATGATGAATGAGAGATGAACAAATAAACCTTTCTCAGAAGGCTGATGGAACATATCTGAACTCACATTTTAACATAATTTGTTTGAAATTATGTACAGATAAAATAATACTAACAATATAAAAGTTCTTACATTCACTTTATAAAAATCATTAAAAGTTTTACAGCAAAAAGACATGTGAAACACAAGCTAAAAGTGGACAATTTTACAATTATTCTAAAATGCCCTTTCCTTGCTAAAACAGTATGAACTATCAATCAGACGACAGAAATCATTTAGTAGATTGTTTACTACAGATATTTCAGCAACATTTTAATCATGTTGAATCATGTTGCGTAATGTATTTACAATAGCTTTGGTGAATTTTTCCGTCTCCTCAGTCTGAACCAGATCTCCAGCGTGGTGCCGGACGAGCCGGAGTTTCTGCGTCACGTGACGCAGCTGGACGTGCGCGATAACCGCCTGTCTGAGCTGGACGTGTCCATGTTCCCGCGGCTGGAGGTCCTGCACTGTCAGAGGAACCGCATCGCTCGCCTGCGTCTGCGTGGCTGCGCACTCAAGGCTCTCTACGCCTCCTACAACGGTAGCGCACACACCATTTTGCCTCACATTAAAGGGATAGTTCACCCAAAAATGAAAATTAGCCCATGATTTACTCACCCTGAAGTCGTCCTTAGGAGTATATGACATTCTATTTTCAGACGAATACAATCGGAGTTATATTAATAAATGTCCTGGCTCTTCCGAGCTTTATAATGGGAGTGAATTGCTGTTTCTGTTTTGAAGTCCATAAAAGTGCATCCATCCATCATTAAACTGCATCTATCCATGATAAAAGAGCATCCGTCCATCATAAACAAACTCAATAAGGAACTTAATAAAGACCTTCTGAAGTGAAGCGATGCGTTTGTGTAAGAAAAATATCCACATTTAAAACTTAATAAAGTAAAATAACTAGCTTCCAGCCAAACGAACATACGGATCGAGCGCAACTTATACGAGTAATGCGACGCACTGCTGATATTTACGCCCCATGATACACTACGCTACTTCTGACGTCACAAGTTGAGTTAGTTGCGCCTTAAGTGTAAGTAGACTGCGTTTGGCCTGAAGCTAGAATTTTACTTTGTTAACGTGTTAAATATGAATATTTTCGCTACGCTTCAGAAGGCCTTTATCAACCCCCCAGAGCCCTGTGGAGCACTTTTATCATGTATAGATGCAGTTTTATCATGTATAGATGCAGTTTTATCATGTATAGATGCAGTTTTATCATGTATAGATGCAGTTTTATGATGGATAGATGCAGTTTTATGATGGATAGATGCAGTTTTAAGATGGATAAATGCACTTTTATCATGGATAGATGCAGTTTTATGATGGATAGGTGCAGTTTTATGATGATAGGTGCACTTTTATGATGGATAGATGCACTTTTATCATGTATAGATGCAGTTTTATGATGGATAGATGCAGTTTTATGATGGATAAATGCACTTTTATCATGGATAGATGCAGTTTTATGATGATAGGTGCACTTTTATGATGGATAGATGCACTTTTATCATGTATAGATGCAGTTTAATGATGGATAGATGCAGTTTTATCATGTATAGATGCAGTTTTATCATGTATAGATGCAGTTTTATGATGGATAGGTGCACTTTTATGATGGATAGATGCACTTTTATGATGGATAGATGCAGTTTTATCATGTATAGATGCACTTTTATCATGGATAGATGCAGTTTAATGATGGACGGATGCACTTTTATGGACTTCAAAACAGAAACAGCAATTCACTGCCATTATAAAGCTTGGAAGAGCCAGGACATTTTTTTATATAACTCCGATTATGTTCGCCTGAAAGAAGAATGTCATGTACACCTAGGATGAATTGAGGGTGAGTAAATCATGGGCTAATTTTCATTGAGCTATCCCTTTACTATTTAACACACAACATCCATTCGTTTGCTTGATGCCTTACGACATCTGTTCCACAGAGCTGCAAGAGTTAGACGTGAGTCCTGTGGCCTCTAACCTCACGTACGTGGACATCTCCAGGTGGGTTTGATCTCTCTCACTTGTATCTTTGTTACTATTTGATCACTGCGGTCAAACCCACATCGTGACATGAAGTTTCCTTGCGTGTGTCATCAGCTGTGTGTGTTCGCTCTCTTACAGGAACTGTATGACGTCTCTTCCCGATTGGTTGAGTGAAAGCAAGAAACTGGAGGTTCTAGACGTCAGTCACAACAACATCGCTGAACTTCCTCCGTGGTGAGTGTCTGAGTGAAACTGCAGTGGTTTGTGCGTTCAGCCACATTTCAGTCACTCATGGACTCCTGATGATTTACATAGTCATTGCCATAGCAACAGATTGGCATTTTGCAAACACTAACATTGATGCCAATAGTTAATGACAATTGTACAAATTTAAGGGAAAGAATCATGCCATTTAAAGTCGGCATTATTTTAATAAAAATGTAGGCCCCTATGATTTCCACAAAGCAGAAAATCCTGGGTAGAACAGGGTATTGTGTTCTATACTTTTTAGGCACCAACCCAATTGCCTCGATACCATAGAGTATCAAAAAATGTCTTGTTGTTTGGTACCAAATTTCGATGACTAAGGGGTTAATCTCGTCAATGTCAGTGAGCCAATGAGTGGCGAGGCATCATGGAAAACACTAGTGTTACGTGGTTGCCCACAGAGACGTGGCTCATATGTGAGGCTGTAGTGTGCAAGCGTCCCAACCCCCATAGATGTAAAAGAAGTGGAAAAGATCAAAAGTGTGGCTATATTTCACCAGGCTCGCTTGCCATCAGCGCAAAATATTTGCACCAAGATATTTGCTGCCAAGACCGGCAACACAACAGATCTGTTGAAGCACTTGACAGTGCACGGAATAAACTTACAAGCAGAAAGTTGCTCCGTCTTCGACAGCAAGAAGAACTGGAACACGTCACAAATGAACCGAAACTCAGCGTATAGGATACTTGCCTCACAGATATGAGAAATAGCCTATAGAAAGCTTGAAATGTCTACTTTAAACGAACCAATTCGAAAACAAATACTCTCTGATTATGTAATCCAAATGAAAGGTGCATTTCTCTCTATAGGCGCGCACGCGTTTACTATACTGCGGAGATGACAAGTCAGCATCGTCATCTTCATCTTTGCCAGATGGAACACTTACTCAGAAAACACTAGTTTATTAAAAAACAATTAAAATGTCTCCTTGCTATTTTTTCCCGACGCATTCATAATCATTAGGCTACTTTTGCCAGTGCAGGCAGCATCACAAGTCAGAATTCAGATAGGGATCAGTAGTGTTACAAACCTGGCACTAGGGAAGCAACATAAAGTACACAAAGACTGAAGTCTGCCTATCAAAAATAAAGTTTATTGAATTCTAAAAGAAAAAGGGGACTGTAGAGATAACAACACTGCTCCTGCAGTGCTGGCTGCAAGACCAGAGAGAATGAGCATGTGTCCTGGATTTAAAATGGCGCCCATCAGGTGATACCAATTAACCGGTTGATTGCAGGTGAGCTACCAGGTAACTGCAACAAAACTCCCACGTAACAGGTAGCATTCAAATATTCATCCAGTTCCTTTTGCTTGAAGATCAAATCATCATGCCGGTATGGAGCCAAAGCTGGCCATAGGGTCTGTGCGGAGGACCTGTCTGGTTCTCGTGGTCTTTGCTGAGGATCTGTGCCGATGGCTGTCGTGGCGACCATGCCTTCACAGGGGATTGTCTAGTAGACACGGTCTCTGCTGACATTCAGGGCTGCGTTTTGGTCGTGTCTTGGTGCAGGTCCACCATCTAATCTGGATATGGACCGGATCCGGCTGACTACGGTAACCTCGGGATAAGGACGAGACAGAGAGACTAATATTAATGTGGATGCCATTCTTCTTACAATGTAACAAGTACATTGGGTTTTATAGGAAGTGTTCCTGATTCCGGTTGACCTAATTTATGCAGCCTAGCAATCATTTAACTGATTTGAATAATAGAAATTGATAATGTGTTATGTGTATGCTAGGTTAAAGAGATGTGTTTCTAGTCTAGATTTAAACTGACAGAGTCTGTCTGCAGATCCAGGCTAATATGGTCATACTTCCTGGTTCTGGTAAGGAAAGCTGCTGCATTTTGGACCAGCTGTAGTTTGTTTATTATCGAGCAGGGCAACCACCCATAAGAGCATTACAATAATCTAGCCTTGAACGCATGAACTAACTTTTCGGCATTTATCATTGAGAACATTTGTCGTAATGTAGATATATTTTTTAAGATGGAAAAATGCGGTTTTACAGATACTAGACACGTGAATTTCAAATGAAAGATTGGTATCAAAGAGCAAACCCAGGTTCCTAACCGACGACGAACACTTGACAGAGCAGCAATTGTTAGACGGTATTGTAGGTTATTATGTGTGGAGGTTTTTGGTTAAATAATTAAAACCTCTGGGGTTTTTTTTTTTTTTTTTTTTTTCAGAATTTAGCATGAAATTTCTTGTCATCCAATTTTTATATTAACTATGCATTCAGTTAATTTTGTGAATTTGTATGTTTCGTCAGGGTGCAAAAGAATGAGTATCATACAGCTGAGTATCATCAGCATAACAGTGAAAACTAATGCCATGCTTCCTAATGATATCTCCCAAGGGGGTAGCATGTACAGAGTGAAAAGCAATGGTCCTGGTACTGAGCCTTGTGGTACTCCATATTGAACTTGTGATCGATATGACACCTCTTTGTTTACTGCGGTCAGATTGGAACCATGCTAGTGCAATTCCACTAATGCCAACGCAATTTTCGAGTCTATTCAAAAGAATGTTGTGGTCGATAGTATCAAATGCAGAACTAAGATCAAGTAACACTAATAGAGAGATGATCGGATGAAACCACGATCGGATGATAAGAGCAAATCATTTGTAACTCTAATGAGAGCTGTCTCAGTACTAAGATGCGGTCTAAATCCTGACTGGAAATCCTCTCAGATATCATTTCTTTCTAAGAAGGAACATAGTTGTGAGGATACTGCCTTTTCTAGTATCTTTGACAGGAAAAGGAAGATTCCAGATCGGTCTGTTATTGACTAATTCTTCAGGATCAAGTTGCATTTTTTTAATAAGAGGTTTAATCATAGCCAGCTTAAAAGTTATTGGTACGTATCCTCATGCCAATTATGAATTAATAATATTAAGAAGAGGATTTATAAATTCTGGAAGTATTTCTTTCAGTAGCTTAGTCGGTATAGGGTCTAACATACATGTTGTAGATTTAGATGGTTTAGTAAATTCTTCCTCTCCTATAGCAACGAATGAATTAAATTTTTCCTCGGGGAGACTACAATGCACTGCCTGATGCGATACTATAGTAGACGGTTGCATAGGTATATCATTTCATCATATATCTCTCATCATATAATCTCTCTAATATTACACATCATATAATCTCTCTAATATTATCAATCTTGCAAGTAAAGAAGTTCATAAAGTCATTACTGCTGTGCTGCTTGGAAACTTCTGAAGTTGAAGCTTTATTTCTCATTAATCTAGCCACTGTATCAAATAAATACCTAGGGTTGTGTTTGTTCTCTTCTAATAGGGTTGTAAAATAAGCAGATCTAGCAGTTTTTAAGGCCTTTCTGTATACGATAACACTTTCCTTCCACAAAATGTGAAATACCTCTAGTTTTGTTTTCTTTCATCTGCGCCTCATTTTTCTGGCTGCTCTCTTAAGGGCCTGAGTGTGCTCGTTGTACCACGGCGTTGGACTATTTTCCTCAACATTTTTTTAAGCACAAAGGAGCAACGTGACTAAAGTGCTGGAAATGAGAGTCAATAGTTTCTGTTGCAACATCGAGTCCTTCTAAGCTATCTGGTATGCCAAAGAGTAGAAACTGATCAGAAAGATTATTTATAAAGCAATCTTTAGTGGTATAAGTGATAGTTCTACCATATTTGTTACGGGGAGTTTGTTTTGAAGCCTTGGCTAAATGGAGTACACATGAGACTAGATAATGATCTGAGATGTCATCGCTCTGCTGCAGAATTTAAACGCCATCAACATCGATTCCATGTGACAATATTTTTTATGAAGTATGATTACAACAACGAGTAGGTCCTGACACGTGTTGCCCACGCAATATTCAAGTATAACTCCAATAGAGTTCAGAATGTCTCTAAATGCCAATCCCAATTTCGTTATCTACATGTATATTAAAATCAATAAACAATAAACAATTTCTAAATAAATATAATAAACAATTATAACTTTATCTGCAGCCAATACTAACTCTGAGTGAAAGTCAGCAAATTCTTTGATAAAGTCGGTATGGTGCCCTGGTGGCCTGTATACAGTAGCCAGCACAAATCTCAAACAGGATTTATCCCTTACACTAGATAACGTTACATGAAGCACCAACACTTCAAAAGAATTATACTTGAAACTAGACCTCTGAGTAATTCTGAAGATATTACTATAAATTACAGCAACACCTCCCCCTTTGCCTTTCAGACGAGGTTCATGTTTATAACTAATCTTGGGGGGTGGACTCATTTAAAGTCAAGTAATCGTATGGTTTTAGCCAGGTTTCTGTCAAACACAGCACATCTACAGTAGGTTATCTGTAATTTGCTTTTGTAGAAAGGGATCTAATATTCAGCAAACCGAGCTTTATCATTTGCTCATCTGTATTATGTCTGTTTTTAATTTGTTGAACATCAATTTAATTTTCACCTCTTAAATGGGTTTGGGAGTTTTTTGTAAGTCCTAATTCGGGGAACAGACACAGTCTATATGATGATAGCTAGGTGAAAGAGGCTCTATGTGATGGGATTTATCTGACCTTGGTGACGCGAGACGGCTGGCAGACGGTCGCTTTAGCCAGTCTGTCTGCTTCCTGCTTCCTCCTAAAAATCTCTGTTGTGCAGCACAAAAAAATAAATGTAATTGTTAAAAATTCATTTGATTACATTTTAAAAGATTAAATTAAGTTTTATTTATTCATTTGATTACCACCGTTTTTGATAATACATTTATAGAGGGCCCTATTATTGAAATAAACAATTAAAGGTTCACAAAATAACTTTTGGCCCTCTAGCTAGCACATAAAAAACAAAATGGCATGCATTTTGCTGAAGAACTTTGTTTTTGTTTCGCTTCGGCATTCACTACTAGGCTTAAGAGATATAATCAGTTTAGATGGAACGGATCTCAAACTGACTATCTGAAAACGCTACAGTAGCTTTACCCATTAATAGACACGGTACTTCCTTAAAAACAAATTCCAGCACAGCAACCACACAACACAACAACCATGATGAAATGAGCCTTCACAATATATAATGCTTTACAATAAACTCTGTTAGAGAGCTACAAATGGCAATTTATCTGTTCAATAAAATACCTTACGCACCTGTTGAGTAATAAAAATGTCATCTCTGCATCTTTTTTACAACATTTCAAATCCCTCAGTTCTGAAAAGCCAAGCCAATGTTGATTCTTGTTTTATTGTCTTGTTTTTTTTATTTAAATTTTTTTATTAGGGGATAGAATATTCAGTTTGTACAGCATTAAAATCATTGTCTATGGAAAGTCCCCATAAAACATGAAAACACAAGGTGTGTGTGTGTGTTTAATGTGAGCTTCTGCACTGCCACACTGACATCCCTGTAATCTCCACCATCAGGTTGCTGTGCAGTGGCAGTTTGAGGAAGATCTTGGCCGGTCACAACCAGCTGAAGCGTTTGCCGGAGCGAGTGGAGCGTCCCGTCGTGGAGGTGATGGATGTGCAGCATAATCATCTCATCGAGCTTCCCTGTAATCTCTTCCTGAAATCAGAGAGGTGAAACACAAACACACTGAAGAGCAGCGGCACATCAGAGCTCTCTTCCAAACACTAGTGAGCCGCCACATTATAAACATGCTCCTGAAAACAATCCCAGAAAGCAGTGCAACAAGTTCCTTGTGCAACATTGATTGTAAAAATATTTACAGTCCATTCAGTGCTGAAAATATCCAAAACAGGGGTGATCTAGTTAAACATTGATTATTTTACTCAGTGTTTGTATGTGGCCTGCTAAAAAAATAATAAACGATTCAACCAGCCTCAGCTCGTTTGCTGGTCTTCGCTGGTTTTTAGCTGTCCTGACCTGCTGAAAAGTCTCCAAGACACTTCTAAAACCAGAAGACCAGCCGAACATTTGAGGTCAGCAAACCAGCTCACGTTATTAGACTAGCAACATGTTAACATCAGAGTTACTGTCTACGCGGTGTTGCAAAGCGCTCACTTTTTCCATCAGACGTACGAGCTCACAGGAGTTTGGATCAGAGTTTAGATGTGCTGTTCTCACTCGCTGCATACATTAACCTGTCCTTAATCAGTTAAACTACTTTAAAATAAGTCTCTTCTGGTCACTAAGGCTGCGTTTATTATTTTATCAGAAATGCAGTAAACACAGTAATGTTACGATATATTATTACAATATTATTAAAATAACTGTTTTGTACTTGAATATATTTTAAAATGATCAAAGCTGAATTTTCAGCATCATTACTCCAGTCTTCAGTGTCACATGATCCTTCAGAAATCATTTTAATACTGATGTGATGCTCAAGAAACATTTCTGATTATTATTATCAATGTTGAAAACCACTTGTGCTGCTTAATATTTTTTTGTAAATTATAATACATATTTTTCAGGATTCTTTGATGAACTAAAAGTTGAATAGAACAACATTTATTTGCAATAGAAATCTTTTATAACATTATAAATGTATTTACTCTCGGTTTTGGTCAATTTAAAGGATCCTCGCTGAATAAAAGCATTAATTTCTTTAAAAAAAAAAAAAAATATATATATAAAAAATTAAATGTATACCAAACTTTTGAACAGTAGTTTATGAATTTGAATCTTTTTTTGTAATCTGTTATGAATGGGAGGATCTAGTTTGGCCCCGTGTGCACTGCAAATTAAGGGTATGTTTACAGGACAATGATGTACTAAAAGTGTAAAAAAAAAAATTCCTTTGCACTTTGTGAAATGTTTCGCATACAGACGGCAACGTTGTCAAAATGATGCCCGTTCACAGCGGATCCTCGAAAACGACTAAAAACGCTGCATTATGCTGCCAGGCCAGTAGTTGGCGATGTCACATTGTAAACAAACTACGTATGTAAATGCTTCTACGTATGTAAATAATATGTCTCCGCTGGTCGTAGAAGTGGTGCAGTAAATCTGCTAAAAAATAAAGCGTTAATAAATTCAGTATCTAGAGGTAGCACAAACACAGTCCTGTAATCCGCCATTGTTGGTTTGTTTGTCAAGTATGTGTGCATGCCTATAGACTGAACACATGCACATGATGTCACGTTTTCACAAATTCGCGTTTTTGTAGTTTACTGTTAGACGATAACGGTATCGTTTTCAAAAACTTACACAAACCTGTTTTTGTAAAGTTGGTCGTTGCAAATGAACAGCCAAAATGCGTATAAAGTTTTCTGTTTTTAGTTGAAAGCGGTGTCATGTAAACGCCCCCTAAAGCAGTAAAATAAAACTCCACCGCTGAAAACTTTGAAAACGCCATTACTAAGGGCTTTTGTGTCTCAGAAGTTGAATGTTAGCGTTTGAACGCATTGCATTCGAGTGAGACTGTCAGTAACTCACTGTCAATAATGTGATTTGTCTTCAGTTTACGGTGTCTGAATGCATCAGCCAACAAGCTGGAGAATCTCCCAGCATCCAGTCTGTCAGAAGAGAGCAGCAGTATCTTACAGGAGCTTTATCTGACCAACAACCACCTGACGGACAAGTGTGTGCCTCAGCTGACGGGACACACACACCTGAGGATCCTGCACATGGCCTACAATCACCTGCAGACCTTCCCAGCCAGGTGACACTCTCAAACATCTATTTATATATCAATAATTGAATAACAAATAATTGAAGACGTCCCCAAAGGGGAAATCTATTCCAAGACTAAAGCTACTATACACACACACACTTGAAAATACTGTTGATAACCTAAGGTCACAACTATGGCCCTGTTTACACCTGGTATTAAGATGCATTTTGGTTGATCGGATCACAAGTGGACACTGCTAAATACAGGAGTAAACGGGGTCTAAAACGTTTTGACCACTTCCAGAGGAAGATGAAAACACATTCGCCCGGATTGCTTTCGTAGAGTAAACGCTCATGTGGTCGAAGTGTTCAAACAGCCACAAATGACCATCTACTCTACGCCAACTGACCTAATGCGTAAACATTATGGGAAGCCCATTATGGGTTTAAACTTTGGCTGGAGAGTGGAGACCCAAGTTTGGTTTGATGATGAAAATGTTCTCTCATCATTCCTGATTTCTAACACACACTCACACAGCGTTCGGCTGGTCTTGTGGCTGTTAGAGCAGAAACGAAAGCTAATGCTCTCCGTATGTTTTTAATATGTAAATTGTGCAAGCTTATTTCGTCTATAGATGGAAAGATCTAAAAAAGCATAAATTCACCCACCCATAGACCCTCCCCTCGAAGAAATTGAAAGTGGACAAAAGAGAGGGAATAAAATAACAGGTGTAAACGGGTATTGTACTACATACAATATCTGCTCCATTAAATTTGATTACTCAATTAAAAAAATCCTCAATTAAAATTGACCTGCTTAATCGGCAAATTACCAGAAGTGCCAAATTTCACAGACACACATCATCCAAATGAAATTCAGTCTGATTCATAGAATGTGTGTATGCGCAGTATATTATATTCAGTATATTCAGCAAATCAATATTGTCTGCTGTGCAGTAAAATGGCCAAGCTGGAGGAGCTGGAGGAGGTGGACCTGAGTGGGAACAGGCTGAAGGCAGTGCCCACCACCATCCTGAACTGCAGGCGCATGCACACGCTGGTGGCTCACTCCAACTGCATCGAGGTCTTCCCCGAGGTCATGCAGCTCATGGAGATGAAGGTCAGATCACTCACGCTGTGGTTGTTTTCTACACATTACTACATTTCAGTTTACAAAACTGGCTTTAATTCACTCATTTTTGTCCGTGTATTTTACTATGGCAGAATGATGTATGCACAACTGTTTATGGAAACAAATCATGCCATGAAAGTCATTTCAGTCAGAGTTTCCAACCCTACTGTCCACACTAGAAGCAAAAATACTGCAGGACACCAAAACTTTCCTATGTGATGTTTAATATGCAGTTATGCAAATTATGTTATGGATTATTTTGGACTAGTGAGATTTCACCGAGCACTGGGCCTGTCATGATCATGAATTTTGTGTTGCCGATTAATTGTCATACAAATTATTGCAATTAAAGTCCCCCTGTGGTGAAAATCAAGCTAATTCCCTCCCTGAACTGTCACATGATTGTGTTCCCAAACAGCAAAATCTGCCTCCCAAAGCAAGATAACACGTTTATTTCGGTTCGTCTGGGCGCTCTGAGACGCATTTAATTTATTATATACAGTGGCTTCTCGTACTTTACTTCGTGATATTTAGCGCCAGTTTATCAGGAACTGCCGGTTTTGTTCTCTTCGACTCACTGGATGGAAACGGTGCTTTATTCGCAAACATTTATGCAATATTCCAATTTTGCGCACAAGTTAAATTTTGCAACTTTGGATGGAAACATAGCCAGTGTAAGCCTAATATGTTAATAATGCAGTCTGATTAAACCCAGAAACCTTAATTTTGTATGAAGGAAGACCCTTGACTATCTTTTATGTACTTTATAATGTGTTTTTTTTTATTATAAACTTTGGCAAAATGTGATGGAAATTGATCTCAAATCACTGCAGTTAGATCGAATAACACTATCAGACGATTAGTCAATCATCCTACTGTGTGCTACACTGCTTGTATGGCATTCATATGTTTGCGCTTGTGTTGTGTATGTAGTGTGTGGATCTGAGCTGTAATGAGCTGAGTGAGATCACCTTACCGGAGAGTCTACCTCCCAAACTCCAGGAGCTGGATCTGACGGGAAACCTGCGCTTGAATCTGGACCACAAAACCCTGGAGCAGCTCAAGTAAGGGGACACGTGCATGTTCTTCCACTTCTGTCAGTGCCATAATTGAGAATTTTCCCAGGTGTACATATACTCAGCAACTATGAAACAGATTCTTTTTTTTCTCCTAAATTGAGTGTTGTCGAAATTAACACAATAGTTTAGTGAGATTAATTGCAAAAGATGATGTACAACAATTAATAATGTAATTTAAAAATTAAATGTACAAATTCCGAAATAAATTCTGCAATAAGGGATTTTCCTACAATTCTAGAAACGTGTTCCTTCACTCAGAAAATGCTTGATGTAGCGTGCAAAGCCACTTTTTTAAATATCTGTCTAATGTTTTTGTCTGACATAAAAATCCCTTTGAATTGTCTTCATTTGGGGGCTTTCTCAGCAAATATTGATATGTGCAACTATTTCATCTGATTGACCTCAAACGAATTCAGTAATACTTTTATGATGAACACCTTTGAAGCTCAGAAGTGTCCAGTTACAGCAAATTCCATTCATCCGTTGCTATAGGAGAGGAAGAATTGTCTAAACTTGTTAAATCATCAAAATCAACATGTATGTTAGACCCTATACCAGGGGTGGGCAAACTTTTTGGCTCAAGGGCCACACTGTGTTTCAAAATTTGACAGAGGGCCGGCCCAGCAGATTATGAAGCACGATCTCATGAAAGTGCGTATCTATACCACAAATTTTATTTCTCGTGCCATTTATACGCCAAAAATGTTTGTTTTTTTGCATGCACGTACTGTAAACCCTTTGGTTAGGATTAGGGGTGCGGAGTGCGTGCCTATTACACGCCATAAAGTGCGTATCATATGCACGCGAAAACTGCGTATCATAAGCACTACAAATACAATTCGTGGTATTCGCTTCATGAGATCGGGCTGAGCAAACACATTTATGTTGTGGCAACGTCTGCCCGAAATTCAACAACTGAGAGAGACATTATGACAATACTGTTGGATATCTCCCATTTAGCATGTTATGTTTTGAGGTTAATTTTTAATTAGTCAGATGTTAGATAATTATTGCCTATAGGCCTACTTTTAAAATATTGTTTATCCTTATTATTATTTAATGGGCCTAACAGTGAATTAGAAACAGAACACCTGCAAGTGTACACTTACACTTAGAAAAGTAAAAATGACAGAAGGTTAACTTACATTAATTCAACTTTATTAAAACTGCATATGGCAATCAATTTGCACTTCCAAAAGTCATACATTTGTGGAAAAAAAACGAAATAAATGAATATACAAATTTATTTTAAGAATAATAAAATAAAACATAAAAAGCAAAGGCAGATCAGAACATTTAATGAACAAAACCGGGTTCTGTACATGGCAGACAGGGGAGTGTAACGTTAGTCGAAAGCCGGGCGATAAAGGTCGGTAAACGGAATCAGTCAGGATACATCCACAAATCCAGAGGAGCAAAGAAACTAAATAGCAGACAAAGGAAAAACTAAAAAGGTGTGCAAGCGGTTACCAAACATTTTTTTCTCTGTGAGTTTCCAAAAAAAGGAAAAAACATTAACGTACAACTCGTGCAACAAGTCTATGCGCTGTCTGTTTGGTTTCCATGGTGACGCGTCATTGCTTGTTACGTGACACACCGCAGCCACAACAGCGCTGAATGAATTATGTGATCTGCTTTTATGTCATTTTTCCTTTTTTACATTTGTTAGCTATGGCATGAAATATCTGATATTCCGATTGTCAAATATATGCAATGCAATATATATAATATATATATATATATATATATATATATATATATATATATATATAACGCAAAGTATTGCAAGAAAAAGGCCAAATGAATGCGATCTTATGACAATTTTTTAAACACTCGACGGGCCGGATTAAAAAGCCTAACGGGCCGCATGTGGCCCGCGGGCCGTAGTTTGCCCACCCCTGCCCTATACCGACTAAGCTACTGAAAGTAATACTTCCAGAAGTTATAGATCTGCTTCTTAATATTATTAATTCATCATTGTCATGAGGATACGTACCAATAACTTTTAAGCTGGCTATGATTAAACCTCTTATTAAAAAAATGCAACTTGATCCTGAAGAATTAGTCAATAACAGACCGATCTGGAATCTACCTTTTCCTGTCAAAGATAGAAAAGGCAGTATCCTCACAAATATGTTCCTTCTTAGAAAGAAATGATATCTGCGAGGATTTCCAGTCAGGATTTAGACCGCATCTTAGTACTGAGACAGCTCTCATCAGAGTTCATCATCTGATCGTGGTTTCATCCGATCATCTCTCTATTAGTGTTACTGGATCTTAGTTCTGCATTTGATACCATTGACCACAACAGTCTTTTGAACAGACTCGAAAATTATGTTGGCATTAGTGGAATTGCGTTGGCATGGTTCAAATCATACTTATCTGACCGTTATCAGTTTGTCTAAACAAAGAAGTGTCTTATCGATCACAAGTTCAGTATGGAGTACCACAAGCCTCAGTACTAGTACCGTTGCTGTTCACTCTGTACATGCTACCCTTGGGAGATATCATTACACTGTGTCCGACTCCTAACTACACACACTGCAACACGCGATAAAAGGTATCTTTTCCATGTTAATCAGAGTTTTTGTCCTAACCAGCCACGACGATTCTATTTTAGAAATGTTTTCTATTTTTCTGCGAACAACAAACACAAAGTGTGGCAATGATAATCAAAGGTACTGTTTATGTGCTTTATTTAATGTTAAAAGCGTGTAATGTGACTTTGAATATCATTTAGTGCTCCCAGCTTTGTAGCTGTAAAAGCAACTATGGATAATTCAACTCATAGTTTGAAATTAAACAAATGGAATCAAGAAAGTTCAAACTGTGAACAAACAAGTGTATCGTTATTTTCGTGTTCATTACTGTGAATGGTTTTGCAACCATCTGTATTGTATAGAAATAAAAGTGACTTGACGTCTGCTTTCGACCTACTGTAAAAATTAATATTTTCACTTCCACTTTCAACTTATAGTAACATCCGCTGTTTCCGGATCGATCCGCCTCCCTCGTCGTTCTCAGCCAATGAGAGTGCAGGAGGGCCAGCTGTCTGGAGTCACGGCTACACCGAAGCCTCAGGCGTCAAAAACAAGTGAGTGACCACTGGATAACACACTTCAGAGATCCTCTGTGTGAACGGTTTCTGAGTGTCTGACGTGTGCTGTTTGCGTTGCACAGACTGTGTGTGGCTGCGCTGTCTGTGAACAGCTTCTGCGGCAGTAGAGAAGCTCTGTACGGTGTGTTCGACGGCGACAGGAATGTGGAGGTGCCGTATTTACTCCAGTGCACAATGAACGACATACTGGCAGAAGAACTGCACAGGACCAAGAGCGAGGAAGACTACATGACCAACACCTTCCTGGTCATGCAGCGGTAAATGCACGCGTACTAAGCGGTGTTGTGGTGACAATCGGTATGGAGAGATTTTGATTAATACTAAACATGTCTGTCCTTTTCCCTCTCCATTTAATAGTAAGTTAGGCACTGCAGGGCAGAAGCTGGGCGGTTCGGCAGCGCTCTGTCACATCCGTCACGACCCCACAGACCCCGCTGGCTGCTTCACCCTGACCTCCGCCAACGTGGGCAAGTGTCAGGCCGTGCTGTGTCGCGACGGCAAGGCGCTCCCGCTGTCGCTGCTGCACAACATCAGCATCAAGGAGGAATACGACCGCGTGCGACAGCATAAAGCCATCATCACTGAGGTATGAGGAACGCTTCCCTCTGGCATTAAAGTCAACATGAAATGAAAGTTTGTTTCACTGTTCCCGATCTTATTGTGAACTATTCTATTCATCCGTGCACGTTTTTCCAGAGAAAAAAAAATGTCTCTTTGCATCAAAAATGTCATAAGAGTCTGCACAGTCGATTAGTTATTTAGTCATTGTTTGAGGTTGAGGTGTGCGTATCTTCTACGATAATATGTTAATGTTAATTTAATGTAATTGTTGTTTAATGATGTGAAAGCTGGCATTATCGAGTATGTAACTTTGCAAAAAAACAAACAAAAACACGCCATAACGAGTCCTATTAGATTTAAATATGATATAGTTAAGCAATATCACACGAACAAGCGTGCTGTTTTCCTGAATATCAGCACGATTGCAAATGTGATATTGGTTTTATACACCAGTTCAGTAAAGAACTTTTTTTGCTATATTTTGGCTTAGAAAATAGTTCCGAACACACTCACAACAGAACTCTTTGTGTCTCCGATCAACACACTGGTGTTTCATTCCTGAATGAATCAGAGTTTTTGAACGAATCAGTGTTTCAACAATCCATTCATAAAGACAGATGCTGCATCCCAGTTTACCTACGTATACTATGCTAAGTATGTATGTACTCTTTTTGTGAAGAAAAAGTAGATACTTTGGAGTGTGTTGCAGAAGAGTAGGCAAGCTTTGGGACAAACTACCACGTCATAAAATTGCCCTCCGTCGCAGAGTTATGTGCGCTCTGTCACCGTAAATCGCCCTGTCAATCATCCTGTCACAGTTAACATCCTCATTTACACATTTTATTTAATTACATTTATACTACTCACACAATACTTCCTACTGATCTGCAAGTTGTGGTTCTTTCATTCGGAGAACTCTGCTCATGTTTTTTTTGCAAAATTATGCATTTAATAGTTAATTGTCAAATGCATCTACAAACGTCTTGCGATTGTGCTATTTGTGTCTTAATACAAGTTCACAATGTTGTTGCAGATGAAATATAACTCTAATATTTTTCATCAGGGTAGATATTGCTAAATCAAATAAATCAAACCCCTTTCAGGGCGTCTCTACTTAACCGTTGGTCTCACGCACATCCACCATACCTGTAGTTCTTTTTATTAATTTTTGTAGTTCTGAACCAAATCCTCCTTTAAAGCGCAATGGGTTGTGGCCG
This sequence comes from Squalius cephalus, assembly GCF_949319135.1. Lineage (NCBI taxonomy): Eukaryota > Metazoa > Chordata > Actinopteri > Cypriniformes > Leuciscidae > Squalius > Squalius cephalus. Next base: position 11,999,558 of record NC_137128.1, on the reverse strand, counting down.
ATATTAGCCGAGTTTGCACAGATCCACACTTTGAAAATCTACCGGAAATAGAAGACCATCCGGGGACTTTTGGCATACACTTTTCAACATACTATGCATTGAAAAACACATATACTATTTAAAATGTACAGTAGTCAACATTTGTAGTGGATCAAAACCTAATAAAGTTATACATGAATTTTGAACAATACCTGTTCTTGTCTTAGGACAACTTTGATTAACTTTTTTGATCCACTTCAAATGTTGATTACTGTATATCATGCACATTGGGGCGACATGCGACACTTGCTTAATTCCTGAATAAATTGGCCATTTTGAAGGAATCATTTGAATGAATGACTCAGCGACTCACTAAGTTAAGACATGACTTGCTGCCACCTACTGGTGTTTTAGTTTCATTTAAGAAATTAATCTCATGCATTATTTATAATGTAATTGCAGTGTAAATAAATGCTGCTTTACATACAGCTTCTGTGCCACTGCTACAGTGCAAAAATGGATTTTGTTGAGACTGATTTCATTTGATTGGTAACAGCACTGTAGTGTCTTATTGAATATAAAAAGTATTGAGAGATCATTTTTGTCAATATCGCACACCGCTAGTTTGAGGCTGTTGCCTTTGTAAAGTCTCGCCAATAGTTACTGCGGTAATTGAATGCTGGTTAATAAGGATAGATTTGAAAATAGCGTTAGCATAGGGGTACGTGACTGCTCACATTCAGCTCTGACTCCATTCTGATATGAAATGCCCATTTTACATCAGCACACCAACTCACTGTGAGAAACTAAAAGCCTGTCTTTTCTCATTGAAGAAAGTCACATTAAGGAAGTGAAATGCCATTTCATGTTGACTCTAAGGTGGATTCTGCTTATCTGTTGCTTTTATAGAAGTTAAATGGATGGTTCACTGAGTAACTACATTTTTGTTATCATTCTTCATGCCCTTACTCGTGTCATTTTTTTCCTTCTTGTGAAACACAAAAGAAGATATTTGAAAAATCTTTCAGCTGTTTTTGTATGTACAATAATAGTCCAGCAGTTTCAAGCTCCAAAGGGACAACAACTTAAACAGCTTAAGTTGAACAACAACTTAAATTTTGCTCTGTTTATCATGCAGAGTGATCATATACCTTCAGATGACCTGGATTAAACCTTTTTACCCTACTTTTATTGCATATGCTTCTTGGGGCTTGAAACTGCTGAATCCCATAAAACAGCTAAACGATTCGTCAAACGGAAGAAAGTAAATACAATGCAGCTTTGAGGCTGACTGTTGGGGTGAACCATTCCTTTAACTCACACAAACACAGTCTTTGAACATCGTTTTACTATAAAAATTAACAAAGAGCTATGTTCACTCACCAAAGTGCGCCGCTACGGCGAATTCCTCTTCTTAAACAGGACAACAAAGTGAACGGCGTAACAGACTCCACCCGCATCATGGGCTATTCATTCCTCTACCCGGCAGTCTTGCCTCGGCCGTACGTCAACACGCTCCCGCTGACCCCCAGAGATGAGTTCTTCATCCTGGGCAGCAGAGGTCTCTTCGACGTCATGGACCCCAGCGAGGCGGTGGAGGCCGTTCGGAAGGTCCCCGACGCTTTGGCGGCTGCCAAGAAGCTGTGCACTCTGGCGCAGTCGTACGGCTGCACGGACAGCCTGAGCGCTGTGGTGGTGCAGCTCAGCGTGGCTGAGGACTGCTGTTGCTGCTGCTGCTCGGCGTCCGAAAGCATCCACGCGCCGCCACAGCCCCCGCCGAGCCCCGGGCCGGGCCTGTACCCGGCCGCCTCTGCGGGGGTGCCCCCGTCCTCCTGCAGCGAGATCAGCTCCGAGGTCAGCGCTTCCGAGATGAGCTCCGAAGTGGGATCCACCGCGTCCTCGGACGAGCCGCCTCTCCTCCTGCAGGACTCGCACATCCACCTCCATCCGCAGAGCCACGCGCCACAGCTGAACCCGCGCCTGCCCTGCTGCTCGCTCCACCTAGCGCCCAATGCCAGCGGCTCCTTCCAGAGGCAACTTTCCAGCGCCACCTTTTCCAGCGCACTCTCGGACAACGGCCTGGACAGCGAGGACGAGGAGCCCATTGCTGGCGTCTTCTCTAACGGCAGTCGAGTGGAAGTGGAGGCTGACGTCCACTGTTTGTTACCTCCGCCACCTCCACCTTGCACACCGGAAACCCCAGAGAAGCTTCCGGAGCCTGTGCTGGAGACGGACAAAATTGGGAACTTTGATTCTTGGAGCAAGACCTTGGGGAAGCGGAGGGGGAATGGCTCGGTGGCGCCGCAGGAGCAGAGCCACAACTTGATTGAGGTGGCCGAGGCTCCTTCCAAGAAATCTGGGGGTTATTTCACGGCCCCCGCTCAACCCGACCCCGACGACCAGTTCATCATACCTCCAGAGCTGGAGGAGGAGGTGAAGGAGATCATGAAACAACATCAGCAGGACCAACAGAGGCCGGCCAAGAGTGAGCGACCTGCGGACTACTACGACACACCGCTCTGAAGGAGTCGTTGCATTCTGCCATCATCTACTCACCTTCATGTCGTTGGCTTTATGACGCAGTTCTTGGTCTTTTGCCCAATACTGACATACTCTGACAGCATTTCTTGCACCAATGCCGCCACTTTTGAGTAAATCAGTTAGAACGGCATGAGGCTGAGTGGATGATGACTGAATGTTCACTCAATACTCAAGTGGAGTATATTCTGCTTTACTGCAGTCAACCAATATGAAGCTGTGAGTAATCTACCTACAACGGCTCTGAAAGGTCACGAAACTGGGCCAAACAGGCAACGTATTATGACGCCACTTCCCACGAAGTCCACCAGGATCTCAACCAATCCCTTTAAGAGAACACAAGAGTGTGCTCTACCGTGCCTCACCCATTTCACTAGAGTTTTAAGAGCAGTTCACTACTGATTACTGACTGTTTTAACTTTTATTTACCTTAAACCGATACCTATATAATTCAACACTATTATTGCGATGTTAACTTGTCATTACCAACATCAAGTCTCTGGATATTTTGATTTTGTTTATTAGTTACCATATGTGAGAGAAGCTACAACAGACTTTAAGTTGATTTAAAAACAGAAGATTGCGTTGACATTAAATTGTGTTGTACGGTACACACTAGTAATACCACACTTAACTGTTGTAGATAGGGCACTTAAAGTAATACTGTATCTCTTCAGTAAATCAAGGCTTCGGGCCTGTATACAAACTAGAAATTTAGTGGAAATTTGAAAGACTAACTCCTAGGAGTTGCTTACTCTTTTATGGTGACTTCGTCACTTTTTACTAATCTTCTCTGCGAGAAATGGTGATTTTTTTTGTTTGTTTCTTTTTCTCTTTCCAATGATTGTAAATAAGAAAAATATTGTATACCAATGCTTTTTAAGGGAACTGTGTGTCTAGAACAAGATGACCCTTTATGCATACATGCCAATAGATGTATATGTATCAGAAACATATACACACACACGCACCAGTTGTAAATGAACTGTGCATTCTGCCCAGTGCTGTCGTCACTTGCTGATCAATGAGCCATACACACACACACACACATAAACACACACACATAAACACACACACATAAACACACACTCATCCGCCTCTTTACACCAGCATGACTGTGTCAAGTCCTGTAATGCAATCCAATTTATCTGTAAGAAATTATGCTCAAACCAACCACACAAACAGTTCCTGGTTTTGTTACAATAAATCTTAAATTTATGACTCTACAGTAGCTTTTCTTGTGGTGCTTTCTGATATGAGTGTTTGACATAATATATTTTTATATTGTAGTAATATATTTTTCCATGTATCCCAGTTTACGTTTTTTTTTACCATCGCTAGGACCAGTTTCTCAATATTTAGCTCACTTTTTCAAAACTCTTCACACAGTGAGCACAACAGCAGTCTTTGTGAGCCAAACTGGATTGTTTTCCATTGCTTTGGCACAAAATGCAGTCAATGACTACATCTTTCAAATTACATTCATTATGTTCCTACTTCGACACAACTACAAAATTTGCTTAATTTCTACAGTAATACCATATTGCAGTATATTTCTAATCTATAATATTGGAATCCTATCAATACAATTAGAAGTAGATGAACACCTACATATTTTAATTTCATTACCATCTATACAAAAGGGGAAAAATGTACTGTAATTACTTTAATGTAAACATGTAACATCATGTAACAGAAACTGCAGTGAATTCTAAACAGCAGAGAGGTGCAATTCTTGTTTTGTAAAGAAGTTTTACGAAAGAGAACATTGTGTACTAATGCTACCCGTTGTCAGTGTTTTTATGTCATTGTTTTTTGGGTGACAACCTTTGCTAGTGTTATAGAAGAATGAGTTGATTTGAGACATGCGTGTATGAAGTGTTTTGGTAGTTTTAGTGCATTTTGAATGTGAAATTAACTGCTCTGCCAAGTTAAAAGTTGGTTAGGAGAACTGTGTGAAGAGTTTTGAAAAATGATTGAGAAATGTGTCCTGGTGATTGTAAGAAATGTAATATACAGAGGTAAGTACATTAAAAAAATAATTTGTCTAAATCAAGGGTCTTCAACCGGGGGTCTGCACCGGTATGGCAGGGTGTCCACCAATGTTTCTTGATATCTTGGATGCAATGGCCCATCAGAGGTGTTTAAGTTAATATCCACTTACCGCTCAAAACGCCAAAGTTTTCGCCAAAGTTCTGCACACTCGCGAATCCTCTCAATAGCAAACAAAGACATGATTTGCAAGAAAGAGATAAATTTTGCAGTGTAGACAACTTCATTGATTTTAATGGAACTTTGTGAGATCGCGAACTGAGATGAGTGACAGCTTTCTAGTGATTGTAAAGGGAGCGCTCTTTGCACGCTTTCGAAGCTATAGCCTCTATAATCCATTGAATTTAAGTTTAGTTTTTCATGCTGCTAAGAGTAACATCGGTCAATTACACGCTGTTTTCGTAAGTGACATCTACATATAAATGCGGGATATGCGCTCGAAATTGCAGTTGACAGAGATAACTACCGCGGGAGAAAAATATGGAATGTCAAAATGCGCGCAATGTAGGCTTCTAAATGCAGACTAATAGAAAAATATTTGTATCAATATATTTTTGATATTCCATTAAATGTTTAATTGTCCATCTGACAGTAAAAAATTTTTTTTTTTTTTATAAACTTGAATCCAAAGTTCAAGTAAATGTTTAATTGTCCATCTGACTACACTAGTAAAATCAAAATGTAGCCTATGGATCTGCAAATCCTTTAAAATAACAACAACTGTGAATGACTAATGAATTGTGATTTTTATTGTAACGTATGCTTGTTATGATGCCTAAATCTCAATTGTAACAATAAAAAGTAATATACAGACAATGATGCATGTGCAACAACAATAACGTGCATAGTTCCAATCTACTGTACTTAACATAATATAACTATCATGAAATGGTTGGTTTCTATTTATATTAAAGTGCTATATGGTTAATATGTAGCTCTGTTTGACACGTCTCTGTCACCTAAAAAAAAGACCCCTGGTCTAAATTAATAAAATTATGACACATTTATACACCGTTGAATTTAATAATCTGAACTCAAACTGGGTGAGTTGTACTGATGAGTGAAAATGTTAAAAATTTAAATGAGATCACAGCAATTTCATTTGATTTTTTTTTGTGTGAATATTCCCTCAACAACTCACAGTTGTTGATCCAATCAGTGACGCTGGTCAAACTGGTGCCCTACGGAGAGTAACAAGGACAGTTACCCAGACAGCAACATGGTGTCGGCCTAGATCCGGCCAACATCTGGAACAAGTGGAATCCACACGTACCAGATGTGGGCCGGATCTGGACCGACACTATGTTGCTGTCTGGGTAGTGTTTAATGTTTAGATGTTGGACATTTAAAAGAGTTTCTGGAGGTATTTTGAAGTTTTTGAAGCATGAAGTTAATGAGTACACTGAAAACATTTAAATGGCCGTGTCATCTAAAGTGCCGTTTTATATTGGTCTACTCAGAAATCATTCTTGTTTAAAACTCTTTTGTGCAGTTTATCTAAAAGCAAACAACAGTCCCCATAGAGAAAATATGTACAAACAACAACAACAAAATACAATTTTGTTTAAATAGTATTTAGGCTTGACACAAGAGTGCTGATGTGCAGAACAGACATATCTTAAGTGAAAAATCAAGGTTCATATTTAGCTTTTATTTATAGAGAAATTAATTTATAAAAACCCCAAAAACTTATATTGGACTACATTTTAGCTAATGTCTAAAGAAAATACACTGAGAAAATGGAAAAACACACGCAGGTTGTCTGATTTACTTATTCTTTTTTTTCTAAACTTGATTGATTTCAATTAATGTTATTCTCTAAAATTTGCAATCTCCTTGATATTAAATTATGTACTTAATTGAATTATACACTTAATTTGGTCAGCTTAATTCACTGAAGGTACGTGGAAACAATGTTTGTTACTGATGTGCATGGTTAAATTACGTAATAAACACTTTTCAGTTTATTTTCTTGATTATACTTTGTATGAATGTAATTCTTTGTCTTTGAAAAAAAACATTTTTTTTTATTAATATTACATAGCAATTTAAAGTTTGAACCAATATAATTTGAGAGCTAATAAATTTGGCTGTAACAAATTATATTTTATTTTTTGGTGCATACTATGATTTGTTTTCCCTCTACTCTTTGGTAACCACAAAAACATCAAAATAACAGAAACTCTTTTAAATGTCAAACATAATTGTACATTAAAAACTAACAGGTTTTCCCATTTACTCCATAACACATAAAATAATCATTTATAACATAATTTAACATTTACTCTTTTAATTCCGCTCTATTCCAAGCATGCTGAAATCCACTGCCCAATTTCTAACAAAAATGATTCATGTGATCCAACACAAATGGACCAAGTTTAGCTCATTTCAGTGAAAAAGTAGCAAAATCTGCTTTTTGTTTTTGTTTTTATTATTATTTTTAGCCAATATGAATAAGACATTCTTAGGTTGAACATGGATGATGGATTGTAACACTTTCAATTAATCAACTAGCTGATGATCTGTGTCTCTTTCTGAGAGACAATGATGATGACTTTATTTTAAGGTGACGTAGTTACACGTTACAACATATACTTACTATGGTAATGACAGTCAATTGTGCATAATTACAAGTAACTAACCCTAAACCAAACCCTAACCGTAACTCTATAGTAAGTACACGGAGTTATTTAATATTACTCAGTACTTATTTGAGTAAGTACAATGTATCAACTTAAAATAAAGTGTAACCAAAACTTCTCTCAATGGAACAGATGTGAAACATCTTAAACTTTAGTTGTTCTCTTTTATTTGGAAAACCACAATTAAACCTCTGACAGGAAGAATTAATACAGTCTTATTGTCAATCAACCAGGTTTCTTGAATTTCGAAATGTGTTTCTAATAGTGACTTACCCCGGTTCTTTATCAGACGTTTTATTATAAGTGTGTTCATGCATGTTATGACATTCAGACAGTGAACACATGCTTTTTGGGGCCAATTAACAAACCACGTCTTGTCCTATTAATTACATCAACTAATCAATTATAAAAGCATTTTTCATGAATCACTCTCAGAGCATTATTGTGTAAGACACACATTAAGGCCCGTTCACACCAAGGATGATAACTATACTGATAATGATGTAGTTCTTAAAGCAGCTGAATCATAATCATACTCTGTTTGTTCATTGGCCAGAGGAGAACTGAGCGACTGAGTCTATAGTTTCTCCCAAGGTTTTTTCCTCCATTCTGTCACTGATGGAGTTTTGGTTCCTTGCCACTGTCGCCTCTGGCTTGCTTAGTTGAGGAAACTTAATATTCAACGATATTATTGATCTGAATGCACTGACACTGTTGTATGAGAACTGAACTGAGCTGGACGATGACATCTTTTTTGTAGAAGTGCTTTATAGATGAAATGAACTAATTTAATAATTGATGATCTTTACAGTGGAACTGAATCAACACTGAACTAACTTTATCTGAACAACAGTCGAAATGCATCATTCTCATGTTATCTCTGTAAAGCTGCTTTAAAAAAATCTTTATTAAAAATCTTGACTTAATTAACTTGACTTAAAAATCGCTCTAAATATAAACGAGGATCAGAGTCCACACCACAACTATAACAGCATTTTCCTGCTGATGAACGATAAAAACATTGACAGCCATTCAGAATCCTTCGTGATTTAAAGAGCTTGAGCATTTAAAGCGGAAGGTGACATCGTCCGCTAATGCAGTTATGGTCACAGTTATCTGTATAGTCTTCTGTGTTGGTGTGAATGGGCCTTTAGAGAACACATCAGATCCTCATGCTTTGAACGAGTACAAGTTTTTCATGGTGATTCCCTCTCCATTAAGCCGCGCTTTTCTCTGGTGCTTCTTCACACAGACCACGCTGACTACCGTCACGATCAGCATGACGGCAAACACCACGACAGACGCCAGAACGGCGGTGATGATGTTGTTTTGGGCAGAGCTCTTAAACTGGCATCTGTCGCCGTAATGCCACCAGTCGTTACCCACCGCGCACCTGCAGGGAGACACAACACACACATGCTGCTCGTGACAACAAAAACATCTTCTGTAACTTAAGACCAAACTAATCATGACATAAACACTCATCCTTTTTCAATTATCCAGGTCATAATGCAATTATAATGAGATTTAGGCAATATTGCATTTCAACTTTACCTCATGTAAACACAATACTTTGATCAAATTGATGTGATTGAACTCATAATCGTAAATATGTGTCGTATGCTGATTTTAATTGCAAAAAAACACAATAAGCATGTAAATATTTAATTGCATGTATTCCGCTCTGACCAAAGTGTGCACATGCTTCTGGTACATGGATGATTTTGAGATGCGCAGATTCTTTAGAGTTCATGTTGACAAACAGGGCTTGACATTAACTTTTTTGCTCACCAGCCACTGTGGCTAGTGGTTTTCCATAGTTGCTAGCCAATTGTGACATTAATACCATGGGGGGGAAACCGCCATATAGATATTTTTAATATTATTTCATAATTTGGCAGCAGGTTTATTAGGCTACTGTCACTTTAAGACCTGACTCACGGATTCAATATACTGTTACACATGCAATTTCTTAAACTTAAAGGAGAACTCGGCAACTCTAGCTAACTCTAGTCACTTCTTCGCTGATTTTCCCTTTTGTTGTCGCATGTTTTCCCCACGAGCTCCCCCTACAGCTGTGGGGGGGGTGTATATTTCACAACACGGTCGTAAAAAACTCACTTGCGGCGGCCTCCTCCTCCTCTCTACCGCTGCTCATGTGCGTTTGTTATGATCGGAGCAAGCCAACTGTATTGTGTGGAGCTATGTCTACCGAGGTGGGTAATCTGGTAATATCATACATGCGTGTGTGTTTATGTCGAATTGCCGTAAAGCAATTCGTGTTTCGCGCTCGTTCTCATTCTCGCTTCTCACGAGACTTCCAATTTCTATCTTGCCGGGACGGTAGTCCCCAAGTTGCAAGGTTGGTTTTCCGCCTGGGAACGCTGGGGGGAGCGGGGAAAGTCACCAATATCACCAGAACAGGTTGTTTAACCATCCAAATGATTTCTAGACAGTTTTATTAAGTTAAAAAAGTTACCAAGTTCTCCTTTAAAACACAACTGAATGTGTTTATGTGAATATTCGCCATGTCCGATGTGTGTATTTGACTGTTTAAGCGCAATAAGCAGCGAAAAATAATTCAATTTAGTACTGAGAGGCAGCTTTATGTTTGTCACACTTTGGGTGCAGGAATGAGTAAATTAATGCACAATACGCGCAATCCCACACTGGAATTCCAGCGCTGTAACACCAATAATATCCATCCGGAGCAAATGAAACGAGTGAGTGAGGAGAGGCGGGATTGTGTGTAACTCGCTGTTGGAGAGATGAAAAAGTGCAGCTGGTATTGTGTATCTATTCTGTGGGAAATGAGTATTGAAAGCGTTCTTGTATTTCAGTATAGTCTGAGGTATAGTCTAGTCCAGCTTTCCAAACCAGTCCTGGAGACTAACTCCACTGCACATTTTATATGTCTCCCTTATCGGAAACACACGTATGAGATCCTGGGCTGTGTCTGAAATCGCATACTTCCCTGCTATATAGTAGGCAAAAAACAGTATGAGACAAAATAAGCATGTCTGAATTCATAGTACTCATAAAAGAGAAGGCAAAAAGTACCCGGATCACCCACTACTTCCAGTGAGATTCTGAAGTGTGCTTGTGATGAACACTTTACTATCCCATGAGGCCACAGGAGAGGATTAATGAACGGCAGTGAAGCGACGTAACTGACGCTGGTAGGTCACATGATAATGTCACATGATAATGACAACATACAAAGGCATAATTTACGTCCACAGCACTTTTTGCCAGGGTCAATATTATCCCCACCATTTATTTTAAACATCTCGCTGCACGGCTATACCTAATGCAAATGAAACATGTCCAGTTGACGTTCATTTGTGTCAAATAAGAGGCGATCCGGTGATGAAATGTGTTGTTTTTGAAATCATGCTGAGTGTCTGTTGCCAATGTTATCAGTGGAGGAAAGTTCTCTTGTGGCTCATGCGCAGTCTTCACACAGACGAGCGCGTCAATCTATCGCCTAATGCCGCTGTGGAGACTCTATACTACGGTGGCCCAGTAGTGCACGACACACCGAAATTAAAAAAGCAAACATAAGTTCACAACACAACGAAATTAAGCTGTGGTAGCGCGTCAAAGCATTCTAGAGTATAAATATACAGCTATAATGCATGTTGGTGATTTTGAATTAATAAATGTCGAAATACAATGGTTAGCTACATACTGTTAAAACTAATCGTGGTGTTGATATATATTTTTAGACTGCTGACTCTATAGAACAGTGGCAAGGAAAACTAACTTTATCGCGCTCAGAGAGCCCTATATTCCGTTGTGTTGTACATTTTACGTTGTGTTGTGGCTCATTTTGTTGTGTTGTGGATTAATTTCGTTCGGTTATGAACTTAAGTATGCTTTTAAAATTTTGTTGTGCTGTGAACTTGTGTATGCTTTTTAAATTTCGTTGTGTTGTGCACTACTGGGCCACCGTACTATTCTTTCCGGTGAAATTACAAAACAAAATGCACACAACATGTCCCTGCTTTCGATATACAATCATTAATGAACATCTTTGATCTTAATGAGGAAAAACGCTCTGAAACGTCTACCAAAAGTTCCACCACCAGACATTAGTGAATACAAATACTGATTGCTTGTCTATATATTCATTCACTAACGTAAAGAATCTTGGGACTAATGATATGTTGTGATATAGTAAATGTAAGAATGAAACTCACAATAAACATGAAATGTCGATACATTAAACAAAATGTACTACTGAAATTGATTTCTGGATGTCGCAATGTTACTTTTTCTACAATTGTTTTTGTACTAATATAGCATTGTATTAGCAACAACACATCCCCCTGGAACCCCCTGCCCCCCCCCCCCCCCCAAAAAAAAGAGACCCCCCCCCCACACACACACACACACACACACACACACACACACACACTCCTGTCCCACCTGCTTTTTAAAACAAAGTTACGCCACTGGCAACATGCCGAATATAGTACGTCCGGATTACATTCATACTAGATAGAACATACTACAGTGGTCATGAAGTAATTACTTATTAAAAATAAGTACCAACTCAAAAAAGTATGCGATTTCGGATGCAGGAGTGTCAAACACACTTCCTTGAGGGCCACTGTCCAGCAGAGTTCAGCTCCAATGCTAATCAAACACACCTGAACCAGCTAACCGAGGTCCTCAGGATTACTAGAAACGAGGATTCGATTAGAACCACAAACACAAAAACGTATTCAAAAAATACAAACATGACGGATGTGTGAGTCCAACGATTGAGTAAAAAGGTTTAGATAAAGAGGTTTGAGAGTTTAATAATCAGCATCTAACCTGACGAAAAGATATGTATTCAATGCTATCCACATTATATTTCATCTGCAACAGATTGGTGGACTTTTGTAAAAATACGTTTGGTCATTAACTAAAATGCATCATTATGCAAATTGCAAACACATGGGTAGAGGCTCCCACGACTGGCAGATCAACGTGCTGCTACATTTCTCTCCGAAACGGTAGGAAATTAATTTGAATGTGGAGGATTTTAACTTTGACAAGATGATAGACGGGGCAGTTTAAACGGTGATAGGATGTAACTAAGATGCAGAGTGGTCCGTTAAGGATGAAATTATGACAAAGTAGTTTGTCCAAAAGCTTGCCTACTCTTGTGCTACACACTCAAAAGAATGTACTTTTTCTTAAAAGCAGTACATATTTTTAGGGCGTAGTATAAGTATATCAATTGAGACGCAGCGATATAAACTGTGCATTGGTAACAGAGAATCACTGCAACAGATCTGAGCACTGAGATCTATTTTACAATCAACTGCAAATACTTAATAATAACATTTCAAATAATAGCTTTAAATTGTTAATTTTACTTAATTTGCAGCGCTTCATGGCTTGTGAAGTTTAGTGTCTCATGTATCTTTTAGTTTTTTTTATACAGACAATCAAATACTTTAAAATTAAATACTTCATAAAAACATTGATATAGTCTATAATAGCTTCATACTGTCATTTTTTTATTTTGGTGTCTTTTTGTCTGATTTATTTAAACCTTTTTTTCATGTTTTGTTTTGAGAGCTGGTTGGTTTCATTCATGGCTTACAGTCTTTAGTGTAGAATTTTTGGAAAACCCAATGGAATACTTCCAAGAACCAAAGTGGTTGTTCATGGCTCCACTTTATAACTGTACCACACACTAATCAATGTTAAAAAAAAAAAAAAGTCCAGTGAACTGGCCTCTCACGTATTACCTGCACATCGCCTCTCCTGCGTCGTTCAGCACACACACGCCATCATTTTCACATTGTACTGACACACATGGGTTGTGAGGTGTAGTGGTGGTGGTGGTGGTGGTGGTGGCAGATGTAGTGGTGGTGGCAGATGTAGGGGAGGTCTCAGTAGTTGTGTTGGTTGACGTGTTGTTGTCTGGATTTGTTGGACCGGGTGTTCCAAGAGTTGAGTTTGTGGGAGTCATGGTTGTGGAAGGGAAGGGCTGTGAAGCAACCAAATGAGAGATATCTACAAGAACACAAACAGATGGACAAACTTAAGCACACAAGTAACATAGCATCCAGTTGACTTCCATTGAGGTCTTACCCCATTGACTTGTGGGGTACATCAGTGGGGTACATCAACGGGGTACATCAACTGTTTGGTTACCGACATTCTTCAAAAAAAAATCTACTTTTTTGTTTAGCAGAAGAAAGAAACTCATGCAGGTATGGAACAACTTGAGGGTGAGTAAATGATGACAGAATTTTCATTTTGAAGTGAACTGTTAACCCATCCAAGTTAGTGCACACACATTAGGAGTAGTGAACACACACACTCACTGTGGGCAGCCATTATGCTATGGCGCCCAGGGAGGGATTGGGGGTTAAGTGCCTTGCTCAAGGGTACTTCAGTCATTTTCTGGTGGTATTGAGAATCGCACCTGCAACCTTCGGGTTACCAGTCTGACTCTAACCATCAGGCCACGACTGCCCTAAAAACCCCATTTGTATATAACCCACAGTATTGTTGGATGTTACAATACTTTTTGGTGCTTTTTCACCTCTTGACAATCTTTGTCAGCTTTGACTGTATGGAATAGAGCAGTGTGAACATTCTGTTAAACATCTTCTTTTATGTTCCATGGAAGAAATACCTTCATACCCAGCAGGCAAAGGACATCATAAGACGTTGCAAATTGGTTGAATATAGTTAATTAAGTTATGGTATTAAGTAACCAAAGCCCAACGTCTGTTGAAAGTCACAAGACTAACGTCCACACAATGTCAAGCATCATTAGACATTGATATTATGTTGTTTTTTAATTGTGATCGTAATCAAATTGTAATTAAATTCCAACATCTTCAAAATGTCTCATGCAAATGACATATTGGCGTTGCTATGAGAATTTTAGAAGACGGTCAGTGTTTGTTGTCAGTACTGCGTTAGCATGCGACAATTAGATGTCGCTGGGGTTTGGAAGATGTTGGATTTTCCTTATTACCACAACTTAAGACCAACAAAATATCAATGTGTAATGATGTTTTAATCTAACGTTGTGTGGACATTAACATTATGACGTTTAGCAGACGTTGGGTCATTAACTTTCTCTGCTGATGTCTTAATAAATACTTTGGGTCAGGCTGACAGTGGATCTTGCCATTTGTCTGACTATGGTATTCAAGTTTCACAGTTTGCTGATTTTTCATTTACAACAAAAACCTGGCTTGGTTAAAAGTTTCGTGTCATGCCAACAAATTCCATACTAACTGTAACAGAGACAGGGGTGCCACAAAGAGGCCCCAACAGCAGCAGCACCACTGCTCTGAATGTACCGGCAGATGGAGGCGAAAAAATGAAGTGACGTGATGATGAGGTCAAAAGTTCAGTGTTTAATCCAATAGGTGCAACTGGTATTTACAGTGAAAATCCAAAGAAAAAAAAAACTAATCAAACAAAAATAAATAAAATAAACTGTTTAAAGTTATCTGCACACAAAATTTGGCTATACCAGTAAATCGGCCCAAAAACAGAGCAATAACTCCCAAACACTCACTCTACGAGCCCCTTAACCACACTGAGGCGCCTTCTTAAAAAGGCTAAGCCCCTCCTACTTGGACCAAACCATTTGGTAATTAAAGATAATAAAAGACATTTAAAGAAGACAAATCAAAATAGATTTAACAGTAACAAAGAGATAAACAGTTTGAATAATATAAAAATATATAAACATTGAAAACAAAACAACTCAATTAATTATTAATGTTGAACAACGTTTATCAAAGAATCAAACAGAACTCCAATCTCCCCCTCACACATGACAACAATTAACTGTGCCTATTGGCGGGAAAGAGACATTCAAAATGGTGGCAGTTCCTGTGACCGGGTTTCGTCTGTTTGGTAAAGTAAAATGTTCCTATACGTAAGTATGACAATTTATTATTATGTAAGAGGTTAATTGAAATCAATAAACATATAACATGGTTACCGGTCTTGTTTGAGTTCTTTACAATATATAAATCAACAACAAGAAATTAATAACTCAGTAAATGAAAAAAAGGGCATGGTGAAGACAGGTACAACACGAAACGATACACAATCAGTGACACACATATATCTGCGTTAACTGGTGTAAAACTATGCGCAAAACAGATAGTGTGTTAAGATGTTTGTGTGAAAGTGTCTGTATGTATGCATTTTCTCAGTTCAGTGTCATACTAAGAGTCTTTTCCAAAATAAGAGTCTCTAGTCACAGATCCTCACTGTGACATTTCCCCCTCCCTCTACAGACACCGCCTATGGTGTCCTCGAGAGAAAGTCTGCAGTGTAATTTTGTGACCCTGATCTGTACAGCACCTCAAAGTCAAACGGCTGCATGGCCAGAAACCACCTAGTAATGCGAGCATTTGTGTCTCTCATGCGGCCTAACCAGGCCAATGCTCGGTGGTCAGTTTCCAACCGGAATTTTCGTCCAAGCAAATAGTACCTTAAAGAGTCCAGGGCCCACTTAACAGCAAGGCACTCCTTTTCCACAGTGGAATAGTTTACCTCTCTGGGCAGGAGTTTCCTACTGATGTACACAACTGGCTTGAGTTGACCTTCTTCCTCTTGAAGGAGTACAGCACCAATGCCATGTTGTGAGGCATCAGTCTGCACTGTGAAGAGTTTCCCAAAATCAGGACTCCGCAGAACTGGTTCCTGACATAATGCATCCTTTAAGTCTTTAAAGGCCTTTTCACAGTCCTCCGTCCACACTACATTGTTGGGCTGGCTCTTTTTTGTCAAATTTGTTAGGGTTATTGCCCTGGCTGAGAAATTTGGAATAAATTTCCTATACCAGCCAACAAGTCCAAGAAACGCTCTAACCTGCTTCTTTGTCACAGGCCTTCCTGCTCCTTTAACGGCCTCCACCTTCCCCACCTGAGGTCGGATCACACCGTGACCCAGTACGAATCCAAGATATTGGGTTTCTGGTTTGGCGAGGGCACATTTATCAGGGCGGATGGTTAGTCCTGCAGCTTTGATGCGATTCAACACCTCCCTAAGTTGCTCCAGATGCTCTTCCCAGCTTTGGCTGAAGATTATGATGTCGTCAAGGTAAGCTGCAGCATAGTCCTCCGTACCATGGAGGATTTTATCCATCATCCTTTGAAATGTTGCCGCGGCCCCGTGGAGCCCGAAAGGAAGGACTCGGAACTGAAAGTGGCCAAAGGGAGTTCTGAAGGCAGTAAGCTCCTTACATGCTGGCTTCAGCGGTACCTGCCAGTATCCTTTGCAGAGATCCAGCGTACTCAGGTACTTCGCCCTTCCCAGCCTCTCCACCAGTTCATCCACCCGTGGCATTGGATAAGGATCAAATTTACTAACGCTGTTCAGCTTCCTGAAGTCTAAGCAGAACCGCAGGGTACCATCTTTCTTCGGCACCAGCACTATGGGACTGCTCCATTCACTTGACGATGGCTCAATAACACCCAGTTGTTTCATGGTTTGTAATTCCTCTTTCATAACAGATAGTAATTTCTCTGGGACCCGATACACCGACTGACGGACAGGTTTAGGGTCCGTGAGGATGATAGAATGTTCGACCAAGCCTGTTCTGCCAGGGGTATCCATGAACAGATGTTCAGGTATACATTCCCATAGTTGATGTCTTTGCTCTTCACTCAGGTGCTGCAAATTCAATTTGCTGTCACTGCGACAGGTCGGTAAATACTGTTCTTCTACTTCCTCTTCACCCTCTATGGCTCTCACCAGCATAGCAATGTCATTGCTCTCCTCTGCTTGGCCTGGAGTTTGATGCGTATGCCATTTTTTCAGCATGTTCACATGAAATGTTTGCAGAGGCTGGTTTCTTGAGGGAATTTCGATCTGATAGGTCACCGGACCTACCTTCTTCTTTATCTGGTATGGGCCTTGCCACTTCGCTAACAGCTTATTGTCGGAGGTTGGAAGCAACAACAGGACTTCATCCCCTGGTTCGAAGCTTCGAGATCTAGCCGTCTTGTCGTACCAGTGTTTCTGCTGTACTTGGGATCTTAACAGGTTTTCTCGTGCCAAGGCAGTACTCTGTTGAAGTTTCTCCCTCATTTTCATCACGTAAGTGAGGATGTTCGTTCTCTTTGGATTGTCTGTCGCCTCCCAGCTCTCTTTCAGGACATCTAGAGGACCTCTTACTTGGTGGGCGTAAAGCAATTCAAACGGAGAGAATCCTGTAGAAGCCTGGGGTACTTCACGGTAGGCGAAAAGGAGGTACGGCAGCCATTTATCCCAGTCTTTGCCAGAGTCTGAAACAAACTTTTTTAACATATTCTTTAGAGTCTGATTGAATCTTTCAACAAGACCATCAGTCTGAGGGTGATATGGGGTTGTTCGTACTCTCTTAATGCCCAATAGCTGATAAACTTGTTGTAGTGTGCGACTCATAAAGTTAGTGCCCTGGTCTGTCAGAACCTCTTTTGGTATGCCTACTTGCGAAAAGAATTTCAACAAGGCTGAAGCTATCTGCTTAGCAGTAACATCTCTCAAGGGATATGCTTCAGGGTATCTCGTGGCATAATCTGAGATTACTAGAATAAACCGGTTTCCTGCCTGACTTCTCTCAACTGGTCCAACAACATCCACTCCTATTCTCTCAAAAGGTACGTCAATCACAGGCAAAGGGATTAGTGGTGCATAAGCAGGAGTCCGACCAGTAGTGAGTTGGCATTCAGGGCATTTTTGGCAGTATTCTTTAATGTCTGTGTACATTCTGGGCCAATAAAATCTTTTAGAGATTCTCCAACATGTTTTTGCGAACCCTAAATGACCTGACCATGGAATGGAATGACCTAACTGTAACACCTCACTTCTTTGTGCATTAGGTACAACAAGTCGAAGATCTCCCTCTTTAGTCTGCTTATACAGGAGTTCATGTTTCAACACAAAAGCATCCTCAAGTAATACATCAGAGTCTTTCTTCTTCTTAACCTGATCAAAACATGTGGCTAGGGTTGGGTCTTCCCTCTGCAGCTGGGCTAGACCATTCGGAATCACAATGTCTGACTCACATAACTCAGGTTCAGCAATATCCTCGTTAGCCTGTTCTGAGGTGTCCATCAAGTCTGTTACCCAATCTCTACGCTGTTGCAACCTGTTGTCTTCTGTTGTTCCTGACTCAGTCTCAATATCAGCTGAACAAAAAGGCAAGGTTTGTAAGGGATCGTCTAGGTCTGGGTTGTGTGTTGTCTGCACTGCCTGCTTTGACTGAGCCCTTGTCACTACCCCACACCATTCTGTGTCCTGTAGTAATTCAGCCAACACTGGCATATCTGTGCCAAGGAGGATGGGATAGGGAAGAGTCTCAGCAATTCCAACCTTCATCAGATAAGACTGATTCAAGACTTCAATATACACTTCTGCAGTAGGCAATGGGGTGTTGTCACCATGTACACAACAAACAGTAACTGTTTCTGTGTCATTCCAGTCTTGTCTGGGCACATATCTGCTCTGCACTAGCGTATATGTACAACCAGTATCTACCAAGGCTAATACTGGTCTACCATTTAACAAGACAGATCTAATTGGCTGTGAGTTGCATTTCATGGGGGATGACTGAACTGAATGAGGAACATAACAAAGGCTTGCCGTTTTCGGTTTCTTCAGGGGGCAAAGAGGTCTAGTATGGCCTGGCTGTCCACAATGATAACAGACAACATCCTCCTTAACTACACTTTGTGAAGTTACATGCGGAGTAGTGGCTTTACTTTGTGTGAGTCTTAGGATTCTATCTTGAGAGTTTGAACAGCTCCCCAACCCCTCAGACTTACCCCTGGCCGAAGGGAGGATTCCTGCATAGCGGAAATTTCCTGCTCCTTTACGGGCTGTGATATATGCCTCTGCTAGTCTTGCAGCCTCAGCAGCAGTCGTTGGATCACGCTCCTTGACCCAAGTCCTCACGTCTGGGTACAAGACCCGTAAGAACTGTTCCAGAACAAGGGCCTCCATAATATCCTCTTTATTGCTGCTGGAATAGTGCACCCACTTGCAAAAAAGGTCCTTCAGTCTGATGTAAAGCTCCTGTGGCGACTCGTCGACCGGGGTATTTAGGTTACGGAACCTCAGTCTATAAGTTTCAGCATTGATTTCATACTTTTTCAGTATTGCTGTCTTAACAACATCATAGTCTTGTGTATGTGAAGGGTCCATTGCAACAAACGCAGCTCTGGCCTTACCAGTTAGCAACGGTATAAGGTGAATGGCCCAGTCTTCTTTAGGCCACTGGTACACCTCTGCCAGTCTCTCAAATGTCAGCAAATAGTGCTCAATATCATCGGAGTCCTCCAGTCTCGCAAGCCGTGGCTCCCGGTCTATCACCCTTGGTGCTGGTTTGTCGGAAACTGCTCCATGACTGATACGTTCCATGTCAAGTTGCATCTGTGTGACATGGTGACTGAGCACTTTAAAATTTTGTTCTCGTCGGACTGTCTCTCTTTCTTGTCGATCGTCTCGATCTTTTTGATATTCCATAAAGGACTTAAACATCTGCGCCAGAGCAGTAACAGCAGTATCAGCTCCAGCCCCAGAAACCATTGTAGACTTTACTCCTTCATCTGGATCCTCCTCCACTTCACTCTGTTCCACATCCGGCCTTGTGCTCTCATCAGGCTGATTCCTTGTCTTTGGTGGCATTGCATAAAAACAAGAATGTCCACGTCACCTCAGCGGTACAAAAAACTTCTGACACCAACTGTAACAGAGACAGGGGTGCCACAAAGAGGCCCCAACAGCAGCAGCACCACTGCTCTGAATGTACCGGCAGATGGAGGCGAAAAAATGAAGTGACGTGATGATGAGGTCAAAAGTTCAGTGTTTAATCCAATAGGTGCAACTGGTATTTACAGTGAAAATCCAAAGAAAAAAAAAACTAATCAAACAAAAATAAATAAAATAAACTGTTTAAAGTTATCTGCACACAAAATTTGGCTATACCAGTAAATCGGCCCAAAAACAGAGCAATAACTCCCAAACACTCACTCTACGAGCCCCTTAACCACACTGAGGCGCCTTCTTAAAAAGGCTAAGCCCCTCCTACTTGGACCAAACCATTTGGTAATTAAAGATAATAAAAGACATTTAAAGAAGACAAATCAAAATAGATTTAACAGTAACAAAGAGATAAACAGTTTGAATAATATAAAAATATATAAACATTGAAAACAAAACAACTCAATTAATTATTAATGTTGAACAACGTTTATCAAAGAATCAAACAGAACTCCAATCTCCCCCTCACACATGACAACAATTAACTGTGCCTATTGGCGGGAAAGAGACATTCAAAATGGTGGCAGTTCCTGTGACCGGGTTTCGTCTGTTTGGTAAAGTAAAATGTTCCTATACGTAAGTATGACAATTTATTATTATGTAAGAGGTTAATTGAAATCAATAAACATATAACATGGTTACCGGTCTTGTTTGAGTTCTTTACAATATATAAATCAACAACAAGAAATTAATAACTCAGTAAATGAAAAAAAGGGCATGGTGAAGACAGGTACAACACGAAACGATACACAATCAGTGACACACATATATCTGCGTTAACTGGTGTAAAACTATGCGCAAAACAGATAGTGTGTTAAGATGTTTGTGTGAAAGTGTCTGTATGTATGCATTTTCTCAGTTCAGTGTCATACTAAGAGTCTTTTCCAAAATAAGAGTCTCTAGTCACAGATCCTCACTGTGACACTAACTATATGTAATCATCTTTCTTTAAAGTTGGAATTGACAGCTAAGGTTGGGGTTTGATAGATCTCTGGTGTTTATTCAACCCAGCGTTGGAATTTGATGTAAAGACAACATTAGGTTTTGATATCAAATCAATATAAACTTTCAATAAAAATTTCATGTCTTGCCAACAATGTTGCTTGACATGATACAAATGTTGGGTTTAGACGTCAACCCAGGTTTCATTTTCAACCAAAATTTGATGTCTGGCCAACTTTGGAGCTGCAACAGCCCTGCACAGTTTAGTTCCAACCCTGCTCCAGCACACATTAGTGATGTTCGGTTCTTGAACGAATCCTGCTTTTGAGCTGGTTCATAGGAAGTAACCGGTTGAGCCGGTTCATTAATCAAACTAAATTGAACTTTAGTTCTGTGTTGATGACGCAAGACGCACAAGCTGAAGTAGCACGTCTGACTCAAAAAGAACCGAATGAGCCGGGTCAACAAGCTGTCGAAGTTTGCCAAGGATTACCGAGGAGTCTGATGAGTGAGTTGGCAAAACTACGCAAGCCTGAGGCACGTACCGGACATATGCTTATTATGACTACTGTTATTGTTATTGTTACTGTTATTAAATAAAAAAAATTAAAACCTGCAAAAACCTTTCTGTCGAGAGATGTAAATACATTTTTCTATAGTTTATTATGCATTCAGATTATATTTTAAGTTGTTAAATGGGTGGTATAATGCCCTTTTCACAAGATGTAAAATAAGTCTCTGATGTGTATGTGAAGTTTTAGCTCAAAATACCCCACAGATATTTTTATATAGCATGTTAAAATTGTCAATTTTTGAGGGTGAGCAAAAACGCACCGTTTTGTGTCTGTTCCTTTAAATGCAAATGAGCTGCTGCTCCCAGCACAGGGGGCGGAGCTTCAACAGCTCGTGTCCTTTTACCTCACACAGGCATGCACTGGAAATTTCAAAAACTTTTAGCCTTTTATGTTCAAACCGGAGTCAGACAATGATGTAGAGAAGAAGTGACAACATATAGAAGCAACAGGACATTTCTGAATGGTTAGTTGATGAATTTATGTAGCGTATGTGTAGTTATCTTCTAGTCATAGCATATTCTGCCTTGATAATCAATAAATCGTGTTCCGGGGCGGGTTTATGTAAATTTTAGGGTTGGTGATGTCACTAACCCGGGAGGAATGTTGTGTAGTCTCTACCAGCCGTTTGTTATAGTCCTTAAAAAGTGATTTCTCCCTTTGCTCTCCCTTTGCTTTGAACTTTGAGCATTGTAACTTTGCAGATGTTGTTTATGCTCAAACAGCAACATTACACACTAACTAAAGTTAGAAAAGTGAAATCATAATCAATCACCCCTTTAAGCGAAATTTTTAAGCGAGAGTCTTTCTTTCTATGTACTGCATTTCTGTTTCCCCGTGTCTTGGCTTTCTATTCTTTTCCTGTTGTTTTGGATTTCTCTGTTTGCCTGTACCTTGGACTTTGTCATTGTTTGGACTGTTGACCCTGTGCTTTTGACCTTTTGCCTGTATGGATTTTCGATTCTGGATTTCCCCTTATCAAACGACTGCATTTGGATCCTCAACCCTGTCATAGCAGTTTCATGACAATTAGGGGTTCCCATCATGGGATAATTTTATGGATTTAGTTTTAATGAATTATTTTGTTTTGATTATTTTTTTATTTTGATTACATTGTATTAAACAGCTTGTAAACATATTTTATAAGTAGAAAAAAAAACTTTAAACATGAAAGTATACGCAATCATTTACAACATTTCTCTTTATATGCAACCTTTTTGTCGTAAAGTGTTCTTTAAAATTCTTTAAAAGAGTCTATACAGAACCCAATTGAACCTTTTATTTTAAGAGTGTAGGTTTAGATCGAAATGAGAAGTAAACAAGATTTCATTCTATTCCTTTGTGCACTTAAAGTTTTTTTGAATACATTATCAGCTAATGAGAAATAAGTCCCTCTGAGTTGTGAAATGGCCCTGTGTTTCTCAGTGCTCACCTTCCATTGTAAGGAGGAAGATGGCATCTCCGCCCTTGATGAAGTCTCGGCTCAGGGCTCTGGCCTGGGTGAGGTAAACAGGGGTCCCGGCACCTGGACCACGGAAGTACTCTGTCCCGTCGTCTTCTGTTACTTTCATCCCAACTTTACGTGGATCATCCCAGAAGAAATCTTCAGTCCCTAAAGAGGAAATTTTAACAAAAGAGTGATGATTCTGGGTTTCTCCAAAGGATTCTGTCAGAATTAAATGCATCAATCTGATAATCTACACCTTGGGATCAAGAGAGCTCCAAATTATAAAATGTTGGATATAATGCGAATGTGAAAATAATGCATAACTGGTGCCCGTTGCTTTCCCAAATGCAAGTTAAACTCACAGCACATGCAGAGATTGAGTTCACTGTAAACTTAGCCACTCTGATAACACTGGATCACGAGCTGATCGCGTGAGCAAAGTGCATACTTTAAAGCATGCAGTGCAACAGACTTCCGTCATGTGAAAAAGAAAGTACACCCTCTTTAAATTTTATGGTTTTACGTATCAGCACATGATAAAAACACATTACATGTTACACCGTGTCAATTTATTTGACAAAAATAAAGCCAAAATGGAGAAGCCATGTGTGAAAAGCTAAATACACCATATGATTCAATAGCCTGCAGAACGACCTTTAGCAGCAATAACTTGAAGTAGTCGTTTTCTGTATGACTTTATCAGTCTCTCACATCATTGTTGAAGAATTTTGTCCCACATTTCTCTGTTGATTCAGTTCATTGAGGTTTGTGGGCATCTGTTTATGCACAGCTCTGTTAAGGTCCCGCCACAGCATTTCAGTCAGGTTGGGATCTGGACTCTGATTGGGCCAGTGCAAGGATGGCCCAGTGCAACATCTTGATTGTTTTCTTTTTCAGCCATTCTGTTGTAGATTTGCTGGTGTGCTTGTAATCATTGTCCTGTTGCATGACCCAGTTTCGGCCAAGCTTTAGCTGTCGGGCAGATGGCCTCACATTTTGGTATACAATACAATGAGTGCAGCTTACCCAGGTCCTGTGGCTGCAAAACAAGCTCAAATCATCACACCTCCACCAGCGTGATGGACAGTTGCTATGAGGTGTTTCGGCTGATATGCTGTGTTTGGTTTTTCCCAAACGTGGAGCTTTGTGGCCAAACATCACATCTCCACTTTGATCTTGTCTGTCCAAAGAACATTGTCCCAGGAGTCTTGTGGTTTGTTCAGATGCAACTTCGCAAACCTAAGACGTACTGCCATGTTCTTTTAGAGAGAAGATTATTTCTCTTATTATGAGTCTTTTTCTAATTTAACTATCATGAACTTTAACATTTAACATGTTTATGGAAGCCTGTAGATTCTGAGGTGTAGCTCTTGGGCTTTTTGCAGTTTCTGTGAGCATTGCATGGTCTGATCTTTAGGTGAATTTGCTGGGATGTCCACTCCTGGGAAGATTGGCAATTGTCTTAATCTTCCTCACTGTAGAATGATGGACTTCAAATTGTTTGGAAATAGCCTTTTTAACCCTTCCCAGTTTGATGGGCAGCAACAATTGTTTCTCTAAGATTATTGCTGATGTCTTTCTTCCATGGCATTGTGTCAACACACACCTGAGAGCTCCAGACCAGCAAACTTCCAAAACCTTCAATCAATTCGGCATTTGATTAGCAGCGTCTGAATGCTACTCTCATAATTCCTATGGAAGCAGTAAGGGTGTACTTAGTTTTTCACACATGGTTCTTCATTTTGACCTATTTTTTGTTAAATAAATAATGACACAGTGTAATATGTCATGTGTTGTTATTCATCCGAGGTTGTATTTACCTAATTTTAAGACCTGCTAGGGACCAGATGATTTTTTTTATTATGTCCTGAATGTAAAACCATAGAATTCAAAGAGGATGTACTTTCTTTTTCAAATGACTGTATATACTTATTTCAACTAGAGGTCAATTGGATGAGCCCTCTGCACAGATTCCTATGGACAGCTATGAACGTGTCATGTCAGGACCAGCTGGAATCTAAACTCATCGTGCTACTGGCTAAACGGCAACTCTACAGTACATGTATGTTTCAACCTGCCGGACAGACTACAAATTTTCCTTCCCACCTAATGCCTGTGTGACGAACCGTATGTTCATCTAGACCAGAGCAGATCAAGTCTCCTGACTGAGCCTGGTTTCTTTTCTTTTCCTCAATTTCTGTCACCTGATGGAGTTTGGGTTCCTTGCCACTGTTGTTTTTGGCTTGGTGAGACTTAATATTCAGTGATATTATTGATTTGACTGACACCATTGAGTTGAATTCACTATTGTCTTGCTACAGCTGCTTTACAGTAGAATTTGAACTTCTCTCATATTTGATTAAGTTTGTATCATTAGCTTTTTTAATTATAATTGTGAAACTGCTTTGAAACAATTTCTATTGTATAAAGCACTATAGATGACTTGACTTCACTTGATTAAATCTTTTGATTTGATAAGGGCACTAAGCCACAAGGCACTTTTGATTTTGGTTCAACTGAGCCAAACAAAATATTTGAGATCTTTTATGTTATTATGGGGAGTGTAAATATATTTGTCAGTTCATTATGACACTGTGGCGGGACACTGTGGTTAGATTAGTCTATGTAATTAATGTGAAAAAACACTAAATTTGGCATGTAAATATTTCAGAAATCTAGCAGGACATGATGGGAATCATATACCCAAATCAACAACACCTCACCTTCCACTTTCATTGTGGGGTCTGTTGTTACGCTCCTCTGGTTGGACATACGTTTGCGGATGTCTGCGTTCTGGTCCATCAGCATCATGGTCATCTGCTTCCAGCGAGCAGGCCAGACCAGACTGTCATTCACGGCATCGTCCCTTGACGTTAAGTGAGCATAAGCTCCCAGCTCGCCTGGGTATCCAGCTGTGCCATTGGGATACAGGCCCATTTGGAAGGTGTAGCCATCCTTAGATCTGAAACGTGGGCTATAAATAGCAGTGTCCATTGGCGTGTTCTCCAGAATGCTTCTGAAGTCCTTGATCATCCATAC
Organism: Squalius cephalus; assembly: GCF_949319135.1. NCBI lineage: Eukaryota > Metazoa > Chordata > Actinopteri > Cypriniformes > Leuciscidae > Squalius > Squalius cephalus. The sequence goes on along the minus strand of NC_137128.1, from coordinate 11,973,555 downwards.
ATGTTCAGGGCAAGTCGTCTCTGATAGGTTGATGTCGTCTAGTGAGAGTCCGCCTGTGTTTCCACTCCCTTTAATTCCCTCAAACACCACACGGAACTTTTTGGAGACGTTCAGGCTCACGTGGTGGATTTGCCACAGGCCACCGGGAGGAGCTTTCAAATAAAAGACAAAAAAGAGTCACTGTCAATGAATAAAGCAGCTGCTTGTGGTGTTAATTCAGTCAACCTACAGTAGTGTTCCAGTGGTTATCTAGTAACAGCTACCCTGTACAGATGTTACTGCATAGCACTCATAGAGCCCAACTATTATCCTTATACCTGCTAGTGGAAGGACAAATCCAATCTATCTGATTCACAACATTTTTTTCTCCTAAATATATTTCTTAGTTAGTATCTGTTTTATAAAAGCAACAAGACACTTTTCTTGAGCTTGAGAAGCTCCTGTGTATTCAGGACCAATGGACCCTTTTCACAGACACTGATGATACATTTCCACAGTTATTAAAAAAAGTTCTGTACAGTACATGCATTCATTACTTTGTGTTATACTGTCGGCTTAGCATTGAATTACAGAAAACTTGTTAATACTGCTTCCTGGGTGTTTCTAATACAGCTGCAAACCTGACATATTTCTGTATTTTGGCCAATGTAATCAATCTCTCAAAATTTTCCTCCTTTTTTGCAAAGTCATCCAGCTATAGTGGATTGTTTCTTTTGCTAAATGGGAATACAAAAGTTAAATATAGTTTCCATTCACACCTATAGTTTGTGAAAACGGTGCATCAGCTGGTTAGATACCCATTTAAAAGTAGATGTTTTTTCTGATTATAAGGAAATAAGGAAATCTCTAAAAGCGTGAAATTTACTTTGATTTTCCCATCTCCTGGTAATGACGCCACAACACACAAATTATTAGAGGTCATGGCCCGTGCCACAGCTATATTAGGATTAAGGTTGGATGAGCGCTTCAGGGCAGGCCATGGCCAAGCATATCAGCAGGTCAGGCTGGTGGAGCCCTGCACACTTTTCCTCTGTCGGGCCAGTGCGAGCCAGGGCTAACAACATGCCAGGTTGGGCCAATAGCCTTGGACCTTGAGCCAGTGACAGTTATTTATTAATTTGTGTCAGGAGTGCACATCAATTATGTTGAATAAAACTGGTCTTTACCATTTTACATAAATAGAGAACCTATTCAGTTGCACATGCTTTCATGTATTTGTGATCACAGAAATGCACAAAACAACTCCTTTAAGTCTTTTAAGTCCAAAGGCTTACACATTTAGAAAAATATTGATAAAATATCATGTTTGTTAAATTTCTTTAGAAAGTGTGAGCATCTCTATTAATGTTCCACCATATTATGCAATCTGGCAAGGTTTGAGCAATCTCTCCCATGTCACTATAATGTTATCCTTTCAGCCAGAGCAACAGGGGGAGCTCATGAGAAGAATACAGGAGTTATATGAGTTAACCGGAGTATATGTCATTTCTATCATGACAACTCTCGGGAGATTACAAATCTCTGGTAATAGAGATTGGCATGGTAATGGATATGCAATGTTAATGTATTTGGTCTTGGCGGAAAAGATCTCCTACGCTGCTGCTGCTGCTGCAGAGCAAATACCGAGACTTACTACTGCCAATACATTCACAGACATTGCTGTGAGCAGGTAAGACACGCTGCTGCTGCTGCTGCACATATAACATACATGAATTAAACGCTCATTTATCGCTGATGCAACAGCAACCAATCAGCTGTGCCATGTAGATAATGGGATCGCTACCAAATGAGTCAAAGACTTATCAGCCTGCCCAATCTAGAATTTAATGCCAGAAATGGGAGCTCCAGCGCAAGTTCTACCAGGAAGTCACGTCATTCATTAACCACAGATCTAGCCAATCATCATGCAACATATGGAGGATATAAGTCCGGTTATAACCCATTACTACGTTCGCAGATACTGACGCCGGCATATTTTAGGTATATTTTTTCCTCATATGGTGATCACAATCCCCATCGGTTCACAATCGGAAGTTATTTCAAACACTTGCTGGTGTCTGAAAGTGAGTTTTGAGCTGAAAATTGTTTTAAATTTCTTAAATGCTAAGGGTTAGCTGGTAGCCTGATATGATAACATGGGAAAGAACAGCAGTGTTGACACCACCTTTGTTCATGACCACTCCTCAAGTCCCAGTTGGCCCGCTTTGGACCAAGGTATTCAGCAGGCCAAAAACCACTGGCCATAGGCCCAGAAGCCCTGGCATGCACTAGCACGCTCACTTTTGGCCCGACAGTGGAAACAGGGCTAATGGCAGTGTTGCAGGCTTATCAGGCTGACCTCCTGAAGGACCTGGATAATGGGCAGAGATTGTCGCTTGAAGCAGTTGCCGAACTGCGCCGTACTGCGGATTTGTCTCTCCAGGCAACTAAACAGACATCTGCTGCCATTGGCTGCTTTATGGTGACTATGGTGGTTTCATAGAGGCATCTCAGGCTCAGTCTGTTGGGGAACAAGGAGAGGGAGAAATCTTTTCTCCTTGATGCCACGTTATCACCCTCTGGACTTTTCGACACTGCCGTTGAGCAGTGGTGGGAAACTTCAGAGAGGCGTAGGTGCAGTCGGAGGCATTCAGGCGATATATCCCTGACTCGGCCAGGTCCCCTCTCCTTCTGTTAAAAATCCAGGAGCTAGGGACAAAGGTGGCACGTTGACGAGACAAGGAGCCAAGATTTGAGGGAGGTACAAATTGACAACAGTCTAAAAGACTGGTTAAAAAGGATTAAAAAAGTAAATATATAATTCATCACCTTCCCCCCACCTCCACCATTTCCCTTCTACCTTACCTTCCCTCACCCTCAGAGGACGGTGTTGGGGCACAGTAGGTTGTTTGAAGCAGAATCATTTGCGAAAATATTATATTCACTTTTGCATTCTGGCTTTAGGGACCAGCTAGATCGTTTGTGCTTAACACATATAGGAAAATATATGAGTTTGGGGGTGGGTGTTATAAACCCAGGGTTGATACATTTTGCGAGTGACAAGGATAATAAAGAGACTCCTAGAGACGGAAGAGATCTTAACATGCTAGTATGAGTGAATGCCACTGGCACACACCCTGGGAGTTTTGTAAAGGCAAGAGCGCTAAGGCTTCTCCTCCTTTCTTCAGCATTAATCAGCTGATGTTGGTATATGGCTTACAAACCCCGAATGTGCCAGTGAGAGGCAGACAGAGTAAAAAAAAGTAGCCCTGTTGCCCTCTCCAGTTGGAGGTCAAAGCAGACTACAGTCTTAAAGTAGAACCTTCTTTTGTTGCTAACGCTCTGCATTCGAGGGTGTGGTTGTGTGAAAAAGAATAAAGATGATCCAATTTGTTTAGCATTAGAAACCAGCGGACAGTAATTGCTGAGGGTCAACCGTTTATGGAAGGAGCTGTCACGGTGAGACGATATGACCCCGTCACTTGCGGTTGCCTTCCTTCCGGTTTGACTGGAGTTGTTAGCAATGAACTTCTGAGGCAGCAGTCTATTGAAGGAGTGGTCGCGGTGAGATGATGCGACCTCTTAACTTTTAGTTGCTTTAACTCCAGTATTATCTGAAGTGTTAGCAATGAACTGCTGAAGTTGGAGCATATTAAAGGAGTTTTCGCAGTTAGATGATGTGACCCCTTCACAATTAAGCTGCGCTTGCAGCTCAGCTGGAGAAACTGTTGAGAGACAACTATTTCTTAATAGGGTTGGTGGCAGTAGAACCTTACAACCCCCTCACTTTCGGTTGCTCACCCTCTATATGGAGCCTACTGAAGGAGTGGTCTCAGTAGCCGCGTTTCCATTACCCTTCAAATTGCGCAAATTGAAATTGCGAATTGAAAATGCGCTTAATGGAAACATGTCAATTTCGCAAAAACTCGCTTTTATCGCAAAAAAGTTTTTACGCTCGCATGAGGTGGTTTTTCAGGCAATTCGAAAAAGAAATATTTCGCAAAACTGCAATGGAAACAGTTTTTGCGCATTTACAGGTCACCTGACTTAGAAGGCGCGGTGTGTTTGGACAGAATATGAGACGGAGTTCTTTATTTAATTCATAAAAGACAAAAGAATGACAGAAATACTGGATTCTAAACATCAAAGAAATGCCACAATCAAGACCTCGGAGCAGAAATGAGTGAGAAAACCCCAAAAACTCTTCATATGTGCCACTCACAGACACAGTATAAGGTCTTTCCTTGCCATTAATGCTTGGATAACACGCCTACGTTTCCTTCCATTAATAATAATAACGTCTAGTGCGGTACGTGGCTGTGATATATAAATATAAACTTACCAACGTCCGTTGCCATGATTTTTGGAATGACTTATCGCGAGAGGAAAAAATGACGTTTTAGTCGCATAACATCGGTTAATGGAAACACCATCATTTCGAAATAGTTTTTTATCGATATTTAGAAAAAATCGCAAAAGTTTTGCGCGAATCTTTAATGGAAACGCGGCTAGTGAGATGATGCAACCCCTTAAATTGTAGTTTAGGACAGGTGCCCGCCCTCTCTATGGCTTGTAAAGCGCGTCTATGAGCAGTGCTTAGACAGACTGAATTGATTCTGTGGGTGCTTTCACACTGGCAGTTTAGTTTAAAACGGGGCATGTTTTGCATTCAAAATTTTAAATGTGAAAGCTGTTATGCAGAGACCATCTTGTCTTAGTTCGGCTGCACTGGAACTTTGGTGTGATTCGCATGAATGTGAAAGCTGTGCGATGCAGACCAATGATGCTGGGGGCACCGGGAACAATCACGCTCATCAATAAAGATACTTTTACTTCATATGTATCTTTATTCTTTCCCAAGGTTGGAGTTGATGAATGGGAATTATTTTGGGCATGTTCATACTGTCCCAAGTTCTCATTCTGTTTCCTCCCAAATTATTGTTGTGTTGTAAGTAGGATCTTATGCTCCCCTGTGGATGGCTTGCTATATGGCATCTTTCTAGGCAAAAAGAGATATGTCTTGTGCACACCAGTCTGTAGAGCCACACCCTAAGTGAAAGCGGTTAGAGCTGGAAGAATGAGAGTTATCTGGGCGGGTTCTCCCGTTTTCATTCCTTCATTTCGTCCCCCTCCTCTATAGTTAATACGGTTTTAAGTAGGGTTATGCTCCCCTGTTTAAGAGTCGCTTTCTGCAGCTGAGAAAAAGAGTATTTCGTAGAGTTATACTCCAAATTCCTCTTTTGGCTTGGTGCATGGCTAAGCATATATTCCCTAGCACCTATTATCACTGGCTGTAGGGGAAGAGGCTGTTATACAAGTCGCAGGGGATGCACCCTGTAAAGTGTTGACGTTTACCTCCAAATTTGTCAGTAGTGTTGTTATACCTAGCTCACTATGATTGTGCACAGTTCACAGCTTAGTTGCAGCAGGCATTCCCTTAGCATTAGTGGGTATTAGTGTTCCCAAGGCGTCAACACCAAAAGGGAACATCTTAGGGCTACGCATGTAACCCCAGTTCCCTGAAAATGGAATGAGACGCTCAGATTTCATTCAAGACATTTGAGGTGTGTAATAAGACTAATGCAAAATAAATAAATAAATACCTGTCTGGTGCAAATAAAAACTCTTTGACAACAGTCACATTTAAAATAATGTCTGAGATTCATTAATCCAAGGCTGAACATTTGTACCTTCAATCTGCTGAATGAGATGCAGGGTCCCGTTCGAGTTTGCCATGTCGAACTCTCGCGTCCAGATCCTGAGCTGGTCACTTGCATGGCCGCTGTTGTAGAGGAAAAACTGCAGGCACTGGAATCCTCGCTTGGGGTAAAGAATCCTGCTCTCCAGCAGCGCCTTGCTCCCCTCCATCCCAACCGCTGTGCTCAAGTGCATGAAATAACCCTTTCCTGAAAACATGATGGTTATACAGATAGTATATGAATTGACAATTGCAAGGCCTTCCACGTTTCAAAAATGCTCAAGTTGAGTGATTATGAGAGGTGATGGTAGTCAAAGTAAAGGAGTGTTTGACTTTACTGAAAACGTTTTCTGCATGTTAGAGTTTTAGAGATTTTATAATTAATGTAACTAATGCATTTACCTGTTTAACCATATAGTAAACCTGGTTCCGTCATCACCCAGATCGAAATATTACAATTGTGTCCAAACACAGTTTAATCTGGATGTCGAAAAAACTTTTAAAAACTGGTTTTAAAGTGCTAGTTTTTGAATATGATACCGTTATCATCTCTGTGTAAACTACAAAAATGCAAATTTGTAAAAATGTGCGTATCGTGTTCAGGTGCTTAGTGTTTCTTTACAAAAAGACATAACCAACTACTGGCCTGGCATGAGTAATACACCGTTTTTAATCGCTTTCGCAGATCTGAGTGAACGGTAAACGTTTTGACAACGTTGTCGCCAGTTTGTAAAAAACGCAAAGGAAAAACTTTTTAGTGTTTAGTACACTGTTGTCGTGTAAATGTTAACGTACCCTGAAGCCGGGGACACACTTAACGACTAGCTGAAACATTCTAAGACTGAACTGAACACACTTACAGACTGTTTCCAAAGACTGGAGCAGATTTTAAACACCGACTGTGAACACTGATCGAATGCAACTGTCTCTGACTCTGCGCATTTGGGCATGATCCAGTCGTAAGTATCAAAGTACTTCATAATTGTCCTAACAGTCGTTAAGTGTGTACACGGCTTAAGTTAACATATCACTGGCATTCATTAATAACAGATTTGTAATGTAGTAAATTGTATTGTGATTGTTTGTGAATGCCAAATATATTAACTAACATTATACGTATAACATTCATATATAGTAACTACAAATATATAACTGTGAAAACATTTTTAAAAAATCATCAAATTCCAAAAGAGATTTCAGTATTCACATGCCAGGTAAGTTATTCATGTGCAAAATGTTAAAAGTTATCCGAATAAATTTGCTGGATTTTGAAACGGAAGTGTCTTTCACATGTCCATGTGTGCAAGGGTCTTTAATCTGTGTTCTACATCAGCACCCTGTTCAGAGTGGTCACATTCACATTGCAAAACACTTAATTTAACAGATTAAATATTCTGCATTCCATTAATCTTCACGCACAAATTATTGTTTTAAAGGGATTGTTACAAATGAAACTTATATTGCAAATATCATACTGCACTGTCATATATACATTTCTGTATGACAAAAGATGAAGAAAAATGAAACCAAAGTGAAGTCCTCTTTTCCATACAACCAGAGTGAATGAGTGAACTAAAAAGCACCATAACAGTTTTAAAATTGTAAAATAGACTGAAATATAAGTTGTTATTCAATGAAAAATGGTCATTGCTGTCATAATAGATTTGACATCAATAATGTCAAACTGGTTTTGAATGATACAAGAGTGAGTAAATTATGAGAGAAATTTCATTTTTGGGTGAACTATCCCTAGTCCCTATAGAACTATCCCTAGAACTATAGCTTTTCAATTATAAAGAATGCATTGAAGTTTTTAAATATTAAAAATCAACAAGACTTGCCATCACAACGTCCCATGTTGGTGTAGTCAGTGTCTGGTCCACCTGTAGCTTTGGAAACACGCTGCCAGCTTGCAGCATTTTCATGGCTTTGGATCATTCCACAGATATTTTCCGACTCAAAGTTGCAGGAGTCCAGAAATGTGGAGTAGCTTGCTGTGAAGTAATCACATGCTGTCAGGTGAACCAGTAGTACAGGCAAACTTTAAACATTCCTACATTTCATCATGTTCTTCTGTACGATCTTGTTGCAAACAAAGTATTTAGTACACTTGACCATTGTCAACTTGTTAATGTTGAGAACGTCCCTCCTGCTGATACCAGCAAGAATTGGAATCAAATCAAATCTCGAAACTTGTATCAACACCCAGCCCTAAGCAAAAAGCACATCAGGTTCATGACTGTGATGCAAACCAGTGGTTCTCAACACTGTTCCTGGAGCCCTACTTAGCGAATGTTTACAAGACAACAGTGTGCTAAAAATGGAAACGTTTTTCGTTTGCGTTTTCAGACTACGATGTTGTCAAAACGATCCCCGTTCACACAGATCCACGTAAACTATTAAAAATACTGTATCATTCATGCCAGGCCAGTAGTTGGCGATGTCACTTTGTAAAGAAACACTACGTGCCTATAGACTGAATACGTTTTTTTTTGTTTTTTTTTACAAATGTGCGTTTTTGTTGTTTACATGGGGACAATAATGGTATCGTTTTCAAAAACTTGCACTTTGAAACCAGTTTTCAAAAGTTTGCATTTTCAGGCCCCCAAAACGCAGTTGTCGTGAAAATTAACGGCTAACACACGTAAAACGTTTTCGTAAAACAGTGTCATGTAAACACTGCACATCTCCCTAGTCAAACACACTTGATTCAGGTCATCAGTTCATTAGTAGAGACTCCAGGACCTGAAATGTGTGTGTCAGACAAAAGAAACCTTCAACATGTGCAGTGTTTGGGGGTCCAGAAACAGGGTTGAGAACCACTGATGTAAACTAAACATCACATTTTATGAAGGAAAGAGGTTTTGTCTCTTTTACATGTGATAGTGTGTAAAATGCATTACTGCAGTTGTAGAGTCTGTTGAGTTTGAGCAGGTCGCTGTCGCTGAACTCCATACGCTGGCCTATGACGTCACTGAAGGCAGGGATCTTGGTGACTATGGTGGGATCAGTGCCATTCTGGAAAGCTTTCTTGCTGTAATGCATCATGGAACCATAATCATAAGGTACGTTCAGGGCACTGGATGTAGTGTCGTCGTATTTGTTGAAGTTATGCTCCTTGCCTGTGAAATGAAAGTGTTTTGAAAATAAATGTCCATCCCTGAGAATATCTCATTGTATCAAACGAGCATTACAATAATCTGTTTGTTAATAATCTTCTAAATTAGAAGTTGTTTTTTTCCATACTGTAAATACGTGTGATACATAATGTAAATGTCATATATTGTTTGTGTTTTGGTTCTTTGAGGTTAGTTTCTTAACCTGCATCTAATCCCTGTGTCCTTGGTTAATATCTGTATTTGTTATAGTTATTCGTTTTCTCCCTCATTTGCCCTGTGTAATTATACCACCAGTTCAGTTCTTTGTAGTGTGTTTTCTTCATCATGTATAGTGTGGTTTCCCTTCAAGGGAACTCAAAGCTTTAGCGTGACCGGTCTCTGAATTATGTGTGAAATTAAGTCAATTCAATTGGCCGACAGCAGTCATATGATGTGAAATGGCACTCCATTATGACTATAAAATGGTCTCTGCATTAGACGTCATCAGTTTCTTTGTCTTCAGGAAGTGCTATATGTTAAATCGTTTGTCTTATTTATTGTTGTTTGTCGAAATTAAGAAAGAGAAAAAGGATGGGATGGTGTGGTAGATATTCCCCTATGTACACCTGACTTAAGTTATATACCCTCTGTCTTCTAGACACCTACGATTGGTACCAACAATTAAAAATGGTTTATCCTTAGACTCTGAGTCAGACGACATCTCGCCCCCCTATGTACACTATTACTTGGGAATAAGGTCTCTAGTGATCCACTTAAACACTGGCTACGTCCGAAATCGCATACTCTCTTGAGTAGATACTTATTTTGAATTACTTCATGACCGCTAAAAAGTATGTTCTATATAGCATATAGTACTGTAGTGTGTAGTATGTGTGTAGTAATGTGTGTAGTATGAATGTAATCTGGATGTACTACATCCGCCATGCTGTCATTATCATGTGACCTACCAGCGCCAGTTACGTCACTTCACTGTCATTCATAAATCTGTGGGATAGTAAAGTGTCCATCATAAGCACACTTCAGAATCTCACCAGAAGAAGGAGATCATCCGGGTACTTTTACATCGGCATTCACCATCTACCCCGCTGAGAAGGACATCACCAGCCCCACTCCACCATAGTACCATAATAACTACCATAATTCCCCAGTGTTGATAGATAGATAGATAGATAGATAGATAGATAGATAGATAGATAGATAGATAGATAGATAGATAGATAGATAGATAGATAGATAGATAGATAGATAGATAGATAGATAGATAGATAGATTGATTGAGTCTGTACAGTTTCTCAGGGTTTATTCATGTATCAAAGATGCATAGGATATATTGAATCGAAAAATACCTTCTGAAATGCGGTCCCAGATGATGGAGACATAGTCATCACGGTCAGAGCGGGATTGCTCATGCCAGAAGCCCAATGCATGGAGAAACTCATGCTCAATGGTGGCGATACGATCACATCCGCTGCCAATGGACAGCCTCTGTTTGCCAACTCGCCGGTTCCCAACTGATGAAAAGCAGCTATTCACACACACACACACACACACACACACACACACACACACACACACACACACACACACACACATATACAGTGTATATATATATAATATTTTATCATGGTTCCTACATAGCTCATATTTTGTGGAGAAGCATGTATATAAGTGTTTAGTAGCTCACCCGTTGCCTTTAAATACAGAGATATAGTTTTCTTCTCCACTCCATGGTGTGTAGTCGATACATGACTTCAACCGATACTGTTCAAAGGCCTTCAGGATAACCCCTTTTGCATTGATATCTATCCATAGAGAAATTGATTTGTTAGGGCCTAATTAGTATGGCATAGCCTTGACTGGCAACATGAGATCTGGGCTCTCCGGCTGCTTCAATACCAATGACTGTCCACAGGAAGAGGTCGTCTGACTGACATGTAAAGTGACCTATAACATTTTGTTTTTTTCAACGTCATGCAGGTAAATGTTGCTACAATAAGGGTGTGTTCACACTTGTAGTTCGTTTTGCTTGGTTCGTTTGGTCCAGAACCTAAAGATAACACGCGGAACACACCAAAAAACCTAAGTTGGCCAAAGCTCAAAAACCGTGGGCTTGGTATGTCCCTGGCTTAAAGGAGTCAAAATAGCGGCAGGAATCCCTCTGTCACACACCCAAATCTGCTGTGAGGAGACGCGGGTTGGATCTTGTGACATCATGTCCTGTTTTTGGTTAGTTTACATGTCTTTGCGTTCATATATCATTTGAACCGCACCAGAGTTCGTTTGGAGGCGGACCAAGACATTGAAAAGATGAGTTTGTTGTTTGTTGGCACCAGGGTTCAGATGGCAGCGTTCACACTTATTCAACTGAACCGCACTGACAGAGCAATCGCACCAGGGTTCGTTTTAATCCAACCAAACATGCCAAGTGTTAACACACCCTAACAGACAGAATTTTAAACCATCTCATGTGTTACTCAGCACGTTTGAGCTCCAGCAAGAACCAATGAGGTTTGTTCTCGCGGGTCAAGCAGGGTCAGTTGAGCTTCTGTTACTGTTTGATGATCAATGTTTATATGTGAATAAAAGCCCAAATTCAATCTGTTTATTTTATAAAGCGATCGAGTCTCTTCAGAAGATTTGTACTAAACCTCTCAATTCATATGGATTAGTTTTATGATCTTTATGAACTTTTTGAAGCATCAACGTGTCAGTTTGAGTAACTGTCAATGGAGGAGCAGAAAGCTCTCAGATTTCATCAAAAAGATTTTCATTTGTGTTGCGAAGATGAACGTAAGTCTTACAGGTTTGGAATGACGTGAGGGTCACAGGGTGAGTAATTAATGACAGAATTGGGTGAACTAACCCTTTAAAATTGCATTGCATTTAAATTGTATTGAAATTGCTCAAAAGTGGCAAGATTTTTTTTAATAAATGCTCATTTTCAATTCATAAAAAAATCATGCAAAAATATATCACAGTTTCCACAAAAATATAAAGCCGCACAACTGCTTTCAACATTGATAGCAGCAAATCAGCATATTAGACTGATTTCTGAAGGATCATGTGACACTGAAGACTGGAGTAATGATGCTGAAAATTCAGCTTTGATCACAGGAATAAATTACATTTTAAATTATATTACAATAGAAATCATGTTTTATATTTTATTATTATTTTATTGTTGTACGGTTTTACTGTATTTGTGATACTGTATCTGTATCAAAAAAATGGACTAAAGAAACTCACCCAAATCATCCTCAAGGTAATAAGGAATCGTTTTTGGCCATCTGTATTCATCCCCGATTATAGAATTCCTCCCCCATTTCTGAGACAGAAACAGGACGTTACATTCTGTCACATATGCAGTTCACTGCTGAATTATTTTTATTCACACATACAGCATTAATGCTATAATAACAGCAAACCACTCACTAACAGATTGTATTTGTTTTTCAGGTCAAATTAGTTAGTATCTGGTCTGCTGATAAACAAAATATCAGCTCTTACCTCATCATATAAAATATCTCCCTCAAAAAGATCAAGACCCGCATCTGAAAACATGACAAACAAGAAAAGACAGAAAGGCCATGGTCAATCAGACTAACCATCATGCAAAGCAAAGCAAACACTAATAGACCTAGTGATGACATGTTCACCTTACCTTCATTAACATCAAACAGATCTTCTTTTCCACCATCTACATTATATTCTGCGAAATCAATGCTAATGCAGTTAGGCACAGTTTTTACATTATAAAATGTAATGACGAAATGTAAATATAAATTACGAAATGTAATTTATAATTTTTACATTATAAAATGTTACATATACACAGTATATGCATTCTCAGCAAAGAAGAGAGGAAGAAAGCACACTTACCGATCACTCGTTGTGTTGCCTAATAGGCAAATCATGACAAGAGAAAATATTCAGAAATATGTAAATATCAATTGTCATAAGACTTTTCAGGTAACAACCAATACTTCACATTGATACATGCTGAATTACTTTAGAATAAGTAAAAATATAGTTGTTCTGTTTGCTGTTTTGTTGCACAAAAACTGAAATACATCCATTATAACATAGGCATAAATGATATGTGTAAAAGAGTCACTCACCTCACATCTACCTTGACAGCCAAAGAGACATAAGAAATGCAAAAGAAAAAGAAACATGCGAAACATGCTTGAGCTATGAAGCACAGAACGACTGACAGAGGAATTCTGATCTGATATCAGCCCAACAGTGTTGTAAAAGATGCATAAAATGATAAAAAGTGCAAAGCTAGCATGATGGACCTGATAGGGAGTAACAGCAGATCAATAATTTACAGAGCAGTAAATGCTACAAGTTCATCTGATTGGTTCTTTTCAAAATCATATCTGATAATTGAGTAATGTTAGATCTGATCAGAAACAAGAAGAGTGAAGTATGTACTTTAAGAGATAACAGCATTGCAAAACATGGCCCATAAAAAAAGAACCATAAATTTAGGGAGTTTGTTTCCTAAAAACAATCCTACAATCAGTTTTTTTCTTTTCTTTCGATGAAGACCCCAAGATTCCGCAGAGGAAGCCCATTCTTGCACATATGAGAAAACTGACCGTGTGTTAATTAACATTAATAATGTTAGGGTATAGGTGATCATTAACAACAAGGATATGTAAATTAATCACTTAACAGTGACAGAAGATTGTCTAGTCTAATTTTGGGGAAAAAAGAGGCAGATTTGTTAGTCCTGAGTTCCAGTTCCTACAAGAAGGATGAATGATGTGGCTGGTGAAGAATCATTCCGATCTGGCAAAGATGAGGAGGACGGACCTCAGACGGGACATTGCTGGGGTAAAATGAGCCAGTGGGTAAGTTGGGTGAACCCCTTGTTTTACGGGAGACGGGTTACGAGAGCCCTGAAGGTGTGCTGTGGGATCTGACACCAAGACATCAGCAGCAGACCCTTCAAGTCCTGTAAGATACGAGCTGGAGCCGTCGTGGATTGAACCTGTTGGACCAGCACATCCCAGAGATGCTCAATTGGATTTGGAGGTCAGGACAACACTTCATTATGTTCCTCAAACCATTCCTGATCAATATGTGCAGTGTGGCAGGGTGTATTATCCACTTCCACCAGGGAACACCACTATAATAGGGGTTTACTGGTCTACAACAATGTTTAGGTAGGTGGCACATGTCAAACTTACGTCCACATGAATGGCCGGACCCAGGGTTTCCCAGCAGAACATTGCCCAGAGCATCACACTCCCTCCACCGGTTTGTCGTAGTCCCAGAGTGTATCCTTGTCAAGTCAAGTCACCTTTATTTAAATAGCGCTTTTTACAATACAGACTGTTTCAAAGCAGCTTTACAGAGATAACAGGAAAATAATGCAACAGAGTTTGTTTCAACTATACAGCAGCTCTAGAAGAAAATAGTGGCATAGTCCAGCTTAAGTAAGTTCAGTTATGATTCATTTTTGTAGTAAAAAGTGCCATCACTTCCCCAGGTACATGGCGCACACATGTATACAGCCGTCCATGTGATGTAAAAGACAACGAGGCTCATCGGACCAGGCGACCGTCTTCCATTGCTCAAAGGTCCGACGTTCACATGCCCATTGAAGGCACTCTCGGCGGTGGACAGGGGTCATGATAGGCACTCAGATTGGTCTGTGGCTTCACAGCCTCATAATGCAATGTGCTGTGACACATTCCTCCCATAACCAACATTACACTTTTGTGTGACTTGTGCCACAGTTGACCTTCTGTTGGCTCGGACCAGATAGTCTTCGTTGCCCTTGTGCATCAAGCCAGTTTGTGGTTTGTCCCTCCTGTGTTGGTAAATTCTCACCACTGCTGACCTAACAAGCCTTGCCGTTTCAGAGATACTCTGACCCAGCTGCCTCGCCATAACAATTTGGTCATTGTCAAAGTCACCCAGATCTTTATTTCTTCCCGTTTCTCCTGGATCAAACGCATTGATTTTTAAATTGATTGCTTGCTTACCATCTAATATGCAGACCTTAATGTGTGGCCTTGTTAGGAGATGATCAACACTATTCACTTCACCTGTGACTGCTCATAATGTTTTGGGTCTTTTATGTTTTAGGAAGGTATTGCAATCGGATTGTCATATTTGGGGGCCCTTGGCATCAAAAATTAGTTTCACTTATGATTTTGCATATATTTTTTAAATAAAACTTTCTTTTGAACTTACTTTCCTCTGTGTCTGTGCATCTCTGTCTTAAAGATGTAGAGAATTCTGCTGAACACAACACAAAACATTCATCCCTCAAAAGGAAACAGTTTCATCCAAATTGTTAGTTAAAGTGATTGTAGCTTATCCTATGAATTAATTTGTTGCATAAATGAGGTTTACATTTCCGTTGAAAAATTACTTTAGCATATAGGTAAATACTTTTTTTAACAGTGATTTTAACACTTAGGTAAACACAAAATTATAATCAGAGAGCATATCTTCATCTGATACCAAATAGATAAAAGTTTTCGTATTCATTGAAATGCCCAATTTGACTTTTTTTTTTTTTTTTGATAAGTCATCAATTGATTTTTTAAAAGAAAAAAAAATATAGCAAACCAAAATTACAATGATTGGTATTGAATAACCAATTGAGGTTTTTCCCACAATTATTTTAACTCATTTACTGTAATGCATTATTGTTCAATTTGACCAGAGGAAATTATAAATGAGTGGACAATTCAAGTGTGCACATTATTTCCCAACCATATTAAACTTTTTTCTTTTTTTTTAATTTAAGTGTTAAGTTTTAAGTTACACTGTTTAATGTTAACAGGCTTTTTTTTTTTTTTACACAAAAATAATAAAGCACTTGTGTGGCCTTTCTTGATCTAATACAAAACATTTTTGCCTATTATTTCGAACTGGCTGCTCTTGATAGACTGAAGCAGCGGCTGTTTTCAGTATCTCCATAAAGCCGCCATCTAAGGGGGCATTTACCCGACACCGTTTGCAACTGAAAAATGAATTTTTTAAACATGTTTTGGCCATTCATTTACACGACAACAATGTTTTGAGGGCCTGAAAGTGCAAGTTTTTGAAACCGATACCGTTATCGTCTCAATGTTCAGAGAAAAATGTGACAAAAATGTGAATTTGTGAAAACGGTGACATCCTGCGCATGTGTATTACGTGTTCAGTCTACAGGCACATAGTGTTTCTTTACAAAATGAAATCAACTACTGCCCTGGTATGAATAATACAGCGTTTTTAGTTGTTTTCACGGATCCGTGTTGAACAGGGATCATTTTGACAATGTTGTCGTCTGTACGTGGAAAAACTTTTCTGTTTTTAGTGCATCGTCATCATGTAAACATACCCTAATTCTGTTCACATTAAACAGGTTGAGGTGATGGACCTGGGGCTACGACTACAAGTCTGTGGAGAATAACTTCGAATAACGAAACAATTGACACAAGAATTGTGTCAAATCTTTGACAGTTAAATAATTTAAGCTGATCTTATATGAATGGAAAACAAGCCCTGGAGCACTTCCTAAAATAATGTTTTATTTAATGCAGAACTGAGATACAACTTAAAACTGACATAAACCGCTTCTGTGCTCATTAAATAAGTCACACACAGAGGAAGATTAATGTACCTTTTTTATTTCTGGAAATGGCATGTAGTGACCACCACACTACACGTTAGTGTCGGTCCGAGATTAGAGGATACAGTACGAGACAGGCTACCCTATTCAAACATGACCCCTTGTTACCCCACAGTTAAAAAACCGAAATGACCAAATTAACTTTATTTCTTGATTTATCTCAGACTGATTGAGTAACTACGACAAATGAAAGGAAAGAATAGCGGTGCATTAACAATCCAAATAGTAGTATTTCTACTCCCATCACAGAAGAAAACTTGTGGCATTTGACAGCGACACACCCTACTTTTCTAAAGGAAAAGTTTGTTTTGTAAAGCATGTACAAACAAGTTGTTACACAGAAGGACAGCTCATTCAGCACAACTGCAACTTCTCACTGTTTAAACTGCAACTGAAGATGAACTTTGCTCACTGTGTGACAACATTGGACAAGGCTTTCTTATATGATTCTGCAGATCGCTGGACTGGGTGAAAGTCCTCCCACACGCAGTGCAGTGATACGGCCTCTCTCCAGTGTGCACTCGCTCGTGTCTTTTCAGGGCTCCAGAATGAGTGAAACCCTTTCCGCAATAGGAGCACTTGTAAGGTTTTTCTCCAGTGTGGATTTTTTGGTGCTGTTTCAATGCACTGGATCTAGTAAACGTGTCCCCACACTCAAAACATATGTGAGCTCTCTCGCCAGTGTGTATTTTCTGATGATCATTAAAACAGCCCAAGCGCAAAAAGCCCTTTCCACACACAGCGCACACGTAAGGCTTCTCATTTGTATGGATTTTTATGTGGGCCTTTAGGTTTGATGCCAAAATAAAATTTTTACCACACTGATCACACTTAAACGCCCTTTCTCCAGAGTGCGAGCGCTGATGATCTTTGAGGTTCGTTGCACATTTGAAACTCTTTCCACACTGACTGCACGCGTACGGCCTCTCTCCAGTGTGAATCCGTATGTGCCTTTTAAGGTGTCCTTTACATGTGAAACTCTTTTCACAATGAGGGCAGGCGAAAGGCTTCACTCCGGAGTGAATTTTGACATGTTCATTGAAGTGTCCTTTATGTGTGAAACTCTTCCCACACTCAGGGCAGGTGAAACAACTGTTGGCTTCTGTTCTCTGCTTCGTTTCTTGTGAGAGATTCTGTTTCGATCCTGAACAACTAAAAGACTTTTCTCCACATCTGAAACTATGAGCTTCTTGATACAGATATGTCTCCTCTGTGTCATTCACTTGACCTTCTTCTTTCACTTGCACCAGGTCTAAAACGAAAACAGTATACGGTCAAAAATCAATTCACAAAAGGTGAAATCAAAAACCACAATGATCCAAGCTTATGGCATAAAGCAAGAGCTGTCACGTATCTATTTTTATCAGATCTCTGATGTGCTGATTGATGCACTGCTAATATACAAATTAATGATCATTGCAGTATCTGTCCTCATATTATAAAGGGATAATTTACAGAAAAACTTAAAATTCTGTCATTAATTACTCTCCCTCATATCATTCCAAACCTGTAAGACTTTTGTTCATCTTCAGAACACAAATGAAGATATTTTTGATGAAATCTGTAAGCTTTCTGTCCCTCCATTGACAGCTACTCAACTACCACTTAGACGCTTCAAAAAATTCATAGAGATCGTAAAACTAATCCATATGAATAGAGCGTTTAAGTCCAAAACATTTCTGAGGAGACTTAATCAAAATAAAAGCCTAAATGCAATCTGTTCATCATATAAAGCGATTGAGTCTCTTCAGAAAATGCTGAAAATTCAGAAAACTCTTCAGACTAAACCGCTCAATTCATATGGATTAATTTTACGATCTCTTTATGAACTTTTTGAAGCGTCAAAGTGTCAGTTGAGTAGCTGAGTAGAGTCAATGGAGGGACAGAAAGCTCTCAGATTTAATCAAAAATCTTCATTTGTGATCCGAAGATGAATGAAAGAATTATGGGTTTGAAACGACATGAGGGTGAGCAAATTATGACAAAATTTTCATTTTTGGGTGAACTATCCCTTTAACAATGTTATTTTAGTAGGTGACCAGGGAGTGTTGTATCAAATGATAAGGTGAAATAGTTTAACCAGTTATAAATGAGATACAGGGATTAAATCACATACACAACATCAGATGTTGTAAGTATCTGAAAGGATTTTCAGAACAAAATCACTTCTGTGCTATAATTTGATGTTACAATTGTAGGTTTTTATTTGACAGAATGTGTATGTGCATCTGCATTTATCTATAATTTAATTTATAATTTATTTTTTAAATAATTTTAAGTTGACCAACTATCGATTGATATAACATGTAACACTTTCCAAAGTACTTTACAGAAACCGTAAAGCATGAATAAAAACGTTTAGTGTATCTACATTTGCCACAGCTGTGAGAGTAACTAACACTGCTGTTTTTTAATCTTTAAATATTTGATAAATTAGTTCAGTATTTTGCAACCTGAAATTAAAATGGAATTCCTCCCATTTGTTTACTTTGAATTAAAATGCTTCAATTGAATTGGGGTGTGGGGCTGATAGAAAAACAACTGTGAGAAAGTGCATTTAACAAAGTATTCATGCACACGCACGTAAAACTAATAGAAAGATGGAATTCCAAATGTAATTTGAGTTTGAGACAGGGCAAACACACTGAGAGCAATGGAAGCATGGACAAAACTCCCCAGTCTCCACTACTGCCATGGTTTTCTAAACAAACTCTATTTGAACTTAACACCGTTTCATTAGTGAAAACTCACCAACCTATTTGTTCTTCAGTATCTTCATCTTTCACTCTGCATGCTTCTGCATCACTCATGTCTTCACTCTCATCTTTAATACACTCCATCTTTACGAGAATGCCAGGCAGATATCAGCATTTATTTCTATACAGATTGTTTCAAAGCTGATTCACAGTAATAAACAGGAAAATAACGAGCAATGACGCTAACTTTATCAAATATGAGCTGTTACACCTGATTTTTTCCTGTTTGTTTGGTAACGAGACTTTGCCACGTTTACGGAGATTAAAATATTCGTGCCATTAATTTATTGGCCTGATTGAATGCCAACTCTCACACACACATATTACGCGCTAAAAGCACGTGCCGCGTTTGTTTACGTTTTTCACTTCCGAGCTTATGATAAGCCAGCACTATCACATCTTTAAGCGGATCGACCCTTTGTCGCTTATCCAGATCGGAGATGCTTTGCAAATCCTTCCTCCTCTAATATGCGAAAATTTCTAATTCTTTATATATTTTTTTAGAGGTTTGCAAACTGATCTCGGTGCATTTCCGCCACCTACAGGGATGGAGTGAGGACATAAAAAAACAAAACAAAAAAACCCGTATAGACTAAATTGACATTGTATGCTCTTATAACGCTGATATATCAACATACCGCTGGATAACAAATGTAGCTTTTAAATATATGTCACCAAAATTACCCTCTGACTTACATTTTTGTATTATTTCCTAAAGACCTTTATTTTGCTGCGTCGTTTCAATGACGTCACACGAGCTGCGGCGCACTCAGACTGCTGTGAAATTTGTATTGTGGTTATGGTTTAAGGTGTAAATAGTTACGAAACCTTCGAAAGTAGTTCATGTTATTTACAAATGTTGTGAAACAACATGGCAGTATTACTGCATTTAGCGTAATGTAATGAGAACGTAGATTATCGCCATATATGTCTTATTGTAATGCTTTTTGTAAAGTGCTGGTGGTCTCTTTCAAATGGCGCAACATTTATGAGTGTTATTATGGAACAGGGATTTATTTTGCATATTTATTTAGCTTTGATCTTTCCATTTAAATTTTCCCATAGTCTCAAACGTGACAAAGTCTCCTTTCCAAACAAGCAGTAAAACCCCAGCTGAGATCTGATGACATATTGTTGTAAAGATGGAGTTTATTAAAGAGGAGAGAGAAGACATGAGTCATGCAGAAGCGTGCAGAATGGAAAATGAAGATAATGAGGAACAAAGAGGTTGGTGTCAATTCTTGATTCTTCATTAATGACTGCTGACAATGAATAAAGTCTTGAACAGTTCACAGGAGCTGTAAAATGAAACGGTGTTTTAGTGAAAATGTTACAAAATGCATATAAATGATCATAACAGATCAGATGGCATTAACCCAGCTAACAAAAACATGTTCAAAGAACGTTTAGCTAATGTTATTTATTTTTTTTAAACTTTATTTCTGAATGTGACTATGAACGTTCAAAACATTTTTGCTTTAAAAACGTTTTTTTTCTTGGTTATATACATTTTAAATGTATTGTCAATCCAAAAATGAAAATTCTGTCATTAGTTATTCACCTTCATGTCATTGCAAACCCATAAGGCTTTCGTTCATCTTCGGAACACAAGTGAAGATATTTTTGATGAAAACTGACAGCTTCTGTCCCTCCATTGACAGCTATAAAACTAACACTTTGACGCTTCAAAAAGTTTATAAAGAGATCATAAAACTAATCCATATGAATTGAGCGGTTTAGTCCAAATATTCTGAAGAGACTTGATCGCTTTATATGATTTTCAGATTGAATTTAGGCTTTTATTAACATATAAAGATTCATCAACGCACAAATCAGTTTTGATAAACCGAAGCTCAAGCATGTTCGCTTGACGCACAAAAACCAATGAGTTTCACTCGTGTTATGCAGCACATTTGAGCTTCAGCAAGAACCACTGTTCATTCTCGTGTCTCGCAGCACGTTTGAGCTTCTGAAAGAACTAATGAGGTTCATTCTCATGTTACGCATCACGTTTGAGCTTCCGTAAGAACCAATGAGGTTCATTCTTGTGTTACACAGCACGTTTGAGCTTCCGTAAGAACCAATGAGGTTCATTCTCGTGTCTCGCAGCACGTTTGAGCTTCTGAAAGAACTAATGAGGTTCATTCTCGTGTTACGCAGCACGTTTGAGCTTCCGTAAGAACCAATGAGGTTCATTCTTGTGTTACACAGCACGTTTGAGCTTCTGTAAGAACCAATGAGGTTCATTCTTGTGTTACACAGCACGTTTGAGCTTCCGTAAGAACCAATGAGGTTCATTCTTGTGTTACGCAGCACGTTTGAGCTTCCGTAAGAACCAATGAGGTTCATTCTCGTGTTACGCATCACGTTTGAGCTTCCGTAAGAACCAATGAGGTTCATTCTTGTGTTACACAGCACGTTTGAGCTTCTGTAAGAACCAATGAGGTTCATTCTTGTGTTACACAGCACGTTTGAGCTTCCGTAAGAACCAATGAGGTTCATTCTTGTGTTACACAGCACGTTTGAGCTTCCGTAAGAACCAATGAGGTTCATTCTTGTGTTACGCAGCACGTTTGAGCTTCCGTAAGAACCAATGAGGTTCATTCTTGTGTTACACAGCACGTTTGAGCTTCTGTAAGAACCAATGAGGTTCATTCTTGTGTTACACAGCACGTTTGAGCTTCCGTAAGAACCAATGAGGTTCATTCTTGTGTTACGCAGCACGTTTGAGCTTCCGTAAGAACCAATGAGGTTCATTCTCGTGTTACGCATCACGTTTGAGCTTCCGTAAGAACCAATGAGGTTCATTCTTGTGTTACACAGCACGTTTGAGCTTCTGAAAGAACCAATGAGGTTCATTCTCGTGTTACGCAGCACGTTTGAGCTTCCGTAAGAACCAATGAGGTTCATTATTGTGTTACACAGCACATTTGAGCTTCTGTAAGAACCAATGAGGTTCATTCTTGTGTTACACAGCACGTTTGAGCTTCTGTAAGAACCAATGAGGTTCATTCTTGTGTTACACAGCACGTTTGAGCTTCCGTAAGAACCAATGAGGTTCATTCTCGTGTTACGCAGCACGTTTAAGCTTCAGCAAGAACCAATGAGGTTCATTCTCGTGTTACGCATCACGTTTGAGCTTCAGCAAGAACCAATGAGGTTCATTCTCGTGTTACCCAGCACGTTTGAGCTTCCGCAAGAACCAATGAGGTTCATTCTTGTGTTACACAGCACGTTTGAGCTTCCGTAAGAACCAATGAGGTTCATTCTCGTGTTACGCAGCACGTTTAAGCTTCAGCAAGAACCAATGAGGTTCATTCTCGTGTTACGCAGCACGTTTGAGCTTCCGTAAGAACCAATGAGGTTCATTCTCGTGTTACGCAGCACGTTTAAGCTTCAGCAAGAACCAATGAGGTTCATTCTCGTGTTACACAGCACGTTTGAGCTTCTGTAAGAACCAATGAGGTTCATTCTCGTGTTACGCAGCACGTTTAAGCTTCAGCAAGAACCAATGAGGTTCATTCTCGTGTTACGCAGCACGTTTGAGCTTCCGTAAGAACCAATGAGGTTCATTCTCGTGTTACACAGCACGTTTGAGCTTCTGTAAGAACCAATGAGGTTCATTCTCGTGTTACACAGCACGTTTGAGCTTCCGTAAGAACCAATGAGGTTCATTCTCGTGTTACGCAGCACGTTTGAGCTTCAGCAAGAACCAATGAGGTTCATTCTCGTGTTACCCAGCACGTTTGAGCTTCCGCAAGAACCAATGAGGTTCATTCTCGTGTTACACAGCACGTTTAAGCTTCCGCAAGAACCAATGAGGTTCATTCTTGTGTTACACAGCACGTTTGAGCTTCCGTAAGAACCAATGAGGTTCATTCTCGTGTTACGCAGCACGTTTAAGCTTCAGCAAGAACCAATGAGGTTAATTCTCGTGTTACGCAGCACGTTTGAGCTTCCGCAAGAACCAATGAGGTTCATTCTCGTGTTACGCAGCACGTTTGAGCTTCCGTAAGAACCAATGAGGTTCATTCTCGTGTTACCCAGCACGTTTAAGCTTCCGCAAGAACCAATGAGGTTCATTCTCGTGTTACACATCACGTTTGAGCTTCCGTAAGAACCAATGAGGTTCATTCTTGTGTTACACAGCACGTTTGAGCTTCCGTAAGAACCAATGAGGTTCATTCTTGTGTTACGCATCACGTTTGAGCTTCCGTAAGAACCAATGAGGTTCATTCTCGTGTTACACAGCACGTTTGAGCTTCCGTAAGAACCAATGAGGTTCATTCTTGTGTTACACAGCACGTTTGAGCTTCCGTAAGAACCAATGAGGTTCATTCTTGTGTTACGCATCACGTTTGAGCTTCCGTAAGAACCAATGAGGTTCATTCTTGTGTTACACAGCACGTTTGAGCTTCCGTAAGAACCAATGAGGTTCATTCTTGTGTTACGCATCACGTTTGAGCTTCCGCAAGAACCAATGAGGTTCATTCTTGTGTTACGCATCACGTTTGAGCTTCCGTAAGAACCAATGAGGTTCATTCTCGTGTTACCCAGCACGTTTAAGCTTCCGCAAGAACCAATGAGGTTCATTCTCGTGTTACACAGCACGTTTGAGCTTCCGTAAAAACCAATGAGGTTCATTCTCGTGTTACGCATCACGTTTGAGCTTCCGCAAGAACCAATGAGGTTCATTCTTGTGTTACACAGCACGTTTGAGCTTCCGTAAGAACCAATGAGGTTCATTCTTGTGTTACACAGCACGTTTGAGCTTCCGTAAGAACCAATGAGGTTCATTCTCGTGTTACGCAGCACGTTTGAGCTTCCGCAAGAACCAATGAGGTTCATTCTCGTGTTACGCAGCACGTTTGAGCTTCCGTAAGAACCAATGAGGTTCATT
Source organism: Squalius cephalus (assembly GCF_949319135.1). NCBI lineage: Eukaryota > Metazoa > Chordata > Actinopteri > Cypriniformes > Leuciscidae > Squalius > Squalius cephalus. Next base: position 11,949,461 of record NC_137128.1, on the reverse strand, counting down.
CTCGTGTTACACAGCACGTTTGAGCTTCCGTAAGAACCAATGAGGTTCATTCTCGTGTTACGCATCACGTTTGAGCTTCCGCAAGAACCAATGAGGTTCATTCTCGTGTTACGCAGCACGTTTGAGCTTCCGTAAGAACCAATGAGGTTCATTCTCGTGTTACACAGCACGTTTGAGCTTCCGTAAGAACCAATGAGGTTCATTCTCGTGTTACGCAGCACGTTTGAGCTTCCGCAAGAACCAATGAGGTTCATTCTCGTGTTACGCAGCACGTTTGAGCTTCCGTAAGAACCAATGAGGTTCATTCTCGTGTTACGCATCACGTTTGAGCTTCCGCAAGAACCAATGAGGTTCATTCTTGTGTTACACAGCACGTTTGAGCTTCCGTAAGAACCAATGAGGTTCATTCTTGTGTTACACAGCACGTTTGAGCTTCCGTAAGAACCAATGAGGTTCATTCTCGTGTTACGCAGCACGTTTGAGCTTCCGCAAGAACCAATGAGGTTCATTCTCGTGTTACGCAGCACGTTTGAGCTTCCGTAAGAACCAATGAGGTTCATTCTCGTGTTACACAGCACGTTTGAGCTTCCGTAAGAACCAATGAGGTTCATTCTCGTGTTACGCATCACGTTTGAGCTTCCGCAAGAACCAATGAGGTTCATTCTCGTGTTACGCAGCACGTTTGAGCTTCCGTAAGAACCAATGAGGTTCATTCTCGTGTTACACAGCACGTTTGAGCTTCCGTAAGAACCAATGAGGTTCATTCTCGTGTTACGCAGCACGTTTGAGCTTCCGCAAGAACCAATGAGGTTCATTCTCGTGTTACGCAGCACGTTTAAGCTTCCGCAAGAACCAATGAGGTTCATTCTCGTGTTACACAGCACGTTTGAGCTTCCGTAAGAACCAATGAGGTTCATTCTCGTGTTACGCATCACGTTTGAGCTTCCGCAAGAACCAATGAGGTTCATTCTTGTGTTACACAGCACGTTTGAGCTTCCGTAAGAACCAATGAGGTTCATTCTTGTGTTACACAGCACGTTTGAGCTTCCGTAAGAACCAATGAGGTTCATTCTCGTGTTACGCAGCACGTTTGAGCTTCCGCAAGAACCAATGAGGTTCATTCTCGTGTTACGCAGCACGTTTGAGCTTCCGTAAGAACCAATGAGGTTCATTCTCGTGTTACACAGCACGTTTGAGCTTCCGTAAGAACCAATGAGGTTCATTCTCGTGTTACGCATCACGTTTGAGCTTCCGCAAGAACCAATGAGGTTCATTCTCGTGTTACGCAGCACGTTTGAGCTTCCGTAAGAACCAATGAGGTTCATTCTCGTGTTACGCAGCACGTTTGAGCTTCCGCAAGAACCAATGAGGTTCATTCTCGTGTTACGCAGCACGTTTGAGCTTCCGTAAGAACCAATGAGGTTCATTCTCATGTTACGCAGCACGTTTGAGCTTCCGCAAGAACCAATGAGGTTCATTCTCTTGTTACGCAGCACGTTTGAGCTTCCGTAAGAACCAATGAGGTTCATTCTCATGTTACGCAGCACGTTTGAGCTTCCGTAAGAACCAATGAGGTTCATTCTCGTGTTACGCAGCACGTTTGAGCTTCTGTAAGAACCAATGAGGTTCATTCTCATGTTACGCAGCACGTTTGAGCTTCCGTAAGAACCAATGAGGTTCATTCTCGTGTTACGCAGCACGTTTGAGCTTCAGCAAGAACCAATAAAGTTCATTCTCGTGTTACGCAGCACGTTTGAGCTTCTGTAAGAACCAATGAGGTTCATTCTCATGTTACGCAGCACGTTTGAGCTTCCGTAAGAACCAATGAGGTTCATTCTCGTGTTACGCAGCACGTTTGAGCTTCAGCAAGAACCAATAAAGTTCATTCTCGTGTTACGCAGCACGTTTGAGCTTCTGTAAGAACCAATGAGGTTCATTCTCATGTTACGCAGCACGTTTGAGCTTCCGTAAGAACCAATGAGGTTCATTCTCATGTTACGCAGCACGTTTGAGCTTCCGTAAGAACCAATGAGGTTCATTCTCGTGTTACGCAGCACGTTTGAGCTTCCGTAAGAACCATTGAGGTTCATTCTCATGTTACGCAGCACGTTTGAGCTTCCGTAAGAACCAATGAGGTTCATTCTCGTGTTACGCAGCACGTTTGAGCTTCAGCAAGAACCAATAAAGTTAATTCTCGTGTTACACATCACGTTTGAGCTTCTGCAAGAACCAATGAGGTTCATTCTTGTTACGCAGCACGTTTGAACTTCCGTAAGAACCAATGAGGTTCATTCTCGTGTTAAGCAGCACATTTTAGCTTCAGCAAGAACCAATGAGGTTCATTCTTGTGTTTCGCAGCACGTTTGATCATCCACAAGAACCAATTAAGTTCATTCTCGTGTTACACATCACGTTTGAGCTTCCGCAAGAACCAATGACGTTCATTCTCGTGTTACGCAGTACGTTTGAGCCTAAGCAAGAACCAATGAGGTTAATTCTCGTGTTACGCAGCACATTTTAGCTTCAGCAAGAACCAATGAGGTTCATTCTTGTGTTTCGCAGCACGTTTGATCATCCACAAGAACCAATGAGATTCATTCTCGTGTTACGCAGCACTTTTGAGCTTAAGCAAGAACCAATGAGATTCATTCTCGTGTTTCGCAACACGCTTGAGCTTCTGCAAGAACCAATGAGGTTTTATCTTGTGTTACACATCACGTTTGAGCTTCTGCAAGAACCAATGAGGTTCATTCTTGTGTTACGCAGCACGTTTGAACTTCCGTAAGAACCAATGAGGTTCATTCTCGTGTTAAGCAGCACATTTTAGCTTCAGCAAGAACCAATGAGGTTCATTCTTGTGTTTCGCAGCACGTTTGATCATCCACAAGAACCAATTAAGTTCATTCTCGTGTTACACATCACGTTTGAGCTTCCGCAAGAACCAATGACGTTCATTCTCGTGTTACGCAGTACGTTTGAGCCTAAGCAAGAACCAATGAGGTTAATTCTCGTGTTACGCAGCACATTTTAGCTTCAGCAAGAACCAATGAGGTTCATTCTTGTGTTTCGCAGCACGTTTGATCATCCACAAGAACCAATGAGGTTCATTCTCGTGTTACGCAGCACTTTTGAGCTTAAGCAAGAACCAATGAGATTCATTCTCGTGTTTCGCAACACGCTTGAGCTTCTGCAAGAACCAATGAGGTTTTATCTTGTGTTATGCAGCACTTTTGAGCTTAAGCAAAAACCAATGAGGTTTATTCTCGTGTTACGCAGCACGTTTGAGCTTCTGTAAGATCCAATGAGGTTCATTATTGTTTTACGCAGCACGTTTGAGCTTCCTCAAGAACCAATGAGGTTCACTCTCGTGTTACACAGCTAGTTTGAGCTTCAGCAAGAACCAATAAAGTTCATTCTTGTTACGCAGCCCGTTTGAGCTTCAGCAAGAACCAATGAGGTTCATTATTGTGTTACACAGCACGTTTGAGCTTCAGCAAGAACCAATGAGGTTCATTCTCGCACGTCAAGCAGGCTCAGTTGAGCTTTTGTTTATGTTTTCTGATCAATATGTGAATAAAAGCCTAAATTCAATATGTTAATCATATAAAGCTATCAAGTCTCTTCAGAATATTTGGACTAAACCGCTCAATTCATATGGATTAGTTTCACGATATCTTTATGAACTTTTTGAAGCGTCAAAATGGTAGATGAGTAGCTCTCAATGGAGGGTCAGAAAGCTTTCAGATTTCATCAAAAAGATCTTCATTTGTGTTCCGAAGATGAACGAAAAGTCTTACGGGTTTGGAACAACATGAGGGTGAGAAATGAATGACAGAATTTTCATTTTTGGGTGAAGTATCCCTTTAAGGGAATATTGCATTCATAATTTTGCAAACATTATTAGAATGTCATATTTGATTGATCCTTCTGAACCAATTAGGATTTTTTTTTTTTTTTAAAGTTCCATTAACGATTTATAAATATATATATATATATACTGTATATATATATATATATATATATATTTTTTTTTTTTGTGCTAGCGTTTTAACAAATGTTCTATTAATGTCACTGGAAGAACGTTTGTTCATAACTTTGAGAAAACCATAAGGTTTTCTAAAGTTCTGAGAATGTTCCCCCATTAGCTGGGAAATTGTTAGATTGCATTTTAATGTGTCATTCTTGAATTGATTTGGACAATTAAACATGTTTTAGGCCTGATAGAAGTCAAAGAGGAACATCAGGAACTGAATGAAGTGGAGGGGAAAGATCTGTACGAGGAACCTCATCATTTCATAAATGAAGAACAGTCTTGTAGTTGGTCACAGAATGATAATAATCTTTCACAAGAAACAGCGCAGAAAACAGAAGCCAAAAACTCTTTTACTTGCTCTCAGTGTGGAAAGAGTTTCACACGCAAAGGACACCTGAAGATTCACATGATAATTCACACAGGTGAGAGACCGTACACCTGCCCTCAGTGTGCGAAGAGTTTCACATGCAAAGGAAGCCTTAAGGATCACTTCAAAATCCACTCTGGAGAGAAGCCTTTCACATGCCCTCAGTGTGGATGGAGTTTTGCACGTCAAGAAGACCTTAAGAGGCACATAAGGATTCACACTGGAGAGAAGCCGTTCACATGCTCTCAGTGCGAAAAGTGTTTTACAAGCTCAGGAGACCTTAAGAGGCACTTGCGAATTCACTCCGGTGAGAGGCCTTTTACCTGCCCTCAGTGCGGAAAGAGTTTCACGCAAAAGGAAGGTCTTAAGGAACACACTAAAATTCATTCTGGAGAGAAGCTTTTTGCATGCATGTTGTGTGGAAAGAGTTTCACACATCAAAGAAGCTTGAAAAGGCACATGAAAGTTCATTCTGGAGAGAAATTACACCAGTGCTCTGAGTGTGGCAGGAGATTTGCAGAAGCTGGCAATCTCAAAACTCACTTGCTGTCTCACACTGGAGAAAGACCATTTAGCTGTGAGCGCTGTGATAAGAAGTTTTTTTTGGCCGTTCACTTAAAGACACACATGAGGATTCATGAAGATGAAACGCGTTATGTGTGTTCTTTTTGTGGGAAGAGTTTTCTGTGGCTTAATGGGTTTAAAGACCATCAGAAAACACATATTGGTGAGAAACCCTACGTGTGCTTGGAATGTGGAAGCAATTTTACTAGAGCCGGTGAACTGAAAGTGCATGAACGAATCCATACTGGAGAAAAACCTTACAAGTGTTCACACTGTGAAAAGAGTTTCACTCAGTCAGGAGCCCTGAAAATTCATGAGCGAGTGCACACTGGAGAGAAGCCGTACCTCTGCCCTTCGTGTGGGAAGACTTTCAGCCGATATGGAAATCTAGGGAAGCATTTAAAAAATGCTTGCCCAAAGTTGAGAAAGTGAGCTAAGTTCTCCTTGAAGTAGAGCTGCACTATTCTTGATCAATTGAGAATCACGATTGTTTTGTTTCAAATAGAGATCACGATTCTAAATATACAACACAATAACAAAATAACATGTCATTTACTTGAGGTTCTGACAAAATGTTAATTGCTGCAGTCTTTTTAAAATGTTTAATTAATTTAAATGAATTATTTTAAAAAAATGGTTTGAGTAAAAGATTCAATGATTCAAATTGTTATTTGAAGTGCCTAGTTACATCCAAAAGTTGATTCGTGCTATTTTGATCGCTTCCGTAGACAGAAGTGTTTATATCTGAATTATAAACTTTTATCCCAGTACTTCTGTGATAATTTGAAAATTTGCAACACAAATATTGTGTGGTTGAAAAGACTCGTAAAGCTGTTTCACACATGAACATCTGCTCTCTCACAAATCTGAATGTTCCAGTGTGATTTTGTCAAAGGTTTAATATACACAGGCGAATCGTTGTCGTTTAGGAATGAGATTACCGTGGGTGCTTGTAGATCTTTTAACGATTAATCATGCAGCTCTAACTTTAAGTCAAATACTTGGACAGAATATCCTCCAAAAAGCATTTTTGGAAATTTAGACAGGAATATTAATGGAGGGCAAAGTGTATTTCTGTGAAATGCTACAAAATTTGTAGGAATGCTTTAAGGGAAAAGTAATATTCTAAATGACTACTTTTTTTTGCACATCATTGGTCAAACAATGCCAATATAAGCCTGTTATTCATTCTTATATCCTCTATCATATCTTTAAAATGTAATTTTGGTCATAATTCAGAGAAGATCTGAAAATACTTTTTTTTTTATTTTACTTTTTTTTATTGAGTGCTATTGTAATCAGTGTCCTATTGTAAGCTTAGCCATCGACTACTATTATTGAATGGATGAAGAGGGTCTAATGAAACGAGGTAACTTCAGTTTTCCTACTTTGTTTTTATTTGCATAAATCATGGAAAGACGACAAATGCATATATTTAAGGTGGAAAAAAGTGATGTGAAAGTGTGTATGTGTACATTCAGACATTTGAATGACTCACAGCCAGTCAAATGCATCCTTTTCTCTCCCTTTTATGTGGGAATATGTTTTGTGGCCATCAGAAAACACATATTGGTGAGAAACCTACGTGTGCTTGGATTGTGGAAGCACACCAGAGTACTTTTACCAATTCACTGATTTACTCTTCCTTTTATTTATTTAGCAGACCAAACGGATTTACAAATGAGGAATACATACAATGATTCATCTTATGGGGGCAATAACACAAGAAGTGCTTACAATAGAAAGTTCCAATCATTGTCTAGAATAGTATACAGGCTATAACTGTGAGGCACTTTAGAAATAGTGAAAGCATATTAGAGATTTAATTCATGTAAACGTCATTAAGCTTCAGAGGTTTTCAACACACTTGTGCTTTTCATGAGAATCCAATGGGTGTGAAGTGAATATGCATGACTGTAAAGCATTGTTATGATACACAGCAGTCATTACTTCCCATCAGAAATATTCTACAGCTTGACATCATCTCACACATTTATTTTTTCACAGCAAACATTTCTATAGAATTTACATTCTTACATAATTTTGTAAGTCCTTGTAAATAATCTCATTAGATGTGTGATGTTTGTCGGTCTGTAATTAAATTCAATGCGATTCTAGATGTAGAACTGTACATATCATCAGAAGCGTGAATGTATGAGTTCCATCTTACTATTAATGCTAATAGTAAAATAACATTTTATATCAATTTGGATAGTGATGTAATAATTTGTCTAATAGTCCAATGGTTAAACAATAAAATGCAACTCGTTACTTTTATCCACTATGTAATTGTCATGCATCTCAAATTTGGAAGCAAAATGGTCATCAATACATGATGCAGAATTACCTGTAGGAAGATTTAAAAGAATTATGTAATCTCATTCCCTGTGCAGTTAAAGGACGATTGATCATTCGTTTGGTTACAAAGACTACACTGCCCTCCCTCACTGAAGAATCTCCTTCACTGACACTGAAGTTAAAGCACAAGCCTAATTTAATCTATTCTACAGGTGAAGGCCAAGTTTGGACACAATAACCCAACAGACGTAAGAGATAGGAGGCTGGTCAGAGATTTGATGCGCTGCAATTCACTCTCATTTTTGTACAAAAACAAATGCATAATAAATACTTTCACCTTGAAGTTTATAATTTCTTCTTTATTTCAATACAATTTTATTTCATTTAAAAGTGAGAGAGAGAGAGACCTGTTTTAATTGCTGTAGCATTTAGCAACAGCAACAGCTAGCCTAGTGGTCAAGCAGTTCAGTCTAAGTGTACTTCTGATCAGCATCTTCTAGCTCCGTTTGAAGCCGTTTGTACTGCAATACACTCAGTGTTTCCTACAATTCAACACCACTCAGCTGCAAGCATAGAGACCTGTAGCCCCAACAAGACTGAAACTAGGAGTGAGAACTGCATTAACACTGCCACTGTGTTAAGATTGTGTCTCTGAACAAGTAGCAGTAGGCCTATAGAGGGTTTTGGTCATGTTTGATCATAGGTTCTAATAGATTTATATGGTTCTGTATGTTTTTCTTATCAAGTGTTACATTTTCTGGAGAATTTGAACAATTTCTGGAAACTTAAAATAATGCATGTAGATTTTTAGATTTTTTTCCATTTTTGACTGATATGTCCTGATTTCTTTCGTTTAATCTCGTTTAGTCTTTTACTATCTTCTTCTATTTCTAGTCTTGGCTAACAGACGGTGGCGGCAATGCACTGTTTTAGTTTGCAAACCGCCGTTAAAAGATATTTAGAAGAACCTCGGTCGCTTATCAGTGACGTCATCAGGGCTGCGCCAGGTCTGCTGAAAATCGGTCGAGAAGAGGTTTGTGATTTTGAGCGGAATAATATGCATGTAAGGTGGACAAATGACATTAAATGATTTATGTTTTAGAAAAGTATCCAAGAGACATTATTATTCTCGGTAATTAATTTACTAATAGATCTTATTCTCGATTTTAATATTGTAATGCTTTATTTGTTGAGTTCTTATAAACATAGAAACTTACATTGATTTTTCTTTCGGTAAAATGCCTGCTCACGTGGACCAGATTGAAATATTTCGTGGTTTATTTTCTTTCACCAGTAATAACACCAGTGATATGATCATTTTAAACGTGACGAAGACGCGAAAGTCTTGAGTTTTGACAGCTCTTCCTGACATACTGTGAGCGAGGTTGTTAAAGAGGAGAGTGAAGACATGAGTGAGACAGAAGCATGCAGAAGGAAAGATGAAGATACGGAGGAACAAAGAGGTTGGTGATCGTTCTTGATTAATCAATTATTAACATTAAAGTAACAAAGCCTCATAGAGGCAAAAATGGCATAAAAACACAACAAACCTCCATTATAGTTGGAGCTCCATTGCTGCCAATCCATAAACAAAAGTTAATCGCAAATTATTCTGGGATTAATAGCACCTAACATTAAAGTTTTTAAAATACTTTTATATTGTAATAATTTCACATTTAATCTCCAAATTAATGTAGAAACAACAAAAAGACAGTAGCCTATATTTTAAATGTTTAATGGCATCTTTTTATGAAAGAAGTATATATATAACACTGCTACTGATGGCTCTATGAAATAGATTTTTTCCTCCCTTAGGCTAATTTTAGACATTCAGCATGACCGTATCATTTTAACATTTATTAGGCTTTAAAAAAATATAACAGCTTTTAATTTTTGTGAACTTAAAACAATCTTCACATAAACTCATTATAATAAATGCCACATTTACCTGTGTGCTTCAATATATCAAGGCTTAACACTGAGGTTTTTTTCTACTGGCCCAGTCAGACTGGTTCAGATTTTTACTTGCCCTGTCAAAATGCACAAAAAGATATTGTTTTCGTAGTTTTTGACCCATGTAACCTTGTAAACGGTGCTTTAAGATTTTCAGGTAGTTAGGAAATAAACAGATAAATTGAATAAAGTTGTCAAACACTTCACAGTCTTCACTGCATAAATTATTATATTAAATACAGATTAATTATAATTAAAGCTTCACAAGTTATTCAGTCAAGAGTAGTGTGAGTGATTTTCTATTTTTCTTTTGTTCTTTGATTATCCTTTTATTACAGACAGCAGGAGTTATTAGGCTGATGTCACGTTAAGACGTGCCACGGATCTGACTCTTTACATTTATTTAAGACTTCATTTAACTAATTTAAGACTGAGCTTGCGAGGATACTCGAAGCAAACAATAATAATAATAAACAATAATTTTGTGTTTTTGTCCGTTCAAGCGCTGTCTGAAGCGGCTTTCTGTGTGTGTCTCACGGACAGGAGATTCACTGACGTGCGCCAGTACTGCACTGCGTTCTCTTCTGTGTCTTATCGCGCTTGGATCGAACTTTTACACTTTCATTTTGACAGCCCTAATATTTATAAATCATTCATCATCCTGGTCTGATGGAACACATCAAATGTCAGTCTATTTGGGCTTATTTCGTTTAGTTTTTTATCTGTCTTGTTTTATTTGTTGTACTTAAATAGTTTTTTTTCACTATGTTAATTTTAGACCCAATGGAGGTGAAAGATGAAAGTCAAGAACTGAATGGGGTGAAGAAGAAGCCTCATAAATTAAAAATTAGGGAAAAGTCTTCAAGTTGCTCAGAGACTGAAAAGAACGTTTCACAAAAAAGAACTGAAGCTAAAAGCTCTTTCGCCTGCTCTCAGTGTGGAAAGAGTTTCACACGTAAAGGACACCTTGAGGTTCACATGGTAATCCACACAGGTGAGAGACCGTACACCTGCCCTCAGTGTGCGAAGAGTTTCACATGCAAAGGAAGCCTTAAGGATCACTTTAGGATTCACACAGGTGAGAGGCCTTTCACCTGCCCTCAGTGTAGCAAGAGTTTCACTAATTCAGGAGGACTTAAGAGGCACATACGAATTCACACAGGTGAGAGGCCTTTTACCTGCCGACAATGTGGAAAGAGTTTCCCAAGTTCAGGAGAGCTTAAGAGGCACATACGGATTCACTCTAGAGAGAGGCCTTTTACCTGCCCTCAGTGCGGAAAGAGTTACAAACAAAAAGAAGTTCTTAGGGAACACGCGAAAACTCACACGGGAGAAAGGCCTTTCGCATGCATGTTGTGTGGGAAGAGTTTCACACAACAGAGCACCTTAAAAGTTCACATGAAGGTTCATTCTGGAGAGAAATTACACCAGTGCTCTGAGTGTGGCAGGAGATTCTCAGAAGCCTGCAATCTCAAAACTCACTTGCTGTCTCACACTGGAGAAAGACCGTTTAGCTGTGAGCGCTGTGATAAGAAGTTTTTTCTGGCCGTTCACTTAAAGACACACATGAGGATTCATGAAGACGAAAGACGTTATGTGTGTTCTTTTTGTGGGAAGAGTTTTCTGTGGCTGCATGGTTTTAAAGATCATCAGAAAACACACATTGGTGAGAAACCCTACGAGTGCTTGGACTGTGGGAAAACCTTTGCTAGAGCTGCAGAACTGAAAGTGCATGAAAGGATCCACACTGGAGAGAAACCTTACAAGTGTTCACACTGTGAAAAGAGTTTCACTCAGTCATCAGGCCTGAAAGTGCACGAGCGAGTGCACACTGGAGAGAAGCCGTACCTCTGCCCTTCATGTGGGAAGACTTTCAGCCGATATGGTAGTCTAGGGAAGCATTTAAAAAAGGCTTGCCCAAAGTTGAGAAAGTGAGCCAAGTTCTCCTTAAAGTTGTATAGAAATATATAAAAATATTACTATTATTTGCTCGTGGTAGCAGTTATCAACTATACTGATATCATGTGGTAAAACTTTACAATAAGGTTCTATTCTTAACATTGGTTTACTACGTTAGTTAACATGAACTAACAATGGAATTATGTTAATTTAAAAAAATTAAAAAATGGTTCAACAAGATCAACATTTACTAATACATTACTAAATTCAAAAGTTGTATCTGTCAATATTATTTAATGGACCTGAGATGACGTGAACAGTTGAATTTGCATTAAATAACGTTAACAAAGATAAATAAATACTGTAGCAAATGTATTGCTCGTTGTTAATGTTAGTTCATGCATAACGTTAACTAGACCTTATTGTTAAGTTCTGCCCAGTTTATTTATCTTTAATGAATCTTTAAAATGTAATTTTGTAAATTATAGCTCTTCAGTACTGAAAATGAAGTTTTTATTGCATCATTTGTTTTTATTGCAAAAACATGCATGCTTGAAATGTGTCAGTTTGTGCTCTTGTAGGGTACATTAATCATGTATATTTGTCACTTAATGGACTAATAAACCAGCAACTAAGATGTAGTTTTAGTGTTTCTAGCCATGTATGAAATTACCAGCTAAAGAAAGGAGCATGCAATGAGCACAATTGTACTTCAAATACTTTTTTAACATTGGCATCTTCATTTAACTTTATTGTAATACTGTAGATTCCTGCCTTGATGGAAGCATTAAATGTTGTTGTTTTATATGTAATTAACCAGTACTGGTTTTTTGCAACACTGTAAAGTGGAACCATTTAATAAATGTGCCTTTAAATTCCCCTTTACACCACCAGATGGAGTCCTCACCTCAAGCCTGAAACTGAACCGGAAGCTCGCTGTTTCCTACTATCCGATTTACTATTGTCGTATTCACAGTCATCTGTATCTTGCCTGTGTCACTCGAAGATAGAGCACTCTTTTGGATTTGTTTGTCTTGTCTGTCTTTCTTCAGTGGCTTGTGTTTATGAATGTTGCTTGCCTTCTGACTCTTGTTCTGAATGGCTCGTGTTGAAATATTTGACAGTCACTTTAATAAAAACTTTTAATTTCCGAAGGTTTCTGTAAGCTTGATCTTTTGCGAACCAAGACTAGCTTTGTAGTTGATGTGTTGATGTATGTGGGTTTCTGCTATGGTGAGTTTGGTGGCAGATATTCCCAGGATTTTAAGTGACTGTGATATTTGGGGTATTTGGGATAAGAGCATATCATGCTCCGGTTGTCATTTGAGTTCATTGGTTCACCCACTAGCTTTACATCTTTAATCCAGTGTCTGTATGTTGGAGGTGAAGAGTCTTTCCATTTACACAAAATTAGCCTCCTAGCAAGAAGTGATCAGAAAGCGATAACATCAGACTGGGATTTTGTTAGATTACCATATTGCTGTCTACATGGCTGGAGCAATAAAATGACCAACCATTTTAGAGAAGGTCTCAAAAACTATGAGTCTAGAAAGTCATTAAAGTGAAAACAGATTTGAAATTGCAATTGTAAATTTTAACCTTCCATTAATATTTTAACATTTCAACCCATTAAACCAATGGCAATAAAAATAAATAAAATAAATACCACTAATACATCTTGCCATTGCCATTTAATATTTTTATTTCATGTCAACAGAACCTCAACTAGTTTCCTATCAAACAATCGTTTCAATGAAAAGAAGAGATATAGAGGTATATGTAGAACTTTTATTATATTACAAGTGTATGAAAACACAACTTAACCTGTTTTATTATTGTATCAGTATTGTATATTTGACGTGTCTTTATTAAGATGTTTACACAGGAACACACGAGATAGATCTGCCGCTAAACACGGGCTAAACAACACTGCTAACTCGGAGATTCAGCCACCTGTTGCACAAGCATACCCTCTAGTGGTCACACTCCCAAATAACCTTACACTTCACTACACATCAACAGAACCGCAACTAGTTTCCCATCAAAAAATGGTTTTAAAGAAGGGAAAGTGAATGAAAATACAAATTAACCTGTTTTATTATTGTATCACACTATATTGAGTCCTCCAGTTCAAGCTGACATTTCAATTATTTGACGCCTCTCCTGAACATTTATATACGCTGAGAGAGTTAAATCTACCAGCTAGTCATAACAGCATGCTTCATGCTTTATTACTGTGCTAAATCTGTCTATGAATGACTGCAAACTCATTTCTGAACACAGCTCTGATCTTGTAACATGCTGTAATGAACTGGCGAACACAATCAAGCACTAAACCAGGGCCATATTGCCTTTCAGAAATACAAGGGCTGTGACCATTTTATGTGCACAATGTGGTCTCACGATGAGGCCATCTTTGCTAAAGACACGCTCTACCTGTGCAGAGGAGGCTGGTATAGACAACACTTTTACTGCCAGAGAGTGGAGCTGTGGCAATCTCTCCCTGTTTGTAGAGCAAAATGTAAATGCTGTATTTGTATCTGTGTCTCAATGTACTTATGTGTCTGAGCTTAAATGCACGCATCCTTAGCTGAGAGGCTCAGCTGCTTGTGGGCTCGATAGCGAGCGAGCTGCTCCACTGAGCAAGCTGGTCCACTTTCCTATTTTGCTCAACCATCTTGGTTCTCACAAAGATCCCAGAGAAGCTCTTTAAAAGTGATTGTCGAAGGGCTTTGGCTAATGGCCGGCAATGACTTCTTGACTCTGATATTTGGAGCAGATGAGTGTTTAAATCCAGTACAGTGGGGACCACCATACTAATACCCAGCAAGCAATTTTGCTTTTAAAAGACGTCTAATAGCCATCCAAACACAGCCCTGACGTCTAGGCTAAAACAAGGCAAAATGTGGGCTGTCATTGTAATCACTGTTGACTTTGCTTACATGATAGAAAATCATACATCTCGCAAGTTATTTTGGCAAGAACGGCATGTAACCAAATTCAAGGTTATTTTGGCTAGGAGCGGTTTACTCATAGCCGGACTATATTGCGTCTATAGTTAGCTGTTGCTTGCTGGGTGGTGACATTTTCTCACATTTGTTTTCCTTGCAATGGGTGTGTATTTGTTGTCCATTGCTTTCAAGAAATGCTGATTTTCAACAACTGATAGTGGTAAAGTTCAGCCAATGGAGAATTTGCATCATAAAGTTGCACTGCTTGTTTTGCCAATTCTGGTCTTGTAGATCCTGCTGTGCAGCTTCTGCTGGTTGAGCACTGTACTCTCTTATTCTGGGACAAAAAAATAAACATTTTAGCGATTCTTACTCATTCAAAAGGAGGAGACTTTACAGAGTGCTTGATTCTTGCATTGTCTAAAACCAAATCATTTACTGAAAGAAATATGAAGATAAAATGTCTATGGATAACTCACTTATAATAAACACTGCAATATTCCATAGCAAATAAGAGTTTGTCAGTTTTGATTTCATGACTTTAAACTGTAGTGAGCTGAATTTATGAAGCGCATTTGTTCCCTGGTGTTCTGCCTTGGCAGACCTTTATTTATTTATATATTATTATTTTTTATAAAGTATGTTGTTGTATGTGCACTTGACTATTGTTGCCCTATTGGTTTTATTGCTTCTATTGTTCTCCTCATTTGTAAGCTTTGTACATAAGCATCTGCTAAATGATTCAATGTAAATGCATTTAATATTGCAAGAGAAATGTCAATAGTGCAAACAGTACATCTGTTAGAGGATCTAAAAAAGAAGTATATATATATTTGTTAATCAATTATTCTTTGTTATTGGATGACATTTTCTTCTTCGTATAAGAAGTCTATACAAGTATGCATTTTGGCGGACCTTTATTTTTATCCTTCGCGTTGTGGTGTTGTGACGTCGTTCGCGCGTGCGTCGTACGCGGCTCGGGCTCGAGAAATGCGGAAGGAATGATTTGTGCTTTTGAACGCAAATGCATTGGTCGTATATAAAACTGCAAGGAAGTTTTGACTTGGTTTTAAGTTTGTAATGTGCTAGTAACGTGAAATTATTGTAGATTATTAAATGTAGTATGCGCAGCTCTATGTGAAGTGCTAATAGAGATTGTTTTGTGAATGGCAAGATATACACTTGGTATACTCTTGTAAAGATGGAGTTTATTAAAGATGATAGTGAAGACATGAGTGATGCAGAAGCATGCAGAATAAAAGATGAAGATGGAGAGGAACAAAGAGGTTGGTGATCATTCTTTATTCTTTCCATTCTTCTTTCATGATTAACAAATTAAGTAAGGAGAACAGAAGTTTTCATGGTCACCAAGTTTGTTTTTCAACCATGTCTAATGTCATCACCATTAAAAATAACTTTAAGCACATGAAACATCAATTAAAATAAACACTTGGTCTCTAACAGTCAGTTTAATTGATTTTTAACTATTTCATGTGTTCATTTTAGACCTGGTGGAAGGTAAAGAGCAAAGTGAAGAACAGAATGAAGTGGAGGAGAAAAAGCAGGTTCGGAAACCTAATTATTTCATAACTGGAGAAAAATCTTTGAATTGCTCCCAATCTGAAAATGATCTTTCACCAGAAAGAACAGAACTGAAAAACTGCTTCACCTGCCCACAATGTGGAAAGAGTTTCACATGTAAACGAGACCTTAGGAGGCACATAAGGATTCACACTGGAGAGAAGCCGTTCACATGCTCTCAGTGCGAAAAGTGTTTCGCAAATTCAGGAGACCTTAAGAGGCACTTGCGAATTCATTCCGGTGAGAGGCCTTTTACCTGCCCTCAGTGCGGAAAGAGTTTCACGCAGAAGGAAGGTCTTAAGGAACACACCAAAATTCACACGGGAGAGAAGCCTTTCGCATGCATGTTGTGTGGGAAGAGTTTCACACATCAAAACAGCTTGAAAAGGCACATGAAAGTTCATTCTGGAGAGAAATTACACCAGTGCTCTGAGTGTGGCAGGAGATTCTCAGAGGCCTGCAATCTCAAAACTCACTTGCTGTCTCACACTGGAGAAAGACCGTTTAGCTGTGAGCGCTGTGATAAGAAGTTTTTTTTGGCCGTTCACTTAAAGACACACATGAGGATTCATGAAGAAGAAAAGCGTTACGTGTGTTCTTTTTGTGGGAAGAGTTTTCTGTGGCTTAACGGGTTTAAAGACCATCAGAAAACACATATTGGTGAGAAACCCTACGAGTGCTTGGACTGTGGAAGTACTTTTATTAGAGCCGGTGAACTGAAAGTGCATGAACGAATCCATACTGGAGAAAAACCTTACAAGTGTTTACACTGTGAAAAGAGTTTCACAGTTTCAGGAGCCTTGAAAGTGCACGAGCGAGTGCACACTGGAGAGAAGCCGTACCTCTGCCCTTCATGTGGGAAGACTTTCAGCCGATATGGAAATCTAGGGAAACATTTAAAAAATGCTTGCCCAAAGTTGAAAAACTGAGTTCACCCTCAGGAATAAGCCTGTTATGAATAATTGAAAATGCTTTAATTGTTTCCATTTACATTTTCATCTGGCCAAAATGTGGCTCCTTTTTTTTTTTCATTGGCCAATAATTTTTCAGTTTGGCCACTAGAAGCAGGACTTTTATTTTGACATTGCTGAGAACACTAGGATCCCCCATTCTCTGTGTCTATTAGTTTTCTGTCTTTGTTTAACAGTTGTCAAATAATTTTTTCACATAATGTTGACAGTGTGGATAGGGGTGTTCAGCTTGGGCGTTTAAACAAGCATAGCCAGCCGTGAGCTATAACTTGCCTAATATGATCATCAGAAGAATTTTAGAAATGCATTCTATCCATGCATTACAACCACGACCGAAAACAAAATCAACATTTAGCAGCATTTCCCAGAGGATTTAGTGAAACAGTGATGGATGGACCTAGGCCTCAAAGGAAGACAATTTTGTACAATTTAAAGTTAAATTCATAAATCTGGTGCACTTTGAGATTATGATATTAAGAGCTCCAACCCATAATCAGTGTGCATCTTGAACAAAGTCAGTGCATTGAGACTTGTGCCTGAACTATAAATGGGACACAACCCTTAGTTGTGACATAGTGTCTCAGTCTACATTACACTACATAATACTACTAATAATATAGTATTATTCACATGACACAGTAATAGCCATATATTGTAAAACAAATGCACTGAAAAATAAATGAAACGTTCATAATTAGTTTTGCCTTAATTGCTAAATGCAAGAGATAAACCCGTGAGCTTTTATTTTGACGTAAACTGCAGTCGAGCTTTTATTTTAGCGGAAAACAACTTTACAAATCATTATCATTAGAAATCTAGTGAAATGCTGTAATCGTCAACAATATACTCAGCACATGCACAGATAGAGTTCACTGGATTCATTCACTGTGAACTAGGGCTGGAACGATTCCTCGATTAAAGTCGAGTTCTCAATTTGAAACAATCCTCGATTGCAATGTTCCCATGTCGAGTATCCGGTAAAATACCGGAAGTGGCGCCTTCCAAGGACGAGAATCCATGAACTGCATTATTACACTGTTTAATAAGGCTACGCAATATATATATAAAAGCATTTACAATCATAATATAGCTTAGTGCTATTGTGAAATCACAAAGGCTGCGATTCATTTAAGTAAATTAATGCGCAGTTGTTTTTTTTGTTTTTTTTTCACAGAGAAGCACAACGCTTTAATTATTTACATGCGTGCAGATTACATGTTAAAATGACCTCAGCTCCGTTCACAGTTAACGCTGCTCCACACGAACTCTGTCTCTGCATGTGCTGTTTGTTTAGGTTTCCAATAACGTGCGTTTGTGAATGCAAAAAGTCGGACGCAGTTTGTGTTTGATAGTTGCTCTGTTATCACTGTTATGTGCGTGGAGCATTATACTCGGGTTTCTCAAACTCCCATCTCTGCATGCTGTGAGTTTGGTTTGCTTATAACGTTAATCTGGGAACGCAGTGTGCGCCATTTCACAAGATTTGTAACGCAACTCATTTGTAAATCTATGCCAACACAGGAGAATACATAAAATGTTTTTAAATATGCGAATTGTTGTTCATCGCCATTTCAAAATGTTCTTTAAGACCCTGTGAACTGAAAGTTGTAACCAACTTTACTTTAGTGTTGTGACGTATTTCCAAGTGAAACAGAATATTGAAGTGAGGCCAGGGTTTTATTGTAGCGCGCCTCCTCTCCATCCCTCACTCATGGGGGGTTATGTGGCTGCATAATGACAATTTTCAGCTGAGATTTGGAGCCAAATTAGAGAGGTGTAAAAATGATTTTAGAAAGATGGCAGAATCATTATATTATTTTTACACAGAGATTGGTAGGTCTATTAGTTAAATCTGTTTACTTTAGCAATCTTGGTCTCATTATATGCCAACGATGACAGTTCAAAAATGGCAAAAAAGCACTTCTTGTGTTTTTTGCTTCAAGTTAGGATGCTTGTAACCCAAGAATTGTTAAAGATACATTTCTAGTTTCAACATTATTTGTTCTTCAGATATTCCTCTTTTAAAGAAAAAAATTATCAGCTGTATGCAAAGTGACCCACAGTTTTTGGCAATTTACCAATTTACTCATGGAGCCGCATTAAGATCTCCATAACTCTGGGATTGAACCATCGAGGGCCTTTAAAATTAAGTTAACAAAAGGAAAGTTTGTTAAGAACCAGAATCTAAAAGGATATTCAGATATCTTTAATACTTCTTGAGTTACAGGCATGCAAACTTGAGGTAAAAAACACAAGAAGTGCATATAATGAGACAAAGATTGCTGAAGTAAACAGATTTAACTAACAGACCTACCAATCTCGGTGTAAAAATAAAATATGGATTCTGCCATCTTTCTAAAATCATTTTTACACCTCTCTAATTTGGCTCCAAATCTTAGGTGAAATTGTCATTTTGACCCCTCTCTACAAAATGGTGGATTACTCAGTAAATATACATCTGTGACATTTAATAATTTGGCTTTCTTCATTATTTATGTCTTTCTACAGAAAAAAATATTAACAAAATCTAAAATTTGAGCCGGGGAAGTTTCAGAATTTGGTTGATTTGACATGGAATGACCCTTTAGATTTTAGTCAGGATTATTGCGCTCCTATTCTATTGCGCTCCGCCTGTTTGGTGCTCATTTACTGATGTCTGTGAAGGTCAGCGGAGAATCGCTTGGCTTGCATAAGGCTTGTCCACTCCTGACAGCAAAAAGTAAATATTTGCATGGCCTTCTAACATTTACAGATGGAGAATATACTTTTGAAATGTAAGTTATGCACTGAAGAAAACACATCTCAAACACAGTAAACAGCACATGTCGAGGCAAGCTGCTTTAAACACATCAACTATGTCTTACGAGTTATTTTTAAGCCCTTAAAGGGATACTTCACCCAAAAATGGAAATGGATAACTTTAATGATGTCTTTCCCATCGTTTTGGACCTTGAATGTGTAAATTGCGTTGCTCCCATGGAGGGACAGAAAGCTCTCAGATTTCCTTAAAACGATCTTCATTTGTGTTCTGAAGATGAATGAAGGTCTTGCGGGTTTGGAACGACATCAGGGTGAGTGATTAATGACAGAAATTTCATTTTTGGGTGAACTAACCCTTTAATATAAAGCACATTTCATGTTTAGGATAAATTGGATTATGTAGTTTCCCTGCAGAAGCTCATTTTGTGTCCTCCGCTATTTTTCGCTCATAATATCAAACTACTGTATATCCATATAAACATAAGCTATTGCCTC
This sequence comes from Squalius cephalus, assembly GCF_949319135.1. Lineage (NCBI taxonomy): Eukaryota > Metazoa > Chordata > Actinopteri > Cypriniformes > Leuciscidae > Squalius > Squalius cephalus. Next base: position 11,929,589 of record NC_137128.1, on the reverse strand, counting down.
ATCCTGTATTGTTTATAAATATTGATATATTGTACAAACTTGATATTCCACCAAGCCCTACTTCAGAGGCAGCATAGCGGTTAAATGATCAACAACAAAATAGAGATAGCTTTGGTGATAATTAAGCTAACATTTCATTACTACAAAAGTAATTTCTCACTAGAAATGACATCAAAAGTGGAAAAAGTTGGTCAAAGCGTACATTTACACATTTTTCAACTGTAAGAGATCTGAACGCACAGGATTGTGGGATATCATAGGCAGTGAAAGATACATCTAAGCTGCCTTCAAAAATCAATCAGATGAAGGTATCTCAGTAAACAGGATTACTTGATCGGTGGATTCGCTACGTACCTTGTTGCCCCCTCCATATGCTGTTCAATTGACAAAAGTAAGTGCCCACCAAGGCCAACAGACCAAAAGAAGTGTGAACTGGCCTTTAGTCTCGAGTAGATGCTCTTCTGAATGTAATGCATGATGAAATTTGTTTTATAATTTCAGTCGGTTGAGGTTATTGTAATCAAAATAACTTCCCCTCCCCCTTGCAGTGACATCTCTTTTACTTTCTAATGATGTTTACTGGCACAAGGGCAGGACAACCTGTCACTCAATCCAATCAATTTGCATAAAAAAACAAGTCCCGCCCTACATTTTTCTTGTTCCAGAGGTCGTTTCACTCGGATATACAGTACCAGTCAAAAGTTACTACGTTACGTTGGAAACATTACTATTTTTAATGTTTTTGAAAGAAGTCTCTTATGCTCATCAAGCCTGCAGTTAAAAAAAAAAAAAACAGTAATATTATGAAATATTATTACAATTTAAAATAATGGTTCTCTTTTTTAATATACTTTAAAATGTAATTTATTTTTGTGATGCAAAGCTGAATTTTCATCAGCAAGTACTCCAGTCTTTGGTGTCTTATGATCCTTCAGAAATCATTCTAATATGATGATTTATGATCAATGTTGGAAACAGTTGTGCTGCTTAATATTTTTTTTATAACCTGAGATACTTTTTTCAGGATTATTTGATGAATAAAAAGTAAAAAACTGTATTTATTTAGAATAGAAATCTTTTGTAACAATATACACTATACCGTTCAAAAGTTTGGGAACAATAACTATTTTTTTTAAAAGAAATTAGTACTTTAATTCAAGAAGGATGCGTTAAATTGATAAAAGGTGATGGTAACGATTTATATTGTTAGAAATGTTTTTATTTTGAATAAATGCTGTTTTTATGAATAAATGCTGTTAACGTTTTACTCATCAATGAATCCTGAAAAAAGTATTCCAAAAAAATATATTAAACAGCACAACTGTTTCCATCATTGATAATAACTGAGTATCAAATCATCATATTAGAATGATTTCTGAAGGATCATAAGACACCAAAGACTGGAGTACTTGCTGATGAAAATTCAGCTTTGCATCACAAAAATAAATTACATTTTAAAATATATTAAAAAAGAGAACCATTATTTTAAATTGTAATAATATTTCATAATATTACTGTTTTTTTGTTTGTTTTTTTTTTTAACTGCAGGCTTGATGAGCATAAGAGACTTCTTTCAAAAACATTAAAAATAGTGATGTTTCCAAACTTTTGACTGGTACTGTATATCATAACAGGGAAGAAAAGACTAAAACAACTTCTGTTTCATGGCAACTTAAAATAAAAAAGATGGCACTTTTGATTCATGAAGATCTAGTGAGCTTTTATTTTCAGCAGTTCAAAGGAGCTAAACATGAGTGATGTTGAGTAGAGCTTGTTATTAAAGTCCCCTTGTGGTGAAAATCAAGCTTTCAATGTTGTTTATATGTCTATGTGGTGTTTTTAAATATGCTTTAAGACTTCATAAGTCAACATCATTGCTGAGTATTTTCTCCTTAAAACTGAACCAAAGACAGTCTCAAAAACACGGTTAGAAATCGCTGGTTTCTGACATCACAAACTAGCCTGTAACCAATCAGATCAACGTGTGATCGTCAACCAGTGGACCTCTGAGCTGAGTGAGTGAGTGGAGGCGGGGCTCATTTACATATTCATAGAACCGCACATACTAAATTAGTCAAGGGTGTAGAGTTACATTCAAGCTATTTTATGGCACAAGGACATATTTTTCAAGGAAAAGGCGTTTAAATATGTCATTTTGGTGATCAAAGATGAGTTTTAAGGGAATAAAATGATTGACTACAGGGGAACTTTAAGTTCAAATGTCATTAATGCTCAAATGCTGCCTGGGTTTTTGCTTTTAGCTTATCCGATTGCTATGGGGTTAGAATAATTTATTTTCCCAAATAAATAGACAATACATGTACAACCATTCACAGAAATTAAGCACATTCATAAATCATCAAATTAGAGATCCACAAATATATATAGGAGTTTTACGAAAGTTAACTGAATTCACAAATGAATAAAATGAGATTGAAAATTGCCAACGTGTTTGTCACAAAGACAACTCTGCCTGGATTCATTTGCATGCATAGATTTGTGGATTTAAGAAAATTTCTATCCAAGACAGGCCTAAAAATACACAAATCAGTTAAGATTTGCCATTGACCATGCCCAAACAACAGGTGTCTTGTTTGGATTTGGCTGCAGTGATATGCAGTTAACCACATACCTCGAAAATGTTCACAGAACTCTTGTGAAACCACTTACTATAGTCAGTCAATTGGCCTGTGCATTTTATTGACATGCTAAAAGTGCTAAAAAGGAGCATTTAGATTCTGAGGAAACAAAAGTATTCCATTTAAAAATCGAAATATATGCTGCTTCATACAGAGGATTTTGACAGATGTTTGTGACCAAAATACTGTCAAATAAATTACTTATGAGCCCGTGGAAAAAAGTTTGCATACAGTGCTGTGGACTCTTTAATTTTAAAAGGTTTAATTGAATCCTTTTTTTATTTTCTCACCATCATTTCATTAATTTCTGACTGACTTTTGGCTGTGAAACACAAAATGAGAATTTTTGAAGAATTTTCGAAACAAAGAGAGGAAATGAGGACTGGAGCTGTAAAACTCAAAAAGCTCCATAAAAGTGGTCCATGACTTGTGCTTGATATTCTCGGTCAATGATAGGTTAGGATAGCTCTGTGTGAGGAACAGAACAATATTTAAGTAATCAATTATTCACTATAAATCTTAAAATCTACCCTAGCTCTTCTTAGTCAAGTCACATTTATTTATATAATGCTTTTTACAATACAGATTGTTTCAAAGCAGCTTTACAGAGATAATAGGAAAATAATGCAAAAAAAGTTTGTTTCCAAAAGAAAATAGCGTCACAGTCCAGCATTCAGTAAGTTCAGTGATGTTTCATTTTGTTGTAAAAAAGTTATTAATTTAGTTCATTTATATATATATAGCCGGCCTGGAGAAAACCGTGATGTCATCGTCCAGCTCAGTTCAGTTCTCATATAATGGTGTCAATGCAGGCAGATCAATATTATTGTTTAATATTAAATTAAATGTTAAATTTAATGTCCCCAACTAAGCAAGCCAAAAGCCAATGGCAAGTACTGCGGAGCTAAACCATTTAGTGCTTTGTAAGTAATCAGGCAACATTTTCAAATGTATACGTTTAGTGGCTAGCCAATCAGATAACTCATATAAGAGCTATGAGTTACTACTACTTGGCTGAACCATCCTGAAATAAGACTATTTTAATGCTATTTGAGCATAAGTTATTTAGAAATGTTGAGGTTGGCAAGCAGTTTTTGAGTTCTTCTTCGTATTTAATTATACAAAAATGATGAGCATCTTGAACATCGTGAACAGTAAGACGTCACAAACAGCAGATTTTACCTTTTAAATCACAATCTGACAAATATTCGACATACCATGTAATATCCTAAATATAAGCCTGAATGGCCATCAGTGATGTGACAGCACTGGCCTCAGCTTCACTGCACTGTACTGGGGTTTTGTGAGTGGGTAATGCAAGTGGATAATAAACACCAAGCAATGCTGAAAAAAAGACATATTTGTATTTATTTTGGATGTTGTAACTTGAATTCCACGCCATGCCTTTGTTTTTGTATTTAGTTTATGTTGAATAAACCGCTCTTGGGTTTGTCAATCTCGCCAGTGGAATTATTACATTCATAAACTATGGGAATAATTTTAGAATACATAATTAAATTGTTTAATTAAATATGATTACATAATGCTTAGCTCCATAGAGCTCCTCATATCCATAATTAATAATGCTTGATCGAAGAACTCAGTTGTAGGGATGATCTTTAAAGGTCGATATAAAATATTAGCCTTAAATTGTCCAATTCTGTGTAAATTCAGAGCAAATTTTTTTTAACTGTTACACACACAACCCCAAGTTTGAATATGTTATGATTTTAATGCTAAGGGACCGTTCGGTATTTATGGAAGGGGCCACCGGAGGAAAATAGGGGAGGGTCATGTCTTTTTATTCTTTGTTGAGGGGAGGGTCATCCAACTTTTTTTAGTCTAGGGGGAGGGTCACCCAACTTTTATATTCATTAAAACAGCAACATTTCAAAGTGGCTTGTTTGGTGCTATTTTTTTCCATTTAGCTCCATGTTGATCTCGCGTTATCAGCCCCCCTTCGATATCAGATGGGTCTGAGTCTGACTCAACAAAAATCCAGTTTGGCGCTGTTTGACTGTGCGCGCGCACTTCAGTTCGCGCTTAGAAAAAGTGCATCATGTCAGAACAGAATGCCAAAGAAATGTTTACCCGGCAAAGCTTTAAAGCACGAGCAAATAATGAACTTTTGTTAAGTGCACAGTGTCCTGTGAGTGTAACTCTACCGCTGCATTAACATGTGATGTGAACGTACGTCGAGTTTAACAGTATTGGGACTGAGGCGCCAGAACTGCTGATAGAATGTGCGCTGTAGGGCAAAACTGCATATTTTAGTTTCCATTCTTATTTTGTTTCCACGATGTGTAAGATGTAGGGCTACCACCAGCCGCGGCGCTACCATTGGGCCCGGGTGGGCATTTAGGTCCGGGCCCACCCATTTTCTATAGCCTATGGTTTTGTACGATCTATTTGCGATGATCGATCCAAATTCTAAACAAACAGTTTACATGCTTCGTCCTTGATTCATTATTCATTATTCATTAAGATAATAATTAATAAATGCACGCATAATTATCAGTGAACTTGATAAATGTTGCAGATATGTTTTACATGCATGCACAAACAAATGCCTTTCAACTTGTGTGTGCAAAATTCAGAATAAAATGAATGTGCAGCAATTTGCACAAATACAGAGTCTGTAGGCCTACTGTGTTGTTACCATTAAATAAGCTCATTTAGTTTCTTTTTTGTTAAAATATAATAGTTATTTTTTCATCTATGTTGATTATGAAAAGTGAACCGCACACACGAGTATACGCAATATCGAGAGACATGGAGCGGGTCAGACATGATTTTGACCACTTAATTAAGTTTTGTTTTGCAGAAAACGATTTTTTAAAGTGAATTTCGTTTTGTATAAATTGTATCTTAATTTTAATTTTTTTTTTTTATCAACAAATTGCCAAATACCAAATATAGCAGACAACACAATCATAGAGGCGCCCGCGTGGTCACTTGCACTGCTCGTAAACAGGAGCGCATCTCATCCTAACTTAACGAAACTCAGCATATGCCTCACATACATGAAATATATCTTAAGAAAGCTTGAAATGTCTTTTTAACAATTTAAAACGAAAAGAAATAGGCTACTCTCTGGTTATGTAATGATGTGCATTTCTCTCTATAGGCGTGAGATGGCGATCGTCAACTTCATCTTTACAGCTGTTGTTGCTGTTAATAAACTAAAAATAATAGGCTTATAATTTTATTAAACAACAAATTAAATGAAATTTATATTGTATTAAAAAAGCAACAAAAAAATCCTGTTTATCAATATTGTGTGTGTGTGTGTGTGTGTCGAAATAATTTGTCCGCTGCTGCTCAAAAAAAAAAAAAAAAAAAAAACGGTCAAAAACCCCACTGTCAGTGTTTTGTAAGGAACAGGCAAATATGTTCAATATAGCAGGAGACATTTTAATTGTTTACTAATAAAACAGTTATTTTTTATGTCAGTGTCGGCTAGACGAAGTTGACGACTCGCGATCTTCGCAGCGCTACCACATCTTTAAATCACTATTAGTAGGCTATTATTTAAGTTAACATAAAATACATAGACCTACACCACAAAAACTAGTTTAGGATAAATTCGTTAAAACTGGGCGATTCCAGTGAATGGACGTGACATTTGCAGTCAAAACTTAAAATAAAAATTCTCAGAAAATGCATTTATTTGAAACGTCTGAAAGGAGTCAAGACATTAGAAAAATATCAGTCTGCACATGCGTTTTATATTTAACTAGTGCAAAAAAATGCCCGTGCAAAATCAGTTTTTGTGTGTGTTTTTAGTAATTGTTGGTTTGGTGTGTGCTCATTGTTACAATTACACAGCAAAAGTTCAGTGACATCTTTATTTGTGCATGGTAAAAAGCACTCAGTGAACTCCGAGAAAACGCTATGCTTGAGCAAACAGTTTGTGAATAGGCAACTACAAATGATGCCCGTGAAAGAGACTGTGAACGCATTGAATAGGATATGTTTAGTTGGTGAATAGCATAGGCTACTATTACACAGTAGCGATAGCGTTAAGCGCACCAGAATGAAATATAATATTCAGAAGTAAACAGCATAGCTGACTTACAGATTCAGTTAACATCCACAAATGAATAAGCGTGTCGATTCAGGGAGCAGTGCAAAGTGCCCGTGCAAAATCAGTTTTTGTGAGCTGATCGCCGTCAAAAAAGTTCAGGAGATATTTCTTGCGATGGCAATATGATCAAAAATAACTTTATATTGATTCAATGGATTAATTGCATTTTGAAAAAAAAAAAAAAAGTCATGAATTTATTGCATTTTTGGGAAAAAATAATCCGTTTTTATAATAAATCTTAAAAAATTAAAATCCAGATTTTGATTTTCAATGTTGTTATAACCTAAAGATGCTATGTGAAAGTTTGAAACAGAAAATAGTGGTTTTCACACATTTAGTGGTTATCTCACATTCGAGAGATATGCGAATAACACACAGACAGACAGACGGACGTTTCTGTAATTTATAGATAGATGGATTTATCAGGTTCGGGAACCAAACTATAATATTCAGAAGTAAACAGTGTAGCTGACTGAGTGTTTATGTCAGAATGTTTATTTTTAAACCACAACCTTCTTGGGGCTTCTTTGACCGATACAACTCTCTAATGTCAGAATGTTTATTTTTAAACCACAACCTTTTAAAAATGATATATTTAACAATATCTTTTGCATTTCTCATCCAAACAATGTCAAACTTGGCACTGCACTTACTCGTGCCCGTGGCGAGACACCCGTCGAGTTTGAAATCAATCGGACTAACGGTTCGAGAGATATGCGAGGAACAGACACACACACAGACAGACAGACAGACAGACAGACAGACGTTTCTGTAATTTATAGATAGATATGAGGGAAATACACATGTGACGTGACACAAAAAAATCTTTAACTTTTAGGTGGCAAAATATTTTTTAGTAATTCTTTAAATTACACTGTGCAAACCAAAATATATATACCCACCGGATGAATAAAGATCGGCCTCCACAGAAAATTAAATTTTATATTATTTTTATTTTATTTTTAGTGTTTGCATTTATGTGAAAAAAAAAATGTTACGGACGTGACAGTTCTCCATTACGCACGGACATGACTGCTCTGAAGCGACTTTAAAAATTGCACAGAGACCTCAAACAGAAAGCACAAAGCCTTTCTTTAAAGTGAATTTCGTTTTTTTATTAATTTTATCTTAATTTTAATCAATGTTTCATCTGGATTTAATAAATAAGAAGTAAATATAGTAGAAAATAGATAATCATGACACGGAGACGCGAGCGAGTGAACTGCACTCTTGTCTCATAAATGAACCGAAACTCAGCGTAAGGTATGCTACTTGCCTCATAGACCTGAGAAATATAGAAAGCTTGAAATGTCTACTTTTAAACATGCAGAACAATTCAAAACGAAGGAAAACAGACTGCTTTCTCCTTATGAAATGTGCATTTCTCTCTGGCGCGTTCTGAGACGATCGCGACGCATCGTCAACTTCATCTTTGCAGTCGACACAGAAAACACTTGTTTATTAAAAACAATTAAAATGTCTAGCTATATTTGACATATTAATAATCATTACTTTTGCCGGTTCTTTGTGACAGCTTTTAGATGCTTTATTCGCAACGCCACCCACATGTTGAACGCGTCACACCGCATCAGCACCGAAAACATGATTTTTTTTTTCAAATCTAAAATAAAAAATCGTGATACGAACCGAATCATAGGTTTGGTCTATCGTTACAGCCAGATGAGAAAGCAAGAGTTTATGGTTTAAAAAACAAACAAACAATGGCTATCTGGAGTGGACATCTTTGCCAAGCGCAAACCAGTACAGAATTAGGCTAATCAATAAATTATCGGGGAGGGTCATGCCTTTTTTCCAGAGGTGGGAGTAAGTCACACATGTGCAAGTCACAAGTAAGTCTCAAGTCTTAACCTTCAAGTCTCAAGCAAGTCCAAGTCAATTTTGTGAAAAGCAAGTCAAGTCAAGTCAAGTCACTGCTTTATGTCAAGCAAGTCAAGTCAAGTCGTAGCTTGGGTCACAAGTCACGGCAAGTCATACAAACGTTTGATGATTTCACAGAATTTATATATTAAAGGGGTCATGAACTGGATTGTTTTATTATTTTATAATGTTGCCTGGGGTGCCCTTATAATGTTAGTATGATTTTTACATAAAAAATTGTCATAATTTATAAATAAAAGCCATTTTTCCAAGCCTGATTTCTGCCTCAGATTTGAACACTCCGTTTTAAGGGGCGTGTCTGCTGTGAGACTGCAGTGCAAACGCCCACTGCTGTGATTGGCTGACATGCTTGCAATGAAATAGCTAGTATTATATGAACTCTCTCGAAAACTTTTACTACGTTTTTACTATTACAGCTATCGAGATTAACAAATCGTGAAAAGTATCGTTTAAAGCATTATATTTAAATCTATTCCATCACATGAAAGGTTGCAGCATGATGAGCACTGACTGAGCAGATGACAGACAGTCTGTTGATCGCGTGAAAAAAGATCTTATCATTGCAACGCAATTTTTGCACTCTCACAAATGCTTACACCAAATCACAATGCAAACACGATGTGAGTACACAGTAAGAGCTTCGTTGTGTAGTGTAACAGTGTCATTATGTCATCACGAGTTTGGTAAGTAAGTGTCCAGATAAGCTCTCGTGGCTCGCGCTGTGCTGTTTGATTGACAGCTTGGGCGAAAGGGATCGTTCTTTGATCGCTTTCTGTAGGCTATATAATTTAATAACAGTTTAAAAAAAGATTATATTCATAATACTACGAGAAATTATGTGAAGTTGATCGTTTAGTCACTGATGCATAAACAGTATTGAACGATTTTAAGAGAAATATCTGAACTTGAATAATTACACAGAAATCACTGATCGCAGATCAGGCATTAGAATACACATGGTTACTTACATGTTGCTGGCAGATCCGTCGGGAAATTGTGATTGAATGATTTAATAAAGTTTAACCATGCTGGAATCCGAAGGAAGCTTATGACTGTCTTCTTCCACAAACAGGCACTGCACAATATTTAGTAAACATCATGTTTATTGCTTGGAAGTAGCTCGATCCGGTAGCAACTATCATGTCGTCCTATGTTATTTAGCATGTTTGGCCGAATCGGTGGGCGGGGCTAAACAGGCCGTGTTGAAGTAGGCGTTGATCTTCTTTTGTGGAGGCGGTGTTTTATCCTCTTTGACGTCATAGTTCCCCACTTTGAAAAACGAGTCGTTTGCTGAGCCTGATGTCTATAAAAGCTTTTATTGGACTAACAAGGTAGTTTTCAGTTCTGAAACTTACAGGATATGATTATAGTATGATGATCTCTTATATGTCAAAAGCTCAAGGAAACTTTGATTTCTCAGTTCATCACCCCTTTAAAATAAGTTAAAACTACATAAGTTGTGGACTATGGTTTTATTTGCAACATTTTTTTAAATATGCATTTACACATACAGCTGAGTGGTTAAAAATCTAAAAAATAAATAAAATTTCAAACTAGATAGCCTAAAATGTAAATGTAACTGAAATTAGGCCAACATTAAAGCATGAAAAATAAATATGCCTTAAACATTGCAGTAGACCATTAAAAGATATTAAACAATTCACAATTCAAGTATAATGGTTCCTATGCCACCAAATGGCATTCTTCAAACTGGCATCCCCTTTATGGAACATGAACACATCCTTAACAACAAGTTAGATCTTTCCTTTTTAACAAAATAATAACAAGAAAAAAACAGTAATAATTGAATTGACACAAAACTTAAACCTGTCAATCAGGTGGGTTGACTATTGTACATTATTAATCTGTGTGAGTGAGTGATTTATTAATATTTGTGAATATGTGTGTGCATGTGTATGAGTGAAAGGTGTATTGTTTGCATGTCCATGGTTGTGTTTGACTTTCTGTGTGTGTGTGTGTGTGTGTGTGTGTGTGTGTGTGTGTGTGTGTGTGTGTGTGTGTGTGAGTGTGTGTGTGTGTGTGTGTGAGTGTGTGTGTGTGAGTGTGTGTGTGTGTGAGTGTGTGTGTGTGTGTGTGTGTGTGTGAAGAGAGAGAGAGAGAGAGAGAGAGAGAGAGAGAGAGGTGATTTGATTGAGTGTGATTGATTCATTAATATTTGTGAGTGAATGTGTGTGCGTGTGTATGAGTGAAGAGTGTATTATTTGTTTGCATGTGTGCATGGTTGTGCTTGCAAGTTTGAATTTTTGTTTTGTTTATTTGTGTATGCATGGTTTGGTTCGATAGTCTGTATGTTTTTTTTTCTTTGTGTGTAGGTGTCTTTTTACAATCTTTTATGTGCATCCCCCAAAACTATCCAATTATTAGACACTGTACACATGCTATTATGCTATTAAAGGACAACTCCAGCGCAAAATGAACCTGGGGTGTAATAACACATGGGAACAGAGTCGACCGTTCTCTGGGATTTGTTCTCATGATAATCGAATGTAAAGAGTTTTATCTCTAAAAACTGATTAGCTTATAACGCTAGTATATGGGGCATAGAGTAAGTAAAAAGAAATCGCTAGTTAATACCACTAACAAGGCTCAAAATAGCCCCACACTAACACGGTAGCATAATGAGGGTGCTTGTTAGTGGTATTAACGAACGATTTCTTTTTACTTACTCTATGCCCTATATACTAGCGTTATAAGCTAATCAGTTTTTAGAGATACAACTCTTTACATTCGATTATCATGAAAACAAATCCCAGAGAACGGTAGACTCTGTACCAATGTGTTATTAATTATTATTAAATTACAGTTAATTTTTTTTTATATTTCTTTTAACATTCAAGTCAACCCTGGGATAGCAGACTATATTGGTAGCATATAACTAGACAGTACAAAGGGATGTATGCAGGCAAGAAAAACTGGAATATGGCATATTTTAACATATTTTAACACGATTTTAATTTTCAAGAAATGTTTTGTTTTTCGCTGTGCTTTTGTATGTAAGGGATTATTCAGATCATAAAAAAAATCATTAATCCAAGGCATTCGAATATTATTAGAAATATATAGAAAGCCTTTATTTCATCATGGCTTTAATATTTTAAAATCAGGTGACAAGTAGCTACTTGCACACCTATGCGTTGCGGCTAATGCCTTCGTCAGGGTGTGTGACCTTAAGCCCCTTTCACACAGAGATTCCGGAATATACACGGATAAAGTGACCCGAGATTTGACTCGGGTTAGTTTGATTTAGGTTCATTCACACTGCCAGTGATTTTCCGGAATAAGAGAGTCCGTTTACACACAACCCGTAAAAATCCCGTAAAGACACATGACATCGATGTGACTTTATTGTCTCAGCAGCGTCTTAAGTTTGCTTATGAGCTGCGATTTCTCTCTCGAGAAACCATTGTGCATCTTTTTTCCTCTCTGATTCGATCATAAACTTGCGCATTACATACCGTTTCACAGCTGGCGAACGATCCCGCGCTTCAGCGTCATCACTACGACACGCGGCTTTTGTTCACACAGCGGGCGTTCCTGCTGCGTCACGTGATTGTTGCGTGCGTTCAAATACAGATATTTATTTTTAAAAAGACAAGTTATTTCGAGTCATTTACCTCAAGTCCGAGTCAAGTCTCAAGTCATGAATATCAAGTCAAAGTCAAGTCAAGTCTTTTATTAATATTTGTCAAGCAAGTCTCAAGTCCTAAAATTTGCGACTTAAGTCTGACTCGAGTCAAGTCATTGACTCGAGTCCCCCATCTCTGCTTTTTTCACAATCATTTTGGAGGGTCATAGAAAAAATTATTGCTGGCGAAGGGAGGGTCATGTCTTTTTTGACAACAGATCTCAAAACTCCTCCGGTGGCCCCTTAAATAAATAACGAACAGTCCCTAATGAAAGGAGTTTCTTATGCTCACAAAGGCTGCATTTATTTGATCAAAAAAACAGTAAAAACAGCAATATTGTGAAATATTATTTCAGTTTATAATCCCATACTTCAGTTTTCAGTGTTACATTATCCTTTAGAAATCATTCTTATATGCTGCTCAAGAAATATTTATTATCATAAATGTTGAAAACTGCTGTTTTTGCTGCTTCATATTTTTGTGGAACCCATCATACATTTTTTCAGGATTCTTTGATGAAAAGAAAGTTAAATAAAAAAAGAAAAAAAAGAAATAATATGCTATTTTGTATTTACTGTCAGTTTTGATCCATTTAATGCATCCTTGCAGAATAAAATCATAATTTTTATAAACTTTTGCTTATAAACCCCAAACTTTTGAACAGTAGTGTAGTATCCGTGTGTCACCATTATCTTGTGTTTCAGTCTTTCAGTTCATTCTGTTCATTGTGTTGTGTTGTTTGTGGCTTACCACACTGTTTCATATTTTCTTTCTAGTTTGTATTGTTCTTTTTTTGTTTTATTTGATAAATGTTGCGCTGCAAGTAGAGCCACTACGCCTCTCACCTCATCTTCCTTATAATCGTCTTTATCTTAAATGTGACACTGTGACAGCATTCAAATGGAGTTTGAATAATTTGTTATCAATATATGGTAAAAGAACAAATATGAACGTAAGTTTACAAGACATTTTTATTTACCCCATCCCACAGTCTTTTAAAACTGTTCACTGACCGTTTCTCGGTTTTATTTGGTAATTGTATAATTTGTGACATAGTTCCTCCTTCATTTCATGTATCTCTTTACCCAATTCTTTTTTTTAATACTTAAAGTACCATAAATGTTTTGTAAATACTGTGCATGCCAGGTTTGGAAATTAACTGTGGCTTGGGGCAAAAATGCCCCGCAAATTCAGGATACAATGGCACAAATTTTAATTAATTAATTTAATTGGCCCTCAATTATACTAAATTGACTACTACTGTCAAATAAAGTGAATGAAAAGTGTTCATTGCAGCATTACATTTTGATCTGCTCAAGTTACATCAAAGATTTCTTTACATCAAGACCTCCGGCACATCAGAGTGTAAAGAAATATTAATAATCAATCATAACTTGTTATAATTCATTATGAATATTTGCATCAGTTAATAGAAATTACGTAATGTAGTCAAATTAAAATTACAATCAATCCACCTGTTCGTCCTGTGAACACTCATTGTTAATTGTTTATTAATTCTAAGAAATGTTCCCCGGTGAGGGGTCCCCACAGACTGTGTTGTGTTTTAAGCGTGCTCATTTGCATGTGCAGCTGGATTGGTTGCTGATGAAGAGACTATGAAAGATTTGTGTAATACAAATATGTTGCGCAGCTATCGGCATATCATGTACACAATCATTTTGATCTTCAAAGTACCAATTTATAGAGACCAAACATGGTATAGGTGAGGGTACATTGACCATTGATTCTATTGTAAAATACACAGTATCAAAAAATAATAGTATTAAAATACATTACACAAGACAGTAAATCATTCATAAAATGTTCTGGGATGTTTCAAGGTCTGTAGGTCTTTCCTAGGTCCTGACCACATGACCACATTTTTCACAGCAATAAAGACATCTTATCTGATCCTCGCCCTGGCGACTGAAACCTTTCCTGCTCTCTTGTCTCTTTTGGGGGGATGTTTCATTCCTAAGAGTGATAAGGCTTTGAAGCTTATTTGTTAAATGTAACAAATAGTTATGTGTCTGATTGTCTCAGACGTTACAAAGTCTTGGATGCAGGATACGGCAAGGCTATAGGGAGAACACTACACATGGAATGTAAAGCCGCGTTTCCACCGCAGGAACTAGGAACTTTGGGGTGGTACTCGATGTGTTTCGACCACAGGAACCAGGGTCTAAATGAAGTTCCGGGTAAGAATTTCCCCCTCAAGTGCCTGGGTGCTTCTCAATATCCCTCCTCGTTTCCTCGCTCCTATGACCCGGAAACCGATCGAGCTCAGCAATCTTGAAGGACATCTCGAAGGACATCTCAATTCTCTAACCTCACCGCGAGGATGCGAGGAACGAAGAGTGCTTCCAGAAGAGCAGCTTCCTGCACAGTACATTTGTAAATGAGTAAAATTTACTCTGATTGAAGAAAATTTTACTCAATGCCAGATAACATTTGGTCCCTCTCTGAAAAGAGTAAAAGTTACTCTTTTGATAGAGCAGTTTTCCAGAGTTAATTATACTCAATTTAGTGATAATATTTTACTCTTTCCTACGATATTTAACTCTATTTAGTGGTTTTTTTTAATCAACTCTCATACTATTTTACTCACTTCAGAGCTACAAGAAATTGACTCAGGGGAACTTCGAATTAACTCTGCCACAATTTACTTCCCCTCCTGAGTTGTTTATCATCAATTATGAGTAAACTATAAAGAATAACTAACTGTTATTACCCTCAAAAAGTCCTAAAAATATCAATGAAAAACTTACTTTTCAGTCTGAAAATAAAATCAACAACTGTATACTCATGGCTCAAAATTTGATTTTTCAAGCACCTGTTTAAACAATATTACACTTACGCTTAATTCACTTGTGATCCTAAAAAAAATACTAAAATAAAATAAAAATCTAGCACCTGTTTAATTCACTTGGGATCATAAAATAAATAAATAATGAAAACAATCATACTAAAATAATAGAAAATTGTGATGGTGATAATGTAAGAGAAGAGATCATGAAACAAATCAGAATCCCAGCCATAAGACATAAGAATGGCAAAATATCCCTAATCTCCAAAACAGAAGGTGCTTCTGTGGTATGTGCAGCATGTGTAAGCATGGATATGTTCAGCTAAACCAAATGTTTTTAGTGCAGTTGTAATCAAAAGGACCTGCTCATCTTTGATAACGATATTCTGGATTACATGAAATACAGGCATGTCATTTTGAACTTGAACACAAACCGCTAACCCTAACTGATAAGTATTTCCACAGCGCTTGACCCATTTCACATTTAGGACCTTAGTCCACATAGGTACATTAAGTTTCTCAGCAATCTCAGCACCAACTTCCATTTCATTCAAGGGAGTCATTTTCCCAGGACCTAATTTCATGTCAGACATTTGGATCAAATGTTTGTCAAATGTAAGCCATTTGGCACTGGTGTTTTTTTGCTAATGTTTTCATTATGTTTTTATTATGTTTTTAAAGCTTTTCAACTGCTTTTTAAAAAAGTTATGCTTCGCTTTGTAACGCATGCACCAACAATGTAGCAGTGGTCCAATTTTCTGGGGTAATGCACCATAAAATGTTGCTTTTCTCGCTGAGATCTTTCCCGGTCTTTTGCAGCCTTGACTTGAGGGTGGCAAAAGGTGAACCAGCATCAGAATGGAAGACATGTCGCTGTCCCAACCTGGAGACAAGGAAAACAAAATAAACACATTTGTTTTAGGTTCTTAGGTAGAAGGGATTGAACATACCCTCCTACTCAGTTGAAGTAGTTTAACTTCACTTGGATGATGTGCCGAAATACATTAAGCACTCCAGTACTTTAGTTTATACTGCACACAGAATCAGTATTAACAGCACATTCATGGCATTGATGACTACAGATGTGTGGATGAATTAAGGTGAAACCTCTACAGATATTGAACTGAGGTCATAGAGTTAAACTTTATCTACTATATATCAACCATACTTTTGTTATTCAGAGACCCAAATGAAAACAATTTCAAACTGTAAATCTGTAACTCCTGTACTAGGCATTTGAGAAAAGATCAGGGTAGAAATGTTAGAGAAACAGGTGATTTTCATTCTGACAGTTTACCCACTGCAAGTCTGTGTTGCATATGAGTCAAGCATGTCTAATGGGTAAAGTTGTGACCACACTTTAAACTCTATAGATCTGAATAAAGCTATGCTTGTCATAAACGCATAACTTCCTATTAAATAATTTAAGTTATAGCACAATATAGTTACCTTCTTCAACTTCAGCATTTTGGATGAGGTCTTGGAGCTCACTAGTCTGTGTGAGGCCACGGCACTGTGCTATAACCTTTGGTTTTTATGTTGGTAGACCACTTCTCCAACAACTTTGCAGAGGTCGCATCACCAAATAGAAGTCCAAAATCTTGATCAATCTGTACAAAATGTCAAAGATTAAAGTAGGAACCACAGTAGAAACTCACTTTTTTACCTATCTGGGTTACTGCACACAACAACAAGAGCACTTAGTTTCATATTTGTATGTTTTCATGTTTAAAGATTTGAAGTCTCACATACCAAGCCTGGTATATCCAAGAATCGCGGGAAAATAGAAAGAATATCAGATGACTCTTTAGGGTCGTGCAGCATCTTCTGGCGATAGGCCAGTGTTAACCTAATCTTTTCCTTTACCACTGCCTCGTCAGCTGTATGCTTTATCAGGGCAATTGCTTTCTGACACGGACGTTCATCTTTCAACCAGCTGTCTTCTTTGAAGGGATCCCTGTCAGTAGGTGGCCCACCTGAAAGTGTTTAAGACAATATGAAAACCAAATATTTAGTTCCTTTTCTTTCAAAACACAAATACCAAAACTAGAAAACATGACAGGAAAAAAACATGCATATACAGTATCCCAGAGTGACTTTTAAATTTGCCCAACATGGATGATTATGCAAAACATATTTGCATTTAAAAAGAACAGCAATTATATTTTCAAAAGATACTATGTAACACTTGACCTCATTTACATTATGACCTAATGACAGACCAATCTGGAACAAAAGAATACTTCAAAGACAAGTCATAAATGTGAGTGAGATGAGTAAAATAAGCAAGTTGTATGTTTAATAAAATACATTTAAAAAAAGTTTATCAAGCCTTCCAGCCAAGCTAATAAAAGCACTGACTAAACATCAAATCTCGCACCTGTTTGTGGTTGGCGTTGGCGTTTCATCCGTCCCTCTGATGCTTCTTTCTACTTTCTATTCTCCATGCCAGATATCCACTTCCATCTTCTGCATTGTAATAATGCTCCTATGACCAGAACAATAGTAGTTATACATTACACAACTAAGGAAATAAATACCATATGAATTATAATGTAGATAATCTTTACTCTGCAATATACAGAGTATATCCTCCTCCTGTAAATCAAAAAGATTGAGAGGCAACAGCTTGCTCCTGCGGTCAGCCAAGTATGGGAATAGGGAGATGATTCCCTTTGCATATTCTTCCTTCAAACGTCGGGAAGGACTTGTTCTTTACACACACAAACCGATTACAACCCATAACATCATAAACATCAATTTTCAAATTAACGTATGAACAACCTATTTGTCAATTGGGCAACCAATATTTTCACCAAGTCACGTCTTCTGCCATCTGACAGACTTTTAGTGCGTGTGTATTCGTTTATGTCCAGGGCTGCTCTTTAGGATATCTTCAATCCTCTGGAGGGGGGAATGATGTAATATTGAGCAGAGATGAGAAATTATTAACAACTGACAAGTGTATATAGTTCCAAATATCTTTACTATTTAAGTCATTCTGTATAGATGTAATTCAAGATTGGTGATCCTTACTTGGCCAAGACGACGTTCCTCAGCTCGATTTTTTTCAGGAGGACTTCTAATCAACATTGCTGTGTCATCAGACTCTGACGTGCCCTCGGTCTCTCCTAAATATGAGCTTAAGCTTAAAGAATCTGCAGTATAAACCATATCAATGGTCTGAAGATCTGTTCATACTACTTTGATTGCATGCTATAACAGCTATTGAGAATTAGTCGAATAGACATATTAGCCTATGCAAATTGGTGAATATCGCTGCGATTAGGGCTGGGTAAAAAATAAAGATTTCTGGATTTTAATCGATTTTCATTTTTACGAGAAACATTAACCTAGAGAGGAGCATTTTGCTAAATATATGCACCATATCACATATTCATTATAATTTTTTATGTTCAATATTTAATGCATGTTTGAATAAATCTGGCAAGTTTTTAAGACAGCCACCATTTAAATGTTTATATTTCATATAACTTAATTATTATAAAAATAAATAAAAGTGTAATTTAAGTGTTTGTATACAAATCAGTTCATTTTTACCTTCAATATAATAGCAGGCTAATGAAGCCTAGTAGGCTACAACTGACTCCCAACACATCTGTGGATATTCTGTATCATAACAAGCTCAACTGAAAAAACTCTGCAATGCCAAAAAGCTCTCAAGCGCCCACAGCTAGGCGTTTTCAGCAGAGTGCCTATAGCGTTTTCAGATAGATAAAAACACTTTGGTGGACATGCAGTCTTAGAACAGATCGGCCCGATTGGTGGAAACGCGACTTGACTCTATTTCTGTAGGCCTATGCCAGTAGGTGGCAATGCTGTAAGAAACCATAAAATGGTTCTTGAATAAAGTCAATCTTATCACTCTCTTTACTCTCTTCAGAGTGGCACAAATTCAAAAAGTGTTATTATACCAAAGCAAAGGCAAAATGACTACTTCACAACGTCGTCTTGTGATTCTGAAAGCCTTTAGATGGAGACATTCCCCTGAATGTCTCTGGAGAAACACTCGAAGCAACTTATTAAAAACTGTTTCTTTCAATTAAGGAACATTTCTAAGATAAGAGCCTTGGTGTCAAAGGCCGAGTTGGAGATGATCATTCATGCTTTTATTTCGTCTCGTTTAGACTATTGCAACAGTCTTTTTATTTGCCTTAATAAGAAGGATCTTTGTCGTCTCCAGACTGTCCAGAATTCTGCTGCTAGGCTTTTAACCCACACGAGTAAAAGGGCACATATTACTCCTGTTTTAGCTTCACTTCATTGGCTACCAGTGAAATTTAGAATGCACTTCAAAATTTTGGTTCTAACTTTTAGAGCCCTACAAGGACAGGCGCCCCCATACATCTCTGACCTGATCCTGACCTGACGTCCTCACGTAGTCTGAGATCAACAGGCCAGAGATTTTTAGTTGCCCCCCTTACACATTTTAAAACTGGAGGGGACCGTTTGTTTCAAGTTGTGGCACCTAGGTTATGGAACGCTTTGCCTTCTTCCATACGCTGCTTGGATTGTGTGGAACATTTTAAAACCCAGTTGGAAACTCTTCTTTTCAAAGAGGCTTCTAACTAGACTGTAGGGTGGTTTAGGCTGGTCATATGTGTACCTCTGTTTATTGTGATTATGTGCTGTAATGTACTTATAAGAGTTCTGAATTTTCCCTTTTGTTGTGAAGCACTTTGTGATTTTTATCTGTGAAATGTGCTATACAAATAAATTTTACTTACTTACTTACTTGTACTACTAACTTACTAGTGATAATAGCAAACCCTTAACAGTAAACGCTCTGGTGTTCAGGAGTAACAGCCTTTTCCCCTAGGTTACTTTACGCAACTGTTTCCTTTTTCATATTACAAGCAAAATATGTCAGGAAAGTTTGTAAAAATGGAATCCAAACAACAAATCCAACTTAAACACCCCCCCCCCCCCCCAAAAAAAAAAAAAAAAAACCCACAAGGACCACGAAGCCTTTAGGCAAACGGATAGTGATTGAGATGAGAAACACATTACCATAATCTCCTCACTCAATGCATCTTAAGCCATAGTTCTAAAATTGTATATGAGAACATCTCTTGGACGTCTCTGTAGAAATCACTAAAATTCCATTTCATTTTTAAGCTGCCAGATGAGACCAAACATGACAAAGTAAACACAGGCGTTAATGGGGCATTGTGAAGCATGTGACACAGGTATGTATTAGAGGTGTTATTCTGCTTCTTTAGACGGGACTGTCCTGTCCCTGAATTGCCACGAAAAGTCCTCAATTCGTATATCAATGATCTCTTGCACCAGATAGGCATTAGCATACTGTGGCAATCAAGAGCATTGTTCCATGATCAATTCACATGCATGCTGTTAAAGGGATTACAGCTGAAACAGAGGGCTGTATTGCACCCACATTTGCTCAGCCCTATACTATCACTTAAAATGGGGACAATTCAAATTATTTGTATCTTCCATCCATTCTGTAGTGGGATCGTCTGCATCTGTAGTTGTGTATAATGTTAACTTTTTATGAGTGGCCAAAATGCAGCCTATGTATATAATTACTAAATAAAAATAATAATTATTCTTATAATTAATTAATTAAAAGCACATTTTGATCATGATAGGACTTATGAAGTTGACATAGGCAATCCAATGTATGTAACATACAATTTATTATTATTAACATTCAAATTATACCACTAGAAATCTATTGGGTAAAAACAAGAGGGGTTACATACAAGAGGTCCTGTATTAGACAATATAAATTTAATAATTACAGATGTATTTTGTGTGTGTGTGTGTGTAATTTATAGTATAAAGGGAATAGAGTGCCACAGGAATCCACCAGAAACGAGTTTGTAGACTTTCTGCTTCCATCATCCTGAAGTCGATTTGTCGGTTTTGAAAATGTCTGAAATATAAGGTGAACACAAGCTCAAGATATTTTCTCATTTTATTCAACAAAATCAAATGCATCAGTAATACCCCTTTCATTATTTTTAAAGCATTTACGTGCCTTGAAAATAATGTCCACCATGTAATTTAAAAATCTAAATAAATATATAACATAGTAATAATTAAAAGAATAAAATTAATAAACAAACATGTTAAAAAAATTAGAGCATTCAATCTCCAATAATTCTTTATTTTTATTTATTTAGTGAAACAATATTTAACTCCAGTTCACTAAAGGGCTTATTTGCCCAATGTTTTAATTTAAAAGATATTGTTTACAATTATACTAACGCTTACAACAAGTGTAAGGAATATAGCCTCATTTTTTTAATTTTTTTTTTTTTTTTTTTTTTTTGGTATTGGTTTTATCTATAAGCAAACATTTTCGGGCTCACTTCCTACTCTTTTAATTGAGTATTTTTTAACTCAAATATTTTTATTTAAATAAAAAAAATGTGACAGATTCTTGAAACAATATGATAATTTCTGTAATGATTCTATTGATGAGGCTTAGTTTGTTTCCCTCTACTTATTAATGTTCTTATTAATTAACATTAGCTTTTTTATTTATTATTTTTTTTAGATTAAATCAAATTTGCTTACCCTTTTATTTTATTTGTTTCTCTTGTCTGTTATATGTGAACATTTCTGTTGACACTCCTTAATATCCTCCTGAAGATGTTTTTATATTTTCATCTGTTTCTATATATATATTAGCGCCATGTTTTTTTATATATATATATAGTACAGGCCAAAAGTTTGGACACATTACTATTTTTAATGTTTTTGAAAGAAGTTTCTTCTGCTCATCAAGCCTGCATTTATTTGATCAAAAATACAGAAAAAAAAATGTAATATTGTGATATATTATTACAATTTAAAATAATTGGTTTTCAATTTATTATACTTTAAATTATCATTTATTTCGGTGATGCAAAGCTGAATTTTCAGGATCATTACTCTAATGATCCTTTAGAAATCATTCTAATATGATGATTCATTATCAAAGTTGGAAACAGTTCTGCTGCTTAATATTTTTTCATAACCTGTGATACTTTTTAGGATACTTTGATGAATAAAAAAAGAAAAAGAAAAAAGAAAAGAAAAAAAAGAAGCAAATGTTTTCAAGATAGAAATCTTTTATAACAACAATATACACTACTGGTCAGTAATTTGGGGTCAGTAATTTTTTTCTTTATTTTTTTTTTAAATAAATCAATACTTTTATTCAGCAAGGATGTGTTAAATTGATAAAAAGTGATAATAAAGAAGATTTATATTAAAAAAAAAAAAAAAAAAAAAAAAAAAAAAATATATATATATATATATATATATATATATATATATATATATATATATATATTGAATAAATACAGTTCTTTATAACCTTTTATTCATCAAATATATTAGGCAGCAGAACTGTTTCCAACACTCATAATAAATCAGAATATTAGAATGATTTCTAAAGGATCATGTGATTGACTGGATGTCACATGTGACACTGAAGACTGGAGTAATGATCCTGAAAATTCAGCTTTGCATCACCGAAATAAATGATAATTTAAAGTATAATAAATTGAAAACCAATTATTTTAAATTGTAATAATATATCACAATATTACATTTTTTTCTGTATTTTTGATCAAATAAATGCAGGCTTGATGAGCAGAAGAAACTTCTTTCAAAAACATTAAAAATAGTAATGTGTCCAAACTTTTGGCCTGTACTGTATATATATATATATATATATATATATATATATATATATATATATATATATATATATATATATATATATAAATATATAAAACATGGCGCTACTAACTTTCGTGTTGTCTGCGTCATCCCTGCGTCCCCACGCCTTCATTTCTCCTCACGCCAGTCTCCAGTTCAGTAGGCAGCGATAAAGCAACAAACAAACACTGAAACTCGAGAAGAAGAAAGTAGCGTTGCCATCTTGTTCCGCTAGCGTTATTTTCCGTGAGTGTATCGCTCAACAACAGCACACACTTTATAGTGGACAGCAGCAGGTATTAAGTAAACATACAACGTCTGGCTTCGGATATTCTCAGAAGGACGCGTGTATCTAGTGAATAGAAGGAGTTATGCGAGTCGGATAAAAATATCTCATATATTACTGTTACTCGGAACGTGAACACCCGCGTTTGAACAGGCCCAAATAACTCAAGCTTTATCACATTATGTCTTCGTCACATACAATTGTAAAGATGGACTTTATAAAAGAGGAGAGTGAAGAAATGACGATCCCAGAGCCATGGCGAGTGAAAACTGAGCAGACAGATGAACAAAGAGGTTTGAGTCTTCATTATTTACTGCGCTCGGTAACAAAGCTCCACTGCTAGTTTTGGTGGCTGTGAAATAACAGTTAGCGTTAGATGGCATACATTGACATGTAACTTTAGAGGGAAGATGCATGGCATACATGACTATAGTTTCATATGCTAGTAATGTGCCAGGTCTGACGGCAATAATACAAGAATGACATAATCGACCGAGAAAGTACCATGTGACTCAGTATAATCCATTTCTGAAAGCACACGATAGGATTTGGCGGAAAACAAATCATCTAACGTTAATTTAAAAATAATAATAATAATTGACCGTTCATGAGAGTAACGTTAGCAGTTTGCGGCGACGCGCCTAGGAAAAGCCCCACGCGCACCATTTTGATAAAACAAGATTACCCTGCTGAAAAAAAACTAACAATAGAAACCCTTATAGAATCTGTAATTGATTTAATGGTTATAATGGGAATTGGTTTGGTTTTGATGGAAACTGTAATGGTCCCTCTGGGTCTCTACTTGCGTTCTGTTGGTAGCATGTAAAAAAAAACAAAAAAAAACATTAAATCCTAATGGAATATTGCCCAAAACACACAACCGGACAAGGGTTGCCAGGTCTGTGTAAAAAAAACAGCCCAAAGAAGTGACCCCAGAGTGTGTCGCCCCGCCCACACCCAATTTCATTGGTTTATATAATACTGTAATCTTATTGGCGTAGACGCTTGAGGCGTGAGCATGCTCATTCCTTTATGTGAGTTTATGAATGATCTACTACGCTGTTTGGCCATACTACAGAAATATGTAAGCAATAAGGTACGAGAGGCTGTCCTGTATCGTGAATAAGTCACGGCTGAAGGGCATTTATTAGGCGGTTTGTTTTTCATAAACTTTCATGACGTAAAATCACTAAACGCCTTCCTTCCGCTGGAAAAAATAGTCCCTGACCGTAAACAGCAACAGAAGTTACATACATTATTTCATCATTAGATGGGGGCAAAAACTGTCTTTATGACTGAGTCAGTCAGTAGAGAAGACTTTTACATTGAAAGGGCTCAAACTTGTGAACACAGAAAAGCAAGACGCAAATGACTAGGGCAAGGGTAAACCCTTTGACTGTTAAAAGGACAAGATATCGCAGCGGACATTCAGATTTTTTTTTTATTATGAAAGAATATAGGACTAACCTGAAGGAAAATGCTATGTATACTGTAAATACAGGTACACTCGCTTACTCGATCTCCCACAATACTCTAATCTAGCTTCAATGAACAATATCAATGAGATCAAACATATGTTTAATGACTCGTTTCCACTGACCGGTACGGTATGCAATTATTTCCGTTTCCACTGTCAAAAGTTGTGAATTGTACCAAAATGCTGAACCGTACCGTACCACTTTTTCGGTACCCTTCCTGCTGGGGTACCTAGCACAGTGGTACGGTACTAAAGGGTGGAGCTAGACTCACTGCAGGACGTTGATTGGTTGACAGAGTATCGTCACTTGCGCGTGCTAGAAGGGGAACGACAACATAAGAAGCGCCATTTTTTTAATATACAGTTGAAATATAATACTACTGTTATTGTGTCATGAAATGTAATTTTAAGAGTTTTTCAGGCGAGAATGTAGTTGTTTAAAGCTCAAATCTGTGGTTTATTTCTAAAGATTTATGAAAATTTTATCTTCGAGATTTCCTATTGGAAGATTTAGGTTGTGAGATCCAGGCGATCAACGGGCGCTCATGTACCCCGCCTGGAACAGCCTTTCCTCGGCTAGTCCTTCTGATGTTTGCCACTAGGGCTGTCAAAATTGCTTAAAAATGACGTTCGAATATTCCCTCTAAAAAACACACGAATATTCGAACTATTCGAACATCTGGTTGCGCATTTTGTCAATGACGCGCATTACGTCAATAACAGGACAAATTAATACAAAGAGACATAACTACTTGTATAGGTAGTAAATTTAAGTTTAAACATATTTGACAATGTATTACCAACACAAAACCAAGTAAATAAACTAATGGCCAAGACCGCAGACCTCTCTCTCTCTCTCTCTCTCTCTCTCTCTCTCTCTCTCTCTCTCTCGCGCGCGCGCGCGCGCTCACGCTCTCTCTGCGCATAACGGTTAAATTAACAACAACAATAAGCACATGTTGAGTGCTGATCAAGAGTTTTGTGCAAGCAATTTAAGGTCGCGACTGTTGTCCCAAATATAGCAGGCTTTATTCAGTGATTGAAACAAATTTATTAACATTAATTGAAGTTTTACAGTATAGAACCGACATTGAACGCTCCGAGCGAGCGTTGTAGACCTGCGCTGTGGTAAACATGGAACTTTTCTGTTTAACGTTAAATAAAATGAGGCACACAATTCCGAGAAATGTGACAACAAAGAAATTTTACCCTGAGGTTCATAAAAAATAGTGCTATTAAAAAAGAAAAAGGCTACTTACATTCTTGGTGCTTGTATTAAAAAAAGGAAAAACTGACTGCAATTTATTCCATTGTCTTTTTAGTGCACTGTCAACTTTCAGCAGTGACGCTGTGCTAGACAGTGGGACTCATGTGACCTGTCCCTCAGGCAGCGCGCGCGCCCACTCGCAAAGCAGACAGCCGCGCCTCTGCTTCCGCGGGGTGTTTTTCCATATTCGAAATTCACATTCGATTCGAATATTAATTTTCACGTTCGAATTCCTGTTTTTTAAAACTATTCGAATATATATTCGAATTTAGAATATTCGTTGACAGCCCTATTTGCCACTGACTCTGACGTCTTTGTAGTGGTTAAACAAAATAACGATGATAAAAATAAAATTAAAAATAAATACATTTTCTAGGAAAACGGATTAAAACAGGGCAATAATTAAGGAGAATTAGCAAATATGACTAAATTGTCCAGGTGGACACTGCCAAAATGGCAATCAAGAAATGAACCGATGACTTTAACCCTCGGAAGTACACATAGCAGAACATAACGCAGAATTTAGTAGTCAAAACTAGGGCTGGGCGATATATCGCATCACATTAGCCCCGTTTACATGCACACTTTTTAGCTATTCTGATTGAGATCATTCTGATTGACGGATTCCGGTTGACTGTTTACATGGGATGTTATCTAAACCGATCAGGTGTTTACATGTGCTGACGGTTTCAATCGAAATCATTTTGTGACATGCGCACACAGCTTGTCTGCCGGATCTGGAAGCTCATTATTTCCCACGTTTTCAATCCTGTCAAGATGGTGCATCACTTAATCGTCGCGTTAGTTGTACGTTAGGCATTAACCGCGTTTCCAATGTCGGGCCAGGGCTTTAAACGGGCCTTGCCAGGCTAAGCCTCGGGCCAGTAACGTTCGGACCTTGCCCAAAATCTGCTGCGTTTCCACTGTCGGATCAGAAGCTACACAGCGCTTCACTAAAACACGCCCGTAACACGGCTCTCTGGAACAACGTCACACTAACCCATCATTTCACCAATAAAATGGAAGTTTTATCAGAAAACTAATCAGAAAGAAATCACTGGAAACAGCGTGATCGCAAAACAAGAGCGACCGTTTGCTGGCATTTTTGTTGTTTAATTGAATATTTAAAACCCAAGAAAAGATGTTTCACCACAGGTTTACAATAAAAAACGATACATTGATCATAATGAATTAATTTGTGTCAAAATTGCACATAGTCACACAGAAATAAAGTGGTTTACCGTTTATGACGTTTGTGAACGTTCACAAAAGAAAGAGGACACACAATTATTCAGTCGCGTCTGTTTCTGTTTATTTGGTAGCCTAGTTACAGGACATTTACTTTTACATCACATTTATAAAGAATCATTTCTACAAATATGCCACCAGAAATTTGACCTGAGGAGCTTTAGCACTCTCTCCCAGAAGGATACAGTTATATTTAAAAGAGGATAGTCCAGTATAAAGAGATAAAATAAAAACAGGATTAAGATAACTTAAGATAACTGTCTGATTCCTTCAAGCGTTCATATTTATCATGTTTACTATGGTAATGGTTAGCGCGCATAGTTTTTTGCATCGGGTATAAATATTCCTACCTTATACGGTGATCAGAATCCACAACGGATCACAAACAGAAGGCTGACAGAATTATCTGGCGCAAAACCAGGCATGCGCAGAAAGACGTACACTCAAAGTAATCGGATCAGCTCGTTTACATGGTGTAATCTTTCGTTTGATCGGTTCATGAAAAGGTTTATTCCACCCCCTTCAATCCGACTGAAATTTCAATCGGTTTGAGCATTTTTATTCCGATTGAGGTGTTGACATGGAGCATTTCATTCCGATTGGACTTTTAAACTGGTTATAATCGGAATACAATGCTACATGTAAACGGGGCTATTGTTATGCGCATCTCGTCAGTAAAGCCGGTTCCTTGATTAGTAGTAAATCACCATCACCTGCTTTCAGATGGAGCGGCATTTACTACACAGAGCCGTAGTTAACTGACAAGCTGAGCCATATCGCATCAATATCGCGGACGTATTGCCAGAGATAATTAATGCGATATGGCTCAGCTTGTCAGTTAACTACGGCTCTTTGTACACAGCAAAAACTCCAGTGTTAAATTAACACTCCTGGGAGTGTATATGAGTCCACACTCAAGAGTGTTGAAGTTAATGAGATAATTAAGTGATTAATTGAGTGATGATTGAGCATTATTGAAGACACCTGATGTTAACAAGCAGAATCACTGAAGGAGAAAATCACAAATTGTAAGCCACTGTTATGGCGATCAGTGTTTGCTATAGTTGGGCTCTTGACCCTTATATTATTAACTTTAAATTTTGTTTGGCTGTTGTATCTGAGTTGAACAAAGAAAAGTGATCTGATGGTGTTGGTTATATTATGATAATCATCATTTGAACTTGATCACTGAACTCATTAAGATCCTTATTTCTGACTTATATTTATGTTGTTGATTACAGCATAACTGTGATTCTGCATAAATATCCAGAATTTTAGATATAATACAAAGAATTTCTTGAAAGTTGTTTTAAAAAACAAAATCTTTCTCTTAGGCACACACAGACGTCAAGATTCAGTCTATGCATCTCAACAATGGTGACGAGCAGAATATTCAATTAGGAAAAGTAAATTACTTAGACAATTCAGATCATAATTTATTCATACCGCAATGCATGATGGGAGCCATTAATGAGTTGTGATTGGTGGCAGCCACTGCAACATGCTTTATTATTGTCACCATTGTTGAGATTCACAGGCTGATTATTGATGTCTGTGTTTCTAAATAAATTCATTTGAAAGTGTTTTGATCAGAACAATGTTTAAATATTTTGGATTATATGAAAAATACTGATAATCATATGCTGTAGAATCACAAAGCTGCTGCTAACAAGTTAAACCAAACTATCTCAAAAAGTTGCATTTCTCAGATCACAGCATGATTATGTCAAAACATAACCAACACTATCACATGACACTTTTCTTTGTTAATTTGACTGTTATAAATCAATAACAGCAAACAAGCAAAATTTAAAGTTAATAATATAAGGGTCAAGAGCCCAACTAAAGCAAACACTGATCGCCATAACGATGGCTTACAATTTGTGATTTTCTCCTTCAGTGATTCTGCTTGTTTACATCAGGTGTCTTCAATAATGCTCAATCATCACTCAATTAATCACTTAGCCTAATTATCTCATTAACTTCAACACTCTTGAGTGTGGACTCATATACACTCCCAGGAGTGTTAATTTAACACTGGAGTTTTGGCTGTGTAGTAAATGCCGCTCCATCTGAAAGCAGGTGATGGCGATTTACTACTAATCAAGGAACCGGCTTTACTGACGAGATGCGCCTAACAATGTCATGCGATATATCGCCCAGCCCTAGTCAAAACTGATTTATTGTTGATTCAAACCTTTTTCAGCAGCTGTCAGGGACAAGTAGAGTGCATGCAGTCTTTGGACGGTGTAAAAGTTGCAGATGTCTGGTTAGGCTAGTGTGCACATGACCATGGACAGGAGTCGTCCCATATTCTATTTCAATTCAAGTCATTCAACTGTGCTCTCCTCTCAGAGTTATATTCACCATCTCCCACCACATGAGTACGTTTTTAGAGTTGCTCACTATCTCACTCTTTACTGATACACCTTCCTTTATATGTATGTCACTTTGGCTTTAGCGATCACTTGAATATACAGCTACAACTTATCGCGCTAAATCGCGTCTGCTGATCCCTGATTGGCTAAAAGTGCGTGCTCGTCGGTGACATCAACACCTACGCCAGCTGACTCTGCATGGGCGTGTGTATTTAGTAATGTAATGATGACTGATTTTATGGACTACATACAATCTTTAGTTTAGTTTTTTTAACCAATTAGACTTTAAAATGTAGATGTTTGAAAACCGCCGAACTGACCCCAAACCAGCCCAAGTTTTGTCCACCCGCCCAAACCCGCACAATCAAATTCAAAACCTCCCAATCTGGCAACAAAGTAAAACTTTAGAGGCAGACGATGTACACGATGGATCGCGTACAAACCAATAGGGTGTCGGAATGGTATTTATACTTCTCATCCAACCACAATCAAATTCACTCTATTCGGATGGTGCGATTTATATGGATTGTTTTTTGTTTTGTTTTTTGAACGATGATAAGCCGGAATGAAAACAAGCCGAAATGAAATGGGAGTAACGAGGCTATTTTTAAAATGTAAGGAGTAGAAAGTACAGATAATTGCGTAAAAATGTAAGGAGTAGAAGTAAAAATTAGGCTGAAAAATAATTACTCCAGTTAAGTCTAGATACCCAAAATTTCTACTTAATTAAGGTAATGAAGTATTTGTACTTCGTTACTTGACACCTTTGATCATCATATTAGAATGATTTCTGAAGGATCATGTGACACTGAAGACTGGAGGAATGTACCAACTCCTCTTTCAAGAGCAAGCGTTTTGCAAATCCCGCAGTTGTCAGTAAAATTATGTGTTTGAGGGCTGGTCAAGTTGTTTGCAGGTGGACAGCGAACAACATAGGCGGGCCATTATGCAAATGTATTTTCTAGTGATGTATAACGAAGTGGGAAAACGACTTGTTTAGGGTCGATTCTTCCTTTTGGGCGACAATAAATTTTATAACTACACACAATTTTGTAACTACACACAAAAAGTTATGAAGCATTTTTTTCCCCATATGGTTTACGTTTCATGGCTATACTACAAAAAAGTAAGCATTTTAATGGTTATTCAAATTTGCCAATTCACTTACATTTTACGTGCCTCATTTTTATTTTATTTTTTAAGGGGGCTGGGGGTGTTTTAAAAGTAAAGTAGGGACAGGTGGATAATACTCTTGCACCACAGATTCTGTCGATTGAGCTAATCTTGTACTGAGCATGGAATATTCCTTAATTTTCTTTCCATTATCTTGACAATCATCAGTTTGTGATTTTAACTTTTTCTTCTTGTGTTCACATTAGGGCTGACAGAAGTGAAAGAGGAAAGTGATGAACAGAATGTGGACGAGAAACATCAGAATGAGGAACCTCAGATTGTCCTGACCGGACAGCAGGTTTTAAGTTGCTCCGAGTCTGGGAGAAGGTTTGGGCACAAGAGAGCTCACAGAAGTGGATTTTTCTTCTCCTGTCTTGAATGTAAAAGGAATTTTGAGTCTAAAGAGCACCTGATGGATCACTTCAGAACTCACTCTGGAGAAAATTGCTCAGAGACTACAGCAAACGTGTTTCCAGTGCGAGCTGGAGCTCAAAAAACGGTCAATATGCCTTTCACGTGCCAACAGTGTCAGAAAAGTTTTTTGTGTAAGGAACACCTGATGGAGCACTACAGACTTCACACTGTAGATAAACCTTTCCCATGTGATCAGTGTGGGAAGAGTTTCATTCATAAGCAAAGCCTTAAGAATCACTTAAGAGTTCACACTGGCTTGAGGCCGTACGTATGCCAGCTGTGCGGGAAGAGTTACATACATAAAGACAATCTTACCGATCACATGAGGATTCACACTGGAGAGAAGCCGTTCGCATGTGATCAGTGTGGAAAGAGTTTCACACACAAAGGAAGCCTTCTGCATCACATGAAAATTCACACCGGACTGAAGCCTTTCACTTGCCGTCAGTGTGGAAGGCATTTCACACATAAAGGAAACCTGAAGATTCATATAAGACTTCACACCGGAGAGAGACCTTTCACATGCCCTCAATGCGGGAAGAGTTTCATCTATCATGGGAACCTTGTAGGTCACATGAAAAAGCATTCAGGAGAGAAATTATACCACTGTTCTCAGTGTGGAAAGAGTTTCATTGAGAATCGACATCTCCAGAAGCACGAGAAAACTCATGAGACCGTAAGGCCCTTTGTTTGTTCTGAGTGTGGCAGAGGTTTTCTATGGCTCCACAATTTTAAAGAGCACCAGAAAATCCACACCGGCGAGAAACCTCACGTGTGCTTTGACTGCGGGAAAGCCTTTACGAGAATCATATACTTGAAAAGGCACCAAAGAATTCACACTGGCGAGAAACCTTACAAGTGCGCACAATGTGGAATGTGTTTCACGGTTTCTGATTCCCTGAAAGCCCACGAGCGAGTGCATACTGGAGAGAAGCCGTACAAGTGCCCGTCATGTGAGAAGTGTTTCGGCCGGTTAAGTACTCTGCTGACTCATAAGAAAAAGCATTGTCCAAATTTGCCGAAGTAAAGGTTGTGATTTGTTTGCAGGAATGTTTTTTTTTTGGGGGGGGGAACTAGCAGTTCTATATCTGCATTAATATGCTTAACAATTACATACTTTATCATATTAGTTGTAAGGTGATGCATGGAAAGAATGGTGTTGGAAGCTTTAATAGTTGGTTTCCAAAAAACTGGGAACTTTCTCACAAACTTGAGACTTTCCTCTGTGGAACACAGAGATTTTTAGCAGATTGTCCAGAGTGTTCTTTGTTATAATGAGAACTGGGGCTGGCAAGCTCAAAACAAGAGTCAGAAGTTAAGGTAATCACCATTAAGGTAATCCAGTGTTAAAGAGTATAGTTGTTATTTGCTGTAAATTTTCTTCTCTACTGTAGCTATCAAAACTCTAAAGTAATCGCTGTCCTTTGGAGTATGGCATGTCACATCAGGTTTGGCATCAGAGATGTCCAAAAAGTCATTGGTTCTCGCATGTCTCGTAAATAATGGCACAGCTGGTGTGTTTTTAAAAACAATGGATTAACTATTTCTTCAATCCTTGTGCTGTGCTGAAAATCATTTCACTAATTTGGTGTTCCCGGTCAAAAATGACTTTGGAATAGCTTGCAAATTTGGTCATTAAAAGTGTTATTTTTTTGGATCTGACTGAACTTTGGATGGAAACATAGCTAGTGATCTGCGCTCATGCAGTTTAAGTTTTATTTTTTAATACTTGAGTGAACTTTTTCATTCAAAAATTGAGGTCAAATCACTGAGGCCTATGATCAGTGGCTGCGTTTACACTGGCACAACAAATCTGGGCCGGGTTTCCCGAAACCTTCTTAACGCTACGTCGTTCTTAAGTTACACCTTAAGCTGTACCTTATCATTAATATGTGTTTTCTGAAACGTTCTTAGTTAAGTATACCTTCTGTAAGTCATACGTTCGTAAGGTTGGTCTGGACCACTCATAGCTTTACCTTATCACTGTTGCAGGTCTATACGAATATAATTCTGAAGTTTTAATACACCCAGACAGTGTTCAATTAGGCTAATTCAAGTGTTTTCATGCAAAGAATAAAATTGTCATTACACTGATTGTTTTTAGAATTTTAATTATATTATTATATATATTATATTATTATTTTAATAAAAGAGCGCTTTTAAAGGCCAGTGAAAGCATAGGCTACTGTCAGTTAAGTCCTATTCGGACGCAATTTTTTTTCTCATGGGCTCGTCCGGTATGTTAAACATTTACAATTTAAGTCGGTGATTTTAGTGCCGTCCGAATCCATAATATCAGTGTTTTTCTCACCCAACCCGCGTAAAAATCCCTGGCCAAATTAGTACCTTCTGTTTTTTGACTAACAGGTCGTGTGTTAATTTAATTGCCGTCTGAATCCACATCTCTGCTTAGAAGAAGAGATTCAAAATTCACTGTTTAAATCCTTTTTGATCATTGCCGAGCACCGTACGTAAGATGTACACTTGTATTACTGAAATGCTGGAAAGTATTTACAAGAACAATATTTCATCGCAGCTCCACCTCAGCGAACAAAAATGGGAAAGAGATGAAAGCACGTACATTTTTTGAAAAGGTTATTGTGGCAGCAATATACGATACAATTTTAAAATATGTAGGCTTGGCTATTATAGTTTCGATTATTTTTTTAATAATATCCAATAGTCCTAATAAATGTAATTTCAACTATTTCTGAAGTGCTTCTTTTATAAAGGACACAGCTTTCTAGCATAAAGCAGTGAAGCAGCCCCTGCACAAGAGAATAATTGATTCTCGAGCCATCGATATCAACCAATTCAGCAGCATCGCCATGGACAGCACTGGGTAACGTCACACGTAAGAAGGAATATCTAAGCAGCTTCCTAAGGTATGGTTCGGGGAACACGCCTGGCAATGGTATACCTTTAGTTAAGTTATACATTAAGAGTCTTCGTAGTGCACTAAGAGACAACGTTATCGGGAAACCCGGTCCTGATCTTTTACTCACATCTGACACAGATCGGAATTGGTTGCCCATGTGTATACAAAAAAATCTGCATGAGATCCGTTTTTTTTTTTTTTTTGCATCTTCCACTTCCAAATGTGTTTTTAAATCAGATATCCGATATCTGGACATCCGACCCACGTCTAAACATGCATATCCGATTCCTCTTTGAATTCCAAGCCACCACAAGGCGAGGAAGACACGTTTATTCACAAAGATAGCTTTTTAATGTTGTATTATGAGACACACGTGCCTGTATGTGCTCGCTCACAGCTTTTTATTGAGATGGGAACTTAATATTTATCTTTGTAAAGAAAAGAAGTTGTGCGAACACTGAAACATTCAAGAGCTGGTTTTCAACCTCTGCCCATGACTTTTATAAACAATAAAAGTCATGGGCAGAGAGAGTTTTTGTAAACTCTCTCTCTGGTTAATTCATTAAAAATTGGGCTACTTTATTTCACTTCAGAATTCTAGATCTGAGCTGTAGATGATAAACTAAAATATTCTCCAGACTATATATCTGTTCCGTCAGATTTTGCGCTGCTAAACATTCATGAGTCATGACAGCTGTTATCTTGTCCATGCTGGCAAATAATCACGACCACCCAACATGAATTACGTAAATAATTGTAATATCACGGCCATTCACGCTACCGTGTGTGGATAGTAAACAGATCACCGAAAATCATATTGGGCGGGAATTAATGTAAACACAGATATCAGATACAAGTCCTGTCTAAAGTGAGAGTAAAAAAAAAAAAGGATCTGGTCAAAAGATCGGATATGTGCAATAAGACTTGCAGTGTAAATGCAGCCAGTCAGATCCAAAAAGAAATAATCTCTGGTTCAAAATGAACACAACATATTACTAATAAAATAAGGTTGTTTTGAGTATACTAGTATTCACACTGTTGGATAACAAAAATCAGTCAAGCCCAGGTGTGTGTGAGTTTATGGTTGGATAGGGTGCATTAATTACATTATTTAGGTGTATTATAACCAAGGCCACAAATATGTAGTGTGCAAACTGTACATAATGAAGTTAATAGAAATAAAAAGGAGCAAAATCATCTTGTGTGTGTTTGTAATATTTATGCAACAAAGAGTGGGTGTGAAATAATTGTGTATACTCTTTTTGATTATAAATCATAGGTTTTTGGTAAATTTTTGCAAACTTGGAACAATTCAAAATATGTATAACTGAATTTTAGAAATGTGATTTAGGCAAGATAAAACAACTACTTGAAATTGATTATTGCACCAAAAGTAACTAAGGAAACAATAAATACATGTACATATAATGTGCAATAATTTGAGGAAGGGGAGAAGGAAAAATGTCAAATCTTTGATATTCATATTTTGTAGATAAAATTGCCTTTTATTTATTACACAGGGCAAGTCGCTGATGTGAATTAGGTCGGTTCGAGTCCCACCCCGGACAAGGCTGAAATCACCCAATAGTCTACAAAGAATGCTGACGGTGAATGAAAATAAGTCACTTGTCACCAAGATTAATTTCTTTGTGAACTGATACTAATATTTCACTGGAAACTGCATAAAATATATGCATTATTTTACATTTCATATGCTTTTATGCCTTAACACTTTCATTGTATGGGATACATTTTTTATATTCATTTATTACCCATATGAATGTGAGATTGCTTAAAATGAGCTATACTAATGAGATATATATATATATATATATATATATATATATATATATATATATATATATATACATATATATATATATATATATATATATATATATGCAGGGCTCTACACTTACTTTTTGAACAAGGAGCACTGGTGCGCCTAAATAAAAAAATTTAGGAGCACAGACAAATATTTGGGGGCACAGTCATTTTTGTTGTATAAGTTTATCATTATAGTTTTATTATTTGAATTATTCAACGATTAAATAAATTTACAATGCTCATTGTAAGGTTAAGAACATCAGACCAAAACTTTCAAACAAAAGATTTTCATTTAATTCTATTTTATCGTCATGTAGATTTCATTTATCATTGTATGTAGGCCCTATGTATGTTTCACATTTTATCTGAAATGAAGATCATGTCTGAGTCACTTGGCCAAGCTTTGTAGCCTGGTCGCCTTGACCTCTTTCCAGCAGACAGCCAATTTTCAGCACATTTTGTAGGATCAAACAGTTCCAGCGAGGGCCCCTCTGTGCTGATCCGAATTAGGTCCTCAGTGGTAGATACATGCAAACTACTTCTTAAGGAGCTCTTGATGCGCTTTTGCGCTGAGAAACCACGTTCACACTGCGCAGCGGAAATAGGCAGAATCAGCAGGATCTCAACTAGGTGCAGGAGGTTCTGTAAAACAATTAAGCCATTTAAATAAGATTTTATACTGATTGATTAAATCAATTTTACACCACATTACAATTTATATAAAAGGTGGCAATTAAGTGTTTTTGGTGCTGTTGAACTTTGTGTCTATTACCTTGTAGTCTGTTTTATATGGCTCTTTAGTTAAAAGCATTTGCCATAAGCTGCTGTAGGACTTGTCTTTAAATGCGTGGCTTATGAGTGCCTTAACACTCTGCCATTCCCCTTGTATGGCTTCAAGCTGGCATCCAAAGCTAAAGAGAGAATAAAGTTACTGATCTATCTGATACAATTATAAACCATCCAAATTGTATATGATTGCAACTTGCCTAGTAAGCACATCACTAAAGTGTTCC
The DNA here is from genome assembly GCF_949319135.1 of Squalius cephalus. Taxonomy (NCBI): domain Eukaryota; kingdom Metazoa; phylum Chordata; class Actinopteri; order Cypriniformes; family Leuciscidae; genus Squalius; species Squalius cephalus. Next base: position 11,892,852 of record NC_137128.1, on the reverse strand, counting down.
ATGAGGGCCTCCACCTTATCAGATCCATAGTCAAGGAGCTCATCACTGTTTTCAGGCCATGTGTCATGGTTGAAAATGGTGAAACAATTCACCGCAGTGTAGTCTTCGGTTTCCGCATTGATCAGACTACCAAAGCGAGAATTCAGGGCTTCCACAGTGATGCCAATCACAGCATTCATGTTTTTTTTTAGCTTCTGATTGAAGTTACCTGTCACATCACCAGAGAGTGGCACACCCTGTTAGGAGCATAGAATGAAGAGAGATAATGTAAGAGAAATTGCTTGTGTGCTGTACTGTGGCGCTGTAGAATACAACTTTATGGTTGTACATTAAAGGGGGGGTGAAATGCTCATTTTCACTTAATCTCCTGTTAATCTTGAGTACCTATAGAGTAATATTGCATCCTTCATATCTCCAAAAAGTCTTTTGTTTTATTAAATTTTTAACAGAAAGATAGGCTGTACCGAGTCTTTCCGGAAAAAAACGAGCGGCTGGGGGCGGGCCGTGTGGGCGAAGCTTAGCTGTGCTAACGCGCCAAGCTAGTGACAACACACAGAGACATTTGTTCAACAAACAGTTTTACTCACCGTCCGGTTCCAACGCACGACCGCGAACCTTTATCATTGTGACTGCTCGATCCTTAAGCATTAGACGATCTGCAAATCCGTCGATCTGGGCTTTGAAAACAATCATCGTCGAAATGCAGGGAACAACAGTCTTACACAACTCCGTTTATGCTCTGAAAAAACAAACTCCATCCACGGGTTCCTTAACGCTGGGTTCTTTGGGAATCTGTGCAGGGTTGTCTTGCCCTGGCAACCAAAAACACACTTCTTTGGTGACATTGACTTCCCAAAAGCCGGGCAGGGCGCTTTGATGGCGAACTGCTTTCACTCTCTTGCTCTAGTCTACGAGTGCGCGCGCGGCCGCGATCTTACCGGAGAAGTGCCCTTAGGACCCATATAAGGAAATTCCGCCCTATCTTACGTAAGACAGAGCCATACTCAAAAAAAACTTTCCGAAACTTGTGACAAACCGGAAGGAGTATTTTTGGAACAAAAATACTCCTTCAAACGTACAACTTAGTTTTTAAAACTTTGTCCATGTTTAGCATGGGAATCCAACTCTTTACCAGTGTAAAAAACTCAGTATGCATGAAATAGCATTTCACCCCCCCTTTAAATCACTGGTTAGCAAAATGCAGTCTCAGCTATGCTATTGTATTTAGATGTATGCTATCCTCTGTACCCCTAACAAACCTGAAATGTGACCTCTTCTATTTGCTGTCCTGGAAGAGAAGCCAAAAACTGGCATAGCATGCCACCTCTCTTAGGGGTTCCCTGCATAGCCTGCAGTATCATGACTGTCTTCCTAATTTCCGAAACTGCTTGAGGGAGAATGAGATCATTCCTCTGAAGGATGCAGCTGAGTGAGGCCAGCTCTTGAAAAACATCAGCCAGGAAATGGCTAAATGCACAGAAGTTAACTTTTTTCCTTCCTAATCTAAAAAAGGACAGGAGTTAAAATAAATAAAAAAAGTTCATTCATATCAAGTCACCCTCAAAGCAGTGTGCACTGAACAGTTTTACAAAACTCACCTTTTTAGCACGACCTTGTATGTCTGCATTGGGTGCAGATGAGGCAAGGTGTTCCATGTGGTGGTGAATGGCAGCATACTGACCAGTGTCAGTTGCCAGATTCCCACCTCTTCCAGCATGAAGGAGCACATTAAGTGCTCTGTGGACATGGGGAATCCACCTTGTTCCTTTTACATTTGAAGGAGTGCAGATCCCCACTCCAAGCTCCTCCCCAATTGTATTCAGCTCACGCCTGGATTTAGGGCTGAAGTGGTAGGTCTTCCACACAAGATGGAGAAGAACGTATACTTTTGTGACCATTGCATCCTTGCGCTGCAAATTCAGAATGGCCAACTCCAACCTAGCCATTAAAAACAAAAACAAAAAAGCTCAAATGTGCTAATGTCAGACATACACTCATGAACCCATATTCAATTATTAAAGATATTGAGGATAATGACCGGTGTGGCATGCAGTGGATAGGGATAACATGGTTTCCCATATCCCTCTTGAGTAAGGCAATTACTCCCCTATGGACACCCATGTTAACTGCTGCACCATCTGCCCCAAATGCAACACACTTGGTTTTCCAGTCAACTGTGCCAAGTGCATCAAAAGCAGCACTGGTTCCATCCAGAATACCTAAAATGACATTTAAGTTAAGTTTCACAATGAACAATATTAACACAGAAAGGCAGTACATTATTCCATGATTGAATCCAATATAACTTAAATAACTTAATGTTTTCCAATTGTGTTTAAGCTTTCATTATGCATGACCTACTCTTTCTTATAGCAGACATGCCTTAGCCCTGTTTCCTTTTATTTATTTTTATTCCATCTTGACCATTGAAAATTTTAAATATATTTTTATTATTATTACTACTGATTTGTAGTAATGATTTGTAATATGCTGAAGACATGGCCTTTAGATAGATTGCTAAACTTTGCAATATACCAAGTATTACTGGGTAGAATTAAAACGGCAAAACACTTACCTTGTGCATGGGCATGTTCTATACTCTGTTGGCCAATGAGGCGGGTCACGGGTCTCCCATCCTCCAGGAAACGCGCATAGACAATCTCACATTCGGTGTTTGAGATGTCAGTGTCGCCGTCAATCAGGACTGACAGGTAACGGCCCGCTTGCATCTGATTAGCCAGAGTGTCCCTTATATCTTCAGTTATTTGGCCAATCATTTCCGCACACCTCACATCGTTATCATATGTAGGATTGATGTTTTTGTGGTGAAGTGTGATCATTGGTCCGAATTTGGTAAATGGCAATTCTTCTTTGGCAATTAGATAGGCGATGTTGAATTTAATTTTTAGCTGACGAATTGCTTCTTGGTTACTTAATGCTACCTGCCTGCTAACAGCGGCTTGAACCGTGCGTGGGTTGCTGGGCTGTGATTTGTTGATGAATGCATCCCTGCAGCAAGAGTGCCGAGTGGATGCCGAGTGTTTCACCACAGCATTCCTCCTCAGATTCGGATTACCGGAGATAAAAAGTGAGGAGCCTGCGAGTGACTTCTTCTTTGCTTCTTTGCAAAACTTGCAAAACATTAGCTTCGTCGATGCCTGGTACTCTAGCCACTCGAAATCCTTTAGCCAATCCGGGTTGAATTTGTAGACTTTTTCATCCGTTTAAGTCTTCTTTTTGACACTTTTTTCCTCGCTCGTGTTTTTGTGTTTTTCCTGTCCATTGGCTGGTTTAAAAAAAGCGCTTATGCTCTGCATTTTGTCGCAGTTTTCCAAGCTAGACTAGCCTACTAACGTTAACGTTTACTAGGCCTACTTGTTTATATCAGAGGCACAGGCATCGATTTCGGGGGGGACGGGGGGGACGCGTACCCACCAGATTTCGTCATGAGTCATTTTGTACCCACCACTTTTAACTTCCGTCCATATTAATTTGACTTTTGGTTCGATTTTTTTGACCGTTTTCAGTGGTTGTGAGGAGCAATATGAGAGAGAAATGTGGTAATCATTGTCTGACCCAACAAAAAAACATTATAATATTAATTTTATTTTATTTTCCGTGTTCGCATTTATGAGGGAAAAAACAACGTGTCAGTTCTCGGTTACGGACGTGAGCGCTCTGAAAGCGGCACTAAAAGACTGCTTTAAAACTTTCACAGAGACCTCAAACAGAACAGCTGCCTTTCTTTAAAGTGAATTTCGTTTTGTATTAATTATATCTTAATTTTAATCAATGTTTCATGAACCAATTGCCTGGATTTAATAAATAAGAAGTAAATATAGCAGAATCACGACATGGAGGCGTCGGCAAGTGAACTGGAGTTCGTCTCATAAATGAACCAAAACTCAGCGTATAATGCACATTCACATTCACAGCGTATTTAGACACATTTAGACGCATTCATAATCATTACTTTTACTGGTTCTTTGTGGCAAGCTTTATGCGTGCGGTCGTGCACTTGAGTGCGGCTATATTACGTAAGCTCATTATCCTGTAGGCTATATAAGTAATTAAATTAATATAAAGGGGCGATTTGTCCACGAATGACTTAAATGAACAACTAGCCTACTACTCGATTAGGAAAAAAACTTTTAGTCGGAAGCAGCCCTTATTCCACATATTTTCGAACCAGGCAACAGGACATCTGGGTTGAGCGAGCGACCCTGCGGAATGAACGAGCGGAGCAGAATATTAAGAAATGCTTTCTCCACTCACGAGCTCTGATCGGAACAAACCCGAACCTCACTGTCTGCTGAACTTGCGCAGAAACATCAAAATATAACCAGCTTTTTAAAATGGTTTTTAAAACTAAACACTATTTTAGCACAAATTATGAGCTTATTGGCGATTTTTTTAATAATTATTGACAAAATTAGAATATAGTAAATACAGGACATCGTCTTTCAAAACATAACCCAGCACTTCTGAAAATGCACTTCCGAATGCGTCTCTGTGCCCAGCACATTTCAAACCAAACTGACGCCCATGATCAGAGGATGTTTTAAGAGCGAATGAATTCGCGCTGTTTTGAAATAGTTTGTGTGTGGGCACTGTATTTTTTTTTTTATGAGGCTACAGACTAGCTACTGAAGATTTAGGCCTAAATAACTGATCTCCCGGTAATATAGTGTCCTACTCCGCCCCTCCTCATGATGATGTATTTGCAGCTGTTTCTATAGAAAAATGCTGTGTCACTCGCACGAGTGCGCCCAAATATTTTTTCATGTTCGCACGCCGAAATATTTACTCGCATGTGCGAGTGAAATGGGCGCATTGTAGAGCCCTGATATATATTTTTTATTTATAATAATGATAATGTTTTGACCCAGGCACACATAATGATTTTCAGTTCTTTTAATTTGTTATAATATTTTGTAATATTACTGTTTTTACTGTGTTTTTAATTAAATAAATACAGCCTTGGTGAAGAGACTTTTTAAATGAGGACTGGGATGAGAGATGAGCAGGCTAGTAGGTGGGTTCAAGTCAGCTTCATCTTCAAGGAGGAATCTCAGGTCCTTATGAAAAGAAAATATATTTCCCATATACACTATGAATGATCAATTTATTATACGGTTTAACAGCGCTTAATATGTGGGGTTTTGGCAAGCGGCACACCAGGAAAAGTTCAGGGGGTCCCAATGGCCAGTCAATCCATCCCTCGGCCAATCATGGGCCTCCTCCATGCTCGGGTTTAAACCCCACCTCACCCTTACGTTAATCTGATCCTGCATACCGTACACCTGAGAGTCTCTGTTGCCGTAATGTAGTACCTGTCGATGTCCAGGACCTTCCGTGCACTTTTGTGGATGCCATCGCCTGTCACCTGCTTCCCAGATGCAGGACAGGACAGTCTGAACTTCTACATATGGTAGGGCATCAATACCAGAAGCCTGTGTTTAAAAAAAGCAGTCTGGAGATGGAGCTTGGCGGTGCTTGAACTCTCAGTTTCTGGAAGTCAAGAAATGGTGCATCTATGACATCACCAATGTCCTGGAGGGAATTCACCTGATCTCCAAGAAGTCCAAGAATAACATTCAGTGGCTGTAGTTTCTTTAGACCGTTATTGATTTATTCACAAGTGACTATGTAGTAGTTTATTTGGAATGCTTATTTTTGTCTAAAATTCTTCACTTTCAAACGTTCAGATGTTCGAGTTTATGCTTTGGTGAATACTACAGTGGCCGGGAAGTGCAAAGCAACATTACAAAGAATGAGACACTTTTACAAAGCTCAAGACAAATTTACATTTTGGAAAACAAATTAACAATTTAGAAAACAAATTAACATTTTAGAAAACAAATTAACAAGACGCAAAACACTTTTACCAGTCCCGAAACAAATTTACAAATGATAGATTCTTCACGGAAAGGGAATGTATCCCATACCGGAAGTGATGAGGTGAAAGCGGGTGATAGGTGCTGTTGGTGAGCGTGCTCAATTCGTGTTGTCAATGTGGAGTAAATGGCGTTAATGAAGTTTATGGTGACCGAACATGGACTGCGGCCGAGGGATTTTTTGCCCGTTATGTGGCAAACACATGAACAGCTTAACACGGTTTTGCTTTACGTGTGGTCGGTGTTTGGAGTTTTTAAAGGACGCGGACCAGACATACTGCATCATTGCGTTCAATATTTTACGAGAGCCACTTGTATGCTGTAATCGTGGATCAGCTTGAGGACTCTTAAAAGTAAACTGAACAAAGCCGGGTTGTACCGCAGAAAGGATTATTCCTCTCCAAACGCCGTGAGTAACGCCATCATATCTGAACTTCGTGGACCTGGACAACTATTTGGCTACCGCACGATGTGGCAGGTACTTAAACAAAAGTACAATCTTTGAGTCAAGAGAGATGATGTGATGAATTTCCTCCGGGAGCTTAATCCTCGAGGGTGTGAGAGCAGAGCATGCAGAAGGTTTATGACTTTGCCATGGAACACAATCAGTTACAGAAGCCAGAGAACTGGGAGTCTGCATCAGAACTGTACATGAAACTAAAAGAAATGGCTCAGCTATGAAATGATCAAAAAGGGAGTTTTTTTTTTTTTGTTTGTAGTGGTGAAACACTGCTGCCTGTCTGAACACAATATTTATGAATCTGTCACGTACCCAAAGCTTAATTGTTTTTAAGTGTGAAGTAAATGAATCAAAAATAGTAATGAGTATTTATTACACTCTTTATCTAAAACAGTGATTCAGAAAAAAAGGGATCCCAGTTTGAGAGTCGTGGATCTAAAACATTTTCAAAATGTTAACTGAGAAAAGAACAGAACATGCTCACATACTGTAACATTATAAAAACAACTTTGGCAACTGCACTTTAAAGTGCACCTTTAACAACAACTTTTTCAGAGTCTTAACTCTAGGGGTCATCCATCATATAGTTTAGAAACAGCTGAATCCTGGACTTTTTTTAATTCCAAAGTCCATTTGTGACTTAAACAAAGTGTATGAGTGTGGCCACTCGAGTGGTAATCTCAAGGAGTTTGAACATGTATTTGCCATTGGGAACGCAGAGTCATCCAGGAACTCTATTTGTGGCTGTGGTTCCAAGCCAGATGGGGGAAGTGAAGACAGCCCAGTAGCAAACATCAAAACATCTTCCACAGACACAGCAGCCTGGCTTTCTGCAAAGAAAAACAATTCAGATACATCATTGCCATGTGTTTTCTTAACTAGTTATAAAAAACAAATGAACTAACAAACCTTCACAATCAAGGAGATAGTCTGCCCAGTAGGCCATGGTTTGACTTTCTTTAAGTCTTCGATTACTCCCCGAAGGACTGAGGTCAGGTTCTCTTTCATCATCTCATGTTCAAGATCCACCTATAGGAAGGGCATCCGTACCTGACCTCTGCAGAAGCATCAAATTGCACCAAGTCTGGCTAGACAGACAGAAGCGCGCAGCCAATGCCAGGTAAGGCCCCGCCCCCTTACCTAGGGGCATATAACGGCTGCAAGCGCTGCTATTCTCCAGTTGACATTCGCTTCTCGCGATCTCTGCACTAACACAGTTCGGTTGGATTACGCTGCTCACTTTCGTGTCTTCAGGAGGACATATCGCCTGATCAGCCTCCGCCAGACGTGACAGTCTTCTTTTCAGCCTTCTGCTGTGTTCTGCATTCGGAGCCGCCTGCGCTCTCGCCGTTTTTCACCTTCTCCTCCTTCCACGGCTGCCCGCCACGGATTTTTCCGAGTTCTTCTCCGGAATGTTGCTGTCTAAACCTGCCGCTTCTCCGGGGAACAGCCTATCACGGGCCTGCCCGCTCGCATGGGGTGCGCTCATCGCTGCTAAGGACCTTCACCCGCTCTGCGTGGTCTGCTTGGGCCTTAAACAACCTCAAGAAGCCTTGGAGAACCCGGAAAATTGCAGTCATTGCCTTATGCTGCCCAAGAAGCTTTTACGACGCCGTCTTAAAGTTGTAGCGACCCAGTGCTCCGAGCTCGGCCTTTCTGACTCGGATGGGGGACATGGTGACGACGACGCGCTACCGGGGGACTCCCGGGGCGCCTCCGCACTTATTTGGGCTGACCAGCCCAATCCCGCATTCCCCGAAGAGGAGATCTTCGCGGGCAACCTCACGCTCGTCGACGAACCGGAACCGGCTGGTTCTGGCTATGAGGATGACGCGGCCCTTCTTGGGGTCTCAGAAGACGAGGAGGCCATCCCGCCCTCTGGCGTTCCCCAGGCTAGCGCCCACGCGGCCTTGCCTCAGTCCATCCTCCTGGAAGTTTGTGAGCGAGCGGCCGCTCGCCTCAACATTGAGTGTAGGGCTGAAACGATTAGTCGACATTGTCGACAACGTTGACAATAAAAAATTGTCGACAAAATATCTTGTTGTCGAGTCTTGTTTTAGGTTCAGCAACTGGTATGTGGTGTACCTTAAAGCCATGCTTCGTGAATCCAGGATCGCAACAGTCCCAAAGCAGCGAAAGTTCAAAGGCCACAGGGTAAACTCCTCCGATTTCATTATTATATGTAAATAAGGAAATAAAAGTATAATTAGTCATTTATTTATTTATTCTTTTACATTTCTTCGCATATTTATTCATTTATTTATTCATTTATTCATTTTTTAATTTCTGCAGGTTTGGTCCTCCATATCTCTCTGGCTCCTGTCTGCTTTCGGTGTGGTAAAGGACAGCTCAGCCTCGTCCCAGTGTGTCTTTCTCCTCCAGGGGGCGATCGACAGGCTTTTCTCTCTCAGTCTACAAGCAACACACAACTCTGAGCGCTTGTTCTTTTGTAACCCGCTCCTTTCCTCAGCTTCAATTAGACCAGAGGTTCCCAAAAGTTTTTTTGTCAGCCGAACACTCAGATTTGAAGCTAATATTTCAATATTTCCACACAAATTCGCATGTTCATGATTTTCAGATGTTAGGAACGGTCACAAGAGGATATGCATGTAAACTGATGAAATTGAATCTTTTCTTTATTTTCGGTTTACTTGTTTAATTTTATTCGGTTTTATTTTAATATAGGGCTGTGAGTATAGGGCCTATTGATATTATTATTCTAAAATTGTTTTAACTCTATAAAAATGAAGATGTACAATGCATCCGTAAAGTATTCACAGCGCTTCACTTTTTCCACATTTTGTTATGTTACAGCCTTATTCCAAAATGGATTAAATTCATTATTTTCCTCAAAATTTTACAAACAATACCCCGTAATGACAACATGAACAAAGTTTGTTTGAAATCTTTGCAAATTCATTAAAAATAAAAAGTGAAAAATTCACATTTATACCCTAATGATATTGAAAATATATTGATGTCCTATTAAATGAAGATACAAAATTATTTGTCCATATTAATATAGTCCATAGAATAATGCTTCCATAAAGAAATGAGACATGGCCATTGTATCACTACACTGTAAAAAGTGAATAGTTGGATCAACTTAAAAAAATTACTTCAATTGGTAACCCCTTAAGAAATTAAGTTTTCTCAACTTAAATTTTTTTTTTTTTTTTTTTTTTTGGTATGGTTTATAACTTATAGTTTTTAATGTCACACACATAATTTAGTTACATGTCTGGAAAACCAATTTATGCATGCTCTGTATTTTGGCTACATCTCTGTATAAGATTTTTGAGGGTCATAGCAATTCTGGAAATTCAGTAACATTAAATATGATATCCTCAATGTTTTTCAGCTCTATTATGAGCTCATAATATGGTCTATGATCGACCTGCATGTCTGCTCATTTAAAATCCAAGTCCATATAAAAATCCAAGTATTTTGGCTACATAGTACAGCCATGGATGGGGACAGAGTGGACTTTATTTTTTATTTTAAATTTTTTTTATTTCAACAACAAATTGGAGTAGAAAGAATTATTACATTTAAAATGTTTATATAAAATCTATATCGAGTTCAGTTACCTTAATTTATACTGAAACTTCATTTTTGGTTACGATTTTAGCTAAATGAAAACTTTTAGTTTGTAGCTCTCCATACGGCAAGGTGGCGCCAATCCGCCATTAACTCAAAGAAGACGACGAAGAAGAACAATAACAACAACGTACAAGCTCCGAAGCACAGATTGTAAATAAACGTTTTACGGAGCCTTAATAAAACATAAGGTACATCGCTTTTTAAAAATGAATCATAATAAATTGTAGCTCGTGAACATGAGTGAGGCAGAACCCTGCAGAGTGAACACTGAAGAACAAAGAGGTTGGTGATCATTCTTGAGTCTCCATTAATTACTGCTGGTAACATCAAAGACATCCGTTCACTAGACTTCTTTTTAAAAATATGTGACCTGTGAAATAACATTAAAAAAAATGTATAGCTAATCTTTTTGCTAACTTTAAAGAGAAACTGTTCAAAATGGAATAACATTACCAGCTAAAGTGGCCACCATTATCAAAAATATGGCATTTTAATACATTCTCAATCATCTTTTATGGAATTGTGTTAAATTAAGTGTTAAATGTCCAACTAATTCAGTTATAAATAAAACAAATTAATGATGTTCAGTTATTAACTTAATGTGCTATTATTATTATTATTTATTAATTAACAGTTAATTAAATGTAAGAAATTACATTCAATCGTTTTATTATGCATTAATGTGTTTTCATACACATTATATAGTAAGATATGTATTTTAAATCAATATCATTCGTATATACTTAGGATAATAATTAATTGACAGTTTGGGAAGACCCGATTTTGAGGGAGGACCCGATTTGTCAGGACACCTGTGCAACCAAACACAGCGAGAGATGCAGTGAAGAAAGCCGTTGAATTAATAACATTGCTGTGAGATATAGTGAGAAGCATTTAAATTCAGCGCATAATTCTCTGTTATAAATCAGAGATATCAGATTAAACAGCGCTGGCGTGGAAACCAGGAGAAATAAGAAGGCTTTCAGTCCAAAATTAAGTAAAGTTTCAAGATATAGGCCTAGGATATACACTTATTTAAAAATAAGAAAGGCATTAAATTACCATTGAAACCAGTAGGTGGTTGCAGAGGAGCGCATGTTAGCTATTTTCACTGCCTAATATATATTTTTTTCACTTGTTTTTCTTTTGAATGAATATTTAGACATTATGAATGATAATAATTAAAGTTAATTTTATCCACATCTCAACTCAAGCTCAGTGCTTATTGTCAGCCCACCAGCGCTAGCGAATCAGGGGCTGGCGCAACTTTCTGGCTACGGTGCTGTTGCCCTCAAATGTTAGTCTGGAGCCCTGTGAACTTAAAATAAAACTGCACATTGTAATTTCTGTAAGTTAAGTCTATTTATTACCAAGTCATTTGTCAATAATACAGTAAAATGCGGGAAAATGTGAATAACTGCGTTGCAGGTTGATTTAAGGTGTGCCCCACTGATCTATATAATGTCATTCTATATAGATCAGTGGTATGCCCCTTCTACTTGTGCTCCTAAAAATTTCAGTAAGGGGCTACAGTGCTCCTAGTAAAAAAAAATTAGTCTGAAGCCCTGATTGTGATATTCAGAGATATTAATAAGCTAATATACTTATTATTATTAAAGCCACTGAATTATTTGTTGGAGTTGCCAGGTATTTAGTATCTTTAGCATCCGATTTAACTTTTAAAGACAGAAAAATTATCATACTAGTATACGAATAAATTAATTCAATAAAATTACTATTACAATCTAGTTTTCAGCCATTGTTTTACTCTGACTTATTAATTGTTGGTTTAAATAAAAAATGTACATGGTTGCTGCACCTGATGAATATCAGCCACCTGACAACATTAATAATTACAGGGAATATATGGTGAATACTGAATTTTTTTAATTTCAATTACAAAAAAATAAAATACAAGTGAAGTAAAAGTAGTAAATTCATCAAAAACAGAATAAATCACATGCCATCACATTCGGAACCATTTTGTGAATGAATGACAAAGTCATGTTTTATATTGATACACAAAAATAATAATCAACTTTCCATTGAGTTCACTCACTGAGATTTTGCATTTAAAATATCAACACTATATAATAACTAGAACTACTAAACCAAACGGGTTGGCTTGAAATGTTAGTTCAGCATGGTTCAGGTGTGCATACAAAAGTCCTACAGTCTGCATGTTTTAGCCGTTTCTGATTGAAAACAGTTCAGCACATGTTCCAGTTTGTGCTTCTTTGACAAAATTGATACAGACTTTCAGCTGTTTGCAATGAGCAAATCAAACAAAAGTAATTGAAATAGCTCAACACAACAAATGTTTCAAGTGTGTTCCCCAAATTCAACTGAAAATTCAACTTCAACTTCTGCAGTCTTAAAATTATTCAACCCCTTCATGGCAAGCATCTTTAGCACTTAGTAGAACACACTTTTGCTATTATGACCTGCTGCAAACGAGATGTATAACCAGACACCAGCTTCTAAAGGAATCTTAGCCCATTCCTCATGAGTAATGGCCTCCAGTTCAGTAATATTCTTGGGTTTGCGTGCTGCAATACCTTCTTCAAATCCCACCAGAGATTTTCTATGGGGTTCAAGTCAGGTGACTGTGATGCCACTGTAGGATCTTCCAGGACTTCTTCTGCAACCGAGCCTTGGTGCAATTTGAGGTATGCTTGGGATCATCGTCCTGTTGGAAGGTTCAATAGCCATGTTTCCACTGTTGGGCCAGTGTGAGCCAGGGCTTTAAACGGGATGTGCTGGGCTAATATCCTCGGACCTGTAACACAGAGCCCAAAACCATGCTGGGTTTCCACTGTCGGGCCAGAAGCTCCGCAGCGCTTCACTAAAACCCGCCCGTAACACGCCTCTCTGGAACAACGTCACACAAACTCAAGTTTATCAGAAAACTAATCAGAAAGAAATCACTGGAAACTAGCGAGATATCATCATATCATGAAAATCTTACTTTTTCCATGTTTAAGTGCTATAATCGGGTCCCCGGTGCATCTACCAACCCAGAAAACGTGAAAAGTGACAACCCAGTAACTTTGTTTTGGTAAGCCTTTCTCTGCAAGCATGTCAAAAAATAAGCCGATCAGATTTTTCTCCCTTCTGATGTAGGAAGGGGATATTATTATAATATTACCGCCCCTTAATCTGCACGTTTCCACCCACAGCGTCACTACTTGGTTTTCGAAAGCAACAACAGTGTAACCAGTTCTAATGCAATGGCAAATGTTCGGGCAAAGCATGCAAACTGTTCTGTCGTTGCTGCACAGACGAGCACAGAACACTATTTGCATTTAAATGGACAAACAAAAACGGTGTGTTTTTGTTCACATCCAAAAAGGGGCAAATTTGACAAGGTATAATAAATGATCTGGGGGGGATTTTGAGTTGAAATTTCACAGACACTTTCTGGGGACTCCATAGATTTATATTAGGCTACATCTTGTTAAAGGGGCTTATGTCACCTTTAAAGATTTAAAACCCAAGCATCAATGTTTTACCACAGGTTTACAGTAAAAAGTGATACATTGATCATAATGAATTAATTTGTGTAAAAAATAAAGTGGTTAATAAATAAAAGTGTAATTAATAAAGTGGTTTACCATTATTTCACAAAAGAAAGCGAGTACACACGTACTTATTCAGTCACGTCTGTTTCTGTTTATTTGTAGTCACAGGAGTCAGGACAGTATGTTTATATCACATTTAGAAAGAATGATAATTTCTACAAATATGCCACCAAAAATATGACTTGAGGAGCTTTAGCACTCTATCCCAGTACAGTTATATTTTCAGTCAGAGAAACTTCTGTTACATACGAGAAACAGCAAACGAAACGAAAGTTATTCGTTTGAGCGGCGCTGCGCAGGAAGTTTAGCGGTTTTAAATCGTGGGCTGATCTCAATCACGCAACGCGACACTGTTATTACACAGTGCTGGGAGATCCAGTGAGAAAGCGTTTGAATTCACTAATAACATCGCAGCGAGATCTAATTGGAAGCAAATTCGGCGCAGATTCTCTTATAAACCACACGTCAGATCAAACAGCGCTGAAGTGGAAACCAGGACAACCTTAAAAATTTCTACCCAACTCGAAAAAAGCAAAGCGAATAACAAACTCTGTCGCAATATTTATTGCCAAATCACCATTCTTCCATTTGTTTGATTAATAAAATATATTGAAAGTAAATTCATTATGGATCATTACAAATACTTGCTTTAAAAAGTAACAAGTAGTCTCTCAGTGAGAAAAAAGAAAATTTGTATAGGACAAAAAGATGCATCGATAATCGTTTTATCATCGAATGGCAGCCCTTCGAATCATAATTGAATCGAATTGTGAGGTGCATAGAGATGCCCACCCCTATTATTTTATGACATATGCGGAGCTAAATATGGATATCAGACAGTCCGGTATAAAGAGAATTGACTACTGACAGATAAAATAAAAACATGATTGTGATAGCCTATATGATTTGTCTGATTTCTTCAAGCGGTCATATTTACCATGTTTACTATGGTAATGGTTAGTGCACATAGTCTTTTGCATCGCGTAAAAATATTTCTGCCTTATATGGTGATCAGAATCCACATCGGGTCACAAACAGAAGTTATTTTAAACACTCGCTGCTGTCTGAAAGTGAGTTTTGAGCTAAAATATTTGAAAAGTCTTTAATGCTGATTAGCTGGTATATGGAATCATCCGGCGCTGCCGTCTCCAGACTCAGGTAAACTCCGCCTCTGTTAATGATCAATCCTCTAGCCCGAGTTGCCCCACTTTGGACCAAGGTATTCGGCAGGCCAAAAAACCCTGGGTGCTGGCCCAGAGGAAGCCCCGACGAGGCCCAATCAAGCCCCAGAAGAGACAGTGGAAACGCAACGGGCCCTGGCACGCATTAGCACGCCCGCTTTTGGCCCGACAGTGGAAACGCGGCTAATGACACCCAAGCTTAAGCTTCCTCATTGATGGCATGATGTTTTCTCCAAGGATTTCCTGACACTTTAGTGAATCCATCTTGCCTTCCACACGTTGCAGGTTTCCAGTGCCAGAGGATGCAAAGCAGCTGCAGAGCATCACAGAGCCCCACCATGTTTATCTGTAGGCAGTTTTCTTTTCAGCAAATGCTTCATTCTTCTTCCTCCAGACATACCGCTGATCCATAGGGCCGAAAAAATATACAGTTTTGTTTCATCGCTCCACAGAACAAAATCCCAAAACTTCTGTGGCTTTTTAAAATTATTTAGAGCAAATTGTAGCCGACTTTTCTTGTGCTTTTGGGTCAGTAGTGGTGTACGCGTTTAGTGCACTCCTTACTGTGCAGCTGAAATCTCAGTGTCTGTTCCCACCAATCTTGCTGCAGGTCTTTTGCAGTCACTCAAGGGTTTTTCTGAACCTGCCTTTTCAGAAATCTGGTTGCATCCATTGATAGCTTCCTTTTTCTCCCCCGTCCAGGTAGTGTAATCACTCTTCCTTTAACTTTGAACTTGTGAACTATGCATCCGACGGTGTATCTTGGAACATTTAGGCTACGTTCAGCCTGTCAGCCAAATCCGATTTTTTTGCATATCCGGTTGAAATCCGATCAGATTTAGCAAGTGTGCATGACAATTTTTTTTTTACAAATCTGTTTCAAGCTACATTCATATGTGGTTTTAAGTCCTATTCAAATCGCATTTCTGAAAATCCGTTTCATGTCTCACTGCTCTGATCGGTTTTTGCATAGTTTATGTGAATTTCTCACGGCACGTAAAACTTAAACGTCAGACGTTGTTATAGGAAACATGCTAAAAGTCGCTATCGAAACAAGGCTGTATAGTTGCAAAGTGCAGGACAAGCAGAAAATGACAACAAAACGGAGACATGTTTGTAAACCGACTGAAACAACAGCGTGGAAAAAAGCAGACAACATCTCTATTGCAAACCCCTCCATGTTGCGGTTGTTGTTGTATTTGACGTATTCCTACCAATCCGACGTCATTGCCATAGACACCAATGCAGATATTTTCCCGAAAAACGAAAGAGCTGCATGGACACACAAATCGGATCTGAACAGTTGCGATACACAGTGTGGACGTCAATAATTTTAGGTCAGATTCCAATCGGATATACAAATAATAGGATTTGGACGGACTGTGTGAATGTAGCAATAGTTCTTTTGCTATCTTTTTGTATCCTGTTCCTTGTTTGTGAAGGGCAATGATATCTTCTCTAAACTTTGTGTCCCATTCTTTTGACTAAGCCATATTTCTTACATGCAGTCAAACGTGACACTCAACAAACCTAGCCACTTCAGACATTTCATGTGTTCTAGCTCAAGCACACCTGGTGTAACTAATGAAGCCCTTGATTAGTCGCATCAGGTTTGCTTGAGACCAACCTCCCCATTACTTAATAGTAGCTACTTTTATCAGTATTCAAGAGAGATCTACAAACCTTTTCACTCTGAAAGGATCAACTGGGGTCCTCTGGTTGATTCAATCATGTTTACTGTTATTACCTTTTCACTTCATAATAAAATACATAGGCCTGTCGCGATAGTCGATAAGTCAATTAATCGCACGATAAAAAAAAATGAGCTCGATAATTTTTCCGGCCGCAATAATTCCATTTGCATGCTTGTTTGTTTTCCTCGTCTCGCTCTCTCTACCAAAGAGACTGGATGACCACTCTCGCTCGGTTCTTTAGCGTATAGGAGGAGTGAACCCTCTTGTTGTCAGTTGCATGGTGTGTGGGGAGGCGGCGCCGCGTTTGCGGCTACTGCCGGGAGAGAGAGAAGACGCTAATTGTGAGTTGCGACAGCGAGCCCGATCACATGAAAATGCGTATCTATACCACGAATGTTATTTCTCGTGCCATTTATACGCCAAAAATAGTTTTTGCGTGCATATGATACGCTCTTTATGGCGTGTAATACGCACGCACTCCTCACCCCTAATCCTAACCAAGTATTTTCAGTGCGTAGCATACACGCAATAAAGTGCGTCTCCGTCTTCCCGACAGTACACAATCACTTGACAAAGTAACAGGAGGACAGTGCAGAATGGTGTGATATGGCTTGTTGAGGCTTTTTTTTTATTTGTTTACAAAGGTCCTAACTGTCAGTTTGGCCTGTTATGGAATGTATCACTATTTATGCCTAATGTCTAAAGCCTAATGTTTAATATTTTTTGAAGTGCAATTTTACATCCATTTTATTTATTAACAGACATTTATTTTGTTAGTTATTTTGTTTATTTCGGCGTCTGTCCCCTTGAAGGGGGTCGCACACCGGACGCGCAGCTCAGCGCAGCGCCACGTCTTTTAAATTCGAACACATTATTCTCTATGAGAGCACACACACCGGCGGCGTCTGTCCGCGGCGCCCAGCAACGGCTCAGGACCGTGTTCAAAATCCTGCCGCGCCACAGAGCGCCATTTACATAGTTTTATATTAAATTTACATGTATGTGTCTCAAATCGTAGTTAATGTATATACGGACTTCACCCCGTGCTGCAATATACATTTAGTTTTATATTTATTTACAGAAATCAGAAAATTGCTGATGCTAACGGATTTTCAGGTGAGAGTTGTCCTAGACGTGGCGCGGCGCGGCGCTGAGCTGCGCGTCCGGTGTGCGACCCACTTAAGAGTCCATTGCTTTCATTGTTTTTGGTTGTTTTGTTCATTTTTTTGGATATTTAAAATGTTTTCCGTTTTCAATGTTTAATATTCTTTAGAAATAAAAGTTTATAGATCGTTGAAAAGGTGTACCTGCATTATTATGCCATTATAATTATATTAAATGAAAATGGTCTCAGAACGACAATATTATCGTTTATCGCGATAATTTCTTGGACAATTTATCGTCCAGCAAAATTTGTTATCGTGACAGGCCTAAAAATACATTTTTTTGCAGTTTTGCCACCCTGGCATTTGAGAACATCCAAATTGACGGACACTTTTTTTTCTGTTTTTTCAACGGCTTTAAAACTACTGATATTTATAAAAGTTGTTTATGGTAAAGGTTTCAAGCATAAAATTATGCCATAGTATTTTATTTTGAATTTCTTATTAAAACAGCATTTTAAATAGTTTTCTTAGTCTGTTCATTTGTGCGGATGGGTGTACCACCTAATGGTTTAGAGGTTTAAGATGCCAAAAAAAAAAATTATTATTTGATGTACTGAAAATGTATTCAAACTAAATAGGTTTTATAGAATAAAGTGTAGTGCCACGGTGTAAAAAAAAAAAAAAAAAAAAAAACTAATATTAAGCAGTCCAAACACAACTTACAGATAGACTTACAAATGAATGAGGACAGAGTTATGAGAAGGCTCAGAACTCGTTATTAAATGTGTTAAACACTGTAGATTTTACGACATGGCGGCAGCACAAAAACCTGCATCTTACCTTATGATACTCAAATGTCGTTTGGTGCTCAGGAGTAATGCTGATTAATGCTCTATATTAAGTCTCTGGGTGAACATGCACAAGTGTAAGACCTCGGTTGAAATCGCGTTGAAGCGCCGGTACGCAAGAAAAAGTGAAGTTATGCTACAGATTAAAATATATAGAAGTGCCTGTACTGTGAAGTGCCAGTACTACAGGCCCACTTCGAGCACTGATTAACATGAAAATTAAAACTACTGAATTAATTTGTCAATTACTCTGATTTCATTCTGTTTGACGTATGTCTCTTTAATAATTTTTTTACATTTAAATGTGTTTCACTTTAGGTCTGATGGAGGTGAAAGAGGAATGTCAAGAAATAAATGAAGCGGAGGAGAAACATCAGTATCCGGAACCTCACAATTTTAAACCTGAAGGAAAATCTTTGACTTTTGTGAATTATTATTTTCAGTTTTTGAAAAAAAGATCTCAAAGAAAAGAGGTACAACATTCTTTCACATGCAATCAGTGTGGAAAGAGTTTCATTCGTAAACAACTTCTCGTTGACCACATACGAATTCACTTAGGGTTGGAGCCCTTCACATGTGATCAGTGTGGAGAGAGTTTTGTGCGTAAAGCACTCTTGAATGATCACATGAGAATCCACACTGGACAGAACCCTTTCGCATGCCTTCAATGTGGAAAGAGTTTCTCTAATGAGGGAGACCTTAAGCTTCACAAGGAAATTCATATTGGAGTGAAACCTTACAGCTGTGATCAGTGTGGAAAGAGTTTCAGACGTAAAGGACTTCTCAATGATCACATGAGAGTTCACACTGGAGAAAAACCTTATTTATGTACGCAGTGTGGAAAGAGTTTCATTCGTAAAGCACTCCTAAATGATCACATGCGAAGTCATACCGGAGAGAAGCCTTACAGATGCTCTCAGTGTGGGAAGGGTTTCTCACTCAGAGGAAACCTTTATTGTCACATGAGAATTCACACCGGAGAGAAGCCTTACAAATGTGATCAATGCGGGAAGAGTTTCACATTGAAAGGAAAACTTAAGCATCACTATAGAATTCACACTGGAGCGACACCTTTCACTTGCAATCAGTGTGGGAAGAATTTCGCACAGTCAGACAGCCTTACGTATCATCTGCGCTCTCATGCTGGAATAAAGCCATTTATATGTGATCAGTGCGGTAAAGCATTTATTTTGGGATCACGTTTAAAACAACACATGATTGTTCATGCAAATGAGAGGCCTTACATTTGTTCTGTTTGTGGAAAGACTTTTTCACGTCTGGACTGTTTTAAAATGCACCATAAAGTTCATACTGGAGTGAAATCTCATGTGTGCTCTGAGTGTGGGAACAGCTTCGGCAGAGCCGGCGACTTGAAAATTCACCAAAGAATCCATACTGGAGAAAAACCGCACAAGTGTTCACATTGTGACAAGACTTTCAATCAGTTAGGGCAGCTGAAAATACATGAGCGAGTGCACACTGGAGAGAAGCCGTACGAGTGCCCTTCATGTGGAAAGAGTTTCAGCTCATCAAGTACTCGACAGATTCATGTAAAGAAGCATTGTCCAAAATTGTCAAAGTGAGCCATCTGATCTACAACAATGAGCAGATGATGAGTGAAGATGAGGAGTTTCATTCAACGAATATTTGCTTAAAAAAAAATCATCTGTATTGGTGAATATTTTGCTTGTTTAACAAATAGGAAAAAAAATATTAGTGGAGCAAAACTGATCTAACTGAAGTTATTTTGATCATACTGATATTTCCACGGTGTCGTCTATTGCAGTTTCCCAAACCTTCTCCTAAATTTTTATTGCACTACATTGTTTTAATGTTTCTCTGGTCTGATACACCCATTTCAAGTCTTGCAGTCTTCACTAATGGGCTGATGAGCAAATCGGGTGTATACAAAGACATACAAAATTGCAGTGTTGAAAAAATGTGACTACTGACTTATGACTTCTGAATCCTTAATTACAGTTCCTTAAAACTACGCACACACACACTACAAGAATTTTTGCCCAGTGCACACTTAAAAAATTCAGTGGGTCTCATTCTCTAAAAACTGTGTGGATTATTTTGTGTGCAAGCACAGGAGAAGTTATCACAAAAAAAAAATGTTATTTCACAACGTGTGTATGCACGTGAATTTCTTCTTAACCTTGCTCTAAGGTTATCAATTTTTATATAACACCCCACATTATCTTCATATAAGGGCTTTCCACACAAACTTTACAGACATTCATTATTATCATCAATACAAGCTATTGAATCATTGGGTGTACTTACTGTAGTTCTTCACACATGGCTTCTCCATTTGGGCCTAGTTTTTGTTAAAGGCCCACTTCAGTGCCTTGAAACGCTCACCATTGTTCAATGTGTTGATGTAATATCCACTGAAACAGTAAGACAGGGCGGGACAGCTCCTCCCCTTTTTTAAAACATCCAGTAGCGTTTAGTTTCTCCTCCTAATCTCCCCCATATGATTTTAAAATATAGTAGTATTCTGTGCAGATTCCGATATGTTTTCTGGACCGGAGCAGACTGTGCGATTCGCCTGACACTAACGTGAAACCAGACTTTATTCTCCCCAATGGTAAGCATATTTACACTGTCTGAATCGTTTCAGTGGTTTAGTCCTAAAACGAAAAGTGGTATACTATTACCCCTAACAAACCACAACACACGCACACACACAAAAAACAGAAGTCACAAATGTTTGTTTGTTTGTTTATTAGTAATATGTCAATAATTATTACATTTCTGTATGCTTTGCTTATTAAATTACAGTATGTTCCAAAAACATCTATTGTATTGTTACTGATTTACATTGCCGTGACTGTGGGTCATGTGCAGTGCGATGTCGTCTTGCCCAGGACTTTACATAGTTTTCTGAAGACAAGAAGCACAGACCTCTTCTTAGTCACAATGGAATTCATAAAACTGAAACCTCTTTCGCACTCTGCAATGGTTAACAGGAAAGGTATGCAAGCAGTTCTTAAGAGGTTTCAAATCCTGAGATTTAGTTTAGAGAGATGCAATTAAGTCTCTCATTCCCATAATGGCTTTGTTAAGGCACAAATTAAAACATGCACAGAGTCTATGAATCTCTGCTTCACCATAACAAATGCCAGGCTCTGATGGCCACCTGTTTGTGTCCAGAATGCTCAGATCTTTGAGAATGTCTTCTTCAAAAGGAAGATGTTTCTATAGACTTTCAATTTGCAAGAGTGTTGATGGACTTGATCTTACACTGTAAAAAAATCTGTAAAAATTCGGTACAGTGTACCATATTAATTTGAAGGAATTTTCCGTATTTGTCTTTTACCTGTATTTTGAATTACGCATTGCATTGTGGGAGCAAGAACCTCAGTCGGCGCGAAATGCGTGAGAGTCAAACGCCATTACATACAAGGATCACCGTTACATTTCAGTCAGATTTCAGAGAAGGATAAACTCATGCTTCTGTGGTAAAACTTAAGATTTACATTTTGTTTTTGTTATTTTTTATATGTTTTGCCTCATAACCTGGTTTAGTAACACTAGTATTGCATTTTAGGTGCTATAAATCTAGCTCATTTGTTAGATCCATTGCGTTTACCGTTTTGCAAGTCCTCGCACATCGATCATGAATCGGTCATTCAGATGAGGCTGTGGTTTATAGCAGTTAACGTTAGCTTAGCGCAGTTTTTAAACGAAGCACGCTACTGATGATTGATGCGCGATTAGATAAGGCAATTTTAGCGTTATGTTGACTTGCAGTGTTTGTGAATTTAAATGCGTTTCAATGTCTGAATATCTGAAGCAATGCAGAACCCACAGACATGTTAACAATGTATTTTTTCTCGTGTGACCATAAAGATTGTGGAAGAAAGTTTTCCTCATTCAACTGCTTTGCTGTTCATATGTCACGAACATATCCAGACAGGAGGGCCACACAAACTTGGAACCGGAATGTGTCTGTTCAGTTAAAGTGTTCAATGAGTTTGTGCAGTGCAGAATATGCAGATGTTAAAGGGCTTGTGTCTCACTTGAGTAGCCACATACAAGAGGGGCTGACTGTAACTTGTCCTTTTGATGGATGTTCTAAGACTTTTAATGTAAAGATATCCTTTACATCTCATATTTCCAGATATCATAGAAGGTGGGATGTCACCCAGATAACACCTGTTCATCTATGTGAAGTTGCAGAACAGTCTTCTCCAGGGGAGGGAGCACATGATGTTGATAGCGTACCTGAAGAAATTGATGTGATTAATACAGACCAAAGTAACAATGAAGTGCAAGATGCCTACACAAACAGTCTAGTTCTGTTTTACTTGCGTTTGCAGTCAAAGCAATTAGTTCCAGCCTCCACAATTACAAAGATAGCAAATGAAATGAAAATTCTTCAGGATATTCAACAGGAATGTACAATTGATGTGCTGTCTCGGGATCTTGAACAGTATGGTGCTTCTGCAGAGATCTTAAGATGTCTTGGGGAAAGTGCATATAAGCAGAGTCCTATGCACAAGGCCTTACATGCTAATGGTCCTTTAACTACCCACCATAGACGGCTGCAGTATTACAAAACACACTATAACTTTGTTCAGCCTGTTGAAGTCACACTTGGTTACAATGATAGAGGCCAGAAGAGGCACTATCATTACATTCCCAATTCTGAAAAGCCTCAGTGCACTGCTTAAAGAGTGCAGTGCTACTCAGCAGAGCTTCAACCATCTTCATGTTGAAGATGGTACACTCTGTGATTTCACTGATGGGCATGCCATTTGATCGAATGCCATGTTTGTGTCAGACCCAGACTCATTAAAGATTATGCTCTTTCAAGACTCTTTTGAGGTGGCTAATCCTCTGGGAGAGCACAAAAGCACAAAGTTTTAGCTGTGTACTTCACTCTGGGAAATTTCTATCCACACAAACGATCAACTGTTGATCAAATACAGCTGGCACTACTCTGTATAGAGAAAGACTGTAAATATTTTGGAGTGGACAGAATTTTCAGCAAGCTTGTGACAGACTTGTGTGAGCTGGAGGTAAAGGGCATATCTGTTGAGGGAAAGATATATACCGGCACTGTTGCATGCATAATGGGAGATAACCTGGGCTCCCACATGATTGGTGGGTTTACAGAAAATTTCAGCACTGCTGAGTATTTCTGTAGATACTGTCTAATGACAAGAAATGAATTTCACTCTAACCCTCTCACAGTTGTCACTCAGAGAGATCCTGGTGATTATAATGAGTCTGTGCAGTTTTTGGAGAGACACCATGAAGTGACCATGCATCAGGGCATTAAACACAACAGTGTTTTCAACAAATTGGTGCATCAGGTTAAGTCAAAACTTAAAAAATGTGAGCATTTAACTTAAAAAAAAAGTCCCTTGCACACAGCATATCAGAGTGCTACATATTGTTACATGCATATCATATTGTTACAAGCATATCAGAGTGGCGGCAATTTATTTAGCCCACAGGTTCAAGTTTCAGACTCCACTAGCTTTTATCCAGAGCTCTATGATAGTAGCATAAGAGAAGCAGTTGCAGTCTTTGGACTTAAATCAATTAACTCAGTTGTCACAGATCCAAGTTGACAAGTCCAAGTTAGAGGCACTTCGTATGCAAATGGTATGCATGTCAGTTAGGGCAAATAGCTAGCATTTTTAACTATAACTAGATATAGTTGGGAAAGCTATGCCATCACTCAGCAATGATCTGATGGATTCACTTATGGCTAGACTGGAGTTGATTGGAGTAAACAGTGTAGATGACCTTAGCTTTGTCAAGATTGAGGACGTTGATGGAATTCTGCCACCGATTCAGTGTAGAAGACTAATTCAAGCTTTCAATTCAGGTGAGTTTTTAGATTTCTAACCCTAATCTAGTGCTGTCAGCAAATGTTATACATTTTTTATTTAATAAAGTTTAATAAGTGTAAAAATTGATAATATTAAAATTGATTGAATGCTTTTTATTCATGTAATCTTAAATTAATTGTGACAGCATTAACCTAATCTTTTTTTGCACTGCTTCAGTATCCTATAAGTAATGGGTTACAATTTAAACATTGACCTTACATTTATTTGTGTTGTTCATTTTAGCTAATTTGATTTTACTTGTATCTCATTAATATTATTATTAAAAATAAATCTGCTCCAAATCTTGGTATATTATTTTGATCAGAACTAAGGTGATTAGAGCTTTAGAGATTAGAGGCCATGACATGTATTTGCATGTACCATAGACTGTATTGTTATAGGTTAAATAATGTCCATTACTCATGTTGTTAATTTTTGGTTATGTATGTTATGCGTAGGGTCACAAGCTGGACTCCGATTCTACACATCCTCGTCAGGATATCCATGTGCCACCAACACCATCTCGGACACAGAGTATATGTTGTGGCACAAAATGCCCTCAAACCTCATACTTGTCCTAAGTGGAAAGAAAAGGCCAAAGCCCAGTGAGAGAAGAGAGCTAGTTTGCATCGTCATTGATGATCTACTCCATAAAGAGAATGGAAGGCCTGGAAGAGCAAAGCTACGGGACATTGCGATGCAGATTGTAGACAAATATCCCTGCTCTTTCCAAGACAGAGAGCTCAATGGAACAAAAGTCATTGGAACAGGATTTGATGCTCTCTTTATACAGCTTGAAAACAGAGTTGAAAATGTTTGGAGACCCTTAACCATCAGCTCAAAGAGGCCAGCAGAGGATGGAGATGCGGTGTGGGGAAAATCCACACATTCAGATCGTTATGGATGTGTGGAGTGGAAGCCTGCTATTGAAGGTACAGATGAACAAAAAACTAAACAAGATGATTTGAAAAGTGCCTTTATATCCCATGATCTTCAGGAGTCCTGCATTAGAAAAATGATGGGTGAAACATATTGCATCCAGCGTGCAACCATCAACAAAGGAAGCACTGTAAAAGCTGTAATGGAAGAGTGGCCTTTCCTTTTTGAAGCCGTTCACCTGTTTGATCACACATGTACAGTCGTTGGCTTTCTGGTGCAAACGAAGCTGCCTGAGGAATTAACAAAAAAAAAAAAGAAATACCATCAAAGACTTCCTTAATTCCAAAGGGATAAAGACTGAACTTTGTGATGATCCAGTACAGCTGATCTCTGGTATTGCCAATTTTTTTAAGGAAACACCTGATCACCTTTACTGCCAAAACGAGGTGGGTTTACACATTTATTTATTTATTTATTTATGATTGCTTGCATATTTAAACCACAGATCTGTGTTTATCTTCCCCCTCTAGTCATTTCTTTACCATTTTTGGCTGAACTATTCCTTCATATTGTCTCCCACCCCACAGGACGTAATTGCTGCTGGACGAAGCATCCAAAGCACCCCCTGTATTATCATTGGTTTGTATTCTGTTTGTAATTTAATTAACACTTTTTAATTAATCATTGGCAAAATGATTGGCAAAAAATAGTTGAGTCTTTCATTCAATTAGTATCATGTAGGAACGAACTATGTGACTTTTAAAATTGTTTAAAATGTTATCAGTCTTACAGATCAGATCCCACGGTCTGCGTGCATAACAAACACGCTGGCTTTGCGTTGTGGTCAGACAAAATAAGTCACATGTGAGCAGAAAAATTTGAGCCAGATTTACGTGCAGTTTACTTTGAACGTAGACTGAAACTACAAGACCACTTAAAACCAATATAGTGTTTTGTTTTGTTTTCTCCTTTTTTCAATACCTGTATGCTGTCTGTTTAAGGTGGTGGACGATTCAAGATTGCTGTGGATCAGGAAATCGTTAATGATCACATCACCTCCCCCGTTGTGGCCCTGAGCTACACTTTCTCTTTGTTTTATGTTTTAAACATCAAATACCCAAAAGAGATGTCTCTCTAACTGGAATTCATCCAAAGGTAAAGCCACACATTAAATGTTGAGTATATATATAGCATGATGTTGTGTTGCTATTTTTTAAAGGTGTCATAAACTGGCTTTTAAAAATTTCAGAAAATTATTGAATCTTGCTTTTCCCAGGATGAATGTATTAAGAATTGCAATTGATCAGTTAATCAGTGCCTGAAATTACAGGGATAATTCACCAAAAAAAGTGAAATTTGTAATTTACTCGCCCTTGTGTTGTTCCAAACCTTTATGAGTTTCTTTCTTCTGTTGAATACAAAATAATATATTTTGATTACCCAACAGTTGACGGTAGCCATTGACTTCCATATAGCAAAGAGATACTATGGAAGTCAATGGCACATCAACTGGGTAATCAAAATATATCCTTTTGTATTCAACAGAAGAAATCATACAGGTTTGGAACAACTTGAGTGCGAGTAAATGATTATTTGTGGGTTTATTTCAGTTTATTTCAGTTTTATTCATTTCATTACTTGATTAACTAAAAATTGTTTTATTGTTTTCCTGGGAATAAATCCTGAAGGAGGGTCAAAGGCTGAGATTAAGGGAACAAAACAGCAATACTTTCCTCCAAGACTGTTGAAGGTCCTGTGTGACTTGAACAACTTTGAAAATCCATGGAAAATTTTAGTTTTTTTTTGTTCTCAAAGCTCATAATGGAATTTGGACTGAACAGTAGTTTTGCTCAAATTGGCAAATTGGAAAAAGGTAATAACCCAAACGCAAACACATGAAGCCCTGCATCCTACTTCATGCTCTTCTCTCAAGGACAAATAGTCTTTAGTCTTGTTATAGACAAGTCTAGAAATTATTATTAATGATATTGAGGGCAACGTTGGTGTTGTGGTGCTATTTTTTTTATGGTTGTGAATCTCTAAAATTCACTTGTTTTGAATGTTATCTTTGTTACCACTCTTTGGTGTTACACCATTATTATACAGATACATTGTTTTACTCTTAAAAAGCAAAAAAAAAAGTTTTTTTTTTTTTTACAATAAAAGCACTTTTTAATATTGCAGACATTGAAAAGCTGCAGCCGTTTTTGTATTACTGGTTTGGTGTTTATTTTATTTTTTATTCATTTGTTTATAAATGGTTTTGGTTCTTGATAATTTCCTAATGAATTTTAACTTTTTGACAGTGCAAACCTACATACATACACATACATGCTCTTATTTAATTGTCTTTTGTTGTTTAAAGCAAAAAAACTATTCAACACAAGTACTCTATCACACATTAAATGAATTGTCTTGCAAATAACAAATGAGGTAAGTTAACGTTAATGTTATGTTTACGTTAGACTTTTTATTGTCTTGTTTTTGTTTTAGACGACACACACACACACACACACGACACATTAGTCATAGGTGTGGTTTGGGCGTAACGTGAAATAAACCAATCAGAGTGTCATCTCACATTCCCTTTAAAAGCAGGCGTGCTTGTTCCATGGCGGATTGCTATCATAACGGTGGATTTGCCAGGCGCACGCCAGGAGCGGTTCACAGCCGAGGAGATCGACGTTCACAGTCGGCACTTGGAATTTTTGTAGGAAAACTACTTTTTTTTTTTTTTTTTTGCCTACAACTAGTCAGCCTGTTTTACACATGTGGAAAATGAATTGCTTGCTCACTGATGCATGGAGGCCCAGGCATTAAAGCCCTTCATCCGGCTTTATATGTGTCGATGTCTGGACAGGAAGGGCAGTTTGATAGGTTTGATTTGCAAGACTTGCCAGAGAATGAAGTGCAGTTAAAGTTGCAACATGTAGCCTATTATCACCTATATAATTAACCTGAGGAACAATTAAATGGTAATGTAATATTGTCTAAAATTGGTCTTTTTAGATCCAGCAGTGCAAAAGTGTGGGAGACCTAATTTCACTGAAGGCCTTTCTTGGTGACTGGATTGCAGATTGTGGGGTACCCTGGATCTACAATGCTGGCCTTCCTGAAATGCCCAGAGTTTACAGCCTGGCCATTAAACACTTCATTTATCTTAAGCCAATATGAAAATGTAATGTAGTCATCAAACCTAAAACAATTTTATAACAGTGCAGTTAATATTGAAATAAACACCTTTATTTTGTTTGTTTGTTTGTGTTACCCCACGTCTACAAGCGTGATTTCACAGTTCAAGGCAGGAATGAATTATGTGGATCCATTTGGCAGACAGTGGAAAACAACTGGACGGTCTTCAAGCCTCTGTTTACTAACACACAGAAGCCACAGTAAGGAAGTGAGTTTAAAGACCACCTTGTTGTGAACTGGAGTGATGAAGGCAGCAACCCCAGACAGATTGAAGAGGATACCATCTTTGCTTGGGAATGTTCACTCAAGAGCATTCAAGGAAGGTTGTAATATAATTGATTTATTTTGATCTATAATGTTGGTTTATGAGCTTAGTAGTTATTTCACTTGGGCCTGGTTTCACAGGTACTGGTTTTGACAGATCTTCTGACATTCATGACTGGTGCTGATGCTACCCCCCCTCCCCTCCTCCAATTTACTTTTACACACAAGAAGAGGGATCCTGGAGACTGCCTCGTGCATCAACATGCTCAATGCTTTTCCTTCCAAGAGGGGTACTTGATGAATCAGAGTTAGAAAACCTGCTGATATATGCACTAAAAGGCTCAGTTGGGTTTGGGAAAATTTAGATCTGGTTCGTTAAACTTCGGAAGACAAAAAGGCTATAGTTCACATCTAAATGAATTTCATTTTTCATAGTTTTAGCTGTGGCAGCCAACAGTTACAAAATATCATTTTTTAGTGACTGATTGTCACTAAACATAATTGCAATAGTTGTTTATTGTTAAACAATTTACAGAGAATAGACAGAGAACACAGCTGCATTTGTCTATGAAATACTTGTGCAAAATATTTACAAAATATTTATCGATTAATTGTAATGTTTTGAAACTTGCATTATAAAATTACATTTTGTAACTGAATTCTTGTGTCGTTTGTTTTAAATATTATTATGTGTAGTGTGATGATAGATAGTTAAAAACAAATAAGTAGTGCTATATTCCATAGTTTCCATCATCTGGTAAAGGATCCAGCATTGTTCGAAGATTATCAGTATCTGCAACACTAACTCTAAAAGTGCTTTCTGGAACTGTGATGGCCCGTGTGTCATTATCATATTCTTCTACAAAGTCAGTTCCATAGTCTTCTATGTCAGATGCATTAAGGACAAGGTTTGGATCAATAATTAAACCAGAATTCCACAATGCCAGTGGACTCATGGCAGCCTCTGTTCTCAGACTGTGATCATTTCTTTGTCTGACAAACTC
Source organism: Squalius cephalus (assembly GCF_949319135.1). NCBI lineage: Eukaryota > Metazoa > Chordata > Actinopteri > Cypriniformes > Leuciscidae > Squalius > Squalius cephalus. Next base: position 11,863,288 of record NC_137128.1, on the reverse strand, counting down.
ATCACAGGACCGCTGAAGTGCATCTCATTATCTGGGTGTAGAATGTCCACATACTCCATGTGCTGAAACAGCTGCCTATAAAACCCTGTTCACATCCCCCCCAGAGACGTTCAATCCTTTGGTTATGCACGCTTCTTCCCACAACAAAACTTCCTCGGTCTGTGCCTCTTCTTTATACTGCACAACATATACATTTTCCATACCTCTGTCTCCCCGTACACTTACAGGAAAACCAAATTGAGACACCATCTTGAAAAAATGACAGTACTGTGTTGGCACTATTGTTTGTGGCATATCTCAAATAAATACCCGTTCTGCTGACTCCATCGATGCAGCCGTGAAAAACAAATCTCCATGCAATCAGTTTGTGGTTGGAGTCGATATGCCTTGAGAAGAAAGAAAAAGAGGTTTAGTGGTATTTAGTGGTTTAGAGGTGTAAGCTCGCGCTCGATCGGCCCAAATCCGACCAGCGCGGAAGGTCTTAACGTGTTACTGTCTTTTCTCGAGGCAAAGTATTTTTTGATTAAATGCAATACATTTTCTCATTTGTATTTTCTCGTTATTTCATCTGACACCATAAATGAAAAGGTTTTAATGATATCTGTGGATCATTAATTATGAGCGAATGTTTGACTATTCCGTTTAACTCTTCAATGAAAATAATGTCAAAGTCAGTTAGAATAATCAAATGTAACAATTTATTATGTCAGGTAAATGTATCATGCTAATTTCAGAATCAATTAAAAGATAATCGATACAAAACATCAAATGCTCATAGAGATTAGATGCAAACCCAACATTAAAATACATGATGCTGAATTCTTTGAGGTCCTTCAACATCATGGGCTCATCTGAGGTACAGAAGGCCCCGAACCCTTTGCTGCATTTCATTATATAGTCAGGACCTCTTTCACTTGGAAACATCTTTTAACAATGGAAATTTGCATTCAGAGGTTACACCTTTGGGTGTAGGGAGACCATTTGTCCCAACCCCTCCTTGTGTGCTAGTTATCCAAAAACTCTCAAAAACCTTATTACCTTTTGTTTTACTTATTTGGAAATGAGACATTTGTACCAGTCGCACTGTGACATTTTAAATGATACCAAACATGAAACTCTGTGATAATCATTCACATTAAACTATACATTTTCTTGGGTGATCTTCAGGTGATCATCTGAGCATGAGAGAGAGGGGTGAGGGGAGAGGGAAGGAGATGTAGATTAGGATGACTCGGAGGTGAGACTTTCGTCTCGATGGTGCACGAGGGCCAGTTCAAATGTCCAGATCTCCAGAGAGGTCCTTTTGTCCTCTCAGGGTCTGGTCGCCCCCGAAACAGACTGTCCGGCATTTTGTAATTTCTCAGTTCTTACAGCGGTATTGTGTAGAAATAGCTCTTTAAGGAAATGATTGCAGGTAATTATTTTACCTCCTATAATTGTGCAATTCAAGCTACTAATATAACTGTAAACAACATGTTTAAGCAACTTTTATTATGTTGATAAATGAAATTGAGACAAATACACTGCAATTGGAACAATTAAAAAATATATTTTTTTTTTTACTAATTGTCAGAATCAGTGTTATAATATTGCATTGTTCAGTTTACATACCATAAATCAGTGGTTCCCAAACTTTTTGCAGCATGCACCCTTTTCTAGTGTTTGACAGCTGTCAAGCACCCCCCAACACCTTACTCTTGGTTAAACTTAACATTTTTAATTGCAATAACTAAATACAAATATTCACTGTAGATTAGAAAACATTAAAAAAAAATCAGTTATAAATACAAAAAATTACTATTACCTTTTTTTTTTTTTTCGTGAGACGGATGGGCCTGCATGTTTGCACACAGATCATCAAAGTTCGGGGTAATACTCTCAAATCATTCTCGGCATCTAGTCTTGTCGATGTTTTGTTTTCAACAATGTCAGTGCAGAAAAGCCTGCCTCTCGCATAAGTATGTGGTTGCAAAGGGCATCAACACTTTAAGTGCTTGCTTTGACAATCTTGGATACTCCACCATTGCTGAAGCCCAGAAATCCACCAGTAACTTATTTTTAAAAAGTATGTTGTGTCTCCCATCAGATGGTAACTTTTCTTGCTCTTGAAATGAGAGATGTGGGATTGGAGGAGTGACCTCAGAAGGATTCCGAATCCATGTCTGAGATTGGTCCATAGGGGGAAGTAAGTCCGCAGATTTTGGCTGAGCTGGTTGAGATGTTCAATTATGAGGCCTTTGACGCAATCACTTAGCACAGATTCCTGGGATTGCAAAAATTCAGATAGAAGAGGAAAGCACTCGGTGGAGTTTATATTTATCCAGTTGGCCCAGAAAACTAGCGAATTTAACGGACGAGCCTGGATGAAGTTGACGATTTTCACAACATAAACTTTTACATTTCCAGTGCATGTCTGTGTGAGGTAAAAGGACACGAGCTCTTGAAGCTCCGCCCCCTGTGCTGAGAGCAGCAGCTCATTCGCATTTAAAGGGACACACAAAAACGATGCGTTTTTGCTCACCCTCAAAAAGTGACAATTTTAACATGCTATATATAAATATCTGTAGGGAATGTTGAGCTAAAACTTCACATACTGTACACACTCTGGGGACATCAGAGACTTATTTTACATCTTGTGAAAAGGGCATTATACCACCCCTTTAAACTAAGACATTCAGATATGACATGAATAATTAAAGCTGCCGTCGGCAACATTTTTTTGATCATATTCAGTGAAATCGACACTATAATCCGACAGAACAACATAAATAAGGTGGTTTTAGAAAAAAACCCGAGCTTCTAACTCCACCTGGAGCGTGTTATTTGTTTTGCAAAAATCCACCGCTCCCGTCTCATCGGGTCCAATCAGCGCAGGGGGGTGTGAGATCTGACTGTCAATCAAAGTTCGTGCACATGCCACAGATCCCCCCTCCCTCGCACACGTTACAATATCACATGCACATGCCTGAAGATTGTACGAAGCGTGATGGCGGAGAGAAAATCTACTAACAAGCTTCCAATTCCTCGGTTATTGCTATCTATGGATAGATTAGACAGGGCAGCCTACCTCCGAGTCCATGGTGTTGATCGATGCTGAAGAGACTGATGCGTTCACAGAAAATCTGGTGCACACGCACTGACGAGCACGACCTCGATGGGAGAGTGCTCGCTGGTAGTGGGGGAGGGGCATGACAGTTGTAAACATTCAAAATTTTGGCTAAGTCGACCCAATCTGTCAGACTTGCCGACTGCAGCTTTAAGACACAGACACATGTGTATAGGGTTTTACACAATTATGTTCATCACATAAATATCTGATGCATCTAATGCTAAATATATCACTCTATTATTCACTTGTTCCACTGAGTTTCAGTGTTGTACTCTGGCATTGATGATACAGAACTGGACCGTTTGGTGATGGAAATTCAAAGGGAGCACCCACGGTGTGGGTACCGAATGATGAGAGCTTTTCTCCAAGCAAGTGGACATTTGATTCATTTAAGTTTGTTTTTGTTTACATACTTGAAGGCTGATTTATACTTCTGTGTCGGACCTATGGCAGACCTGCATAGCCTCTACGAGGTGCCCTATGTGGCTGTTTGCATTTAACGTTATAGCTCTGCTTTTGGTGTGTTTGTATGGTTCTGCAAGTATACAGCCAAACCAGTGGTGTCGACTACTGGAGTAAAGCGCATCAGAAGCAGATATTTGTTTACTTTATGACTAATTGTTATTTGGGTAAATGTTTATCTGGATTCATGTTTTATGAGCTTTTCTTTCTATGTATTTGTGTGTAATCAGCCTTTGCACTTTCATTACAAGCAATCGGGTATTATTACATTTAGTCCCAGTTAATGCGAAACTACTGCAGATATATTTTGTATAATCCTGGGGAGGGTCTTGGGTTCTGACCAATCACAGCACTTGCATTCTGCGTAAATGCAATGTATAGTTATATACATTATGAAGAGGTGTAACCATCGTAGCTACACAGAGCATACGGCTTTGGTCCAATGTAGAAGTGTAAACCAGCCTTCAGTCTACACTCACAAGATAGCTAATAAGATATTTGGTGTGTACACACAAACATTAAGTCCAGTTCAATTCTGGAAGATATGAAAACCATTAGTAATTATTTTATTTTTTTTATCTCAGTAACTCTCTTTTTGAAATTCTTGTATTTACTTTGCTGAAAGTTAATGAGAGTTGGGTAAAATCCCTTCTACTTGATGCAAACGCAACATTACAAAAATCCCAATAATATCTCATCATCTGAAGTTTCACTACACAGAGTGGACCCAGAGGGAACACAACTTCGAGCCCTGGCTAACCGGACTCTTCATAGCAGACAGTACTCAGTTCCTGCTTCGAATTGCATGTGGCATATAGATGGAAATCACAAATTAATACGTAATTCGATTTTTTTTTTTGGATGGCACCCTTGTCAAATGTTTTGATGCCAAGGACACCCAAATATTATGATCTCCTTGTGAGGGACCTACATATTTTCATTTACTACACATTTATACTGTGAGACAATAATATTAAGCATTATATTTTAAATGACAACATCGTTGTTATAATTATAGTATTAAATTACAAGACAGATTTATAAGGATGGTGATAGAAAAAGGAATTTTCTAGTCAAAATGTGTACAAACTCTGATGTTCTTTTCTTGTCTGTCTTCCTTTTTGTATAAAATCAGCTGGCGATTCATGATCCATGGAGGTATTGATGGGTTTAGTTGTCTTGTAGTGTATCTGAATGCTCCTACTAACAATAATGCCACCACTGTGCTGGATGCTTTGCTTGGTGCTGTTAGCCAGTATGGGTTGTCATCTCGTGTTCGTTCAGATAAAGGAGGAGAAAACATTGAGGTGGCTCAATTTATGGTACAGAACCGTGGAGAAAACTCATTTCTCACATTACGGGAAGGAGGCGTTCACAATCAGAGGTAAATGAAAAATTACTTGTATGGTTTGAAATCATGATGCTTTTCTGATATATATATTTATGTTGGCTTGACATGTTCACAAACAGATGATTAATGACCATAACAATCAAATTTCACCTCTGGCGAAATTCTGGCAGTGACAGAAGTTGAGGCACAGTCATGCAGTGTGGCTTCTCCTTACGACAACCGTGAAATCAAAAACCAATACTAGCGCAGAACCTGATGACACAATTAGTGAGACAACAAACCACCACTTGCTCCATACACGCGTCCTCGAAAAGCCATACTCAAAATGAATGCTAAAGATCGTTTTTCTTTGATGGACACCATTTATATCCCGTATGAACAATTGTAATCAAAATTATTCAACCCCATGACCTGCAAGTCATTTTGCTGCCAAGAACACATTTTTATGAAAAAAAATTGAACAAAGGCATCAGTAAACTATTATAGAACGTTTATTAATACACATCTGAGTGATTCTGAGAACGTAAAGCAGTCATTTATTCTTTATAACCTCTTTACAAACGCAGCCTGTAAGTGCTTAGAAGCATCTGTCACCTCTCTACTGCAATCTTGGCCCTTTTTCCCTTGCTTGAAAAAGCTTTCAGATCACTGATCATCTTTGGCATTCACGTTATCCCCGCTTTCTTCAAATTCCACCAAAACTTTTTAATGATATTTACATCTGAACACTATACAGTGACTCAAGAACATTCTAAGACTGATCCCTGAACCAAGCTTAAGTAGATCAGGATGTATACTTTGGGATGGCTGTCCTGCAGGAAAGTACATTGATCATAAAGCTTTAGTTCAATTTACTGGCAAAAAAAGTTGCCAATAAAGTCCTGTAAAACTGTTGTTAATTGTTGTAAAATTGCTTTACAGTTTTGTACTTCTCAATTTTACAGCAATATACAACAGTTTTACAGGCAACTTTTTTTTTCGTCTGTATTCTACAATAATCTTTTTTTTTTTTTTTACAGTCAACCATGGAGGTGGTCCAGTCTCCTGTTCCCAGAGATCTGCCTACCTGCCAGGTTCAGTTCCAACCCTAATCAAATGCACTGGTCAGTAATTATCAAGTGCTCCGGAAGATCTTAATTAGCTTAGCCTAATTAGGTTCAGTCGTGTTTGATCAGGGTTGGAGCTGAACTTTGAAGGTAGGTAGATCTCCAGGTACTGGATTGGATACCAGTGGTCAAGACTATTTAAACACCAGTCAAATTCAAATCTAAACGCACAGATATGGCTTTGATCTATAAAAAGGTTATGAATTTTAGTGTTCATAGTGTGATACTTGTTTTTATTATCTTCTTTTTAGGATTGAACGTCTTTGGCGAGATGTATACACACAAGTCCTTGATTTGTTCCACGCATTGTTTTACCATTTGGAAGTGACTGGACTATTGAACCCTGATGATGAGATCCACCTTTTTGCTCTGCATTGGACCTTTTCCCCCCAGTTACAACATCAGCTTAACACTTTTAAGAGGCATGGAACTTGCACAGACTGAGAACGGAGAACGGTCGATCTCCATTTCAACTTTGGCTGCAAAACAGAGATGCTGCTGATGATTTAGGGACTGTATGTTTGCACATTTAAACTCAAGAACAATTAACACTTACTCTTCTTCTGGTCCATTAAACCAGTGCTTCCAAAACCTGTCCTGGAGGCACACTTATTTAACACATAATTGATGTGAATTATTAAATTGAATTTCCTCACTCATAACTACATCAGAACAATAAATGTATGCCTTGCTGGCACATTAATGCTTGTTATTTTGGTTATTTTGTTATTAAAGCATCTGTCCTTGTATTTTTTTAAGGTTGATGAGGACTATGGTGTTGACTGGGATGGACCACATGCCATGGAAGATGCAAACAGCATTTCAATCCCAGATGTGCATTTGCCACGCAGACTCACTGCAGAGGAGATTGCAGGTCTTCCCAACTGGGATGTTCCACTAAATGACACAGTGAATGTTTATAAATCCACAGTGGCACAACTGACAGAGATGTTAAGATATTATATGTTCTTGTTTTGAGCATTGAGGACTGACACCATGAACTGACATTCGTTTGGTGAGTTTATTGTAACTGTGTATGAAATGCCTGAACTGCAGCAAGGCTTTGTGAGATACAAGAGTAATGTTTTCTTATTAACATTTGTATTTAATTTATTCGTATGTTAACTTAATTTAACTCATAAGAATTTCGAACAATGCAAAACTGGGAAAGTTCCTTTCAAGAACATGCATTTTTTTTTTTAAAGTACAAAAACAAAAAAAAAGGCTGAAGACGACAAACACGTCATTACATTTTTTTTACCAAACATGCATTTATCAGTTCATGAACAATTTTAAATGTAACAACTCAGACAAGGCCAAAGCCAAACCTTGTGGATGAAATGCTGCTCTCATGGCTTGTGTAAATGCAAGAAAGGTTCTGCATCTTAAAGGAAGTTTAAGTGTTGTGAGGCAGGTTGAAGCCACTGGCAATGACATGTCAGGTGATACTTCAACATAAAGATGTTGAGGCAGAACAGCCCAGCCAGTCCAAAACTTCAGCAACGTGCACAGTTCAGCAGGTGATCCTGCATCAGTTCGGGTCAAACACAATATTTTACATTGCATCATTCCTACACATACAATCATCTGCTGCTGAACATTGAACGTGCATTAAACTTCATTTTTAAAAAAATGTACAAGCACATTTTTTTCCGTTTGAATATATTCACGCAAGAAGGCCGTAATGTTGCGAGAAGGCCGTAACGTCACAAGATTGCTCCAGGTTGAATTGGGCTTCATCTTCATCACTGTCAGGTTCTTAAGTATCATCTAATACAAAGATGGCAGCATTGAATACAAGCCTAAACACAGGGCAGCAAAAATTATTCAGTAATTCATTCAACTACCCAGTGTTTTATTAGAAACTGCAATAAAACTGCAAGTATCAATAAAAAAAAGCTCCAGCACTAGTGCAGAAGATCTGGGAAACAGTACTGCAGCTAAACTGGGTTGTTCTTTTATCATTCTCAAAACACCAGTATCTTTGAGTTGTCTCCGCAGCTGTGAGATCTGTTTTTCATGTTGACCAATAACTTAGAAATTAACCATAAATCATACAAATAGGACAAATGCCATGCAAGCCATGATAAATACCATGATAAACTTTTGTCCTCCTAACTACTTACGTGAAGATTATTAGGGCCCAAGCCCTGAAAGGGCGAAGGCCCTATTGTTTTCGGTAGGATTATTTATTATTATTATTATTATTCTTATTTTTCTGTCAACCTTTCGGGCACTTTTGAGACCCTTAACATGCTCGAAAACTCTTGAAACTTTGCACACGGGTCAGAACCCGCGGCCATCAGGGCCGGGCTGAAGCTGGTACCCGGGCGTGGCAGGGGGGCTCGACAGCGCCCCCTTGAACGGGGTCCGAAAACTTGGTCCATAAATCAGACACGCTTGCATGTAATAATATGAAACTCGGTACACATATTGATCTCATCGGGCCGAACAACTTTCGTACTTTTACTTTTTACGCCAGCCCAACAGGAAGTCGGCTATTATGGATTGTTTTGAAACGCATGCTGTGGAATTTAATGTACTCCTCCTAGAGAATTCATCCAATCGCCTCCAAACTTGGTCAGCATGAAGTCAAGACATTGAGGATGCTAAATTGCGGACGGATTTTTGATATCTCAAACGGTTTGGCCGTGGCAAGGAAACGAATTTATGGCGAATAAGGGACACAGGAAGTGTGTTATAACTTCTGCATACATTAACTGATCTTGATGAAACTTCAGCAGTGTGTTCGTTGTAAGAGGCCGATCGCACAGATGTGACTATTGTGAGTCAAAGTTATAGCGCCACCAACAGGCAGCAGGAAGTACATCACTATTAAAATGCTTTGAAATCACTGTCTTATTTTTACCAGATTTGCTTCAAACTTTATGTGTACAATGTAGACACACGGCAGATGTAAACCTGTGAAAGGATTATTGATATCTTATATACTGTTGCCGTGGCAACGCATCAAACTTTAATATTCTTTTTTTATGCTTTTGAGACTCTTAACATACTTGAAATTGCATGAAACTCGACAGACACATCACATTTATTATCCAGTAGACATGTGCAAAGTTTCAGAAACGGGCGTGGTGAGGGGCTCAGTAGCGCCACCTTTAGTCATAAGTGGGGGGGTTAGTTTTATCAACAGCAACAAAACTTGGTATGTGTATTGTTCTCATCAAGACGGACAACTTTCTAATTTACATGAACCATCTCCGACCAACAGGAAGAGAGATATTTTGGTTTGAATGTGGATTTTCTGAAGAATTTTCTCTCCCTCTCTCTGTGTCTGTGTGTGTGTGAGGGGAGGGGGGGATTTGACTATTGCTTTTATATTGTTAATCAAGGTTTCAGGGGCTTTTGGGGTCCTTAACGTGCTCAAAAACTCTTGAAACTTTGCACACAGGTCAGAACCCACGGCCATCAGGGCCGGGCTGAAGCTGGTACCCGGGCGTGGCTGGGGGGCTCAACAGCGCCCCCTTGAACGGGGTTCTAAAACTTGATCCATATATCAAACACGCTTGCATGAATTAATATGAAACTCGGTACACATATAGATTTCATGGGGCCGAACAACTTTCCCTCTGTCAAGTTTCACGCCAGCCCAACAGGAAGTCGGCTATTATGGGTTGTTTGGAAAACGCTTGCTGTGGAATGTGATGTACTCCTCCTAGAGAATTCATTCAATCACCTCCAAACTCAGTCAGCATGAAGTCAAGACATTGAGGATGCTAAATTGCGAACGGATTTTTGATATCTCGAACGGTTTGGCTGTGGCGAGGAATCGAATTTATGGCGAGAAAAGAGAAACACGAAGTGGAATAACTTCTGCATACATTAACTGATCTTGATGAAACTTCAGCAGTGTGTTCGTGGTAAGAGGCCGATCAGATCGATGTAGCTATTGTGAGTCAAAGTTATAGCGCCACCAACTGGCAGCAGGAAGTGTGTCACTTTCAACATGCTTTTGACAAAAGTGGGGGGGTTAGTTTTAACTACAGTAAAGAAAAAATAGTTTGTATATTGTTCTCATCAAGCCGGACAACTTTCTAATTTACATTCAATAGCTCTGGCCATCAGGAAGTCAGATATTTTGGTCTGAATGTGATTTTTTTTGCTAAATCAGCCTCTGAATTTTTAGCCACTCCTCTTAAACTATTTATTTTATTCGTACCAAACTTTTTCAACATGATGAAACTACATTAAATATGCTAAATTGTGAATGGATAATAAATATCTTAAACGGTTTTGCTATGGCGAGGGATTAAAGTAATGTCCAAAAAGGAAACACTAAAAATCTTCTAAAAATGTAATTATATACCATTTATTTCTATATAAAAGTATACAAATATCGAACTAAACCCATTTTATTCTGTTTTTGCAATTCAAGAAGAATGAAAAAGTTAAAACAGGCTATTTAGTGCTATTTGGTTCAACAAAAAAGCAAACATAGGGCTATACTGCCCTCTTGTGTCCAAAAGGACATCAAAATAGTATATAAAACTTTTTACCAGGTAGGCCAATATTGTATTTAACCCTTAATCAGTGTTTGAAAAGGACGACACTTAAGGTGTTTGGGGTCATTTTGACCCCAAACTTTTAAAGAGCGATTGCATAAGGAAATATACATTTTTATATGGAAAACTATATATCATTTTTTTTATTTACTTCTCAACTATACATTTATGCTGTGTTTTTGTGGAAATTTTGAAGTTTTTTACCTATTTACTGCACAATTACATAACTAGGCCATAAATTGGCTCATGAAAAATGATTTTTTAAAGAAAAAATCACTTAAATAATGATATTAATTCAATATAAATGGTTTTTGGGCATTGCTCTATGTGTTAGGGATGGAATACTGCCATCTAAAGGTTAGTCGAAAAAACTTATTTCTTATGGGAAAGGAATTAAAGTGCAATGGCCAAATGTATCCAATAGAGGGCCATAGAGAACCATTCATTCACTCATTTTCACTTCTCCTCACAAATTTGATATATATATACATATATATATGTGAATATTTATTTAAACATTTTGAAATGCATAAAAAATCTAATTATTATTATTATCAAATTAATTATTATAATTATATAATATTAATTATATAATTATTATCAAATTATTATATACATTTGCAGAACCATTACAAGTCACCACTATGACATGATTGTGTGTGTGTGTATTGGTGTGTGTGTGTGTGTGTGTGTGTGTGTGTGTGTGTGTGTGTGTGTGTGTGTGTGTGTGTGTGTGTGTGTGTGTGTGTGTGTGGGAACAAGCTTGTTCCATGTTGCTTATGTGACATTTTTCAGATTTATGCCAGTTTAGTTGATTTTATTTGCCAATTTCTATACAAATGCTCTCTGTTGCAGTGACATACATGTGTGTGTTTGTGTGTGTGTGTGTGTATGAGATAGAAAGTTCGTTCCACTTTGGGTTTATGCTCTAGGACCAGACCTTGATTTAAATGTAATTTTTTTTAGATTTATGCCAGTTTTGTTTATTTTATTTGCCAATTTCTATAAAAATGCTCTCTGTTACAGTGACATACATGTGTGTGTTTGTGTGTGTTTGTGTGTGTTTGTGTATGAGATAGAAAGTTCGTTCCACTTTGGGTTTATGCTCTAGGACCAGACCTTGATTTAAATGTAATTTTTTTTTATATTTATGCCAGTTTTGTTTATTTTATTTGCCAATTTCTATAAAAATGCTCTGTTGCAGTGACATACATGTGTGTGTTTGTGTGTGTTTGTGTGTGTTTGTGTATGAGATAGAAAGTTTGTTCCACTTTGGGTTTATGCTCTAGGACCAGACCTTGATTTAAATGTAAATTTTTTTTAGATTTATGCCAGTTTTATTTATTTTATTTGCCAATTTCTATAAAAATGCTCTCTGTTGCAGTGACATACATGTGTGTGTTTGTGTGTGTTTGTGTGTGTGTGTGTATGAGATAGAAAGTTTGTTCCACTTTGGGTTTATGCTCTAGGACCAGACCTTGATTTAAATGTAAATTTTTTTTAGATTTATGCCAGTTTTATTTATTTTATTTGCCAATTTCTATAAAAATGCTTTCTGTTGCAGTGACATACATGTGTGTGTTTGTGTGTGTTTGTGTGTGTTTGTGTGCGTTTGTGTGTATGTGTGTATGAGATAGAAAGTTCGTTCCACTTTGGGTTTATGCTCTAGGACCAGACCTTGATTTAAATGTAAATTTTTTTTAGATTTATGCCAGTTTTGTTTATTTTATTTGCCAAATTCTGTAAAAATGCTCTCTGTTGCAAAAACATACATTTGTTTGTTTGTTTATGTGTTTGTGTGTGTCTGTGTGTGTGTGTGTATGAGATAGAAAGTTCGTTCTACTTTTTATTTATGCTCTAGGACCAGACCTTGGTTTATATGTAGAAATTTTCAGATTTATAATGGATTTAATTTGATTTTTTTGACAAACAAAATAAAAAAAAGTCATTTTTTTCATTTTCCCATTCATTTTCAATGTGGGGTCATTTTGACCCCAAACACCTTAAAAGGTAAATTTTTTTTTACACACCTTTAGAACAACCAAATCAAGCCCAGTTTTTTTGTGCATGTTTAGATAGGTTATTTAGGAAAAGTCCCAGAGTTTCATGCCCCTGAGATGAAGGTAACATTTTTAAAAAATGAAAGAAAAGTCCAGTGGGGTCATAATGACCCCAAACACTGATTAAGGGTTAAATATACATTTATTAGGTATGTGTCTGAGGATATTTTCCCACCGGTTAATCGACGTGTGACACGAGTGGGTGCTTTTAAATCGCTAATATAATAGTGAAAGAAAAATAATGATAATGTTGCACACACAAATCACACACATGTGGGAAAGAATAAACAACACTAAACCGCCATTAGGTGTCGCCAGGCATCCATCTTAATAAGTGAGTCATTGATTCATTCGTTCAAACGATTCGTTCGAATGAGTCGATCATGATTAAGACAGATGTTTATGGATTGATCATTCAATCTTTGAGTCAACCGATTCGTTAAAAATGCTGAATCGTTCAGTTATGAGAAAACACGTGATAAGTGATGGTTCTGCCGTGATCTTTGTTTAACTATTTTCGCTGCTGAAACAGAACAAAAACAGTCAACATTGCATCTAAAATGTAAGTGACTTAATTGTAACTGTTTATTTGTATGAAATCTAGGGGTGGGAGAAAAAAATTATTCTTAGATGCATCGCGATGCGGACGTGGACGATTCTGAATCGATTCACAAATGTCAAAAAATCGATTCTCTAAAAAAATTTTTTTCTAATAACGTAATATTGACGGAAGGCAAAAGGCGGAACTCTAAGCGGACGTGCGTGCAGTCTGTGGCGCGCACATAACAGAGAAGTTTCTTCTGCTCACCAAGGCTGCATATATTTGATTAAAAATACAAACAAAAACAGTAATATTGTAAAATATTATTCCAATTTAAAACAGCTGCTTTCTATTTTAATATATTTTAAACTGTTATTTATTCCTGTGATCAAAGCTGAGTTTTCAGCATCATTACTCCAGTCGTCACTGTCACATGATCCTTCAGAAATTATTCTAATATGATGATTGATACTCAAGAAACATTCATTATTATTTTAAATGTCGAAAACAGTTGTGTACAGTCTTTGATGAATAGAAAGTTCAAAAGAACAGCATTTATCTGAAATCTAAAGCTTTTGTAACGTTAAACACTACCGCTCAAAAGTTTTGGGTTAGTAATAATTAAAATTGTATTTTTGGGGTAAATAAATAAAATAAATCAGTACTTTTATTTATGAAGGATGAGTTAAACTGATCAACAGTTACAGTAAAGACATTTATAATGTTAAAAATATATATATTTGAAATATATGCTGTTCTTTTGAACTAACATTCATCAAAGCATTTTGAAAAAAAAAATCTGTACACAACTGTTTTCAACATTGAAAATAATAATGAATATTTATTGAGCATCAATCATCATATTAGTATGATTTCTGAAGGATCATGTGACACTGAAACTGGAGTAATGATGCTGAAAACTCAACTTTGATCACAGAAATGAATTACTATGTAAAATATTTAAAAATTGAAAACAGCTGTTTTAAATTGGAATAATATTTCACAATATTACTGTTTTTGTTTGTATTTTTAATCAATAAATGCAGCCTTGGTGAGCAGAAGAGACTTCTCCTAAAAACATTAAAAATCTTACTGACCCCAAACTTTTGAACAATAATATATATATATATATATATATATATATATATATATACATATATATGTATGTGTGTGTATGTATGTATATATATATATATATATATATATATATATATATATATATATATATATATATATATAAATATAGCTGCGAGCAGCGATGGAGGGCCCAAGCCGGCGGTACCGCCACCCCGGTGCCTTTAGGTAACTAAAGGCACCGGGGTTGCGGTGCCACCGGCTTGGGCCCGTAATCGCTGCTCGCAGCTATATTTTTTCTTTTGTAGTGGTAGACAGTGCAAGTAACATATCCAACTGCAGTTAACAACTTTCACCTTTAAATAAGATAATACATACCCCATGGTAGAGAATGGTTTCTGCCAACCATCTTCTGTTGATGTTGCTGACTACTGGCAGGTCCCAACTGATGGCCAGATTGTTGATACTGTCCATTTCGTTCGGATTCAATTCATTCTGGCTTTCCAGCTATGATTTATACAAAGTGTGAAAATGTAAGACTTAAGCTTGTTAAAATTTATATTTTTCCACATTAAGACAGAGTATACATACAAGGGACACAACTTCAATCACATCTGTATCAGGACAGTCCTTCAATTCCAGAATTGGATTATCATCCTTACTGCCACTTAAAAGGGGGAAGAAAGCAGCACTAAGTCCTTAGTAGAGTGGACCTCCATTAATAAATGGATGTCCAATCATTCTTCCCACAACTCTGAACTGGTCACCATCCAAAAGTGCTCTAGATGTCGAAGGAACCTTGTGATCATCTTCTCCGTTGAATAAAAGTGTTTTGCCACAGTTATCTGGTAAATTTATAACAAGAAAAATGCACTCAGATGACCATTCTTAATAAACCCTTCTATTAGCTATGCTCATACTTATTAAAAAATAAAAAATTCTGTATTTGCCTACCTTTTGTATTACCCTAACTAAAGTGGAGGTCAAAGAAATGGTATGTCCAAGATACGTTCAACTGTTCAAATTGTATACTAACTTTATGAACACCTTTTAATGTAGTTAACAAGTTAACTGAGGTTCGGGAGCAAGGCCACGCCTCAACTAATCAGCTCGTTCCCCGTCTGTATATTTACACTGAACCCACCTTCACCACACCGTTTGTCTCAGTTTCTCGACCCCTCCCCTTCCAACTCATCCATCCATCCATCCCACTTCCCCCTGACCCCAATCCCCCCCCCACCCCCCACCCCCCAATATCTAACATCCCCCATTTTACTTCCACAGGCTGCATCCAGGGGGGTCTTCAAGTAATCCAGCTTACTACCTACCGAGACAAAGCCCCCACTCTGAGTCTCCCTGGACTAGACTCCCTGATCAGCCAGACGGAGAACCATAACATCCTTTCCCGTTTTTTTTGGCCAAAACGAGCACTTTTCGTACAGACACTCTATAGTCACGTAAGAGTGTGATCGTCAAATACACTCCACAGTCCAGACCCCGAGTGAAAGTTGGCAACTCTAGGCCTAACCGTTTGACGACAGACCCCTTGTCTCTTCTCTTTCTGCCAACTTACCCCGTGTCCCACCACTTCGATCCGGAGGCGTCATGCTTAAGCTGGACGATGGTCTTTCTGAAGGGGCAGCATTTGCACTTTGTCGCTCTATTGCTTGGGCAGCTTCTCGGAGAAGCTGTGGAACTGACTTGTCCATGTTCCCTTACTTGAACCTTCTTGACCTTCTGTGTAATACATTGACAACGCAACTCAAGCCCCGCCTTGATGCAGTGATTGACAGGGCGGGAGGGGGCGGAGACGTGATCGGCTCGGAATGCATTTTCAGTGTGCACATTGAATTTTGCTACATTCATTGCGAGACATTTAATGAAACTGCGCAATCGCAAGTGTCTTGACTGTGAGTGTAAATGCAATTAAGAATTAAAGCTGCAAGCAGCGATGAAAGGGCCCTCGCACCCGTGCCATCAACACTCTGTGGCTTTAGGAAGACAGAGCATGGTTGGGAAATGTACATTTAAGGAGGTATATATAGTAAGAGTATGTCAAAGTCAGTTACAAAATGTTTTGTATAATGGTGATAATAGCATGCTTCATGACTCAGCTAAGTGTTGCTAGCATGTTTAGTCTGTTTCTAGCATGCTTAGTACACAATAATTATGTGGTTAGTACTGCATTACTGTGTTAACCATGTCAGTTTCTGTTGCCAGTAGGTTGCGTTATGACTATAACTGAATATGAGCATGGATGTGTGTTCAGGACAGAACTCTTATCAAACGTGTGAAGTTTGGTGCAAATTGGACATTGCCTTCTTGAGTAACAACAAAGTCATGTTTCATTGAATTAGCGTTCTTTAGCACTTAGCTAAGCATTGTTAGCATGTTTTAACATGTTTCTAGCATGTTTAGAACTCAATGGCATTTTTAACATGTTGCTAGAACGGCATCAACGTGTTAAACATGTCACTTCCTGTTGCCAGTAGGTGGCGCTATTACTATAACTGAACATTCTCATGTAGATGTGTTCAGGCCATGACTCTTATCAAAAGTGTGAAGTTTGGGGCAGATTGGACATTCCATGCCTGAGTTACAGCAAATTCCTATTTAATTGCAATAATAGCATGCTTTAGCACTTAGCTAAGTGTTTGATAGCATGTTTTAGCATCTTTCTAGTATGTTGCTAGCCTGTTTAACACCTGCTGGCACTTTTTTATGTTATTAGGAGACCACAATAGTGTTAAACGTCACTTCCTGTTGCCAGCAGGTGGCATTATGACTATAACTGAATATGAGCATGGTCATGTGTTCAGTACAGAACTCTTATCAAACGTGTGAAGTTTGGGGCAAATTGGATATTCCATGCCTGAGTTACAGCAAATTCATATTTAATTGCAGTAATATCATTCTTTAGCACTTAGCTAAGTGTTTGCTAGTATGTTTTAACATGTCTCTAGTATGTTGGTAGGATGTTTAGCACCTACTGGCATTTTTTTATGTTATTAGGAGTCAAGAACAGTGTTAAACGTCACTTCATGTTGCCAGCAGGTGGCGCTATGACTAACTAAATATGAGCATGGACATGTGTTCAAGAGATAAGAGATAACTCAAGAGATAACTCTTACATTGCCTTCCTGAGTAACAACAAAGTCCTGTTTCATTGAATCAGCATGCTTTAGCACTTAGCTAAGTATTGCTAGCATGTTTTAATATGTTTCTAGCATGTTTAGAACTCAATGGCATTTTTAACATGTTGCTAGAACGGCATCAATGTGTTAAACATGTCACTTCCTGTTGCCAGTAGGTGGCGCTATTACTATAACTGAATTTTAGCATAGACATGTGTTCAGGCCATGATTCTTATCAAACGTGTGAAGTTTGGGGCAGATTGGACATTCCATGCCTGAGTTACAGCAAATTCCTATTTAATTGCAGTAATAGCATGCTTTAGTACTTAGCTAAGTGTTTGCTAGCATGTTTCTAGTATGTTGCTAACCTGTTTAGCACTTGCTGGCTCTTTTTTATATGTTATTAGGAGACCACAAGAGTGTTAAACATGTCACTTCCTGTTGCCAGTAGGTGGCGCTATTACTATAACTGAATTTGAGCATAGACACGTGTTCAGGCCATGACTCTTATCAAACGTGTGAAGTTTGGGGCAGATTGGACATTCCATGCCTGTGTTACAGCAAATTCCTATTTAATTGCAGCAATAGCATGCTTTAACACTTAGCTAAGTGTTTGCTAGCATGTTTTAGCATGTTTCTAGTATGTTGTTAGCATGTTAAGCACTTGCTGGCACTTTTTTTATACGTTTTTATATGTCCACAACAGTGTTTAACATGTCACTTCCTGTTGCCAGCAGGTGGCACTATGACTGTAACTGAATATGAGCATGGTCATGTGTTCAGGACAGAATGTTTATTAAAAGTGTGAAGTTTGGCGCAGATTGGACATTGCCTTCTTGAGTAACAACAACATCCTGTTTCATTGAATTAGCATGCTTTAGCACTTAGCTAAGTATTGCTAGCATGTTTTAACATGTTTCTAGCATGTTTAGAAGTCAATGGCATTTTTAACATGTTGCTAGAATGGCATCAACGTGTTAAACATGACACTTCCTGTTACCAGTAGGTGGCGCTATTACTATAACTGAATGTTCTCATGTAGATGTGTTCAGGACAGAACGCTTATCAAAAGTGTGAAGTTTGGGGCAGATTGGACATTCCATGCCTGAGTTACAGCAAATTCCTATTTAATTGCAATAATAGCATGCTTTAGCACTTAGCTAAGAGTTTGCTAGCATGTTTTAGCATGCTTCTAGTATGTTGTTAGCATGTTTAGCACTTGCTGGCACTTTTTTATATGTTATTAGGAGTCCATAACAGTGTTAAACATGTCACTTCCTGTTGCCAGCAGGTGGCGCTATGACTGTAACTGAATATGAGCATGGTCATGTGTTCAGGACAGAACGCTTATCAAAAGTGTGAAGTTTGGGGCAGATTGGACATTCCATGCCTGAGTTACAGCAACTTCCTGTTTCATGGCGAAACATCGAAATTTGTCAGGTCGCCGAGGACCCGCCCTTTGACGAAAACTCAAGATCTTCGCAATTTAACGTCGCAAAGGCCTTAAGATTACACTCACCAAATTTGAAGATGATCAGATTAAAACTGTAGGAGGAGTTCGTTAAAGTACGAGGCCTGAAAATAGCAAAAACTGCACAAAAATCTGAGAGGAAGTTCAAAATGGCTGACTTCCTGTTGTGTTTAGGGCTATGCTCCAAGAGACTTTTTTGTAGGTATTAGGTCATTACATGTATGTACCGAATTTCGTGCACGTACGTGGAACGTTGCGGGAGGCGCACTCCGTTGAACTTTTATAGGTGGCGCTATCGAGCCGTTTTGCCCCGTCCAATTCTGAAACCTATATCAGATGTAAATTTTCGCCAGTTCTGACGCGTGTGCAAAGTTTCGTGAGTTTTCGCGCATGTTTAGGCCCTCAAAAATGCAATTCAATGCGGAGAAGAAGAAGAATAATAATAAATATATATATATAGCTGCGAGCAGCGATTGCGGGCCCAAGCCGGTGGCACCGCCAACCTGGTGCCTTTAGTTACACTAAATGCACCGGGGTGGCGGTGTCACCGGCTTGGGCCCTCCATCGCTGCTCGCAGCTATATATATATATATATATATATATATATATATATATATTATATATTATATATATATATATATATATATATATATATATATATATATATATATATATATATCAGACAAGTAATATTCTTTGTCTTGTCACTTAAAAAAAAATAAAAAAAAAAAAATAAAAATATATATATATATATATATAATTACCTTTTTTTGGATGCTAAACTATTGTTTATTATATGCTTTGTACTTCACTCACGTTCCAATATCGAAGGGAAAAATGATCCTCTTCACATGCGCAAAAATGTCCTTGGAAAATTCACAGTGGAGCGGTGCTTACTGTGATTGTACGAATTGTACTACTGACTATTTAGAGCAGTGTAATCTTTATATGTTAGGTTGACCATTTTATTATTATATTTTATTAAGTCTATAATGAACAGGCTGCAATGTCAAGATTGCAATGCTAGTGTGTGTGTGCGTGTGTGTGTGTGTGTGTGTGTGTGTGTGTGTGTGTGTGTGTGTGTGTGTGTGTGTGTGTTCATGTTTTTCTGTCCCGGTGGGGACTTTAACCTGAATGCACACAGACTCATGGGGACTCGTATCACAGTGGGGACCTAAATAGAGGTCCCCATGGGTAAACAAGCTTCATACAGAATGAGTTTTTTTGGAAATGTAAAAATGCAGAAAGTTTTCAGTGATGGGTAGGTTTAGGGGTAGGGTTAGTGTAAGGAGATAAAATATACAGTTTGTACAGTATAAAAATCATTAAATCTATGGAGAGTCCCCACAAAGATAGTAAACCGTGTGTGTGTGGGTGGGTGTGTGTGTGTGGCGTGGGCGCGTTTGAACAGTGGACACATAAAAACATACTCCGTCATTATACAGGATGACATTCAAACTGCAAAGTGTTAACTTATATTTGTGTACAGTCGCAATAAAACACAACATTGTGCTTTTGTAAAATAATTTCAAGCAATCAACCCCCGAAAGGCGCTAATTTTAAAATTAAACTAAAATGCTCATGGCTGCACGGGCATTCATAACGGTGCACATCCACGGCGAGGAACGAGCAGAACAGAGTGAACGTTTTTCAGTTAATTCCTACTTCCATAGGAATTAATTTGAAACGCTCGCTCAACCACTATCAACGTCAGTGTGGACGAACATATTTTACTTTCGTTTTTAAGTTGGCGATTCAAAAGCCCCCAGCGGTGTCACACGTCGATTAACCGGTGGTAAAATATTCTCACCGTCACATACCTAGTATATTTTTAAGTAGATACAATAGGCCTACCTGATTTTGAACACAAGAGGGCAGTATAGCCCTATGTATGACTTGACTTTTATGGGACTAAATAGTACAATTACTATTTTTAAACTTATAAATATTTATTAAATTAAAAAAAAAGAATAAAATGGGTTTAGTTGTGATATTTTTATACTTTTATATAGAAATAAATGGTGTTTAATTACATTTTTAGAAGATGAGGCTTTAAGTGTTACTTTACTTTAGTCCCTCACTATAGCAAAACCGTTTGAGATGTTTAATATTCACAATTTAGCATCTTTAATGTATCTTTATCATTTTGAAAAAGTTTGGTGTGAATAAAATAAACCAGTTAGGAAGAGTAGCTAAAAACTCAGAGTCTGAAATATCCAAAAAATCAACATTCAAACCAAAATATCTGACTTCCTTTTGCTCTGAGCTAATAACTGTAAATTAGAAAGTTGTCCGGCTCGGTGAGACCAATATATATACTGATTTTTGTAACTGTTGGTAAAACTAACCCACCCACTTTTGTCAAACGCATGTTGAAAGTGACACACTTCCTGCTGCCAGTTGGTGGCGCTGTAAATTTGACTCACAATAGTTACATCCATCTGATCTGCCTCTTACCACGAACACACTGCTAAAGTTTCATCAAGATCAGTTAATGTATGCAGAAGTTATAACACTTCGTCTCCTCTCTTTTCTCGCCATAAATTTGTTTCCTCGCCACGGCCAAACCGTTCGAGATATCAAAAATCCGTCCGCAATTTAGCATCCTCAATGTCTTGACTTCATGCTGACTGAGTTTGGAGGTGATTGAATGAATTCTCTAGGAGGAGTACATCACATTCCACAGCAAGCATTTTCCAAACAACCCATAATAGCCGACTTCCTGTTGGGCTGGCGTGAAACTTGACAGAGGGAAAGTTGTTCAGCCCGATGAAATCTATATGTGTACCGAGTTTCATATTAATTCATGCAAGCGTGTTTGATATATGGACCAAGTTTTCAGACCCTGTTCAAGAGGGCGCTGTTGAGCCCCCCTGCCACGCCCGTTTCTGAAACTTTTCACATGTCTACTGGCTAATAAGTGTTATGTGTCTGTCGAGTTTCATCCAATTTCAAGCATGCTAAGAGTTTCAAACGCATCCGAAAAGAATATTCAAATTTGATGCGTTGCCACGGCAACAGTATCTAAGATATCAATAATCCTTTCACAGGTCTACATCTGCCGTGTGTCTACATTATACACAAAGTTTGAAGCAAATCGGGTAAAAGTAAGAGGGTGACTTCAAAGCATTTTGAAAGTGACACACTTCCTGCTGCCAGTTGGTGGCGCTATAACTTTGACTCACAATAGTCACATCCATGTGATCGGCCTCTTACAACGAATACACTGCTGAAGTTTCATCAAGATCAGTCAATGTATGCAGAAGTTATAACACACTTCCTGTGTCCCATTATTCGCCATAAATTAGTTTCCTCGCCACGGCCAAACCGTTCGAGATATCAAAAATCTGTTCGCAAGAATTCATCCTCAATGTCTTGACTTTATTCTCACCGAGTTTGGTGGCGATCGGATGAAATCCCTAGGAGGAGTATTTCACATTCCATTGTATGCGTTTTCCAAACAACGTATAATAACCGACTTCCTGTTGGGCTTTTGTAAAACTTAGAGCACGAAAGTTGTTCGGCCCGATGAGATCTATATGTGTACTGAGTTTCATATTATTACATGCAAGCGTGTTTGATTTATGGACCAAGTTTTCGGACCCCATTCCAGGGGGCGCCGTCGAGCCCCCCTGCCACGCCCCGGTACCAGCTTCAGCCCGGCCCTGATGGCCGCGGGTTCTGACGTGTGTGCAAAATTTCAAGAGTTTTTGAGCATGTTAAGGGCCCCAAAAGTGTCAAAAAGGCAAAAAAAAAAATAATGAAGAAAAAAAAAAAAAAAAATCCTTACGGAAACAATAGGGCCTTCGCCCTTTCAGGGCTTGGGCCCTAATTAAAGCTGCAAGCAGCGATGAAAGGGCCCTCGCACCCGTGCCATCAACACTCGGTGGCTTTAGGAAGGCAGAGCATGGTTGGGAAATGTACATTTAAGGAGGTATATATAGTAAGAGTATGTCAAAGTCAGTTACAAAATGTTTTGTATAATGGTGATAATAGCATGCTTCATGACTCAGCTAAGTGTTGCTAGCATGTTCAGTTTGTTTCTAGCATGCTTAGTACACAATAATTATGTGGTTAGTACTGCATTACTGTGTTAACCATGTCAGTTTCTGTTGCCAGTAGGTGGCGTTATGACTATAACTGAATATGAGCATGGATGTGTGTTCAGGACAGAACTCTTATCAAACATGTGAAGTTTGGTGCAAATTGGACATTGCCTTCTTGAGTAACAACAAAGTCATGTTTCATTGAATTAGCATTCTTTAGAACTTAGCTAAGCATTGTTAGCATGTTTTAACATGTTGCTAGAACGGCATCAACGTGTTAAACATGTCACTTCCTGTTGCCAGTTGGTGGCGCTATTACTATAACTGAACATTCTCATGTAGATGTGTTCAGGCCATGACTCTTATCAAAAGTGTGAAGTTTGGGGCAGATTGGACATTCCATGCCTGAGTTACAGCAAATTCCTATTTAATTGCAATAATAGCATGCTTTAGCACTTGGCTAAGAGTTTGCTAGCATGTTTTAGCATGTTTCTAGTATGTTGTTAGCATGTTTAACACTTGCTGGCACTTTTTTATATGTTATTAGGAGTCCACAACAGTGTTAAACATGTCACTTCCTGTTGCCAGCAGGTGGCGCTATGACTGTAACTGAATATAAGCATGGTCATGTGTTCAGGACAGAACGCTTATCAAAAGTGTGAAGTTTGGGGCAGATTGGACATTCCATGCCTGAGTTACAGCAAATTCATATTTAATTGCAGTAATATCATTCTTTAGCACTTAGCTAAGTGTTTGCTATTATGTTTTAGCATGTCTCTAGTATGTTGGTAGGATGTTTAGCACCTACTGGCATTTTTGTATATGTTATTAGGAGTCAAGAACAGTGTTAAACGTCACTTCCTGTTGCCAGCAGGTGGCGCTATGACTATAACTAAATATGAGCATGGACATGTGTTCAAGAGATAACTCTTATCAAACGTGTGACGTTTGGGGTAGATTGTACATTGCCTTCTTGAGTAACAACAAAGTCCTGTTTCATTGAATTAGCATGCTTTAGCACTTAGCTAAGTATTGCTAGCATGTTTTAATATGTTTCTAGCATGTTTAGAACTCAATGGCATTTTTAACATGTTGCTAGAACGGCATCAACGTGTTAAACATGTCACTTCCTGTTGCCAGTAGGTGGCGCTATTACTATAACTGAATTTGAGCATAGGCATGCGTTCAGGCCATGATTCTTATCAAACATGTGAAGTTTGGGGCAGATTGGACGTTCCATGCCTGAGTTACAGCAAATTCCTATTTAATTGCAGTAATAGCATGCTTTATCACTTAGCTAAGTGTTTGCTAGCATGTTTCTAGTATGTTGCTAACCTGTTTAGCACTTGCTGGCTCTTTTATATATGTTATTAGGAGACCACAACAGTGTTAAACATGTCACTTCCTGTTGACAGCAGGTGGCGCTATTACTATAACTGAATATTCTCATGTAGATGTGTTCAGGCCATGACTCTTATCAAACGTGTGAAGTTTGGGGCAGATTGGACATTCCATGCCTGTGTTACAGCAAATTCCTATTTAATTGCAGCAATAGCATGCTTTAGCACTTAGCTAAGTGTTTGTTAGCATGTTTTAGCATGTTTCTAGTATGTTGTTAGCATGTTTAGCACTTGCTGGCACTTTTTTTATATGTTTTTATATGTCCACAACAGTGTTTAACATGTCACTTCCTGTTGCCAGCAGGTGGCACTATGACTGTAACTGAATATGAGCATGGTCATGTGTTCAGGACAGAACGTTTATTAAAAGTGTGAAGTTTGGCGCATATTGGACATTGCCTTCTTGAGTAACAACAACATCCTGTTTCATTGAATTAGCATGCTTTACCACTTAGCTAAGTATTGCTAGCATGTTTTAACATTAGCTAGCATGTTTTAACATGTTTCTAGCATGTTTAGACCTCAATGGCATTTTTAACATGTTGCTAGAATGGCATCAACGTGTTAAACATGACACTTCCTGTTGCCAGTAGGTGGCGCTATTACTATAACTGAATATTCTCATGTAGATGTGTTCAGGACAGAACGCTTATCAAAAGTGTGAAGTTTGGGGCAGATTGGACATTCCATGCCTGAGTTACAGCAAATTCCTATTTAATTGCAATAATAGCATGCTTTAGCACTTAGCTAAGAGTTTGCTAGCATGTTTTAGCATGCTTCTAGTATGTTGTTAGCATGTTTAGCACTTGCTGGCACTTTTTTATATGTTATTAGGAGTCCATAACAGTGTTAAACATGTCACTTCCTGTTGCCAGCAGGTGGCGCTATGACTATAACTGAATATGAGCATGGCCATGTGTTCAGGACAGAACTCTTATCAAACGTGTGAAGTTTGGGGCAGATTGGACATTCCATGCCTGAGTTACAGCAACTTCCTGTTTCATGGCGAAACATCGAAATTTGTAAGGCCGCCGAGGACCCGCCCTTCGACGAAAACTCAAGATCTTCGCAATTTAACGTCGCAAAGGCCTTAAGATTACACTCACCAAATTTGAAGATGATCAGATTAAAACTGTAGGAGGAGTTCGTTAAAGTACGAGGCCTGAAAATGGCAAAAACTGCACAAAAATCTGAGAGGAAGTTCAAAATGGCTGACTTCCTGTTGTGTTTAGGGCTATGCTCCAAGAGACTTTTTTGTAGGTATTAGGTCATTACACGTATGTACCGAATTTCGTGCACGTACGTTGAACGTTGCGGGAGGCGCACTCCGTTGAACTTTTATAGGTGGCGCTATCGAGCCATTTTGCCCCGTCCAATTCTGAAACCTATATCAGATGTAAATTTTCGCCAGTTCTGACGCGTGTGCAAAGTTTCGTGAGTTTTCGCGCATGTTTAGGCCCTCAAAAATGCAATTCAATGCGGAGAAGAATAATAATAATAATAATTAAAGCTGCAAGCAGCGATGAAAGGGCCCTCGCACCCGTGCCATCAACACTCGGTGGCTTTAGGAAGACAGAGCATGGTTGGGAAATGTACATTTAAGGAGGTATGTATAGTAAGAGTATGTCAAAGTCAGTTACAAAATGTTTTGTATAATGGTGATAATGGCATGCTTCATGACTCAGCTAAGTGTTGCTAGCATGCTTAGTACACAATAATTATGTGGTTAGTACTGCATTACTGTGTTAACCATGTCAGTTTCTGTTGCCAGTAGGTGGCGTTATGACTATAACTGAATATGAGCTTGGATGTGTGTTCAGGACAGAACTCTTATCAAACGTGTGAAGTTTGGTGCAAATTGGACATTGCCTTCTTGAGTAACAACAAAGTCATGTTTCATTGAATTAGCATGCTTTAGCACTTAGCTGAGCATTGTTAGCATGTTTTAACATGTTTCTAGCATGTTTAGAACTCAATGGCATTTTTAACATGTTGCTAGAACGGCATCAACGTGTTAAACATGTCACTTCCTGTTGCCAGTTGGTGGCGCTATTACTATAATTGAACATTCTCATGTAGATGTGTTCAGGCCATGACTCTTATCAAAAGTGTGAAGTTTGGGGCAGATTGGACATTCCATGCCTGAGTTACAGCAAATTCCTATTTAATTGCAATAATAGCATGCTTTAGCACTTGGCTAAGAGTTTGCTAGCATGTTTTAGCATGTTTCTAGTATGTTGTTAGCATGTTTAACACTTGCTGGCACTTTTTTATATGTTATTAGGAGTCCATAACAGTGTTAAACATGTCACTTCCTGTTGCCAGCAGGTGGCGCTATGACTGTAACTGAATATAAGCATGGTCATGTGTTCAGGACAGAACGCTTATCAAAAGTGTGAAGTTTGGGGCAGATTGGACATTCCATGCCTGAGTTACAGCAAATTCATATTTAATTGCAGTAATATCATTCTTTAGCACTTAGCTAAGTGTTTGCTAGTATGTTTTAGCATGTCTATAGTATGTTGGTAGGATGTTTAGCACCTACTGGCATTTTTTTATATGTTATTAGGAGTCAAGAACAGTGTTAAACGTCACTTCCTTTTGCCAGCAGGTGGCGCTATGACTATAACTAAATATGAGCATGGACATGTGTTCAAGAGATAACTCTTATCAAACGTGTGACGTTTGGGGTAGATTGTACATTGCCTTCTTGAGTAACAACAAAGTCCTGTTTCATTGAATTAGCATGCTTTAGCACTTAGCTAAGTATTGCTAGTATGTTTTAACATGTTTCTAGCATGTTTAGAAGTCAATGGCATTTTTAACATGTTGCTAGAATGGCATCAACGTGTTAAACATGACACTTCCTGTTACCAGTAGGTGGCGCTATTACTATAACTGAATATTCTCATGTAGATATGTTCAGGACAGACTGCTTATCAAAAGTGTGAAGTTTGGGGCAGATTGGACATTCCATGCCTGAGTTACAGCAAATTCCTATTTAATTGCAATAATAGCATGCTTTAGCACTTAGCTAAGAGTTTGCTAACATGTTTTAGCATGCTTCTAGTATGTTGTTAGCATGTTTAGCACTTGCTGGCACTTTTTTATATGTTATTAGGAGTCCATAACAGTGTTAAACATGTCACTTCCTGTTGCCAGCAGGTGGCGCTATGACTATAACTGAATATGAGCATGGTCATGTGTTCAGGACAGAACGTTTATTAAAAGTGTGAAGTTTGGTGCAGATTGGACATTGCCTTCTTGAGTAACAACAACATCCTGTTTCATTGAATTAGCATGCTTTAGCACTTAGCTAAGTATTGCTAGTATGTTTTAACATGTTTCTAGCATGTTTAGAAGTCAATGGCATTTTTAACATGTTGCTAGAATGGCATCAACGTGTTAAACATGACACTTCCTGTTACCAGTAGGTGGCGCTATTACTATAACTGAATATTCTCATGTAGATATGTTCAGGACAGAACGCTTATCAAAAGTGTGAAGTTTGGGGCAGATTGGACATTCCATGCCTGAGTTACAGCAAATTCCTATTTAATTGCAATAATAGCATGCTTTAGCACTTAGCTAAGAGTTTGCTAGCATGTTTTAGCATGCTTCTAGTATGTTGTTAGCATGTTTAGCACTTGCTGGCACTTTTTTATATGTTATTAGGAGTCCATAACAGTGTTAAACATGTCACTTCCTGTTGCCAGCAGGTGGCGCTATGACTATAACTGAATATGAGCATGGTCATGTGTTCAGGACAGAACGTTTATTAAAAGTGTGAAGTTTGGTGCAGATTGGACATTGCCTTCTTGAGTAACAACAACATCCTGTTTCATTGAATTAGCATGCTTTAGCACTTAGCTAAGTATTGCTAGTATGTTTTAACATGTTTCTAGCATGTTTAGAAGTCAATGGCATTTTTAACATGTTGCTAGAATGGCATCAACGTGTTAAACATGACACTTCCTGTTACCAGTAGGTGGCGCTATTACTATAACTGAATATTCTCATGTAGATATGTTCAGGACAGAACGCTTATCAAAAGTGTGAAGTTTGGGGCAGATTGGACATTCCATGCCTGAGTTACAGCAAATTCCTATTTAATTGCAATAATAGCATGCTTTAGCACTTAGCTAAGAGTTTGCTAGCATGTTTTAGCATGCTTCTAGTATGTTGTTAGCATGTTTAGCACTTGCTGGCACTTTTTTATATGTTATTAGGAGTCCATAACAGTGTTAAACATGTCACTTCCTGTTGCCAGCAGGTGGCGCTATGACTATAACTGAATATGAGCATGGTCATGTGTTCAGGACAGAACGTTTATTAAAAGTGTGAAGTTTGGTGCAGATTGGACATTGCCTTCTTGAGTAACAACAACATCCTGTTTCATTGAATTAGCATGCTTTAGCACTTAGCTAAGTATTGCTAGTATGTTTTAACATGTTTCTAGCATGTTTAGAAGTCAATGGCATTTTTAACATGTTGCTAGAATGGCATCAACGTGTTAAACATGACACTTCCTGTTACCAGTAGGTGGCGCTATTACTATAACTGAATATTCTCATGTAGATATGTTCAGGACAGAACGCTTATCAAAAGTGTGAAGTTTGGGGCAGATTGGACATTCCATGCCTGAGTTACAGCAACTTCCTGTTTCATGGCGAAACATCAAAATTTGTCAGGCCGCCGAGGACCCGCCCTTCGACGAAAACTCAAGATCTTCGCAATTTAACGTCGCAAAGGCCTTAAGATTACACTCACCAAATTTGAAGATGATCAGATTAAAACTGTAGGAGGAGTTCGTTAAAGTACGAGGCCTGAAAATGTCAAAAACTGCACAAAAATCTGGGAGGAAGTTCAAAATGGCTGACTTCCTGTTGTGTTTAGGGCTATGCTCCAAGAGACTTTTTTGTAGGTATTAGGTCATTACATGTATGTACCGAATTTCGTGCACGTACGTGGAACGTTGCGGGAGGCGCACTCCGTTGAACTTTTATAGGTGGCGCTATCGAGCCATTTTGCCCCGTCCAATTCTGAAACCTATATCAGATGTAAATTTTCGCCAGTTCTGACGCGTGTGCAAAGTTTCGTGAGTTTTCGAGCATGTTTAGGCCCTCAAAAATGCAATTAAATGCGGAGAAGAATAATAATAATAATAATTAAAGCTGCAAGCAACGATGAAAGGGCCCTCGCACCCGTGCCATCAACACTCGGTGGCTTTAGGAAGACAGAGCATGGTTGGGCAATGTACATTTAAGGAGGTATATATAGTAAGAGTATGTCAAAGTCAGTTACAAAATGTTTTGTATAATGGTGATAATAGCATGCTTCATGACTCAGCTAAGTGTTGCTAGCATGTTTATTGTGTTTCTAGCATGCTTAGTACACAATAATTATGTTGTTAGTACTGCATAACTGTGTTAACCATGTCAGTTTCTGTTGCCAGTAGTTGGGGCTATGTCTATATCTGAATATTGCTATGTAGATGTGTTCAGTGCAGGACTTTTATCAAACATGTGAAGTTTGGGGCAGATTGGACATTGTATGCTTGAGTTACAACAACTTCCTTTAGCATTTCTAGCATGTTTTATGATGTTTCTAGCATTTTACATATTAATTTTGGGGTAGATTGGACATTGCATTCCTGAGTTACAGCAAATTCATATTTAATTGCAGTAATATCATGCTTTAGCACTTAGCTAAGTGTTTGCTAGTATGTTTTAGCATGTCTCTAGTATGTTGGTAGGATATTTAGCACCTACTGGCATTTTTTTATATGTTATTAGGAGTCCAGAACAGTGTTAAACGTCACTTCCTTTTGCCAGCAGGCGGCGCTATGACTATAACTGAATATGAGCATGGACATGTGTTCAAAAGATAACTCTTATCAAATGTGTGAAGTTTGGGGTAGATTGGACATTTTATGCTTAAGTTACAACAACTTCCTTGAGCTTTTATAGCATGCTTTAGAACTTAGCTAAGTGTTGCTAGCATGTTTCTTGCATGTTACATATTAAGTTTGGGGTAGATTGAACATCCCATGCCTGTGTTACAACAAATTCCCATTTAATTGCAGTAATATCATGATTTAGCACTTATCTAAGTGATTGATAGCATGTTTTAGCATGTTTCTAGTATGTTGTTAGCATGTTTAGCACATGCTGGCACTTTTTTATATGTTATTAGGAGTCCACAACAGTGTTTAACATGTCACTTCCTGTTGCCAGCAGGTGGCGCTATGACTGTAACTGAATATGAGCATGGTCATGTGTTCAGGACAGAACGCTTATCAAAAGTGTGAAGTTTGGGGCAGATTGGACATTGCCTTCTTGAGTAACAACAACATCCTGTTTCATTGAATTAGCATGCTTTAGCACTCAGCTAAGTTTTGCTAGCATGTTTTAACATGTTTCTAGCATGTTTAGAAGTCAATGGCATTTTTAACATCTTGCTAGAACGGCATCAACGTGTTAAACATGACACTTCCTGTTACCAGTAGGTGGCGCTATTACTATAACTGAATATTCTCATGTAGATGTGTTCAGGCCATGACTCTTATCAAACGTGTGACGTTTGGGGCAGATTGGACATTCCATGCCTGTGTTACAGCAAATTCCTATTTAATTGCAGCAATAGCATGCTTTAACACTTAGCTAAGTGTTTGCTAGCATGTCTTAGCATGTTTCTAGTATGTTGTTAGCATGTTTAGCACTTGATGGCACTTTTTTTATATGTTTTTATATGTCCACAACAGTGTTTAACATGTCACTTCCTGTTGCCAGCAGGTGGCACTATGACTGTAACTGAATATGAGCATGGTCATGTGTTCAGGACAGAACGTTTATTAAAAGTGTGAAGTTTGGTGCAGAATGGACATTGCCTTCTTGCGTAACAACAACATCCTGTTTCATTGAATTAGCATGCTTTAGCACTTAGCTAAGTATTGCTAGCATGTTTTAACATGTTTCTAGCATGTTTAGAAGTCAATGGCATTTTTAACATGTTGCTAGAATGGCATCAACGTGTTAAACATGACACTTCCTGTTACCAGTAGGTGGCGCTATTACTATAACTGAATATTCTCATGTAGATGTGTTCAGGACAGAACGCTTATCAAAAGTGTGAATTTTTGGGCAGATTGGACATTCCATGCCTGAGTTACAGCAAATTCCTATTTAATTGCAATAATAGCATGCTTTAGCACTTAGCTAAGAGTTTGCTAGCATGTTTTAGCATGCTTCTAGTATGTTGTTAGCATGTTTAGCACTTGCTGGCACTTTTTTATATGTTATTAGGAGTCCATAACAGTGTTAAACATGTCACTTCCTGTTGCCAGCAGGTGGCGCTATGACTATAACTGAATATGAGCATGGTCATGTGTTCAGGACATAACTCTTATCAAACGTGTGAAGTTTGGGGCAGATTGGACATTCCATGCCTGAGTTACAGCAACTTCCTGTTTCATGGCGAAACATCGAAATTTGTCAGGCCGCCGAGGACCCGCCCTTCGACGAAAACTCAAGATCTTCGCAATTTAACGTCGCAAAGGCCTTAAGATTACACTCACCAAATTTGAAGATGATCAGATTAAAACTGTAGGAGGAGTTCGTTAAAGTACGAGGCCTGAAAATGGCAAAAACTGCACAAAAATCTGAGAGGAAGTTAAAAATGGCTGACTTCCTGTTGTGTTTAGGGCTATGCTCCAAGAGACTTTTTTGTAGGTATTAGGTCATTACACGTATGTACCGAATTTCGTGCACGTACGTTGAACGTTGCGGGAGGCGCACTCCGTTGAACTTTTATAGGTGGCGCTATCGAGCCATTTTGCCCCGTCCAATTCTGAAACCTATATCAGATGTAAATTTTCGCCAGTTCTGACGCGTGTGCAAAGTTTCGTGAGTTTTCGCGCATGTTTAGGCCCTCAAAAATGCAATTCAATGCGGAGAAGAATAATAATAATAATAATAAACAGAGCAATTCCAAGAGGGTCCTCACACCATCGGTGCTCGGGCCCTAAAAATATAATTTGAATGATCATTTTGCCACAGTTTTTGCTTGAACATGTTACACATATCTAATCAGTTCTGTAATACATTTTCATTTTGCTACTTATAAAGCATTAAAATAGTATTCAATTTACATATTAAAACTAGTGTATGAAATGGCAAATGTAAATGATGTAATTTAATTTTCATTTTGCACCAAACGTTGCACAAATGGTAATGTAAAATGTAAATTTAAATACAGAATGCATTGTCATTTTGCATATTACATTTCAAATTGAATATTGCTACCCATATGCTTCCATACTATCGAAGCTGTTGGTGTTTCCATTCTCCAGCAAACAGAAGTTCACCATTGCTGAAGGTGATGGCTTTGCTGGAGACGTGGCTGGTCTTTCCCCAAACACTCACACAATTCACCTCTGCACTTTCCACACACACCCTTTATCCCATAGTATGGTTCCTCTCAAAATGAGCAGCGAGTAATTTATTTATTTATTTTTTATTTCATTTTATTTACTCTATTTGCTTGTTTGTTTTTTCTTGCCCCAAAACAAAAATTGACATTTCTGTTTTTTCCTCTGCAAAAATCTGATCTTGTTCATGGGAGTATGGAACTCCCGAATCTGTGGTCTTTGAAATGGAAATATATGCAGCATTGACCAGACTTCAAAGATTTGTTATATTGTTGCGGTTTTTGTTTGTTTGTGGTTATTAACCAAGAGTGAGAATTTAAGGTGGTCTCTTAAATTCTGGTTTCTGTCTTGTGTGAAATACAAAAAAAATATTTCTATACTGAATCCTATGTCCTTTGTGATTATTTCTTTTGGATTTGAGTTGATGTATGTAACTGGTGGTATTTATGCTCTCTGGGTTATTTTTCTTAAAATATTGACAGGTTTACTCCTGTCTGGCACCCGAATTATACTAACTTTAATCTACACTAAATAATTTGTTGATTGTTTATTTATTTAAACTAGTCTCGTCCAATCGTTGTGCAATATTTCCTCCAGTATTCTCTTGTCCTTGTTTTAATTGTTCTACAACTTACTTTTAGTTTCTGGTATTCTAGTACATTTTCCAATTCAATACTTTTCTTTAATGTTTTGAATGCTTGATTTCTTATTTTAATTGCCTTTATCAAAAAGTTGACATTGAGCACTATATTGGTCATCACATGCATAATATGTCATCCCCCATTTAAAGGTGATTTCATCATGGTGATTCTTCAAATGTTTGCACTTTGGGTTGATTTTTATTTCTATTAATTACTTTTTCAAAATGTTTAGATTTTGTTGCTGCATTACTTTTTTCAGTCTGACACCATGAAGACCTACCACAGAAATATTACATTTAAAACTATGACTGAAATCGATCACTTAAGTATTTTACACAAATTTTGATATATTTTTAACTGGCCAATTATAAAATAATTTATAGCAGGTGTTTTTTTAAAATATAAAGTATTTTTCAACAAATTTTTAATAGTCTTTTCTCACCTTTATGTTATAGCCATGCAGATTTGCTAGCTAGACTAACTAGCTGATCTCAAACACTCCTGATTCATACAGCAACACCAGGCGACATTTATAGGAAATCATATGCATCAGTTTATTAAAGAGGCAGTCAAAGACAACAAATCAAAATTCAGTATAAAAAAAAAAAAAAAAGCAAGGTTCATAAACGAAAAGACAAACACAAAGATGAAACAGGCCGAGATGTCCATAAACACGAGGCCTGTTTCACACACAGCAGTGGTTATGAGGAGTATGCTTCAAATGGTAGCAGTAGTGTGCAAAACTTGTCACAGTGAAACATGTTCCCTATTTTTATCTGAAGAACAATGCACCTGGATAAGAGTATTGTACACTTCATCAGAAATCATAAAAAAAAAAAAAACATTTTACTGAAAGACAAACAAAAAACTAGAGCCCTGTAAAATCAGCCATTTTTTCCCCCTGCAAATTCAATTATTTTTTTCACAATTTCTGTATTTTCCCCCATTTCAATTTTTCTGGATTTTTTTATTTTATTTATTTTAATGGTTAAATTACATTCTATTAATCATGTCTAATTAATTGAAGTCATAAAACTTAACTTTATGGGATAATTTCTGGGAGAACTAACCCTTTATTTACTCACCCTCAAGCCATCCTATGTGCATATGACGTTCTTCTTTCAGACGAATACAATCAGAGTCTTATGGATTACTTTTAGGATGGATGGATGCACTTTTTTGGGCTTCAAAATTTCAGTTACTATTCACTCTCATAAAGCTTGGAAGAGCCAGGATAATTTATATATATAATAGAAGAGAATCATTAACACCAGGACGGCTTGAGGTTGAGTGAATTATGGGATCATTTTCGGGTAAACTAACCCTTTAACTACAATCTATTAAAAGGTTAGCAAAAAAATGTTTTAGGGTCCTATGAAATCCTTTTAGTTCTTTCCAAAATTCGTTAATATCTGGGTTCCACTTTAATGGTTAAATTAATAAGCAAAAAGCATGTCTAATCAATTGAATACATAAAACTTTACCAATTTAATAATTTAGTCTGGATTTCGTTTTAATGGTTAAGTTAAATTTTAGTATTCATGTTAATTGAAGTCATAAAACTAAATTTATTAAAAGGTTCACAAAAACTTTTCATGGCCCTTTGAAAACCATTTAGCTTTTTCCAGAATTTGTTTTTATTATTTCCAGAATTGGTTTTCCGCTTTTTGTTTCTCTGGATTCTGCTTTAATGGTTCAATAAAATGAATAATTAAGAAACATTTCTAATCATTTCTACAATAATAGGACCCTATGAAATCAGCTGGAATTTGTTCCCAAATTAAAAATGTTTCTCTATTTTAATTGTTCTGGATTCCATTACAATGGTTAAATACAATTTTAGTAATCATGTCCGATAACTGAAGTTATTGTCAAGAGAAAAAAAAAGATAGATCTGCACTTCTTTATCTTATTACATTTTAATTTTAGGAGTGCTGATCTTTCCATTTTTTCTTGAAATTAATGCAATTTACATGGATCAACGCAACCTGATTCAGTAGAGCGCAATTTCATCTTTCTTAAAGGGTTAGATCACCCAAAAATGAAAATTCTGTCAGTAATTACTGGGCCGGCAGATGAAATTACAGAGAAGCCTATGGAGGAGTGAGACAGCTCTCAGATTTCATAAAAAATATCTTAATTTGTGTTCCGAGGATGAACGAAAGTCTTACAGGGTTGGAACAACATGAGGGTGAGTAATTACTGACAGAATTTTCATTTTTGGGTGAACTAACCCTTTAATAACTGAAGTTATAAGACTCTTTCTATTTTAAAGTCAATTCATGATTAATGGTTTTAATAAATTTTAATAATCAACAAGCATTTCTAATCAATTAAATTCATAAGACTTTAAAGCTGCAGTGCGTAACTTTTGGTGCTCTAGTGGTTAATAAACAGAACTGCATGCGTCTTGCGAACATTATAGCCGGATCTACTTCTCTCTGTGTATGTCTATGACGAGTCACGCGGCTACTGGACCAGTCTAAAACAGTCCCAGTATAAACACTTATTATAGGTGTACCGAAGTGACTCAGGATAAGACAAAAACACAGTTTGGAAAATGGATTCATGATGCTGCAGCTTTAACCATTAAACATTTTAAAATGTATATATTTTTCAAGAAACTGTGTTGTCTTGAAAATGTGTGGTTCATGAAGCTGAGGCGCTCATTCACAGAGACACGCGGAACATGCAGATTTCACTAGCAGTCTTTTTGTGATTCGATATTCACAG
The DNA here is from genome assembly GCF_949319135.1 of Squalius cephalus. Taxonomy (NCBI): domain Eukaryota; kingdom Metazoa; phylum Chordata; class Actinopteri; order Cypriniformes; family Leuciscidae; genus Squalius; species Squalius cephalus. The sequence continues at coordinate 11,827,209 of NC_137128.1, read as the reverse complement.
ACACTGGCGATTTGTTTAAGTGCACAGCAATACTCCTGATTTATTCATCCAAAATTTGCCAAATTCTTAGACATTCCATGTTATATGATAAATTTCATTTTTATAACTCGATTCCCAGCCATGTATTTCGCATCACAGAAATCACAGGGCCCTAAAAAAAACAATTTCATCAAAACATGCAAGTGTTTGGACCTGAGGATGAACTTTGCTCACTGTAACAACTTTGGACAATGCTGTTTTTTATGCATCTGTAGATTACTCGATGTGGCGAAACACTTGCCACACTGCGGGCATTTGTAGGGTTTCTCTCCGGTATGAACCCTCTCGTGGTCTTTCATGTGTCCTGAATGAGTGAAGCTCTTCCCACACGTCAGGCAGTGAAACAGATTCTCTCCCGTATGGATTCTTTCATGTGCTTTCAGGGATCCCGAAACTTTAAAACTCTTATCGCAGTACGAACACTTGTACGGTGAGATTCCAGTATGAGTGTTTTGGTGTTGCTCCAAGTAGTTGGCTCTGCTAAAGGCCTTCCCACACTCAAAGCACACATGATCTTTCATACCGGTGTGAGTTTTGTAGTGGTCTTTTAAATTGTGGAACCACACAAAGCTCTTGTCACAGAAAGAACAGGTGTAGGGCCGCTCATTCGCGTGAACTTTCAGGTGTCTCTTTAGCTGCGATGCGAAGAAGAAAGTCTGGCTGCACTGCTCACAGCTGAAGGGCCGTTCTCCGAAGTGATACAGCAGGTGTTTCTTGAGAAGCGCCGCCCCGGAGAAACTCTTGCCACACTGAGAGCAGTGGTGTAGCTTCTCTCCAGAGTGTAGTTTGGTGTGACTCATGAGGTTTCCTTGGTTCGTGAAGCTCTTCCCGCACTGCTGACAGGTGAACGGCTTCTCTCCGGTGTGAACTCTCAGGTGACTCTTCAAATGGCCTTTTTGTATGAAGCTCTTCCCACACTGCAGGCATTTGAACGGCTTCTCTGCGGTGTGAATTCTGACGTGATCGGTGAGGTGTCCTCTTTGAGTGAAGCTCTTGCCACACTGGTCACATCGGTAAGGCCGTTCTCCGGTGTGACATCTAACGTGATCCTTAAGGTGTCCGTTGTGACTGAAACTCTTATCACAGTAACGGCACACGAACGACTTCTCTCCGGTGTGAACCCTCATGTGATCGCTGAGCTGTTTCTTACACGTGAAACTCTTTGCACACTCGTGGCATGTGAACGGCTTCTCTCCGGAGTGAATTCTGATGTGATCGTTAAGGTTACCTTTATTTTCTCCACTTATGAAATGAGGTTCCTGATGCTGATGTTTCCACTCCACTGCAGTCAGTTCTTCACTTTCCTCTTTCACCTCCACCAGGACTAACAAAAAAAGGGGACAAACGTAAACAACAGAAGACAACACGTCACACGTCTGGTCAATACTAGATATTGCTCGATACAGCTAAATATCAGATACTAGAAACAGCTAAAGTAACTGGAGGCGATTGACACCGAAAGCCTTGCAAATTAAAGATATAAAGAAGTGTTGAAAATGAGGCGGAAACAGTGCAGTTTTGGGATGCAGTTTTTTTCTAAGCTTTACATGGGAAGCTTTATTTTATGCCATCATAAAGCAAAGCAGCTTTGCAAAGTTGAAAAAAAAAAAAAAAAAAAAGTAAAACATGTTAAAATTATAGAGATCACAAAATAATGAGTGTTTAACATTAAGCCCGATTATGCTTAAGTCAACAACACACATGATCATGTAAACACATTAACCCGTTTTCATTTATCGGATAAAGGTCATAAATGGCTTAAGCATAAACTGATCGACTATTTTCGATTTCGCCCAGCATGTAAATGCATTAACCTGATTTCTGTCGTCTTATTGAAGTGCGCATGCGTAATACGTTACAGGAACGCGTCGTTAAAGGAATAGTTCACTTAAAAAATACAATTCTGTCATCATTTACTCACCCTCAAGTTGTTTCAAACCTGTATGAATTTCTTTCTTCTGCTGAACACAACTGTTTGGTTACTGGCATTCTTCAAAATATCTATTAGAGATTTAAAACAACTTGAGGGTGAGAAAATGATGACAGAATTTTCATTTTTAAGTGAACTATTTCTTTAATGTGGATTTAAGCGCATCCAGACAGAGCGAGCGTTTTGCAGTAAGGAAGGAAAATATATCGCAAACTCAGACTCTTTCTTCACCAAAAAAAAAGTGCTCTCATCTTTTGCAGCAGAAGGAGAATTGGTTCAGTCAAAATGCTGCATCTGTAATGAGAGGATAATATATGAGCCGTATGTTTCCCGCTGGCATGTTGCAATACTCTTCTTCAGTTTTTAATGCTTTGTTTATCGCAAACGACAAATGAAATACTTCGAATCAGATACGCAAATTATTATTTTTTGATGTCCCTACCAGGAAATAACCTGATATATTAATAAATGGGTTTGCATGCAAGTTATCAGCATACTAGTATGCATGTTAACATGCTCAATGAATATAACTGGGAATCATGCGACAAACAGTTACACGTTTCATCTATCTTTTACAACCTTCTGTCTTTTTGGTCACTTGTCTGATTTTGATCTTATGAAGTTCCAGAGATCTGAAAACTTTGAGGATATCATTACATTTCGATACATCTGCCCTTTCCAATAGGGGTGGGCGGATCGATCCTGAAGTATTGATACTGATGTTGTATTGAAAGGATCAATCCTCAAATAAAAATATCGATAATAAGTTATTTTATGACTACTGATTTTATTTATTTACTACTGAAGCTAATAATTGTGTAGTTATGAACTATTTTTCATACACCTCTCCTTTCACATCAGTTTCACAGGCATCATAAGTATATATACAGTTGGCATCATAACAGGAAAAAAAAAAGGAGTTATTTCACTGCCGTGAATGAAAACACTGTGAACTGCGATGTATGTAGAAAAGCAATTTGCTACCGTGGCAACACCACTAATTTATATAAACAAATCAAAACACACGAAAAAGCGAGGTAAAAAAAAAAAAGAAAGAAAAAAAAAGAGCTTGAACGAAAGAAATCCTTCGGACAGACAGAGACAGAAACCACTGTCATCTCAGCTTCAGAGAGGCAAAGAATATCCAGGTAGCTACAGTGGTGAAAGTATTATGCATTAATGTTCATTTTCACAGTGTAATTCACCCTATAGCAGACTTATTAAATATAGACTATATATTCAGACATAAAATAATATATTCAGCCCACTGAAAATTATTTAAAAAAATATTTATTTAAAATTATTTAAAGTTATCTAAATGAATAATTTCACTGGAATTTAAATCTATATATACACCTCAAACCTGAAAAATTAAAATGGCGGAATATTCCTTTTGTGTTACCCGTGAAAAGGGCACTATAGGATTCCTATATTTAAACTACATGTAGACAGGCTTAAGGCTAGACTAAATCATTTTGTCATTTCACCTAGGTGATTCCCTAAGAGCCATGGATTTTACAAGGAGCCTTGCTGAAATGATTGCAAAAGACCTGCAACCTCTCTCTCTGACGGTTTTAGGAATTTTGTCAGGACACACGATCCACGCTACATGATTACAAGTAGGGAAAATTTAATGGAAGGGAAAATATGAATGAGTGCCGTTTAAGAGTGAAAAAAATCTCTAGATGGTGCAAACAGCGTCGTACTCACAACAGACATGTGGACATCAAGAGCCACAGAGGCTTATTTAACCGTCTCATTATTGATGAGAACTGGCAAATGCAAGCATATGTCCAAGCAGAAACCTGGCGTTTTTCAGGACAACATTTGCTCAGAATTAAAAAGAGTCACTGATGAATGGGGCATAACAGACAGTTCAGGCTGTTATCACAGATAATGATGCCGACATTGTTGCTGTTGTGCACAAAGCAGGTTAGGCACATTATCCATGTTTTGCACACACCCTAAATTTAGTAGTAAAAGACTCCATTGAGGCTCTCCCTGATCTCCTTCACATCCAGCAGAGATGCAGTGGTGTTGTAGCTTTCTTTCACCACAGCACAAGAGCTGCAGAAGCTCGAAGTAGTTCAGAAACAACTGAAGTTTCCAGAACACAAACTGATACAATCAGTTGAAAGGCCTCACTGTGCTTAAGTGAGAAAGATCGTCCACAGTCAGTTTCTCTATTCATGCTCTGAAACCATTTGAAGTAACAAGAGAGATATCAACGGAAAAACATGTTTCAGTTTCAAAAGTGATTCCCCTGGTGTCACCACTTAATAACCTAGAATACTGTCTAACACTTGATGGCTGCTCTGTTAAGTCTTCGTCGTCGGTTAGGAACCTGGGTGTGCTCTTTGATACCATTCGTTCATTTGAAAGTCACGTGTCTAGTATCTGTAAAACTGCATTTTTCCATCTTAAAAATATATCTAAATTACGTCATATGCTCTCAGTGACAAATGCGGAACAATTGGTTCATGCGTTCATGACCTCAAGGCTAGATTATTGTAATGCTCTACTGGGTGGTTGCCCTGCATGCTTAATAAACAAACTACAGCTAGTTCAAAACGCAGCAGCTCGAGTTCTTACCAGAACCAGGAAGTATGACCATATTAGCCCGGTTCTGTCAAAACTGCACTGGCTCCCTATTAAACATCGCATCAATTTTAAAAAATTGCTGATCACTTACAAAGCACTAAATGGTTTAGCTCCGCAGTACTTGAGCGAGCTCTTAACGCATTATAGTCCTTCGCGTCTATTGCGATCTCAAAATTCCGGCCAGTTGATAATACCTAGAATATCAAAATCGACTGCTGGCGGTAGATCCTTTTCCTATTTAGCACCAAAACTCTGGAACAGCCTTCCTACCATTGTCCGGGAAGCAGACACACTCTGTCAGTTCAAAGCCAGATTAAAGACACATCTCTTTGACCTAGCATTCACATAATACATTATAGACTTCTATAATTCAATGTTAGGCTGCATAGATTAGGTCAGCTGGAACCGGTAACACTTCCCATAAATCCTGATGTACTCGTTACATCATAAGAAGAATGGCATCTACGCTAATTTTAGTGTCTTTGTTTATCCCGAGGTTTTCCCGCAGCCTGCCGGATCCAGGCCATATCCAGATCTGATGAAGGACCTTCGCCTGGACTCAATGACAACGCAGTGCTGAAGTGCAAACTAGTCTCTCCCTATGGAGGATCCCTTTACCACTCTACAGATAAAGCGTTGTCGGGAAACTCAATTTGCGTATCTACCCCGAATTGATCAAATAAAATAAAATTCTGTATCAAAAATTATAAGGAAACACCAGTAATTTGTTTAGGCTTGGCTTGTAGGGAATTCCAAACCTGCGTATATTCAAACGCACATAACTATTGAACCAATTCTTAATGCGCATGTGAACGCCATCAGCGTTTCTCACAGGATCGCGTTTAAAGTCTGTGTAGAGAGAATGGTGTCGTCTTAGCGGCCCCTAATTTAATAACAAATGATCGTTGCGACGGAAGCGAATCAATCAAAACTAACTTTAGCTGGAAAATAACTTTATTAACCTCTTAAGTGTCACCGGCCCACCGGTGGGCCCAAAATCATTACATATTTAAAACAGTAATATCCTATAATAAACATAAACTAATCTTGACAAACTATATATCATTTGAAAGCTTACAAACTCTAGTTTTCATATTTGGTGAATGATTTTCAAAATAAATTAGAGAGGAGCTGTAATTTATCAATTTGCAACAAGAATATTTTCATATTTCTAAGGCGTGTTCAGACCTTTATTTTGAAATAGCAATGAACATGAAAAATCATGAAAGAATGGTTGAAACCTCAGTTTGTTTTCATGCCAAGAGTTCAAAAGGTATCATCCATTAAATTATTTTAGAAAAAAAGATATTAAAATGTTTTTAATAACGCATATGGAAATGAAGGCGCCCTTATATGGGCAGTAATGGAGTCCGGTTGTCACCTAGTGAAAATGTTTGGTACTGCGCCCAAACAAAATCTCACTGAAAGCTCATTTTTTGAGATATCAACCTAAAATTTGAAACACAACTTATTCAGATTTTTGGCTTTGATTTTCTAGCAGTTTTAGAGTCGGCCAGGTTTTAAAAATATATATTTTATATAAAATATGAATAATTAATTTTTTTACATTGTACATTTTCATAAACTCAAACTTCTATAACTTTTTTTTTGTTTCACTTTCTTAATTTATTTCACCTCAACAAAAATCTGCCAAATGTCTTCTTTAAAACAAGACCAATTTTACGTCTATACTCCAAAGCATTCTTTAATTACAACCATTTAAAGTCAAAATGTGCATTTTCATGTATATTTAAAAAAAGGGGGGTGACACTTAAAGGGTTAAAGAACCGCTATAAAGCCAAAACAATCTCTGTTACCTTAAATTATACGTTTGTCTCTGTAAAGCTGCTTTAAACAATCTACATTGTTAAAAGCGCTATATAAATGAAGATGACTTGACTTGACCAACTGCATCTTATGAGTGCCAAGGTAGCAAGTAGAGTTGTCTAAAAAGTACCAACTTCAGTACGAAATTTTTAAATTGTGTCTCTTTGAGAGCTGTTGAGCGGAATCGTAAACACCTCTGATTGGCCATTGTGTTCATGTGCTTATCGGATATGTCTGTGATTGGCTACAATGATCAACACACGGAAGTGTTTGAAAGTGTTTTAAAAAACGGGAGCTGGAGCGTTTAAAAAGAACAAGCAGGCGTCTATCAGTGGACCGGTCCGCCGATAGACGCCTGCTTTCAAACGCTCCCGTGTGCATCTGTGCAAGCGCTCGGTGAAGAGCGTCATTGATGTATATTTACAACATGTTTTTGAAGCGCTGATCATTGTAGCCAATCACAGACATAATGAGCATGTGAACACAATGGCCAATCAGAGGTGTTTACGATTCCGCTCAACAGCGGCACATTTTGGCTGCTGAGATGTCAGCACAATGCCAGCGTCGTTTCAGAGGTATCGAAACCTTTTCTGGTCTTGCTGTCAGTGCCTACCGGGATGCCAGATTTAAAAACCTTGGGTTCCGCGACATGGCAAATGTTGAATCTCTTAAAGGACGGCTCATCACTGAAATTCAGTTAATGAACCAGACCTCAGCTCCTGAATCAAGCTCATGCTCGGCCTCAGCAATGGCTACTGCAACTACCTCAAGCTCCTCTCCTCCCAGCAGCATTTGGCACTGATGCCTTAATTGAAATGTGCCGGTACTCAGAAGAAAAGACAATTCCACGGGATCAAGAACCACTACTTTGGGGGGAAATGAATGAGCCAACATTCCCCTGTCTTAGCAAGCTTGCCAAGAAACACCTGGACGTCGTCACTGCTTCATCTGCTCCTGCAGGGAGGATTTTATCCAAGGCAGGACAGTTAGTAAGCCAGAGAAGAAGTGCAATAAAAGGGAAAAATGTAAACATGCTATTATTTCTGAACAAAAACCTTTGTACTCAGTAGTAACAGGGTGACAGGGCATAAAAGGGGTCTCAGGGAACATTTCCTTGGACACAGGAGGGATCTGGGGTTAAAAACCAAAGATTAAAGGAGAACTCCGGTCAATTTTAACATTGAGCTCATTTTTTTGTACATTTGGAGTGCTGTCAATACAGAGAACAACGACAAAAATCGGTGTTGCCTACACCGTGTTATCCTCTTTTTAAAATTTGCACCCTGTTGACTTCAATGGGGCAAGTTTTAAACCTGCTTTTAGCCTCTTAACATCCTTGATGTGTCATTGTGAGTGAAAGAAAATGTGAGTGATTCCTTCAGAGTGAACACGAGTGAGTCTGACTGCAGTAGATGTGAAAGATATGAATAAAAGTGATGTTATTTAGCCAGCGCTCATACCTGTATTTACATCCTGTTTTCGGTCAAAGTCCATAGTAATCGATTGTCGAGTTCACGCGCATTGGTTTAGTACCTATGATCATGCGCGTGAACTCGACAATCGATTACTGTGGACTTTGACCAAAAACAGGATGTAAATACAGGTATGAGCGCTGGCTAAATAAATAGCATTTTTATCCATATCTTGCACATCTACTGCAGTCAGATTCACCCGCGTTCACTCTGAAGGAATCACTCACATGACCTGTGCACTTGTAATGACACATCAAGGATGTTAAGAGGCTAAAAGCAGGTTTAAAACTTGCCCCATTGAAGTCAACAGGGTGCAAATTTTAAAAAGAGGATAACACGGTGTAGGCAACACCGATTTTTGTCTTGTTCTCTGTATTGACAGCACTCCAAATTTACAAAAAAATGAGCTCAATGTTAAAATTGACCGGAGTTCTCCTTTAAGAATTAAACAGGTGTGTAGTAGTTTTTTTATTATTATTATTGAGTTATTTGCACTTTATTTACTTTGTTTTTCCACAAACAAGTCTGTGCACTTTGTTTATAAACTAAGGCAGAGAAGTGTAATGAAAGGGAATATTTTTAATTTGTTCTATTATTGTGCCTTAACAAAACACTGAACCAAAAGTTTTAAAACATTTGTTCAGTAATAATTGTGCATTTTGTTTATTTATTTATTTTAAACAGTAGTAGTACTGGGAAAGGGAGAAATTATGTTTTGTTACAATATTATTGTTTTATTCTATTATTATTTTATATTATTATTCTATTTTTCTGTTCTTAATCTGTTATTATTACTATTCCCCAGTAATAATTTGGTGCAAAGTTCATGTTTGCAAATTCAGTTTATTACAGTAATACAAATATTTTTTTTTTTTTGGCTTAATTACAGGCACATTAAGAGCACAAATCACAAAATAGTTTAGTGGTCATTAAAATGCTCCAAAATAAATGTTGAGGTCGCACAGATTACATTTCGAGCTTAGTTTTTAAGAGTAAAAAGTATCGGTTCGATACCAAATTTTACAGTATTGCCCAATGTCCACCCCTACTTTCGGACAGACACCAGAACGCGCAGTAATCCCAGACAACTTAAAGGCATCATGCATTCAACATAAATTATTTGATTTTTTTATGAAATATTGCAGTACTTATAAGTGATTTATCAGTGCACGTCAATTAAAAAAAGAAAAATCACATGCCTCATATTCTTTCATCACAATAACTTCCCCTTGCTCTTGCAACAACATCTCTTCTGTTGTTCTGATGTAGTGTCGGCACGAGGTCGGACTACATTTTTTCTAATTCGACAAGACGTTTTGGTAACAAAATCAGGTCCTCCTTCGAAATCGGGTCTCTGTTAGGACCCCAAGCAATCCCATTGGCTCAAAATACTTTTAATAGGTATGATAAATTCGGCTTGAACAACGTTATAATGACCATTAATGTCTGTATTAGTTAGCTTACGTTACATACCAGCGTAACATTAAGATACCCAATTAGCCTGATAGCTTAGCTTATATGTATATATGAATAAATTATACATGCATTTGCATTTACCCAACATGTATTCAAAATCATCCTTAAAGAATACGTGTTAAATGTCCAAATATTTCAATATAATATATTATATTTATAAACTCAATATATATAATTATCAAGTGTCCCTGAAGATCTTGGTTAGCTGGTCCAGGTGTATTTAATAAGGGGTGGAGCTGAACTTTGCAAGAAAGTAGATCTCCAGCACGAGTAACACCCCTGACCTGAGATTATTTACAACAGCACTTCTGACCACAGCCGAGGGATGTGTGATGATCTGATGAAAACAGACACCAACCTCTTTGTTCATCAGTATCTTCATCTTTCACGCTGCATTGTTCTGGATCACTCATGTCCACAATCTCTACTTTAATATACTCCATCATTACAATATTATCACACATATTTGAGCTGTTAAACCCGGAGTTCTCCCCGCTCATTTTGAGTCTTCCTCAAGTTTAAGATGATGCGAATCGCTGCATTATTGAAACGTCTCGATCCAAACTCGCTTCCTCTACTCTACTCTTCTTCTTCTTCTTCTTCTTCTTCCTCTTCTTCTTCTTCTTCTTCTTCTTCTTCCTCTTCTTCTTTTGAATTTAATGGCGGTTGGAAAGCCAGCTTTGGCGCATTTCCGCACCCTACTGGGACGGAGTGTGAAGCGTTGATGTAGATTAAGGAAAGAAAGAAATGGCAACTCTTGCCATATACTCTAAATTATCTTTTTGAGTAACCCTTCATTTGATTTGTTTCAGAGCAACACTGTGTAACACAGGTTCAGCTGTTTTCAGCGTCTCGGTTCACACAGAAAATGCTGCTTTTCACAATCACTATTGTAATTTATATATCTTTTTGTAATTAGAGAAAACATTTACAAAATAATAATAATAATAATAATAATAATAATAATAATATATATATATATATATATATATATATATATATATATATATATATATATATATATATTCTCCATCTGTTTACCTGCATGTTGTGACCGTTCCCAACGTCAGAAAATCATGAACATGCGAATCTGTGTGGAAATTGAAATATTAGCTTCAAATCTGAGTGTTCGGCTGACAAAAAAGTTTTGGGAACCTCAAGGAAGCTGAGGAAAGGAGCGGGTCACAAAAGAACAAGCGCTCAGAGTTGTGTGTTGCTTGTAGACTGAGAGAGAAAAGCCTGTCCATCGCCCCCTGGAGGAGGAAGACACACTGGGACGAGGCTGAGCTGTCCTTTACCACACCGAAAGCAGACAGGAGCCAGAGAGAAAGCAACATGAAAGACAAATATGAAGCAATTGAAAAGGATAAAAGAACAACCCTGGGAGCCGAGCCATGAGGTGTATTAGTGAATTGATAAAGCAAAAGCTTACAGCACCTGGTATTCCCAGGCGGTCTCCCATCCAAGTACTAACCAGGCCCGACCCTGCTTAGCTTCCGAGATCGGACGAGATCGGGCGTGTTCAGGGTGGTATGGCCGTAAGCGAGAGTCTCAGTCGATAGAGAGATATTTAAAGAAGAGACACCGAGGCTCGGCCCGCATTCACACACACGTCCCGGGCTGCAGCTGACAGACAAACAGCAACCACCGCGTGTTTTCATGTCTTTATACAGCTGCTCAAAATATTAATTCATTAGACCTCTATAAGCACTAAATTAATAATAAATTCAATATTTTTCGGATTTTCCGGAAATGTAGCGCATGGATTTAAAGTATTTATGATAGTAAGGCAGGACCCTCGCCAGCTCTACAGCGCCCCACAAATTCTCCAATGTAAATCTGTGGTGAAAAATGGAACTGCAGCGCGCTCTAATCCACCTTATTTCTTTTCACATTATTATTATTATTTTTTTTTAACTTTGAACTTCGACAATTACAGAATTCAATAGCAAGTTCTTGACAACTTTCTTTTACACATTATCACATTTTGTAAGTGTAAACTGAAACAAAACAATAATTTAAATAAAAATTAAACTTGAAAATAAAGGGCATCACAGACATATGGTAAATTATTTTAGCAGAGATACAGTTCTTTGGGCTTTTCGATTTTTTTTTTTTACTTTACAGATTCTAAATAAATGTTAAAGGCTGTTTTAAAAAGAGCAAAATTGGGTTTCGAGTTACTCCATTTAGTTTGATGAATATAACATTTTCCTAATAACAAAAAACATATCAATAACATATATTTTTTATTTTGGAAAAGTCATATTCATTTGAATGAAGTAAAACAGGACAAATGTAAGACTAGGCTGCAGTTCATTTTTACACTAAGAAATTGAGACATCTCATACCAAAAGAAAGATGAACAGGGACATTCAAGAATAAGTGCACAATAGACTCTCTTTCACAATTACAAAACAAAGCAATTGTAATCAACATCCAGATGAAAACACTCTAATGAGTCTTTCACAGGATATATTCTGTGAGCAATTTTAAATGACACTTGTTTGGTTTTATTTGTTACACTATACCGACTAAGAACTCCACAAAAATGTTCCCACTCAAATGAGGGAAACATATTAACCCAAACAAATTTAGATGGAGGAGAAGAGATATTAACAAAAAGAGATCTAATTGATTGGTTACTGCATTTGTCATTAATTAAATCAAGTTTATCTAAAAACAAATGTTTGGAGACTTTACTTCCTACAGTGTTACACCAAGTGCCCTGATTTCTGAATAGAGATTTTGTCAGAAATATAATTCATAATAAATGTAGTTAACAAGTTAATTGAAGTTCGGGAGCAGGACCACGCCTCAACTAATCAGCTCTCTCTCCCCGTCTGTATATATACACGGAACCCACCTTCACCACACCGTTCGTCTCAGTTTTTTCGAACCCCACCCACCCCTACCCTTCCACCTCTAGCGCTCGACCCCACCCACCCTTCCCCTTCCAACTCATCCATCCATCCCTCTTCCCCCCGACCCCAGCCCCCCCCCCTCAACCTCTAACTCGACCCCTTCCAACTCATCCATTCATCCCACTTCCCCCCGACCCCAATCCTCTCTCCTCCAATCTCTAACATCTCAATTTTAATTCCACAGGCTGCATCCAGGGGGGTCTTCAAGTAACTCAGCTTACTGCCTACCGAGACGAAGCCCCCACTCTGAGTCTCCCGGGTCAGACTCCCTGATCAGCCAGACGGAGATCCGTCGTTTACATCTTTCCCCATTTCCCTCGACCCTTATTCATCCACAAAGCTAATAGCTAATTCCGTGCAGTTGTGGCGTGGTCCTTGCTAGTGAATACAATATCAGAAATATGACACTTAAATGTAAGACATAGTTCAGTAATACTCAAAAACTGACCATCAGAATTCAACAACTGACCAACTAATAATATATCAGACTCAAACCAATGTCTAAAAAATAAAGTTTTTCTTTGGTGTGTGATATACTTATTATTCCAAATAAAAAAGGAGGAGAGAAGTTATGTTTAAAAGTCAAACACCATGTCAAAGGGACTTGCTTGTGAAAATTAGATAAACAAAGAGGTATTCTGTTAATATCAAAACTGCATCTAAGGAAAAATGTATACCACCAAGTTTATTAATTAAGAAAAATATTCCACATAGAGCAATTATTTTTAATAAAACATTTTAACCAATTTATTTTAAAAGTCAAAATCCACAACATTCAAACCACCCTGATCATATGGATTGCATAATATATTTTTCTTTAAATAATGAGGTTTGTTTTTCCAAACAAAATCAAATAATAACTTGTCAAACTCTTTGGTAAATGTCTTGGATACAAATAGAGCTTAGGAGATATACACAGACCTTGACAAACCCTTGGATTTAGACTATAAGACACGACCATAAATGGATCTTAGTATTACAGAAATTATCGACAATATTAAGAAACTCAAGGACAACAAATCTCTTGGTAATGATGGGCTTACTAATGAATTTTTTAAACCTTTCAGAGATGCGTTTATTTTAGCTATCTTTAATGAATCTATAAAGAATTAGCCTGGGTTTCCCCTTGCTGCCTTGAGCGCAGCGCGATTTTATTCCCGCTGCTAGGCAGCCTGGACACCATGGACCAGATTTTCCCCTCAAAAAGGGAACCAATCGGGGAGGGAGCAGCAAGACGATGACAACATCTATGCGACACACCGAACCAACATGGCATCAGACGCAAAGTTACCTTTCGATGCAGCCTTAGATAGTGTTCTAAGTAGTTTAGAACGCAAGTTTATTTCGTCTTCTTCCTCGTCGAATATCTGTCGCTCTACATACGTCATCTGGTATAATTGAAACGATTGGCTATGAGCTACGTGCAGGCGCATTTGATAGACATTCGTATCGCCTAATAAACGGCTCTGGGCATTCGTAAACCACGCCTCAAATACGAGAAAATGAACATGTGGTTCCCAGACCACGTCTCAATGAGAAGAGGTCTGACGTTAGCCAGGCTAATAAAGAATGGAATTTCACCTCTAATTTTATGTCTGTGATTAAGGGCAGCACAAGTGGCTCAGTGGGAAACATTGTCTGAGCCAGAAAGTCTTTCCTTCAGATCTGGTTTCTCTCCTGATCCAAAGATGTGTGAATTACAGATGCTCAGTTGTCTAAAGGTGTGAGTGATTTCTTTTATTTTCATGATTTTTGAACAAACACACACTGTCTGTGAGTTGCTTTGCAATTACAAATGGAAACTACATTGAAATAATCGTGAGTTTAAATTGAATGGATCCTGAGAGTGTTTATTTGGTCCAGAAACAGTATAAATTGTCTAAATGAGACCTTAAATGACGTTGAAATTATGTCCACAATGACCACATTTGAACTAGATTTTAACCTTGTACAGAGGCTCCAAGTACGTCTGTATCAGACGTTCAGAACACGTAAAAAAAAAGCCGTCATAAAAACTTTCTAGTGGCTCCTCGGAGGACGTTTTTTCAATGTACGCTTTTGGGACAAATACGCTGAAAAGATGCCTTTTGAACATAATTTTGCTTAGTGGGTGTTGGCCTCCTGTGGGCAATGGCATGTCTCCTGTCAGCCAGAGCTGGGCCATGTGTGGCAATGATGGCAGAGTATGATCACGGCAAACAACATGAGGGCCGATTGTTGGTGTGAGGCGCGTGTCCCATCTGCTCCAAATCAGGATTGTGACCTTGGGCCAGTTAAGTGCACTTTAATGCAGCTGACTTGACTGATTTACAATTTACTTCATAATGATTTGAAATGATAACGTTTCATCGGTTATGACTTTGCATTTCAAAGATTAATTTTAAACAATACTACAGTTTAAAATATTGAACTGATTACATTTTTTTGGGATCATTTAAGCATAATCATGCAACATTTCATTAATTTTGTTTATCATTGGGCAAACTTTTATTAGTAGCCTATCATAATCTCTGGGATCTGATGCTTTGTGTGAGGAACTGTTGTTGAGTGAGATTTAAAAGTTGTATGTGTATTTATGACAGTCTAATGGGGGCAGTCTAAGGGTATGTTCGTACAACAACGATGTACTAAAAACAGACAACAGGGCTTAATTACACAGAGAAGGTAATCAACTGAACAGAAACAGGTGAGGGGAACTGTAATGAATTCACTGGAGGCAAGCTGGTAGAGAACCAACAACTTTACTTCAAAAACATAATCAAACATAAAACAAGGGCATGGCAAGGCATGAAACTCAAAACAAGAACCTGGACAAACATTCAATACTCGATAAAGACACAAGGCAAACATGAGGGCTTAAATACACAGACTAATTACAAGACAAGGAACACCTGTGAACATTGATCAGACGATTAACCAATGACAAGACACATGGCAGGATCACATGAAAAAACACAGAAACATGACAATGACAAGAACAAGAACAAGAAAAAAAACCATGACAGGAACTAATTAAAAACCAAGGAAACTAACTAGGGAACACAGACAGGCAAAACAGGGATAGAAAACATTAAACGAAACCAAACTGAACATACACGTAACACCAATAAAATGACCCAACAGGCTAAACCTATCATTTGAGGTTGTAGCGTGATTGAGAACCCCTATTTATTTTAATCAAAATTATTTTAATCTGTGAACGTGGCTTTTGTGGAGTTGAAAACATTGATCTCTGTTCGGGTTCATCATCAAAACTAGCAGGGACGCGGGAAGCATCACATGGTAAAACTCCGGCCCGCTCCGCTCTTCCGTACAGTGGGTCTGACGGGTCTGTGTTCTAGTTTGCCACCCCATCATCGCCTGCGTTCAGTCTTAAGCATGACCCAAAACACATCGGGGTCAATCTGTTAACCCTTCCGACCCATTAACAGGTCGAGCTTAAACGCCCTTAAATGGACTCAAATGCATTCAGTCACAAGACAGGCCATTAACCCAAATTGTATGTACAAACCCTCAAAAAGATGATGAGATAACCATGAATAAACAGCCGCAAACGGTCAGCATTTAGTGCAGGCATCATGGCGGACGACTCAACGCTACAGCGAGGACCCGTGGCAGAGACACAGGAATTAGGACTGAAAAGGAAGAGTACTTGTTTGAAAAAGTTTGGAGGGGACTGACACCAAAGGTGACGAGAAAAAAAACAAAAATAAACATGTAAAAATCAGAGACGAGGTGTCAAACCTCAGCCAGGGGTTACAGAGTTTAGAAATAACAGACAGAAAGAGGGAACAAACCACAAAACGACACTGGAACGACTCTGGTGGACGTGGCTTCAGGGCAGATCCAGTATGTAAATGGGAGGAGCAACAGAGCAGAGACTGTGGCACACACTTCCTGCCACCCATCACTCAAAGCGACTGTTTGCTTAACATCCCTCTGCTCCTTCTGGACAATTCCCAGCCCCCGTCACCCTCCTCTCCGTCGGACATCCTGTTCTCTCCTCTATCTGTTTGTACTTTATTGTTACCACGTTTTGAAATAATACTAATATCATGAAAACTCTTAAATCACACAAATGGAAGTCTGGGAATGATGTAGTGATCAAAACATGCAAGACAAATAAAAACTCTTATTTTTGAGTTTCTTTTTTGTCACTTGATTCTCACTATAGATTCACCAATCAGACTTCATTAAGACTATTATAGGAAAATGTGTGATGAGCACTTGATGCTTTTCTATTTCATCCCCAAAAATAAATAATAAAAATAAAAACTGTAAGTTTTGCAGGCCCAATTTATATCTGTGTAAAAACTAGTTAAAGGGATCGTTCTCCCAACAATGAAAATTCTGTCATCATTTATTCACCCTCATGTTGTTCTAAACCTGTGAGTTTCTTTCTTCTGCTGAACACAAAAGATAGTTTGAAGAATATGGGTAACTGTAGCAAGGTTAATTGTTGTGGGAAGGAGGTGGAAGCCGGCAAACGTTGAACAGTTTAATAATAAAACAAACACAAAACCAAAGTAAAAGCGGCGGCCCCTCATGGACGACTGCCAGACAAACAAAACAACATAAATACAGGTCTGGTACTCTCTCACTGTCCTTCACTGTCATCGCTCCTTCTTTTTTACGCTTCCGTAGCTCCTCGTGAGATATGAGGCCGATGTGTCGCTCATTTGATACTCACAGTTTCTGATCCCATTTGACCAGATTGCACGGAAAAAATACCATGGAAGTCAATGAGGACCAGCCATTACCAGCATTCTTCATGTTGAACAGAAAAAATAAACTCATACAGGATTGGAGAGTGAGTAATTGATGACAGAATTTAAATTTTTGGGTGAACTATCCCTTTAAGAGCATTTCTGAGAAGATTTACACATACAAATATTGGAAACATGATGACTATAAAAGATGAACGCAGCTCGATCCAGACCTACAGGTGTAACATTTACTGACTGTTGACCGGTAAGATCGTCAGAGGGTAAAGAGTATAGAAGAATGGAAAGACTGTGTCAGTGAAGGTGGTTGTGAATGTGTGTAGATGTTTGTTAGTTACAGGGTCAGAGAATGACACCGTTCCTCTGTCATAGTCCAGATCAACTCTCACACACTCAAGATCCTGTTCAACAGGAAAGCCAAACCGCTCACCCAGTCCGCACTGCACCCAACAGATATCAGTGTTATTGAAATCCCATCCCTTCCTCTGGTTTGATTCTGAAGTTACTCCAAGACTCCAGGCTGAACTCTCTTTAACCTCCACATCCCAGCAGTGTCTTCCTGAGTTAAAACCCTCTGAACCCAGAATACACTCATAGATATCAAATCTCTCTGGATTATCAGGAAGTGGTTGTTTGTTCTCACTCCATCTCACACCGGCCAGATCATCAGACAGGACGAGACATGGATTTGCAGTGTTTGGATCCAGAGTCACAGGAGCTGATGAGACACAATCAACCGCTGCTTTTATTCTGATCTTCATATAATGATCAAGAGTGAAACCGTACACATATTATTATGAATTATGACACTCGCCCTATTGATCAAACACATCATACATTTTCCTCTAATCACTGTCAGTGTTTTTAGTTTCATACTAATTTTTATCATCGGTGTGTAATGGCATCAGCGACAAACATCAAATGTGTGATTCAAACATGTGTGTCTCATCAAGAGAAACTGATATTTTGTAAAAGTTTAAATCACAATCAAACAATCAGAGCTGTAGAGATGAAAAACTGTATCTGTAAAAATTATGTTCAGCATCTGATCAAGCTCATTAAACTGGGTCTTAATGTGTGTGTATTTGTTTTAAATACTTTGTTACTGTCTGATGTGTCTGAAGACTGTTTGACTTAGTAATGAATAAGCAATCATTTTAATATTTTAAGATGTAATAAATCTCTCATTATCTGAACAGACCCTCATCACGTTTCTGAAACATGGAAAAATTAAGATACATGAGGCAGCACTTCTAGAAACCCTTTCAAAATTGATACAGGATTCATGAAATGCTATGCTTGAAAAATTCGAGGTTCTCAATTATACCAACAAAAACAACTTGAGATATTTTCTTAAATCCCTTATGGAGATAAAAAAAATATATATCCATATATTAATGATAACTATTTCACAAGTTCACACTTACATATAATTAAATAGAGTAAAGGTTATGTGTATTTGGCTTGCTGTCCAAGGGGAGGGCTCCGAGCTCGGAATTTGGCCCGAACCCAGAGTACTCCCCTAAAAAGCAAATGAGCAAAGAACAGACAGCAGATGGATTAACTAAAAGACCCATCAAAATGAGCGCCGAAATTTGGTAGACTGGCATTTCTGGAAGAAGCCTAGTCGTTTGACCGGGATGGTCCATTCAACCTTCGACGGGAGCAGGTTTCGGCGTCGGACAGGTGGGCCCTACCAGCCGATGAATGAGGAAGAGCATGATTTTAGCCACCCAACCGGGGGAAATGCACTGTCTAAGAAAGGCAAGGCAAGAGAAAGGCAAGGTTGCTCGGCCAAGAGGCTCTCGCAGCATTCGACGGGAGTTCAATACTCACGGCATAAGACGGATAAGCCTTGCCGGACAAATAAAGTCATGTTTGCTCAAATCGGGAGGGCTCTCGCAGCATCCGACGGGAGATCAATGCATAACGGCATTGGTTGGGTAAACATCGCCACCAGTCGAAAGAAAAAACATAAAGAAAGCAGTCGCTCGACCTGTGTGGGCTAGTAAGCCGAGTAGGGTTTGGTAGGCCATTTTAATGTGGAACCGATTGGTCGTTATATAGCTTTTGAATGTGTCTAATTGTAGGAGAACAGATTTGAGGTGTTTTTGGAAACAAAAGCATGTGACAAGATTGTTGTCATCTATGAATAGAGGTTCAAAAGGGGATTTGGTCTGAGAGCTTCTGAATTGGAGGGAGGCGAAAAGATATTGGTATGGTTGGATTGGTGACTAGAGGTTGAAAATATAAACACAATTACCTTTTTTTAACTTGGTCTGCTTTCTTTGTTTAATCAAATAGGAGATTGTTTCGCTATCGAGTACAGGTAAGGCTGAGGTGGTGGGGAGGACTTTTGGGTTGAATTTGGAAGTGATAGTGAGTTCAGAGCATCTAAGAAAACCAAAAAAAGTTCAAATAAACATGGCATTGAGTGGCACAAACATGGCACAAACACAAGTAAAACACAAGGGCTATTTATACACAAGACAAGCTTCAACAAGGTAACAAGGGGGCATGTTAAATTGACATGAGAACACAAGAGGGTAACCAAGAGAACTGACAAGACACACCTGGGGAGACCAAACAACATGAAAAGCAACAAAGAACTATAAAACATGGCACAAGACAGGAAATAGAAAAAGTCCTCACACAAGACAAGGGAACACAGGCTGGGACAATGACAGAGCCCCCCACTAAAGTAGCAGATTCCAGATACTCTGCAGGAAACAACAGTTCAGGAGGGTGGTGGAACAGAGGCGGAACAGAGAGGGCCAGGCCAGTGGAACTGGATACTGAGGATACTGGATACTGAGGAGGATCAAGGACCTAGGGTGGATCAGGCAGAACAGGTGGACAGGGCGGAGCAGGCAGTGCAGGGATGGCATCCTTGGCTGTGCATGGGTAGCCCCCTCCCAAAATTGTCTTGGAGGGAACTATGGCTGTGCTCTCTGGGCTGGGCTCAGGGGCTGGAGCAATCATTGGAGATCTGGTCAGGGGCTGGATCCATCACTGGACCCTGGTCAGGGGCTGAAGACCATCTTGGTGATGAGATGGCGTGGTGACAATCTTGGGATGAGACTCAGGTGTGGCGGCCATCTTGGTGGATCCCATTCATGCGGATCAGCGCTGACCGTCGGAACAGCGGATGACAACGCCAGGCCCACTCCCAACCCAGTGCCCAGCCAGTTACCACCCCGCTGGTAGGAGCTACAGTATGTGCCCACCGCAAACGGAGAGAACACCTTAGCCGTGATGTTGGAGCCCATGGCTCTCCACCTCATCGACTCTCTGTCTGCGCGGTGGGCTCCACCTCCATTACCATCCTTGTCTCCAGTCGTCCCCAAGGTGACGTTGAATATCTTCACACCATGGCTCCTCCCTCAAGCCTGGGTCTCCATCCGCACACCCCTGTTGAAGGCCATCCCCTGGATTCATCCACAATCCTCACCACCCTGGACTGTCTTGCTATCCATCCCCCTCCCGGATCTTCACCCTCGACCCAAAGCCTTATCCTGTCTCACCATCCCTTCGCCCACTCCTCTCCAACCCTTTACCATCCCCTCGTCTGCCCCTAGAGCACCCACCCTCTTTCTCTTATTCTTTCAGGCACGGTGCCTTCGTGCCTTCAGGGAGGGGGCATACTTTAACAGTTTCCCTTTGTTTGGACTTTGTGTTCATTTTACACCGCCTAATCTGTCGTCATGGACACTAATGTGGTTCATTATTCAGTTCAGGTGTGTGTCTTTAATTATCCTCATTTACCTGAATTTAAGGTCCCTTGTTTCAGTTCAGTGTTGTTGGGTCTTGTCAATGTTATGGTTGTGTTTGCTTGCCTGCCTCTGCTAGGATTTTCCTGTGGATACTATTAAAGACTATCTTGGATCTTCATCTTCTTCGTTGTGTGTGTTACTACAGTCACTCTGTGACATTGTTAATACAAAAGTTGTCAACACAAATACATACAAAAGTTAATCAATTCCTTAGGTATTATTCAATATATTGTAATATATGAATGAAATATTTTTTAAATATATTCAAACCATTATTGATCATAAATATATGGAAATATATTTTATTTAGGGCAAATTAATGAAAAGCTTTGAAGTTGTCTGATTGTACTATCCTTCTCAAGGTAAATCTGAAAATATAACAAAATGATTTTTAAGAACATTCTTTATAAGATATTGAATTATTCTTAAGTTTTGTCTTAAGAACAACCTTAAAAAAACAGATAAGAAAAGTAGCAAGTCTTAACTTTTTCTCAAGTTATAATATAATAAGAAAATAATTTTATCCTTAATGTTGTGAATCTGGCCGCAGCTTTCTGAGGAGATTATAAAATTAATCATTTTCTTCATGCACTCGAGAGACTGTAAATAGTTCCTCTAGTAAAACCATCATAATAGAAACTCTGAGGAACTTCAAAAACATATTGTATTTCCTTGAGTTCACAATAATATATTTGAGCTTCAGTGTTTCAGTCTGAAGAATAACAAATGGAGATTCAAGAATCTTTTCACTTTTAAAAAGTGAGTTTGTTCCGGCCTTGAGTAGATGAAGAAATGAGAAACATTCTCAAAAAAGAGTTGATAATATTAATTATATACCAGAACTAGTATGACCTTTACTTACAACAAACTGAAACAATATAGTACTTTGTGTCATAAAAAAAACCTGTCCATCATGTGTGATTTCTAGTGTGTGTGTTAAACAGCACAGATCTTCTACAGACTCACTGTTTTGAACGATGTCCTGCATCTTTTTCCAGACTCTGAACGGCAGGTTGCCCAAATAACGTGGCACATGAATCAAAGCTCCAGAAGCCATCTGTGGATCCGGCTGTGAGATCTGGACTCTGGAAGAACATTCAGGCGTCAGAACTGCAGTGGCTTTGGATCAGAAGCAGAGATACCAGAGACACCAGCATATCACTCACCTTTGCATTGAGAATGGAAACTCCTGCAGAACAAACACACCATTTATCATCAAGAACTCAATCAATCATCAATGAATCAATGATCTGAAATCAGACCTTCAGAAAGAAGACGTCATTGGCTTTCATTATCTCCTCCATGTCTTTGATTGTGTGTGAAAGAGCTGAGATGTGTCTGTTTATCTCCTCCAGCTTCTCCTTCATCATCTGCTTCTTCTGCTCCTCTTCCTCCCTCAGTGCAGTGATTGTTGCTTCTTCTTCATCTCTGAGAAACTGATGAAGCTTCTCAAACTGCTGTTTAATCTGACACTCTGTGTGCTCAGCTTGAGACTGAAATCAAATCACATTCACTTCAATCATCTCAAACACGCAACTTTTTCTGGAGCAGCATGAAGAGTGAGTGGGAAAATGTGGGATAGTTAACTACAGCTTTAACTTTCTGAAGTACTAGTACTGTTGTAGTTGATGTTCTGTGTCTGTAGGGTGAAAATACACATTATCAATCAAATCCTCTCCCCAGCTCCACCAACATAATTTAGGCATCTCGTTACCATACTCGTCTTCCAAGCATTAGTAGTCCCACTGGGGGATATATCTAAGCCCGAGTTGAAGCTGCTTTCTCGAGCCCATCCACTGTGGACAGCAAGCCAAATACGCTTAACCTTATTGGCTTAAAGATTATATGAGCAAAATAACTCGTGAATCACATTATCTGCATTCGCCCAAACTAATTAACTTACATGAAAATGCGTAAGGTGAGCGCTAGCCTGTGGGATTAGTTCTTTAGTGTGTGTGTGTGTGTGTGTGTGTGTTTCAATAAAGGAATATGTATTTATGTCAGACAAATTATTTCCGCTGTTCTAATCAAACTTGTAAACAAGTCAAAAGAATCAGCAATTACCTTTATGAGTTGAACTGTTTTCTCAAACTCTTCTTTAATGTTTTCTATGTGTTTAAGTTTCTCTTGTAATGACTTCAGTGCTGATATGAGCTCCTCCTGGAATTTAAGGCACAAGAAATTTCTGTAATATGATTTTATGTGTAATACATAAGCTCAAACAAGTGTTTATCCCCATCTATAAATCTGTCTTACCTTATGTGATGGAACAACTTCACTGATGGGTCTGAATGTGTGATTGACGTGTTTATGCGAGTTAATACACACTACACACACAGGCTGTTTGTCCTCCAGACAGAAGAGTTTGAGTTTCTCACTGTGTAAACTGCAGAGCTCCTCAGACCCTGATGAACGCCTCTCATTTCTCTTCTTCAGTAAAGACTCACACAAGTTTTTTAACACAAGATTAAGTGGAGGATCATCTCTTGAGGATCTTCTCCTGCAGACAGGACACTCCTGAGTTTCCTTGGTTCTCCAGAACTGTTGAAGACACTCTTTACAGAAACTGTGACTACATGATAAAACAACAGGATCATTGAAGATTTCACAGCACACGGTACAAGAAAAATCATCTTCAGATAGTGAAGCCATTTTCTCTATTTGATCTCCAGCAATCTGAACTTTACTTTCACTTTCTGAAAGATGTTTTCAAAAATTATACCACAAGAATCACAAAGATCTGCTGTTTGTTTAGAACTTTGTAAAAATCCTCATTGAAAGTTTTTCTCTTCCTTCTTCATTGATTGCTGTTTTTGTTGTTGTTTTTTTGCTTTTGTTGAGAGAGAAGAGAGTGTAACTGAAAGAAGTCAGACTCTTCCTGGTAAGTGTTGTAAGAGGGTGGCGTTTCTGATCACCTTTGGGTGTGTTAAAACAGGTCAGACATGAACATCAGGATTTCTTCAGGTAAAATTTTAACAAAATGTATTCAAAATGAACTTACTGTACATTGAAAATATCAAGTATAATGCTACAAAAACTCCAAACAAATATCGATTATAAAAAGACTCAAGAAACTTTAGTTTTATTTATTGCACTCTATTTGTTGTTGAGTGTGTTCGTAAGATAACTGTAAGGGAAACAGCTCAAAAGGAATTATTAGTTAATTTATAGGGAATTTTGAAAGTCACTTATGTTACAGCCAAGCAAATGGCTCGTCCAGCGTTCATTTGAATGGGCCGTGACCATCAGCTCTATATAAATATCCAAACTATAGAGAAAACTATATTTATTAGCAAGGTAACTTAGATCAGAAGTTTAAGACATTCAATTCTTATAAGGACATAACACAAGACACTTCTCTTTAAATACAAACAAGGCTTTATTGACTATTCTAATACAAAAACTAATACCTAACACAAACACACACACATACACACGAGTTGCAGAAAGAAAGAAAAGGAGGAAAGAGTGAATTTCAAGAGAGTGAAATTATGAAATCCCAAGTTTCTAGCAATATATGAACTTTGTAAAACCTGACCTGAACGAACCATCAACCATTAATTTAACCCTTCTATCGTTTCTTAGACAGAGTTGTTACATTTTACATCAATACACCAATTCTGCTAAGAGTCTGGAGGCTACTTTTGTGTTTGGGGATTCCCTTAGGCGAAGTCCTTTGGTTTGAAAAGGGGGTTTTCTGGGTTAGTTGATTAACTGGCGGGTTACTCATGTCTGGATTGACGTCTTGGGTGGCCAATCGCGTTGTGTGTTGGCGTTTGAATGAGTCTTGGTTGGAACTTGAAGAATTTAAAACTTAACACAAGACTCAACGGAAAAAAAAGAAACTAAGAGAAAGGAAAGAAAACTGAGACGAGAGTAGAGATGGCTTAAATGCTTCTGCTGAAGGCTTTGTTGGTGTCCTGAGATTTTTAAACTCAAATGTCTGCCCATCCTCCTGGATGCGGTCTGACCCATTAGGTATTGTCTTTAGTTCAGAGGTGACCGTGTTCCCTCCTCTTCGACCATAAATTACATATTATCTGTGGTCTCTTAACTTCTTGCTCTAAGCAGAGAGTACAGTTTAGACATGATTTCTATTATTAGGCATTCAATACATTTTACACAGATTTCAATCAAGCCATCGTCTGAATTAATTCGTCTGAACAGATACATACAACGGTACAAAGTAAGGCACACTTTCAATCAACCATTCAATAGTTATAACATTTACATGAATTGTGAGCGATTTAAGCATAATGGTCACATATAAAGGTTGTGGACATGATAAAAAATTATGCAGTTGAACGATATCTGATTACAAGTCCGTTTACTCATCATTTTGAAATGATTTGATGCGTTTTTATATGTAAAACCCTTGTGGTAGATTTTTCCCTAAACCTAATGTACCTGGGTCTCATCTACAATCAACTTGTCCATTCAATAATACTCTAGCGCGTATACTTCATTATTATACTTCAATAACTCTCCAGTCGACGTCAGCCAAGTAACCTAACTAACTTGCACTGAAAAAAATGATTAGTTAAAATTAATTAAAAAAAGTATCGTAAGTGGACTGCAATGCCTTGTATATTGGTGTCTCCCAGTCCTCTGTTGGTCTTCAACTTGTCCAAAATGCAGCTGCCCGTCTGTTAACGAGCACTAAAAAACGAGAGCACATAACTCCGATTCTTTATTCCCTCCATTGGCTCCCGATACATTTTAGAATTCATTATAAAATTTTATTGTTTGTTTTTAAAGCTCTTAACGGCCTTGCCCCATCTTACATATCAGACATGCTGACCATTCGCAATTACGGTAGGACTTTGAGGTCGTCTAATCAACTTATGTTGGAAGTGCCCAGGTCAAAACTTAAACACTGGGGAGACCGCGCTTTTTCAGTTTCTGGACCTAAGCTCTGGAATAAGCTCCCCAGTGAGATGCGTATCGTTACTGATCTGGGCCTTTTTAAATCAAGACTTAAAACGCATCTTTTTAAAATGGCTTTTTAGTACCCAGTAGTGTGGTGGCACTTTTATTTTTTATATTTATTTTTATTTTTTACTTTACTTTTTATTTTCTCATTTATTACTGTATTTGTTTTTTGGTGTGTTGTTTTAAATTGTTGTTTAATTTGTTGTAAAGCACCTTGGTTCACCTACCGGTCGATGTAAGGTGCTATATAAATAAAGTACATTACATTACATTACATTACATAGCAATGCCACATGTCAGCCAAGAGCAAAGAAATAAACCAGAATTGGACCTTGGCTCGAGGTCATGGTGCAAAGGACCCTAGGTTGATTTTACTCCGAACCATCCCTTTAACTACTTGTGTTGTTTTATTTTAAATGGCCATTTTTCTCTATATTTTGATTCTAGTCATTTCGTTGTGCTACACAATGACAATAATGTACTTGAACTCGAAGCATCAAAGTGGTAGTTGCGTAGCTGCCAAACAGAGGGACTGAAAGCTCTCAGATTTCATCAAAAAGTTCTTCATTTGTGTTTCAAAGATGAACGAAAGTCTTACGGGTTTGGAACGACATGAGGGTGAGTAATTGATAAAAGAATTTTCATTTTTGGGTGAACTGTCCTTTTTATATTTTTAACTGAAATGAGAAATAAAGCTAGTATATAGCTAGTTTAAATTAAATATATACTCACGATTAATCACAAACTTATTGTGAAATTGAGCATACACCATTCTTATTTAACATTTTGTCATCATTTGCTATATCCAATAAAGTAAACAATCAGACTGAAGGGAGATTCTCACAACAAAGTTGCAGCTTCCTGCAAGCTTTTTTCAAGGTAAATTTAGGTGTCTTTCCAAGAAAGGACACTTGGAGACAGTGGCGTCAATTCACCAAAAGCCAAGGTATGGCAAACTGTGATGACGTCATCAAATCTTACTCGACATGACAACACGTGTGTGTGTGGTGCGTCCAAAGATGAATCACATATAGCTTTGATCATAACCATCTAAAGCAAATTAGACAGTTAATAGACCACTGAGACTATCTGAATTCTGACTTGTGATGCAGCCTGAATCATAAGGGGCTTTCGCACCGGGTAGTTCTAGGAACTAGCAACCAGGGTGGTTCCCCAAGAACTTATGGTTCCCCTAGGAACGTTTTCCTGGTTGCATTCACACTGCCAGTAGGAACTCTGAAGTGACGTAAGCCACTCCCGCAGCACTCCAATTGGTCTGCACAGCTCTGATGCATCTCGAACAAGCAATCCATCAACAATGGCGGTCGTTGTGTTACTATTGATGCTCATGGCTTTGTGAACCTACATCGGCATCCAAACACGGCGTATCCAACACATTCGTGCAGCTCACCGTAATTTTCATAGACGGAGATTACAATCGAGCTGCTATTAGCTCGATTAGCTGATATTTAAAAAAACTGCGGTCACAAGTTTCTGTTCTTCTTGTTGGTCACGGTAACCCCGCCCCCAGCCCCTGACGCAAGCGGTTTTTACTTCTAGACCAGCAATGTTTTGGTGCTACAACTTTTGAAACTAGGCTCTGGCTCTGAACCAGCACTCAAACTGCCTTGGTGGAAAAGGGGTATGAGAGGAGCCTGAGGAGGAACTGAGGGACTTATGGGAGACAGCAAGGGCCCTCGGACCATTGGCTCCGCATGGCTCAGACATCGCCCGAGGGCTGGAGAAGGGACTGATGATGAACAAAAGAATTGGTAAAAAAAAAAAAAATTCTGGCAAAAAGTCTGGAGGGAGGCTGGGTGGGACCAGCTCGTCCAACATAAAGCAGAGAGGCTCGGGAGGGATTAAAGGGGGTAGGGGTTCTTCCTCTCCAAAATCAAAACAATAGTTAATTTTGCTGGCCAGAAACTCACTTTCAGTGACAGGAGTGTGGGTGGGGCTCCATTCTACACCCTCGCACTCATCACAAACTCCCTCTGCGATGGATTATGCAGCCGGCTTGCACACCTGGTCAGACACTCGAGGTTCCGGTTCCGCGGCGATGTCTAGCTCAGTCATTTCTTTAATCGCTGGCTACTGCATCACGGTTGCGGTGGGCTCTCTGTCTGCGGTGGGCTCATGCCGTTCCTCGCCGTCTGGAGGTTCCTGGTCGGGCACTGGATTGGGAGTGGGGCTGGTGTTGTCGTTGTATCCAATAGTAAACGACGATCCACAGGATACCAGCACCCACTCCACAAATGCGGCAAAGCTCCCTCGAGGTCCCTCCCCAGACAACTGTGCCTTCAACATGGTCTCTTGATAAAAATAATTAAAAAACACTGAATAATCACTTTGTGGGACAATCAAAATATGTTTTTGACTGGTTGGCAGTCGGCCAATGAAGTAACTGTGGTGAAAGTGTTGGGGAGATTCCAGAAAGAGAAAAGGGAGGAGAGCACCTGCAAATGAGGTAATTGGTTAAAACTGCTAAAATTGGTTGCGAGTGAGATAGTCAGATGTCCTGCAGGCATCTCGGCTTTGTTTGTCGGCAACATAAAGTTGGCGAATGACAGCCAGGAGCGGTCCGAGGCCTGACATCGATGAGAGCTGTGGCTGGTGGGGCTTGGCAGATCACGCAAACAAAGGCGCGGCTATTAGGTAAGACAGAGCAAATCTTTGCTTATTAATTTTAAAAAGTTTGCGTGATCTGCTGGGTCAAACCTGTGGCAGTGATCGGAGAAAGGGCTTCACCAAATCGAATCTAGAAAAATGTTTCAAAAAAGTGCGCTTGTGTAGTGTAGATTAGGAGAACTCTGGCCTGGGAACAGCCATGGGATGTAAGGAGCCCCTTGGTAGTGTAACGAAGCGTCACTCGAAGTGGGATCCATAAGCAGGCTTTTATTAAGATCGTGATCAAATGTCGAGCACCAGCTAACACAGTAACTTAGAGAAAACACAATTGTGGTCGATAAACAGGCAGTAAGTCAGTTTCTGGTTCTGTCTAGTTTATAAACCAGAAAGGGAGTAACCAACTCCAACATACACTTTGAACAACACTTTGAGAGATTTTATTGGTAACTGTCATCCCCACTAGTGGACCAGAAATACAGGAACTGACTTTTTTTTTAAATACCTGAGAAAGACTAATAAAATATCTTAATATTGTCTGACCATTTTGGTGAAAACTAGTTAAGAATTGATGCAAGCTGGGGTTAGTAAGGGTATACTAAAAAGGTGTGAAACATACGGTGAAAATAATTACGATTATAATGACATCAACACCTTTAGAGATACCAAGGTCAGGACATCAATTACACAGAGATAGTATAGGACAACCCTCCAAAAATGGGTAAAAAATGCCACAAAAAAAATGTCTAAAAACAAAATGACCAGCTGAGGGAACATTTGATGTGGCAATGTGCAGAGACACTGAATCATTGCTAAAAAAAATAAATAAATAAAATTAAATATATATAAGGTCAAATGTAAGAGTAAAAAAGGGGAAATAAAAAGGGAAGAACAACAAGTACTGATTTTATTTAAAAAAGAAGAATTATTAAAAACTAGGAGACAGGTCAAAAGGAGATATAATGACAAAACTGAAAAGAAAACGGAAAGACTGTTATGATGCAGAGCAGGAAGCAGGAAGCAGGATCCAGATGCAGCAGTGTTTTTATTAAATAAACTTGAATTATGACAAAGACTAAAAATAAACTTGAACTAAGACAAAGACAAAGGGACAGAACAGGCAACATAACCACATCAAGAACTCACAAAGACTGAACTAGACACAGGGCTTAAATACAAAGGCAATCAAGCTAAACAAGATAACAAGGGGGGCGTGGCTAATCAGAGACACCTGGGAAGACTAATCAACATAACGGGAGACAGCTAAACATGAAAAGACAGGGGAACACATGACAGACAAGAACAAGACACAAACCCACGCCGTGACACTGCCCCCCCCCCCATGCACCACCTTATGGCCCCTCAGAGAAACAGATGTCTGACATAACAGGAACAGTAGAAGTAAGAGGTAGGGCTGCACGATATTGAAGAAAATGCGATATTCAGTATGAGATAAAATATTGCTTTAAGTGTGTAAAATAAATTTAAATTATATTTAAATATATTTAAAAACTAAAATGACATAACCTAATATGTTTACATGAACACTTGCCAAGACAGGCATTTTGACAGAACTGTATGTGTATTTGACTGTTAGAGTGCAGTGGGCCGCGAAAGATAACTGGATTCAGGATTGCGCAATATATGAGAGGACACTTTCTGTGCGCTCGCTTTGGGTGTGTGTCAGATGGCGCAAGACCACAATGAGATGTTTTCTGCGGCTTATTGCACTGAATAACTCTTTTTAATGACAAGCAAGTCCAATGAAGTAACTGTGGCGAAAGTGTTGGGGAGATTCCAGAAAGAGAAAAGGGAGGAGAGCACCTCCAAATGAGGTCACTGGTTAAAACTGTATAAAAGTGTGAGTTGCGAGTGAGAAAGTCAGATGTCCTGCAGGCATCTCGGCTTTGTTCAAGTCTTGTTTTGACTTCTGGAACTCTGCCTCTTGAGCTTCATTTGCAAGAAAGAGATGACTTTTCTCAATAACATAAAGTTGGCGAATGACAGCCAGGAGCGGTCCGAGGCCTGACATCGATGAGAGCCGTGGCTGGTGGGGCTTGGCAGATCACGCAAACAAAGGCGCGGCTATTAGGTAAGAGCAAACTTTTGCTTATTAATTTTAAAAAGTTTGCGTGATCTGCTGGGTCAAACCTGTGGCAGTGATCGGAGAAAGGGCTTCACCAAATCGAATCTAGAAAAATTAATGATAGAATAGAGGATATGGAGTTCCAGATTTCAAAAAAGTGCGCTTGCGTAGTGTAGATTAGGAGAACTCTGGCCTGGGAACAGCCATGGGATGTAAGGAGCCCCTTGGTAGGAGACAAGGGTGGCCTTACGGTGTTTACCACGTAAGAGTGCTCACACGTGTGAAATACCTGATTTAGGTGTTTAGAGAAGAGAAGTATAAGAGTGGAACACCAGCAGAGAGGCGTAAGAGTATTTATACAGCAGATACCGCTTCCAGTGTTGAATATAAATGTTTTTGTTACTGCTTAAGGATTCTGTGGCATGAAAACAACTAGTACAAAGAATTTTAAAACAAGAAAGAAAAAATATTGAATGGAAGACAAGGAGGAAGTAAAAGAAATACTGAACAAAAAAACATGCCCAAAAAATTGCTTTGCCTAATGTTTGGACATCATCCAAATTGCAGATTCTGATCTAAACAGAGAAACACAGCTATTAATAAGACAATAAGAAGTACTGTTTTTTCTGCCCACAAGTAGAAATAAAAAGAGGGGTTGAGTGAGTTGAGTAGGAATCAGCTTGTCTCTATCATGGCTGAATTGTGTGTGTGTGTGCGTGTGTGTGTGTGTATGAGGAAGGAAATGAGGAAGACAGAGAGAAAGAAATCACCCTTTCTGGTTCTGACTAGTTTATAAACCAGAAAGGAAGTAACCAACTCCAACATACACTTTGAACAACACTTTGAGAGATGTTATTGGTAACTGTCATCCCCACTAGTGGACCAGAAATACAGGAACTGACTTTTTTTAAATACCTGAGAAAGACTAATAAGATATCTTAATATTGTCTGACCATCTTGGTGAAAACTAGTTAAGAATTGATGCAAGCTGGGGTTAGTAAGGGTATACTAAAAAGGTGTGAAACATACAGTGATAATAATTAAGATTATAATGACATCAACACCTTTAGATACCACGGTCAGGATATCAATTATTATCAATTACTCTGCTATATGGATCAGCCTAAAACTTTGACTTTTCTAAACTTTTTGAAGTAGCCTATTAAAATCATTCAGATATCGCAAGCTGTAATGCAGGATAATGAAGGAAGAGAGATAAGACACTGAATAATCACTTTGTGGGACAATCAAAATATGTTTTTGACTGATTGGCAGTCGGCCACCCTTACAAAGAGAAGAAGATAGACAATTAATGTAGTAACTGTGGCGAAAGTGTTGGGGAGATTCCAGAAAGAGAAAAGGGAGGAGAGCAACTGCAAATGAGGTCATTGGTTAAAACTGTATAAAAGTGGTGAGTTGCGAGTGAGAAAGTCAGATGTCCTGCAGGCATCTCGGCTTTGTTCAAGTCTTGTTTTGACTTCTGGAACTCTGCCTCTTGAGCTTCATTTGCAAGAAAGAGATGACTTTACTGCGAATGACAGCCAGGAGCAGTCCGAGGCCTGACATCGATGAGAGCCGTGGCTGGTGGGGCTTGGCAGATCACGCAAACAACGGTGCGCCTATGAAGTAAGAGCAAATTTTTGCTTATTAGTTTAAAAAATTAGCTTGATCTGCTGGGTCAAACCTGTGGCGGTGATCGAAGAAAGGGCTTCACCAAATCTGGAAAATTTTAATAAAATAGAAGATGAGGAGTTCCAGATTTCAAAAGATGCGCATGCGCGTGGGTAGTGTAGATTAGGAGAACTCTGGCCTGGGAACAGCCATGGGATGTAAGGAGCCCCTTGGTAGGAGAAAAGGGTGGCCTTACAGTGTTTACCACGTAAGAGTGCTCATACATGTGAAATACCTGATTTAGGTGTTTAGAGAAGAGAAGTATAAGAGTGAAACACCAGCAGAGGGGTGTAAGAGTATTTACACCTGAGAGGGGTGTAAGAGTATTTACATCTGAGAGGGGTGTAAGAGTATTTACACGCAAGAGGCGTGTGACACCTGAGAGGGGTGTAAGAGTATTTACACGCAAGAGGCGTGTGACACCTGAGAGGGGTGTGAGAGTATTTACACCTGAGAGGGGTGTAAGAGTATTTACACGCGAGAGGCGTGTGACACCTGAGAGGGGTGTAAGAGTATTTACACGCAAGAGGCGTGTGACACCTGAGAGGGGTGTGAGAGTATTTACACGCAAGAGGCGTGTGACACCTGAGAGCAGTGTATGAGTATTTACACGCAAGAGGCGTGTGACACCTGAGAGGGATGTGAGAGTATTTACACGCAAGAGGCATGTGACACCTGAGAGGGGTGTAAGAGTATTTACACGCGAGAGGCGTGTGACACCTGAGAGGGGTGTAAGAGTATTTACACGCGAGAGGCGTGTGACACCTGAGAGGGGTGTAAGAGTATTTACACGCAAGAGGCGTGTGACACCTGAGAGGGGTGTGAGAGTATTTACACGCAAGAGGCGTGTGACACCTGAGAGCAGTGTATGAGTATTTACACGCAAGAGGCGTGTGACACCTGAGAGGGATGTGAGAGTATTTACACGCAAGAGGCATGTGACACCTGAGAGGGGTGTAAGAGTATTTACACGCAAGAGGCATGTGACACCTGAGAGGGGTGTAAGAGTATTTACACACAAGAGGCGTGTGACACCTGAGAGGGGTGTAAGAGTATTTACACGCAAGAGGCATGTGACACCTGAGAGGGGTGTAAGAGTATTTACACACAAGAGGCGTGTGACACCTGAGAGGGGTGTAAGAGTATTTACACGCAAGAGGCGTGTGACACCTGAGAGGGGTGTAAGAGTATTTACACGCAAGAGGCATGTGACACCTGAGAGCAGTGTATGAGTATTTACACGCAAGAGGCGTGTGACACCTGAGAGGGATGTGAGAGTATTTACACGCAAGAGGCGTGTGACACCTGAGAGGGGTGTAAGAGTATTTACACGCAAGAGGCGTGTGACACCTGAGAGGGGTGTGAGAGTATTTACACGCAAGAGGCGTGTGACACCTGAGAGGGGTGTAAGAGTATTTACACGCAAGAGGCGTGTGACACCTGAGAGAGGTGTGAGAGTATTTACACGTGAGAGGCGTGTGACACCTGAGAGAGGTGTAAGAGTATTTACACGCAAGAGGCGTGTGACACCTGAGAGGGGTGTGAGAGTATTTACACGCGAGAGGCGTGTGACACCTGAGAGGGGTGTGAGAGTATTTACACGCAAGAGGCGTGTGACACCTGAGAGGGGTGTAAGAGTATTTACACGCGAGAGGCGTGTGACACCTGAGAGCAGTGTATGAGTATTTACACCTGAGAGGGGTGTGAGAGTATTTACACGCAAGAGGCGTGTGACACCTGAGAGGGGTGTAAGAGTATTTACACGCAAGAGGCGTGTGACACCTGAGAGAGGTGTGAGAGTATTTACACGCGAGAGGCGTGTGACACCTGAGAGGGGTGTAAGAGTATTTACACGCAAGAGGCGTGTAACACCTGAGAGGGGTGTAAGAGTATTTACACGCGAGAGGCGTGTAACACCTGAGAGGGGTGTGAGAGTATTTACACGCAAGAGGCGTGTGACACCTGAGAGGGGTGTAAGAGTATTTACACGCAAGAGGCATGTGACACCTGAGAGGGGTGTAAGAGTATTTACACGCGAGAGGCGTGTGACACCTGAGAGCAGTGTATGAGTATTTACACCTGAGAGGGGTGTGAGAGTATTTACACGCAAGAGGCATGTGACACCTGAGAGGGGTGTGAGAGTATTTACACGCAAGAGGCATGTGACACCTGAGAGGGGTGTAAGAGTATTTACACGCAAGAGGCGTGTGACACCTGAGAGGGATGTGAGAGTATTTACACGCAAGAGGCATGTGACACCTGAGAGCAGTGTATGAGTATTTACACGCAAGAGGCGTGTGACACCTGAGAGGGGTGTAAGAGTATTTACACGCGAGAGGCGTGTGACACCTGAGAGGGGTGTAAGAGTATTTACACGCGAGAGGCGTGTGACACCTGAGAGGGGTGTAAGAGTATTTACACGCGAGAGGCGTGTGACACCTGAGAGGGGTGTAAGAGTATTTACACGCAAGAGGCGTGTGACACCTGAGAGGGGTGTGAGAGTATTTACACGCAAGAGGCATGTGACACCTGAGAGCAGTGTATGAGTATTTACACGCAAGAGGCGTGTGACACCTGAGAGGGGTGTAAGAGTATTTACACGCGAGAGGCGTGTGACACCTGAGAGGGGTGTAAGAGTATTTACACGCGAGAGGCGTGTGACACCTGAGAGGGGTGTAAGAGTATTTACACCTGAGAGGGGTGTGAGAGTATTTACACGCGAGAGGCGTGTGACACCTGAGAGCAGTGTATGAGTATTTACACCTGAGAGGGGTGTGAGAGTATTTACACGCAAGAGGCATGTGACACCTGAGAGGGGTGTGAGAGTATTTACACCTGAGAGGGGTGTGAGAGTATTTACACGCAAGAGGTGTGTGACACCTGAGAGGGATGTGAGAGTATTTACACGCAAGAGGCGTGTGACACCTGAGAGGGGTGTAAGAGTATTTACACGCAAGAGGCGTGTGACACCTGAGAGGGGTGTGAGAGTATTTACACCTGAGAGGGGTGTGAGAGTATTTACACGCAAGAGGTGTGTGACACCTGAGAGGGATGTGAGAGTATTTACACGCAAGAGGCGTGTGACACCTGAGAGGGGTGTAAGAGTATTTACACGCAAGAGGCATGTGACACCTGAGAGCAGTGTATGAGTATTTACACGCAAGAGGTGTGTGACACCTGAGAGGGGTGTGAGAGTATTTACACGCAAGAGGCGTGTGACACCTGAGAGGGGTGTAAGAGTATTTACACGCAAGAGGCGTGTGACACCTGAGAGGGGTGTAAGAGTATTTACACGCGAGAGGCGTGTGACATCTGAGAGGGGTGTAAGAGTATTTACACGCAAGAGGCGTGTGACACCTGAGAGGGGTGTAAGAGTATTTACACGCGAGAGGCGTGTGACACCTGAGAGGGGTGTAAGAGTATTTACACGCAAGAGGCGTGTGACACCTGAGAGGGGTGTAAGAGTATTTACACGCGAGAGGCGTGTGACACCTGAGAGGGGTGTAAGAGTATTTACACGCGAGAGGCGTGTGACACCTGAGAGGGGTGTGAGAGTATTTACACGCAAGAGGCGTGTGACACCTGAGAGGGGTGTAAGAGTATTTACACGCAAGAGGCGTGTGACACCTGAGAGGGGTGTAAGAGTATTTACACGCGAGAGGCGTGTGACATCTGAGAGGGGTGTAAGAGTATTTACACGCAAGAGGCGTGTGACACCAGAGAGGGGTGTAAGAGTATTTACACGCGAGAGGCGTGTAACACCTGAGAGGGGTGAGAAGTGTGGCTTCCATACCGCTTCCAGTGTGGGCGCGGCCTCGGGAAGTGAGGAGCCCCTTTGGTAGGCGATAAGGGTGGCCTCATGGCGTGTCCCACTCAGGGAAGTTCTGCACGGGCAGGTGCTCAGGAGCTGAGAAGTGAACTGTTAGTATGTGAGTCTGAGTTTGTGTAGTATTTGTTTAATTGTTGAAAAAGCGTGTGAAATTGAGTGTTTTCATGTTGGGTGCTGTGTGTGTGATATTAGTTGTCTCTGTGTTGGGTGTTCGTCTAAAGTACTAATTGCACTGGCTGTGTTGTGTTGTGTATGCAAAGTGTGTTGAATATAAATGTTTTTGTGACGGCTTGAGGATTCTCTGGCATGAAAAAACTAGTAGAAAAATTGTAAAAACAAAAAAGAAAAAATATTGAATGTAAGACAAGGGGGAAGTAAAAGAAGTCAGAAAAATCACCCCCCAGAACAAAAAAACATGCCCAAACATTTGCTTTGCCAAATGTTTGGACATCATCCAAATTGCAGATTCTGATCTAAACAAAGAAGCACGGCTAATAATAATAAGAAAATAAGAAGTATCTGTTTTTTTTTCTGCGCACAAGTAGAAATAAACAGTGACCGGGTGACATGTGACACCACTGTGTGTGTGTGTGTGTGTGTGTGTGTGTGTGTGTGTGTGTGTGTGTGTGTGTGTAAGGAAATGAGGGAGACAGAGAGAAATAATTCACCCTTTCTGGTTCTGTCTAGTTTATTAACCAGAAAGGAAGTAACCAACTCCAACATACACTTTGAACAACAATTTGAGAGATTTTATTGGTAACTGTCATCCCCACTAGTGGACCAGAAATACAGGAACTGACTTTTTTTAAATACCTGAGAAAGACTAATAAAATATCTTAATATTGTCTGAACATCTTGGCGAAATCTAGTTAAGAATTGATGCAAGCTGGGGTTAGTAAGGGTATACTAAAAAGGTGTGAAACATACAGTGATAATAATTAAGATTATAATGACATCAACACCTTTAGAGATACCATGGTCAGGATATCATTTACGCAGAGATACTATAAGACAACCCTCCAAAAATGTTTAAAAAAAAAAAAAGGCCAAAAAGACTAAAAACAAAATGACCAGCTGAGAGAACATTTGATATGGCTATGTTCAAGTTACAGGGAAAAGGTGAGAGCAAGTGCACATATAAGACATGAGGATGAAAGGGAAAAGGAGGCATCAAGCCGAAAGTGGGAGTCAAGAAAAGAGACACAAAGGCCATATGAAGAAAGCCTAAAGAAAAGAGAGACATCTAATGAAAGTTTGGCAGATAAAATGAAGGAGTAAGAGCAAGACATAAGGAGTGATGAATGGATAAAGAAAGGGAAGCTCTGAGAAAAGAGCTGGCAAAGATGGATTTCTGAAAGCAAAAGACAGACAATCAAAGGTTAACTCAAAAATGTCCAATTTAAACATTTCTAATGATTGGTCACAAATACATTTTTCAATTGGCCTAATTGGGTTTTTGTGAATTTAATTTTATCAGTTGTGGCAACAGTCTATTAACATGTGCTCAATCAGAAATATGTTGAGCCAATGGATGATGCAATTTTGTTTACCAAAACGTGTTGTTGTAATTTCACAATTACCAAGAAAACACCAATAAAAATAATTGATAGGAAATGAACCTAAAAGAAAATAATAAAATTGCATTAATGTTAGTTGACCGGTCAATAGGGGAATTAAATGAATAAGCAGGCCTAACAGGGATTGATATGGAGGATTGTACAAACTGGTGGCCATCAAAAACACTGGAGTTTTCTCCTTATGTATGAGCGGTTTGTGCAGTTCCCAAAGGAAATTCAAATAATTGACAAAAAGGATTATAGAAATATCGGACATTTAGAGATAAAAATATATAGAGAGAGACATGCTAGATGTGGGTATGACTGACCTGTTATATAAAGACTATGATATTTGTATCTTGTTATCCCTGGGAGACAATTTGAAATTTGATCCATTGCAGAAATTTTGAGATTTTTGGATTGTGTTACTTAAAATAACTTGTGCATTGTGTTGAATGAGCAGGATTGGGTGACCAAGCTAAACAGACATTTTTAACAGACATACTGTATTACACACATTTTACAGAAATGAGACTCAATCCTAAAAGGTTTGAGAGAGTAGGAATCAATATAACGAGTGATAAAAATACTATATATGTGACTGAAAATAAGGCAACCCAGACAGACTGAAACGCTGCTATTTTCTGCATTCTGCAAGGAAGAAAGATGCTTGCTCATTTCTTTATTAAAATTGCATGGGGAAACTGCTGTTATCAACCAGATGATATTAAGGGACAATTGAAAGAGATGGTTGCAGAATTTATAAAGGATGAATTTGATTCATGCGGATCTCTGAGTGTTCAATTTCCAGATGACACCAGACAGCTTTTGGGACGGCTGCCTCAACATAACCAACAGCAACTGGACTGTGCAACAAGTGAGAGCAAGAAACACAAGGACACGGCTGCAGAGAAAAGAAGAGGCGTTTGGTTGGTGGGTCTTCATCCCCCATGAAAGAGGAAGTTGAAACTTGTATGGACAAAGACTGAGTTGATGCAGAAACAACCAAGAAAAACATTATGCAAAATTACCTCCTCCATGGCTTGACCAAAAGCCAGGCTGAGGAGAGGCAGAGAGACAACAGCATCCAGAGTCAAACCACTATGTCCCAACATGACGCCAGGCTCCTGAATGCCATCAAAGACTGACAGATCAAATGCATCGGATGAGGAGGGAAACACTCAAACAGCAACCCAACCAGTTCAACTGATCCAAGCAGAAGGACTTCATCCTTTACTACTTGGGCACAGGTGATACGTTTTCAATGATCACTACAGAGACCGCTTCAAATTTCATTGATTGGCCATTTTAATTGTATTTTGATTATTCACTGGTCCAACAGCAGTTCTCTATATTCTGTTAAGCTAACACTCTCTATTTGCTTTCTTTCAATAGACATTAGTCCAGCTGTACGTATTTTAAAAATTAAAAAAGAATGAAAAGAGGAGGAGAAGTTGAGTGTTTGCATGACTCAACTATTAACTAAAACTGGGGCTGGACTTAGCAGAGAGGGACTATTGCATTAACCAACTAGGGGTAAATGAATAATTGATGATGTTGTCCAATGAACAGAGAAATTTTGGGATCTGCTTTCAAGACAGAGCT
This sequence comes from Squalius cephalus, assembly GCF_949319135.1. Taxonomy (NCBI): domain Eukaryota; kingdom Metazoa; phylum Chordata; class Actinopteri; order Cypriniformes; family Leuciscidae; genus Squalius; species Squalius cephalus. The sequence goes on along the minus strand of NC_137128.1, from coordinate 11,788,139 downwards.
GATAAGCTTGAATGATACTGAGCTCTCTATCAGGAAAAAAAAGGGACAACAATGTGGATGATAAAGATATGGGGCTGGTCACTCCATCTTGGTCAATAGTTAATTTTTTTAGGTTTAGAAATAAAATAGTAACTACAAAAATGTCAAACTCGTGATATCACAAATGCTGTCATTACCAGGGATCACGAGATGTTAATATTGTTGGTCATGAATTCGAGATTATGCTGAGATCTCCAGTCATTTAAAAGAGCAGCTCATAAGCAACAGAAGAAAAGATTATGAAGAGAAATTAAATTTACAGATGAATGACGAATCAGATTAGAGAAATTGATATTGATTCTTTCAAGCTGCAGCATGTCCAGGCCTACCAGATCATTTGATCTATTAGATATTGAAAAATTTGGGGTTTATGACATCAGTGTTTAACACAACCAAATGGCAACTGATATCGGCCAGCTGTGTTATTCCAAACATTTAGACACTGTCACATGGGGAATGCCACATTGACTACATTCAATAACTTTTATCATCAGAGTTGTGTTACCAATTTAGAATGGGTGGTATTCGAACCTTGATATTTAGGATGGATAATTGAATATAAAATGAAGTCTATATCGATAAGTCAATAAGGCATAAGCAAAACGCCTCAGACTGTTGGACAAATGAGGTATAAAAGAACAAATAATTACACTAACAACACTATTTACTATTTTAATTTCAGATGTGCGTGGTTTTGACATCTGCGCAAGGGGGGAAGTGATTAGAAAATAAAAACAGTCTATGATAGATGATTGATAGATAGCCAAATGCAATATTTGTGTTCAAAACAATGTCAGAAAAGGTGTGTGTATAGATTTGATTGGTCAACCAATTGGAATACCAAATAAGTTTAAGCATATGGATGAAGTAAATCAGGCTTTGAGTATATTTGTATGGATAACTTATAAAATGCAGAAAGGATGAATTACATTTATTGCAATCAACAGAAGTTCATTAACACACCGAAGGCACATTGAGAGCCTTGGGAGAACATTTGGGGACCCATAAGCGACATGACATGGCAAAACAGACAAACATTAAATTGGTTATTCTCTGAGAAAGAATGTGTTGTGTAAAATTTGAAGCTAACTGTTTTACTTATGTTCCAAATAATACAGCTCTTGATGAATCATTCACCGAGGCATTGAAGAAACTGAATAATAAGGACAGAAGTCACTGAAAATGTGGGAGATAAGCATATTGGGAACTAGTTATATATTTGGATCATGATGTAAATGGCTTACTAAAATGGGAACAATAATAGCTACAGTAGTTGTTATTTTTGTGCTGTTGTTCTGTTGTGTTATGCCTTTCCTCAGATCAATGATGACCAATTCAGCAGCTAATCATATGATTAATGTGTCTGTGAGGAGATCTGGAGTTGATGCACCAATATGTTTCCAATGGGTCCTGGATTGGATGAACTGGACGAGATTAAATAAAACCCCTTAAGCAAAATGTGGTAGGGAAGGGGTGCCTTTTCTTTACTCTTTATTTTCAAATTGATTGTATTCTTTGGACAGTTAGGGAGTCAGTATGCTCATTGTATTTTTCTTTTTTTCTAAAATTATTTAGCATGATTAGAATTGGGGTAGAGTAGGCAGGAAGTTAGAGGGTGTTATGTTTGTTATTTTGGTGTATACCCCTTCCTGAAGTCATTTATTATAATCTATTTATTAAAATCAAGATCCCCTCTGAAAGTAAGGGGACGATGAGGGTCAGAAGCAGGTCATTGCCCGTGTTACGAGGTAATGCAACCAGATTTAAGGGGACCATAAGAAAGATGTTTGAATTATTATTTTTTTCATTTGCATGACAAATATCATTTATTGCCTGAGTCTATTTTATTAGTAGCTAGACCAATTTTGAGTGTAATATGACAGCCAGAGACTGAGAAGGATCAACAAGCACCTCAGTGTTTAGCAGAAAGAGCAGACTCAACTGGTGGTTTAAAAACCCGTAGCCTGCTCCAACGAGGGAGCACCACCGGATAGCACCTCAGACAACCCTGAAGTAGATGAGGTACCTCTGGCAACGCAGGAGCACCCCAGATAGCGCTCCAGGCTACCGGAAACGTCTGGAGTTCCTCTGGCAATGTGGGAGAACCAGTGCATCAAAACATATATTCTTAAGCATCTTATATTAACCGGAATAAGTTTAATCACCAATGTATTCTACATATGACAACCATGGGCAATGCTCAGACATTCCACACACGTTTTAACACAAAATGTTGATTTGTTTTTATTTTGTTGAGCCCCTACAATGTTTAGTTAGGGAGGCGGAGTCTTTTACACTGCCCTGGTAAAAATTGTGGGCAGTGATGTTTGGCTGCGACCTCTTCCGGAGTGCAGTTACTGTTGTGGAGAAAAGTCATCTCTTTCTTGCAAATGAAGCTCAAGAGGCAGAGTTCCAGAAGTCAAAACAAGACTTGAACAAAGCCGAGATCTCACTCGCAACTCACCACTTTTATACAGTTTTAACCAATGACCTCATTTGCAGGTGCTCTCCTCCCTTTTCTCTTTCTGGAATCTCCCCAACACTTTCGCCACAGTTACTTCATTAATTGTCTATTTTCTTCTCTTTGTAAGGGTGGCCAACTGCCAATCAGTCAAAAACATATTTTGATTGTTCCACAAAGTGATTATTCTAAACTGAACTCAAATGGCACTGAGAATTGGGTAAGAGACAAACATAAATTACTTAAAAATTTTGTAAATTGGGAAATTGAGAGATGACACCATGTTGATGACCTGAGTCTGTGGTAGAGTAGTGAGTTTAATGTGAAACTCGAGGTCAGGGACCAAATCTGTTCTGTGGGGTGCGGACTGGAGTCAGTCCTAGAGCCTCCGAACAAATGGGGTGCGGATTGGATCGATTCCTTTCCTAGAGCTCTTCCTGTCCGATTTTAGGGAAAAAATCGGATCTATTGGAGACGTCCAATAGATTACTGAGGCGCGCCGAAAGAACACCACAGACTCAGTACAATCAACATGGGAATATCTCACAGTAAAACAAGCAGATGTGCAAAATATGATACACCAGTGTTTTGCCAGATGAGAAGTTTATCATCTTTTTACTCTTTTAATTCTTTTTAGAACTGTATCCACTGTACGTCTGACTGATTACACTGTATTCTATTTTTGCATTCCACCTTTTGATTCTAAACTGAAATCAAGTGGCACTGAGAATTGGGTAAGAGACAAACATAAATTACTCTGAAATGTAAATTGGGAAATTGAGAGATGAAACCATGTTGATGACCTGAGTCTGTGGTAGAGTAGTGAGTTTAATGTGAAACTTGAGGTCAGGGACAAAATCTGTTCTGTGGGGTGCGGACTGAAGTCAGTCCTAGAGCCTCCGAACAAATGGGGTGTGGATTGGATCGATTCCTTTCCTAGAGCTCTTCCTGTCCGATTTTAGGGAAAAATCGGATCTATTGGAGACGTCCAATAGATTACTGAGGCGCGCCGAAAGAACACCACAGACTCAGTACAATCAACATGGGAAAATCTCACAGTAAAACAAGCAGATGTGCAAAATATGATACACCGGTGTTTTGCCAAATGAGAAGTTTATGTATGTATCATCTTTTTACTCTTTTAATTCTTTTTAGAACTGTGTCATCTTTATATCTCTTTTAATTCCTTTTATAACTGTTTTAATTTTCCTTGCTTTTATTTTGTGATTATTTTAATTCCTTTCTGTGTAAAGCACTTTGAATTACCATAGTGTATGAAATGTGCTATATAAATAAACTTGCCTTGCCTTGCCTAAAATCCCATTCTTTCCTGTTTGACTTCTCTCAAGGTGACACGATTTCTGAAATGGAAACCGGGGACTGCCCCAGATCCTTGAGATCGGAGAATCATCATATTTTATGTGTTAGTAGGACAAAATACAAATATAAGTGTGACAGAGCTTTCTCACGAGTGGGTCCAAAACTTTAGAATGATCTCCCCCTCTCTACTTTAAAATTTAGGTTAAAATTACATCTGTTAAACGCTATGTGAGCACTCTCATGAAGGGGTTTCGATTGCAACTGTGTCAGTTTTATGTGGTTCTGTGTATTTATTGTTTTTTTATTTTATTATTGTGAAGCACTTTGGGCAACTCATGCTGCATTAAACTGTGCTATAAGAGTGAATAAATGAAATGAAATGAAAATAATCGGAGTCGGAGTTGTCGTCGCCTCATTCTTTCCTCCTCAGATAGTCAAGAGAGACCTAAATGCATCGGTTTGTCTTTGCCTCGTTTGGGGGCGGACGTGGTCATCGGTTGCGAGACGACAGGTGGGGAGTGTTGAGATACTCACATTTTTTCGTTTTGGGACCTGCCTCATCAGATTATTAATTTTTATGGTGAGAGTCACAAAGTCAGAAAATGATCAATTCTTACCTTTACAAGCCAGCTCTGACTGAAGATCAGGGTTGAGGCTCTGTTGGAACAGCTTCTCAGTGAAACATCATTCCATCCACTCTGAGCAGCAAGCATTCTGAACATGATGGCATAATCAGCAGCGGTACGGTTACCCTGTGACATTTGGAGAATCTGCAAACACTTCTTGCAGTTGTTGGACGAAATAATCAAAAGATGCTCTAAATCGTACATCCATGTCCCAAACTGCCGCAGCCCAGTCAATAGATTTGCCAGATAATAATGTCATCATAAAAGCGATGTCATCATCTGACTCGAACTTGTCCTCCTGGTTATCAAAGTAAATCTTTACTTGACGAATAAAGCCTCTACACTGCTCTGCACATCCATCAAATTTATCAGGTAATGCAAAGCTTACCGTTTTTGGCGTGGGCGATGGAAGAGACTGGATGTAATGAGTCAGGTGTTCGTTGACATACTGGAGTTTAGTAAGTTGATATTGGCAGCCCTTTAAAGGGATAGTTCACTTTGAAATTAAATTTTGGTATGTTTTAGCTTACCTCAAGGGCATCCAAGATGTAGGTGTCTTTGTTTCCGCAATAGTTTCAATTTTGATATTTTTAGGTCAAACCGTTCTTGTCTCTCAGTCATTTAATGCAGGTCTGTGGTCACTGTCTCAACGAGCATGCACAGAGTCCAAATTAAAACAATTCCCCATCGTCCAAATTAAACAATTCCCCATCGTAAGTACACATTGATGGCCTAAGACACGAAACGAGCGGTTTGTGTGAGAAAACGAACAGTATTTATAATTTATATATCGTTTTTAACTCTTGTACACAGCCATGTCCAAGTGATCGGAGGGCGCTCGCGCATCCTGGTGTGTGACGTGTACGCAGACTGGTGCATAGATATATACATACACTAGAATAGATGGCGCCTTAAAGACATTCGTTCCAATGAACTGCCGTAGCCAAGGCGACATCTAGTGACATCTAGGCGACATCACTTGGACGTGGCTGTGTATAAGAGGTAAAAACGATATAAATACTGTTCGTTTTCTCACACAAACCGCTCGTTTCGTGTCTTAGGCCATCAATGTGTACTTTACGATGGGGAATTGTTTAATTTGGACGATGGGGAATTGTTTAATTTGGACTTCTCTGTGCATGCTCTTTGAGATAGTGACCATAGACCTGCATTATATGACTGACAGACAAGAACGGTTTGACCTAAAAATATCAAAATTGAAATTACTGCGGAAACAAAGACACCTACATCTTGGATGCCCTTGAGGTAAGCTAAAACATACCAAAATTTAATTTCAAAGTGAACTATCCCTTTAACACTTCACTTTGATAGCGAAAGCTGCTTGTAGGTTAGAAACTTCTGCTGGATTCAGTTGAGGCGAAGTATTCTGTAACGAAGAGGCTGAGGCGGTGTTAGAATCCATTTGCAAAAGTTTATTAACAGCAGGCTTAGGGACAGAAACGTTAGGCCAGGCAGAAGGTCAAAACCACAATATCAGTCCAATCTGTTACCATACACAAGGATGATCCAAGGGGAAGAGAATAGTAAGCAGGCAAAAGATCCAAACACAGTCACACGTCAAACTCAGACTACCAAGGTAAAGGGATATGATGCAATAATTATGGTCCATTTTTGCCATTGAATTTTATTTCAAATTTTTTAAAAATAATTTTTCAATTAATGCCGAATTTCAGATTAATATAGAGACTAGGCCTTTTAAATCCAATTTTTGAAGGCAGATTGGCGCCATCTGCTGAGAGAAAATAAAATAAAACGTAATTTTATGGTGTTACCACTAGCCTGGATAGCTCTATATAGAGAGGCTTGTGAATTCCCTACTAGTTTTTGGACAAAACTTTGTTTTACTTTACTAAAATTTACTAAAATTCTTACTTTTTACTACTTTTTGTCAATGTATATATATATATATATATATATATATATATATATATATATATATATATATATCAGTGGCGGTTGCTGGTCTTTCAAAGAGGGGAAGCTAATTTTCGGCCTACATCATAAAAATTATTCATTTATTTATACGTAAATTCTACGTTCCTTTTCAAGAAAATGCTCTGTGAAAAATGAATGTAATAATATAATAAAGTATAATAATAATGCTACTAATAATAATATATTTTTTAAATTATTTTAATAATTATTTTTGAATTATTACTAATAATAATAATATAATAAAGGTATAAATGTATAATTGTGTGAAATGTAGTATAAAAATTGGCTAGCAATTTCGACAAGCAAATACCAAGAAATAGGTTGCAGCAGTTTGTCTTTGAAAAATCCGCGATGGGACTGAGCTCGAACAGCTTCAACATCAGCGACTTTTTATTGTATGAAATCGCTGTCAATCAAAAGCTGACACAGCCTTTCGACAGACCCTCCAATCATCATGCGGAAGCCCGGGATCACATTATGAAATAAATGTTTTTTCTCCAAAACACGTTGGCCACAATTATTCATACCCCTAGAATTTTTTATGAATAAAATATCTCTGAAGTATATTCCCATTAATATTTACCTTTTTTAACACACCAGGGGGACTAGGAACATGGGAAACATGTGGTGATTCCTGACAATTCAGGGTCCATGTATTTTAATTACAAGGGGACTTATTCAGGTGTGCTTCTGGCAGTGGTAGATGCCCAATACTGCTTTCGGGTAGTGAATGTGGGCAGCTACGGGAGGACGAGTGACGGCGGTGTCCTGGCCAACTCCACCTTCGGCCGGGCACTACTGGACGGGAGTCTTGGCCTGCCACAGGATGCTCTGCTGCCGGGAGCTGAGCATCTAGGACCGCAGCCACATGTTTTTGTTGCTGATGAAGCCTTCCCACTGCGCCCCAACCTCATGCGGCCTTTTCCTGGCTCCAACCACTCTAGCAGCGCAGAGTATTCAACTTCAGGCTGTCACATGCAAGGCTGATAGTTGAGAATACCTTTGGTATTCTCACGTCTCAATGGCATATGTACAGAGTCATTGGGGTCAGCCCTGCAAATGTGGATGCCTGTATGAAGGCTACCTGTGTCCTGCATAATTTCCTGAGGAGGACCTCCAAGACGCCAACCAGGGCAACTGCAAGACGTGCAGGACCACCACCAGCTGCAGACAGGGAAGTTGCTGGCCTACAGGCAGTAACCCGAGTGGGCAGCAACAACTCCGCACGGGAGGCCATCCATGTCCGGGAGACATATACCTCCTATTTCTCCACGAGCTGGTAAGTCCCGCGCCCCTTCCGCTAACCCCACTGGACCTCTAGGTTGAAAAATCGTCAATGCAAGTGAATGTGAGAAAATAATAATAAATAATTATTTTCTGGTCCCGTTTGAATTTTGCCATGAATATAATGTTGTCTGTGAATTGACCTCATGACCTCAATTTTTGTGTGTGTTCATATACCAGGTGCCATAAAAGTCACCAGGTTTTTGTAACATTCCGATGAAGCTACGATTTCAATGTAAAACTTTTCGGTCAAAGGTGACCGAAGAGCACCAGGGGGTCTGTTTCGACTGACTACAAATAATTACCCCATTATTCTAAACACAGCAACACATGACAAATCAAAATATTATCCTGAATGTCTGTGTAGTGAAATGTGTTTGTGCATAAATACAATGTGCAATCAGTGCGTTATTTGCAAATCAATATAATATTATTTTAACGCATAAAGGATTTTGAATTAATCGCGTGCGTTGACAATCAATAATGGCCTAATACAAATGACATAATTTTATCATGTTTTCCTATTCGTAATTGAGCCTGAACACTTGTGTACTCGTACCTTTTTTTAATGGAAAATGTGGCAGGAGGAGTGTGCAGCAAACTTTAGTTTTACCAAACATTAAATTTTCATCGTCACGTGTTGATCGCGTACTAGCTTTATCAAGCGTCTACACGTCACACGTGCAAGCGGTGTCTCACTGTGAGGACACATGTGTCCTTCATCTGGTACTGGGAACTCTAAACAACAATATTTGCGCTGTTTGTGAAGTGCTATTGGTGAAGGTCAGCTCTGTTTGGTAGCAGACAGACCATGGTGAGCGTCGTGCAGTGTTTCATGTCTAAGCTGCTTTCCCCACTGTGGCGCAGAGCTCATGAGGATGAGGAGGAGCAGGATCTTCACTCTGAGGGTTAGTGGATCATGTGTTATTGTAAAGCAGGCCCCGCGCGTACAGGTGAGACTGAGGTGTGTGTGTGTGTGTGTGTGTGTGTGTGTGTGTGTCTGTCTGTGTCTGTGTTCAGGTGTGGCGCAGATCCGGCAGGTGCAGACGGGCGTCGTGACGCATCTGTGCGCGGATTATGGTCTCATAGATCATGCGGTGTATTTCACATCCAAAGTTGTGTTAGGAGGAGTCGTGCTGTGTGTGGGAGACTCGGTTCAGGCCCTGGCCGTCCGGGAAGGAGCTCATGGACAGTGGAGGGCGCTCAGGGTGAGATGAATGTCCATGAATGAGCACAGAGTAACTTACACATTTACAGTTGGCATTCTGACTCGCATCTGCTCTTCTTATATCTTCTTGCTCTTAATAGGCTTAATATTTGTGTTCAATAAAGCATTAAAACACACATCTTTACTGATATTAGGACTCCTTGCTTACCTTGACATGTTTGTCAATTCAGTTGAAACATGTCAAGGTATTAAGGAGAGCTTATCAGTAAAACAATAACATTTAGTGTCAACCAATTTTTTCAAACTCTTTTAAACGTTTTCCTGCTTTCTGGCTGGTTTGTTCAAATACAACAAAATATTTACAGTTTATATATATTTGGTAATATTTCAGCCCCTTAGACGTTTTAAACTGTTGGTTTACTTTGGTATGTCCAATGAAGTGCAATAAGCTGTGAAAGAGAGCTGAATTTTTACCTACATCCTTACATTAAATAGTACAGCCAAGTTTATGAAATGTAACACTTTAGAAAATCGATTTTTGAAATTTGTGAATCGCCAGAAGATAGAATTGCAATTCATATGTGAATCGATCCCCCAACCCCTAAAATAATGTCTTATTTCTGTTGTATGCATTTTGTCATGTCCCTGAAGCACTTCACTGAATTTGTACTTGTGTACAAAATGTGCACGGTGTCTATAATTTTTGCCAGTATTGTAAGTAGGCTATTTTTTACATTCTTGTGAAAAATATTATGTTACTATAAAGTGATGTCCCTGTCTGAACTCAACCCCGTCACGCCAACTATTCTCTGCCTAGAATAATTTAGACTCCACCCATATGTGACAACATTTACCTGAAATGACATCATTCGGTCTCTTTAACAGTGGTGCCGGAGATGGTAAGTAGCGTCATACATATTCATATTTTTGATGTGTATTATAGTCAGGGAGTGTACTGTCAAGCTTAACAACTAAAAAAAAAGATGGAAAATTATTATTTTTCAAAATTTTATTTTGTACAATATAGCCTATTTCATTGCTGCCATATATGGTCTACTCTCCTACACTACACAAGGAGCAATGGCCATTTTGTGCAAAAAACCTCAACCCCCCTCAAACTCTCACATATATGTATATTTCTCATTGTTTCTGGGTTGCAAACTTGTGACAGGGTTGAGTTTTTCATTTCATTTATGAATAATTTTAATACAAAAAAAAAAAATAGTCATGGTTTCAGTAAAGGTATACTTGACAACTCATAATTTTGTTATGAATAGAATATTTGATGTAATGTGTCCACTTAAACACTAACAAGCATCCTATGTCAGAAATGGCAGCCACATCAGCAGCAGAAAGACAGTGTTGTAGAAATATGGTGACCCGGGAGAAGAGCACAATATGAGAGAGAGACAAAATAAAGAAATATATAAAACTGAAGGTAATGTCTCCCTTCAAACCGGTTACAGTCTTTAACCCCATCACACCATTCTCAACCTGTCAAAAAACAGGGTAGACGACTAAAAATGAAGGAATTTCTTGCTGATTAACACAATAAAATTGTGGCTTTAGTTAGACATCTAAATTTAAAACATTTTTTACGAAAATAAAGAGACCAGAGACTCACAATCTGTCTATTTTTAACAGACAGATCTGACTTTGACCACACACACACACTGTCTCCAGGAACAGGGTTGAGAATCATTGATTTATTGGGTATTTCTATAGTTGTGTTGTGAGAGTGAAAAGTAACTGATTGTGCAGTCTAGGTGTTGTTCATTAACCTCTTTTCGAAAGCAGTGATATTATGAGCATCTTTTTTTATTTGAAGTGTTGTTGATTTTGGAATGCATTTATTAAAAAGTAAATGATGTGTACAGTTTGTTTTGTTGTTTTCAGGTGGAGCTACAGAAGGACATGTGGGAGAGTGGAGGATCAGAGGCACTCAATCAGGATGACAAACCCAGGCCTCTGATTGGAACAGTGACGTCATGTGATCGGGATGGAGGACTTATAAACCAGACCACGTTTTTCCCACGATCGGCTCTCTGCGAAGGTCAGAAGAGCAGTTTATTCACTTAATGCTCAATAGGATGCTGTGACAGGCCTTTATTGCAGCTCACATACTGATATTGTATTTCAATGTGTCAATAATTAAAGGGCTTTTATCATGTATCTGTAACTGTCTGAACACAAAACAATTTCCCCAGCATGATTGAATTTCCCCAAAAAGCATTTATTGTGTTAATTTTGCCAGCTATTTTTGTAGTCTTAAATTTAGTCCTGTGTCAAATGTTCTTTTTAGTTTTTATCATATTTAGTCAACCTTGTCCTGTTTTTGTTTAGTCAAGTTTTAGTCGACTAAATGTGTTTTAGATAATGAAAACGTAAATTGATAAATCGGAAAGAAGAAATAATTGCATTTCATCAGAATTATTGCACTTTCATATACAGTATAAGCACAAATCTAAAGAATGTCAACTCCTACTCATGGCTTATTTTACCTTATCCTTTACCTTTTCCTGAGGGGTTTTTTAACAGGCTATTTGTCATGGATTAACACATTCTCTCACAAATGAAAACTTGTGAAATTCCTCATAGTAATTTCAATAATTCCAAATTACATTCATGTTTTTCTATTAAAACAACAGCAAAAAAAGTATTGTGTTTTGTCACACAGAGCTGCGCAAGTGCATTTATTCATGTAGTCGAGATCCATGTGTGGATTTATAACAGTACGTCACTGAGAAGGATGGATCTTAGGTTTAGTCACCGAAACCAGTGCAAGCAGCTCATAAAGGAACACAGACTGACTGATTTACACTTCAATTTAAGAAGAATATCTCAAATGGAGATCGCTGAATTCCAGTTTACTTGTTTGTCTGTGTTTTCTGTGTTTTCAGATTGCCGCTGCTTCCGCAGTGTAGAGAGAGTGTGCGCGCATAGTTGTCAGATTGCAAATATTAAGTGAAAAAAAAACAACACCTGGCAGAAAATGTATCCAAGAAAAGCTCTGATTGGGCGATTTTAAAATCTTGACATCTGGTAACCGCAAACAGGAAAGCTTGTAGAGGCTTGTTTAAAAACATATTTTTTGTCATCGAAATTGCATGTTGATATAATCACAGTTATCGTTTAGTGGCGTTGGTGTCGTTTTGTCATCGTAAGTCATAAAAAGAAAAGGTTGTCAACGGAAATCTTTTGTCATAATTTCGTTAAAAAAAAAATGAACACTAGTTTGAGCTATAAAACTGAATTTATTCTGAACTCTGTGACATGACATCGATGAACACAAGCGCCCATGTCAGTGACACATGTTGGATGTCTTAATACTTGGTCTTCACAGTCATGGTGAGGTACAGTAATAAAGAGAAAGGAGAATAGATGCTGTTATTCAAATCCAGGGGCTTGCAGCCAGTTGCAACAATCCTCTTAGGCTAGTAGTAATAATGCAGAAATTTTGTACATTTCAATAAAAACTGATTTATTATTTTTTACAGAAAGAGCAAAAAGAAAAACATTGGGTTATGGCTGAAATTAGGCTTTTACAATTTCTTGATTTTATACGATCATCTTTTTAATGAACAATATTGATTCTCAAATCCCCAAATTCAATCTTTTAGTCTATGCTGTTTTCAGTTGATGCGTGAACAGCGCCTCCCATCCAATAACCACAATATGCTTTGTGCATTTCTTTTGCTATGAAACAAAGTCTCAGCATTTAAATTGACCTTTCAAATTCAACCGGTTGTCTGTTCCTCTTTACTACTGGTTATAGCAATTAACATGAATGAACATCAGAAGGAATGTTGAAAGATAACAGAACCACTTACTGAAATCAATCATGTCTCATGTAATCGATTAATCAGTGTTTCAACCAAGGAAAGATGTCAATAAAACAGCTTGTAAACAATAGTATGTCACATTTACCTCAGAAAAGTCATTCAATGAATATTAACTCATTAGTCAGCTAGAAGAGAAAACTCGAGAGCATCATTTATAACAATTTAAGCTGGAAATGTCATTTACAGGTCTGTGCTCAAAAAATGGGACTGAAAGTTAACAGCTTAATGTATTTGAATAAATCTGTCAAAACAATTAGTTTTTAGTACAGCCACTGTTTATATTTCAACAATAGATTGTAATAAAAACTGAATACTGATTTAAGTTAGCCAGCTACCCAAATTTATAGTGAAGCTTTAATCTTTTAGCTGTTTTTGTCCAGAGAAGTCAATGAGGTGCAACAGTTTCAAGCATGAAAAAGGACATGTAGGTAGTGTAAAAGTAATCTATATGACTCCAGGTCTTCTGAAGTGATGCGACCTCTTTCTATGATGAACGGAGTGAAGGTTGCTATTCACTTTCAAAAGTTTGAATTTGAACCCTTTACAGGGTTTTTGCAGCTGGTCTGTCTCTGATGTGTCAAATGGTCTAAAAACATTTAGGTTTTGTTGAGATCACGAATCCATTACACCGAGAGAAGGATTTGAGCAGAGGAGGCAATGCCACATAAAGCTGATCCTGGCTGTGTAAAAGAGGAAAAACTGAAAAAACAACAAAGAATTTCATATGTAAAATACATACAAACATCACATATAAAAATTGTTTTTTAAATGGTAAAAAAGAAATGCAACAGTGTTTTTAAATCAGTTTCACAGAGTGTTGATGGTGTGTGTGTGTGTGTGTTTCAGGGTTCGAGCCGATGAAGGGTGACTGGGTGCTGGCGCAGTATGTGGTCAGTCCTGCAGAATGTAGCAGTCAGGCTCAAGCTGTCTCTCCACTGCGTTACCGCCGCATGGACGGGGTCAGTCATTCTCACGCTGGGCATGTGCGAAAATCTGGGCTCTCTAAAAGTCAAGAGTGATCACACTTAGGGATGTCCTGGCTAGGGTAGGGTTGGGAATTGAAAATCTGTTCCAATTCTGGAATCGGCGTTCCCCGCCATTGACGGAATTTTCCGTGTTTTTTCACTGTTATACGGTAGAGGTGAAAAAGTGCTGAATCTCCTGATCAAAAAATATGTGAAAAAGCAGCAGAAACAAGTGATCTCATAATCATATGCATATGTAAAATAACGCGATCATCAACATTAAACAGAATATACAGTCCAACCAAAATTTATTCAGACACCTTCAACATTTCTCACATTATCACAGTTTATTCCCTATAGTTTAGAAAATGGTAATAAAATATGACAAGAACTCAGAGTTATCATATCAGTTGATATTTCACTGGTTTTGGCCATCCTTCTGTTAGACTGTCTCACAAATGAATCATGTTGAATATCTGTCAGCTGTTAAATTTAACTACACAATTAGATAATACCCATTTAGCTCAACCAATTACCAAGCAATAATTCATTTTGTTCAGTTTGTGGTTTAAAGTCAAAGTGTCTGAATAATTTTTGGTCCCAAATATTTATAAATTTTACTGGTAGTCTCTGTATGAAGAATTTTTGGGTATAATATGTCAGTTTATTTTGCTATCCTCACTTACATAAATGAACTATAGTGTCCTGCACCCACTAGTAAAACGATATAAATTTGGTTTAATATTATTTTGGTTTGACTGTAAATCAAAACTGCCTAATGTTACTGTATGAAATGTCGACCCAGGACGAGGTACAGGACTGTGAAGCTTTGGGGGTGTTGATGGACTCGATCTACTCCATCTGAGTTTTGATCACTGTTCTGAATCCGATCCAGATGTAGTCTTTGATTAAAAATGTGATTTATTTATTTTTTTCCAGCTTTTTTGCTCAATATTGCTTTTTTTAATGAAACGTATCCACATTCAAATGTTGATGATAAAGAATGCATGAAGCAAGAACAGGGGTGTCCAACCTTGCTCCTGGAGGGCCACTGTCCTGCAGAGTTCAGCTCCAACCCTAATCAAACACTCCTGAACCAGCTGACCAAGCTCTTACTAGGCTAGAAACTTCAGGCAGGTGTGTTGAGGAGAGTTGAAGATAAACTCTGCAGGACAGTGGCCCTCCGGGACTGAGTTTGGACACCCTTGAGCTAGAATTATTATTATTTTTTTTTATTTTTTTTAAGCAGAGGGTCTGTTCTTTCTTTTGATATACTGCATGTTCAGCTATTCATACAATCAGATATTCTGTGGGCCATGACATTTTTTGTGAAAATGATCAAAAGCGCTGCCTGGCAACTTTTAAAAAAAAAAATGCTGGCGGGGAAAGAGTTAAGATCAGGAATTAGATACTTGTTATAAAACTAAAATTTCTGTTCTGCTTATCGATTCACGTGTGTGCATTTTAATGTGGTTTTAAACCATTCAAGCACAAGCGCTACAAAAATGAAGGTGACTTGTCAAATGCAGAAACCAGAGCTGGAATGGGAATTTAGTTGTGATAAGTCAAGTTATTGTCATTTGTGCTGAGCGTTCGTGCGTTGCTCAGGACTCTTGTGCCGTCTGTCTCTCAGGTCAGTGTGACGAGAACACAAGGCAACAGTGGCGTCGTGGAGGACAGCGTGTTCTTCAGCCTGGAGTCTCTGATGGTGCCGTCGGGCTTCAGACCTGCTCGCGGTGACGTGGTGAATGTGGTGGTGTTGGAGAGCAGTCAGTCGCTCTACTGCTGGAGAGCTCTCTGCATGACGCCCGTTCAGCACAGGTGACGTCTTCCCTTGCTCCTGCGTGGCCACGTTTACACCGACTGCCATTTATCCGAGAAAACCGGCAAATTTTACATGTGTTTTGCTGTCCACTCACAGAATTTGAGCACACCACACGAGACTTAGAAGTCAACACCCACTGCTGTGATTGGGTAACAGTTGTTTATTAAAATCATTTTTAGCATCCCAACCATTACACATGTGAAAGCGATCATCTCTTTCTGCTTGACGAGTTATAACACGAAATATATTTCAGGAGGTATGTTGAAAGATATAGTAGAATTTACTGAAATGTGTATCATGTCACATGTAATCGCTTAATCAGTGTTTTAACTGCGGAAAGGCATCAATAAAACGGCTTGTAAACTGGAAATGTCATATAACTGTATATGTTCAAAAACTCGAAAAATGAACTTCGAGAGGGGGATTAAACAAACAGTGCGTGTTCTCAGTAATTTGAGAAAGCGAACACTTTAGCAGGCTGTGTTATGTATAATGTGAACGGAAAAAATCTAAACTGTCAACAGTTTTTCCAATGACAGTCCAGAGACCAATGAAGTACCACTCAGCATCTTTAAGGGGCCATTCAGCACAAGTGTTGGAAAGTGTTCAAACTGAACACTCCTCTCCATAATTGACATAATTACATAATTAATGACATAATTAATTATAAACTGCATCATGAATTAAACCAGTCATTGAAAAGTTTGTTCTAAGAACTAATTTGATCAGTTGAGTAAATGAAATAAGGAGATCAGTTGCCCAGTTAAATGTAATTACCGAAACTTTAATTTTGGTTTCGGTAAAAAAAAAAAAAAAGTAGGACATCACTATTTAAAATATTAAATTCTTGGCATTCTACCCTGTGCAATATTTGTTGTTTTGTTTCATAAAAGAAGAAAACAAAAAAGACAATTCAATTGCTAATTGCAACTCTTTTTACAACAAACCAGTCACAAACCAAACTGTCATAATCGTGAATTGAAACATTCATTCACTTACAGTCATGACTTTCTCCCCTCACATCTTCTCTCCGTGTGTGTTTCTGATAGTCCAAACCCCTCGGAGCTGAAAATGCCCGACGCTGAGATTCACAGTTTGCTGGAGAATAAGGGTGGGCTTCAGGTCAGCCAGGAAACACAGTTTGGGCCTCTCCTACTGGGACACTGCAAGGAGCTGCTGATCTGGATCCAGTGAGTTCACACACGCACACATGTTAGTTAGTTTTAATTAGAACGAAAATCCTTTAATTTATTTACCAAATTGGGGTGACATTGACCAAAAATTATATTGATTTTTCTGGGATTTTGTCAATCCAGGTATTTTGTTGATCGTAATAATCAGACAATATTTTGCAGTGTTTTTCATGCTGGTATCAATGAATGACTGGTTGCTGATGATTTTCATTTTCTGAGCAGTGGTCAGTTCACAGCAGTGAATTTAACTTTTCCATTAAAAGGCGATATTTGTCACCTTGAATTGATTTCCGGGGAATTTATCCTTTATCTTTTGTTACATTTAATCAATACATTAAATTAAAATAACAAGATACAGGCACTTGCCTAGTGTTATCTAAAACACCTCTTCATCCCTCTTCATCGAACACTGACTGTTTAAAGTGCATCTGGTTAAAGACTTTTACCTCCTGAATCTTTTCCTCCGTGGTAAATAAATCAAATAAATCAAATCTGAATATCAAAATCCATTTTTGCACTGCAGAAGTGGCACAGAAGCTGAATTTAGATGTATTTACACTATAATTACAATTGCAATAAATAATGCAATGAGATTAATGTTTTAAATGCATGTTAAGTATTAAAATATGAAATTAGTTTTATTAACCTTTTTTAATGAAATGATACTTTAAATATGAAGCTAAAACTGCCAGCATGTGGCAGCAAGTCACTGTCTTAATGAGTCACTTAAAGGGATAGTTCACCCAAAAATCTAAATTAGCCCATGATTTACTCACCCTGAAGTCATCCTAGGTGTATATGATATTCTTCTTTCAGACGAATACAATCAGATTTATATAAAAAAAATGTCCTGGCTCTTCCAAGCTTTATAATGGGAGTGAATGGCTGTATGTCTTTGGAAGTCCATCAAAGTGCATCCATCCATGATAAAAGTGATCCACGCAGCTCTGGCGGGTTAATAAAGGCCTTCTGAAGTGAAGCGATGCGTTTGTGTACGAAAAATATCCATATTTAAAACTTTATCGACTAAAATAACTAGCTTCCAGCAGACGGCCGTAAGACATCGATTTACGCCAAAAGAGTAACCCTTGAACTTGATGCACAACGTAATGACGAACGCGGTTGCCCAGCCCTGTGTGTTTGAACTGTGTGTGTTGTTGAGAGGTGTCAATTGCCATCATTGCGTTGTGCGTCAAGTTCAAGTGTTACTCTTTTGGCGTAAAACGATTTGTACGACCGTCTGCCGGAAGCATTTGGATTCTTGCCGAATGAGAGAGGTACATCACGTGAGCCCATACATTTAAGCTTTGTCGGCTTATGTTTTGCAATCTGGTCACCCGATTATCAATATTCCATTGGACGTGAAATATCTTGTTTCTTTTCCCAAATCTTCACTCTGGTCTAGACCATTTTCGCTGGGGGATTATAAACGTTTCTTCCTTTGATTCACTTTTAATTTGTCCTACAGCGTTTTTTTTCTACTTTACCACAGTATAAAGGCGAATAGAATAGGCCTGATGCCTTTTTGCTTGCACATCAAATTCTATTTAACACAGTTTGCGCTTGTTATTATGGTAAGGCGCGTCAAGTTTATTTGTGCATTTGTCGAGTGCATTTCACACACACTTGGGATTTTAGTTTCGCTTTCGCTGGCAGCACAAAATCAAACATAGCCTAAATGTCTTGACACTGCGGAAGATAAAATTCGCTCTTCAGACCTTTTACAACAAGTGTCCGTTGTTGGAACATCAGGAGAAAACATGAAGATATCAGAAAAGAGATGGTCTCTGTCCTGCTTGTGTCCCACATCCCTCTCCAAGCGCAGAGCGGTAGGCTATATAAAGCGTCTTTGTCGGAAAATATAAAACAAATGTTTTTTTAAATATGTAACTTATATTATTTAGGTTACCAATATTTACTGATATGTATTTCAATGTTGTACAGGCTGTAGTGTGGTGTTTCACTAATGCTAAAATAGACACGCGCTGTTACCAAACACACACACACACCACTAGCGGCGCCAGGATTTTGATTGTAGGTGGGCCTCCAGAAAATTGGATGGGCCAGTTAAAATAAGCCTCCCCAAAAAAACGGGTTCCCCTTCATCTCCGTTCCAGCACTTTTCTGCGGTACTGAGGACAGCGACTCAGTAGCCTACCTGTGTGGCTCTTGTGTCGCTGTCCTCAGCTCAGTGCTGAAGCGGACAAAGACATACACCTTGGCAGTAAGCCTAACTTCATAGCCTAGAAATCTAGACGCACCCTAGCGGCAGCAAATTTTATTTTGCAGCCAGTGTGGTCTACCAACTCTCTGTTGACTTTCGAGCTGGAAAAACCAAACTCAGGTCAGGCCAATCACATCATGTATAGAGACGGTGGGCGGGCTTAACATAATCAGAATCAGAATCAGAAAGAGCTTTATTGCCAAGTATGCTTGCGCATACAAGGAATTTGTCTTGGTGACAGTAGCTTCCAGTACACATACAATATAAAGTGATGACGACAGAGTTGCGACGGTTCCCTGCTACTTGAAAACAAAGAATGGCTGCTGCTGCTGGCGAACAGCGGTCTTTCGAACCGGCTTTGGCCGCGACTCTGGAGGACTTGAAGTTAAGCGTTTCTTTGAGAAAAGAGCAAAGAACGGCACTTAAAGCAACACTAAGGAACTTTTCCTCTTCGGTTGCCCTACAGGTTGGAAGCGGAATTGTCCATTACCGCTGTTGTAAATAATTTCGCTGCCCGCACGCTCGCTGTTTATCCAGCACCGGCTTTGAAATGAACGACGTCCACAGACAATGTCGAGTATTTTGCATGATTTCATGAAAATATGATGTATTGCGACATCAGAAACAAAGAAAAACTAAATAATGACTATTGTAATGCTTGACGTAAAGCAAGTCAAATTTGTAGTTTTCTTATGTCTCATTAGAACTACAGAAACGCGACCCGGTTTGGCAAACTTGCATAGTGTGGTTATAGCAGATATAGGGCTGCAAAGCGAATCCAGAAGTGCCTTTCACCCTGTTACGACTTGATGAACCACTAATACGATTTTGGAAAACATTATTTTAAGGTAAACAATGTTCCTTAGTGTTGCTTTAAGTCATTTTTAAAAAAGGAAGATGTGTTGGGAGTTTTGCCGACTGGATACGGCAAAAGTTTAATATACCAACTAGCTGCCTTCGTTGCTCTGATTGGTTGTAGCGCTGTCCTATTGCGTGCAGAGGGATTTTGAGAGACAACCGTTTATCCCGCCCCTCGGATTGAGCCGATTGAGGCTTGCCAGGCTACTAACTTCATTTATCTCTTTTGAACGTTCAATACGTTCAATTATATCTTTGGAGGGTCTGTTTCTCTCTCCATTTATTTACCCAGCACGGCGGGCAGGGAACTGTCCAAAATTATTTAACTGTTTCTCATAAATTCAGAATGACAGAAGAACTGTATCGACATTTCATTTCGACATTCCACAATTATTTCTCCTGTAGCTTTTTTCTTCAGAATAATTAAATGAATAACATATCTAACCATATAAACAACAGCATAACAATCCGAGATGGCTGATAAATAATCACACATGCACACAATTCAATTCAAACTTGCTTGTGGGACTTGGGGCTTGTTACAGCAGGAGACAGTGGGGTTTCGTGCTGAACACAGCAAGAATGTCTTGATATTCCAGTGAATCAGTCAATTCCCTTTCAAATGAAAGCAGGGACAAAGAGTTCAGTCTGTCTGTCAACATTGTTGCCCTGGTGCCTGTTTTTATCCGATTGACAGCTGAAAAGAGTCTCTCCACAGTACATGTCGTCATGGGCAATGTGAGGAGGGCCCGCAGGAGACTGTTCATGTTGGGGAAAATATCACGGGGGCATGCGTCGAGCACTTCTACAAGTGTTTCTTTTTTCTCGTTTGTGGTCTTGTTGTACCCCTCCTCTGTTCCCCGACATGACTGATGCGCCGTCAAACCCAAATCCGACGCACAACCCCAGGTCCAGCTGCAATGGCTCCAGCACTTCCAAAATCTTAGCCGATATAGCATCTGCAGTCATGTTGTCCGTTTCCACAAATCCCACAGCCCGTTCTTTCAATGTGCCGTTGTGCAGGTATCTGACGCATACTGCCACTAGCTCTCTTTTTGACAAGTCTTTGCACTCATCTGCTAAAATCGCATAATATGTGTCCGGCTCATCATGCAAATCTGCCTTTTATTGTTTTGACAAGGAGTGATGCTGCGATTTCCAGTATCTCATTTTGTATAGCGTGGTGCAGTACCATCATGATGTGCTGTCTATGTCTTTCGAAGAAGGACTTGTCGCTGGCATCGTTGTTCAGCTGGTTAATAATATTTCTCCGTCCTGGCAGGTGACTTTGCTTGAAACCATCCATTTTCCCCAGCGCTGCAGCATGTGCCCTGCTGGCTTCATATTTGCCACAACCCTCAGAAAAATGTTTCCAGTCTTTGAAGCCCGTATTAATGAATCTATCCTCATAAGCTGCTTCAGGGACATGACGACAAGACTTACGAAAAACAGCATCTCTTGAGATTGGGGAAAGGCCCACCCAGGCCCAATGGTAGCGCCGTGGCTGACACACACACCACGGTGTCACCGCCGGTAGTTGGGCCATTACCACCACGGTGGTAAAAAACTGCCACCGTCACAGCCCTAGTTATATCGCACATCTTGAGGCTTTACATAATCATCAGACGATCTCAGTGAAATGTAAAGGACGTACAGGAGTGGGTTGATATTTCACATGAATAGGCTTGTATAGGTTATACTGTTGTATGCAATTTAAGCAAACGAAAGATTAAAACTGTCTACGTCGAAGACTTCAAGCACATACAGGTGAATAGATAATTATCCTGCTTTATTGCACTCTTATTTCAAATGTTTATTTCTGATTTAATTACAATGATGACCCGCCATAATTTACTCTGTCCCGCCATAGTTTACTCTGTCCTGTTTTGTAATGAACCTAAAAGATCACTAACGTGGTGTTTTGCGTCATTGCTTTGGCAAAGCATCTGTTAATCGAACAGAAAACAAAATTGTGACATAGCTTAGTGCACATATCACACGGCAATGGCTGCGATCTTACTGAATAGGTTGTGGCGGGTTTCAGAGCGAAGCGCATTGTTCACGCCAGCAGCTCATGATTGTTCACAGTTCACAGAAAATGAGCTCCATCGCTGCATGTGCTGTGAGTTTAATCTGCATTTTTGACTCTACTCCTGTGCATCCAGTTTAACTTACATACATTTTGTTCTTGCATTGATGTTACATTTGTGGCAATTTTGCACTTTGACAGTCAGTATCTTTGAATAGTTTCACAAATGAAAACAATACTCTTTAAAATCATAATTTGCATTACGTTGCTTTAAACCCCAAAATATACAATGCCATTGTAAAAAAACAAAAACAAAAAAAAGTTTCAATGTAGCTAGCTAATTTTTTATATTAACTTGTAGTTTAGCTAACTACTTTTTGAGAGGGGTAGTTGACTATATCTTAACTACTTTAACTTATGCGTAGCTTGTCAAACTACAGTTTGTCAGCTGGGTTCGCTTCTGTTGCAGCTTTGTTTGGAACTATTTTAGCTTGGCGAAATTGAGCAAAACAGACACTGTGTCTATAATGCAGGGGTCTCCAACACCTCTCTCGGGCTACCAGTAGGTGGTAGCCAGGTACCAGGAGGTGGCTCGCCAAGGGGCCGTTCACATATCACGTCTTTTGCACGCTCGAGTTCGTTATAATTGAAGCGATGCGCTCAGTTTTTCCAGGTGCAGCGAGATGAAAAAATCTCAACTTTTCAGAATGCCGCAAGCGCACCGCAGGTCATGTGACAAGAACCAACCAATCAGCTTCACCCTTTCCGTAACAACATTGAAAGCTCAGTCAACATGAAGGATGGGGGTGCACCCAAATACTACGGGTGTTTTTCTCTTCTCCGTTAATAAATCTTGTAGCAGAGCTACAGCAAACGTTTTTCGGTGGTGGAAATCCATTAGCCACTAAAACTTCTTTGTCGTTGTGGAGAGCGCAGTGCATGGTTGGATAGCAACGACATACGCCACGGGAAAATCGGACCGAATTTTACTATTAATAATAAAAGATAAGCTAAAGTGCATTGTAAATGTCAGTAATTTATCTTTTTTGACTCTAAAGTCTGAAATATGTGAGGTTTATCTTTTCATAAAACCTTTTTTGTCAAAACTTTATTTGAACTTGTACATGTTAGTAGATAATCTGGCCATCATTCTTAATGTTATTATTTTATATTCGATGTAAAACTTGGTGAATTGATTTCATTGTGTAGAATTAGTACTTTTTGAATTCTGTGATTAACCGTGATCATTTTGGTCACTATAATCATGAAATGAAATTTTCATGCCATTTCATCTCTAGTTATGATCAACTAAAATCAACTATAATTGTGTTTTTTCAGTATAATATGCAAAGTACAATTTTCGGAAAAAAAACAAATCTCTGATTCTGTTCTTTTCTCTGACATTTAAGGGTGACATATAGACCTACAAAAACTCTTTTAGGTCTAAAACAGTTTGGATAGTTGTTAATATGAGAGTTATGAGACATTATTTAAGAGATTTAAGTATTGTGTTACATGAGGAGCTCTCAGCCACTTTCATTTTTAAAAAGTAGCTCTCAAATGAAAAAAGTTTGGAGACCCCTGCTTATGACTTGCAAAAATAACTTCTAGTTTATTGAACTGTTGTATAAAATCAATAACACATTCACAATTGTGCTGATATTCTCGGTCATTCGACTAGGACTGTCAAGGCAAAGTGAGTGACGTACTCGATAATGTCTGCTTCCACAGCATCAAGACAACAATTACCGTATTACTGAGAAGATGCATATCTCGCACCGCCAGTTCCAAACCTGTGTGACTTCTGTTGTGGAACACTAAAGGAAATGTTTAGCAGTGTCTGAGCTGTTTTTTTCTCCATACAATTAAATAAAAATCCCATAAAGAGTAACCTGTATGACCCATGTGCAGGAAAAACAGGATTGGCATTTGCTGTTGTGTGTGGCGTGACTGATTGCGCTGCACCAAATTAGCAAAAAAATATATGAGAGCAATGACATTTTGCTGAACTTCTATCGTTTTCAATGAAAGATAGCCACTCAGATGAGTAAGTGATGACATTTCATTACTAGGTGTGCTGTTCCTTTAATGCTTGAATGCCTTTATTACAGTAATGTGACGTAATTAAAAGGACTACATTGTGACATCTTTTCATGAGTTGAAATTGATTGCTCGTGTTGCATATGTTGCTTCTCTCTCTAAAACAGAAACACGGGCTCAGAGAGTCACAGGCTGAAGTGCTGTGAGTTTGCAGGATGGGACTCGGGCCAGCAGTTCTGTCTCAGTTCTGTGTCTCTCAGCAGTGGCAAAACTCAAGACATGCGTGCCTCCGGCAGCGGGGAGGTAGAGGACGGTGAAGATGAAGATTCTGTGGAGACTCAATCCCTGCGGATGCTGGAGATTGAACCCGGAGAGAAGGTGTCCGTGACCATCGGCTGTCAGGCCAAGTGAGGGGTTTATAAATGCATTAATTCACTCCATATCCCCTTTCACACAGCAATCCCGGTAAATTACCGTAAAATTGCCTGAAGGACTTTACTGGTAAATGCAAAAATGTGCTGTTCACACAAGCAACAGTGTTCTGGCTTTTTACCGGTAACGGACCATTCACACATCAGTTCCAAATACTGATAGTGTTACAACTTCCCTTACTATTTTTGAAAAGGTCCTGTTCACACATGATCTGTTACCGGTAATTTACCAGTAAAGACTGGATGTGTGAAAGGGGCTATTGTTACTGCATGATATATTGGAATAAAACTGAAATCTTGATTTAGCTACCACATCATGCACCATTGGGGCAAAATTGCATTGTTGAGAAAAAAAATCTGTTTAAGTCGCATTTTATTATTACATTCAGAAATAATGTTAGGTATAGTGGTGTTCATATAAACAGTATTTATCATAAATGCCGAGCCTAAACAAATTTTCGAAATGCAAGTGACTGTGCAGGGAGACGTAACTGTACGCTGATGGAGAACACATCTGTGAAGTTTCTCCTCCAGCTCAGGCCAGCGAGCTTTGTGTCCACCATTAGCTTTAGTCATATTCATTTCATTAAGTGTTGTTTCACCTTTTCGCCAGTCTCTAACCAATTTCTCGCTTGCACCAATTTGCTTTCTGCTGCACTAAACTGAACTATGTAACTCTAGAATTTCAATGTTATGAAGAGGATGGGATATGTATGGATGGGGTGTGTATGAGGATGGGGTGTGTATGCGTACTCTATTATGCTTGCTTGACTTCAATAGACCTTAGTCCGGTTTTAATGTTTTAACACAATAAATGGGAAAAATAATGAAATATTTATCTCAAATTGAACAGAAACCTTCATCTGACTGTGTTAACTGACGGCGTTGACAAAACTGAACTTACAACTGAAGTTACAACAACAACTGGGACTGCAGAGACTTCAGCATTGTATAAAATATAAAAATGTAAAAAACTTTCAGGACTGTGTCCTACTGTGAGATCCACGATGAGCAGGAAATAGGAAAGGGGTCCTCAAAGTTAAAGATGACCATGACATTGCCTGATTTATTCAGAATTATAAAAAAAAAAATTGTGACGGAGCTGACGCAAACTTTGGACACAACACAACTTTGATAGGCAAAACTTTGTATTGTTTGATATTACAGATCTCTGCCTTTAAATTGAAACGTATATTTCTGAATCTGACAGCTGATGTAAAATAAAGGCTTGGGCCGATCAGTTAAAAAAAATGCTTAATCGTCCCTGATTACATCCCTACTTTCAGTGGATTGTACTGTTATTTAACAACATGCATTATTCAGCTGACATCACGTCTTCCCGATAAAACAAAAAATGTCAGTAGACAAAAACGGCATGAAACAGTTGCGACTGAAGGAAAAAGCTAGTTCCTGTCTCTATGAAGCCCCTCCTTCTGAAAAGCACACTGTGCTCTGATTGTGATTGGTCAACCAGCGTGTTTAGGAAATGTCCCACACTAGTAACTAACTCAACCAGGCCCGCACCTTTATTCTGCGGATGCCTTGGGTTGGAATTATTGAAATGAGGAATATTGTGACGTGTTCGTTCCCAGAAGAAAACTCAAGACTACAATGGAGGCGTTTCTGGGAGTTCAGTAATATAGAGAATAACTCCCGCTGGAGGGACTTTGTGCTTTATAACTTTGCAGAGCTTTTTCATGCTCAAACAGCAACATTACACACTAAAGATACATATGTAAAAAAACATAATAGGTCCTCTTTAACAAATTTAAATTTTGTTGTGGGTTTTTCTTTCTTTTTAAAATATCTAATATACATACAACCGGCACATCCGGGAACTTCACTGTCAATTTCGTAACCGCCCCTTTTTAGGGGAAAACAAGCCAGACTTCCCATAGACTTCAATACAAAATAGCGGCACAAAACAACGTCCGTACACAGCCGGCAGACGTGTGTAACTTCAGAAATCACTTAGATGAAATATGTCGAGTAATTATATGTCCACACTGCTTTCCATAGAGCGTGAACGATACATTTATAAACTTAATTTGGGCAACTTAAAAACATGTCCCTTTCATTCTACCATCGTCAAATTGGTCTAACAACCCCACCCATTGGCCAGAAGTGTCTTACCCGGACATTTACTCGTACCTCATCGAGTCACCAGGTAGCCAGTGAATGATTTTACTACGGTTTTAAGAAGTAAACATCTTTAAATGTATAATATTATGTCTTTATATTTAGAGTAGCTACTGAGTGCACTTTTCTGTCCAGCTATACAACTAGCCTGATTTAGCTTTTGATAGCATCATCCGTAATTCATGATATTTCCATAACAGCAAGATATTGATGATGATGGCAGGCAGAGATGGGCATAAATACATGGAAATGTATTTAAAATAAAATAAAAATACAAAATACTGTGTGGAAAAATTTGATTAAATACAAATACATAATAGGGGTAGCCTACTGTGTGAAAAAAAAATGTTTAAATACAAATTACATGTTTGTAAGGGTTAGTACACGTCCTCAATCCGATACTGTGTATGGCGCTCGCCGGATTGTTTTCCCCTAAAAGTGGGCGTGAACCTTTTCAGAGACGTTCTATGACGCTACGCCGGTTGTATGTATATAGTTTTTGTTTGTGTTTTTTTTCATTTTAATTTCAGTTTTGGTTATTTTAGTGTATCGAGTTAGACTAAAATGAAAATGAGGAACATTGCTTTGGTAGCAATCTTAAGGAAAATAATTATTTAAATTTTAATTATAATTAAAAAAAAAAAGTTTAAAAATGTTTTTTCTTTAATGGTTTTAGTTGACTATAATGACTCTGGTGTGTGTGTGTGTGCAAGCTGACGGCTGCACACGTCTTCCTGGTTGAAACGCATGGTGAGGTGTTTTAATGCTCTTTGAATGTGTTTGCTGTAGGACTCTGGGCCGCTCTGCTGAGCTGCTGCTCCTGCACTTCTCCTCGTTCACCATCGCGAGGCGTCTGGAGGTGTTGGTGAGCTGTGCAGAGGAGGGTCTGCTCAAACCCAGCATGCCCTACACCGCTCTAACCGCAGTGCCAGCGCAGCCGAAGCCCGTCCAGGTGCTCACGGTCACGGCTCCTCCGGCTCCCATCAGGTGACGCTCGCTGATCTCATCCTGAACATCACTGATCGTCTGCTCAAATGTGTCTCCTTTCCTCCTTCACTTCCTCAGTGAGAATGGGGGGAGAACACTATGTAAACATAAAACCATGTCTGCATTTGTGATCGTAGAAACGATAAGAAAGTGCTACTCTATACTGCTCAAAACACTGTTTGAATAGTTAGTAGAAAATTCTAGAAATATGAAAACATACTTACAGGCTGTGTCTGTGAGTCAGAAGCACCAGACTGTACTTGCAAAGATGAAATTGCCCACTATTTTCTAATTGTGTCCTCTCTTGGAAGGCCAAACAAAGTAGTTTGGCTTTCGCAACGAAAAACACAGCGTCTCCACGACATGACGTGCCGGCGGCAACAGTAACACAGCGAGAATAAAAGTTACCCCTTCCTTCTTTGCGTATACATTTGGGTGGTGTTATGAAACTCTGCCCCCACACACTGACGTAGATTTGTGGAGGCGTGATCGAATGAAAGGTTTTAGGAAGGCGTGGCTGAGCCTTAACTTTTACAATGAATGTATCTTTAGGTTTGAGACTTTGAACTTTGTAACTCTTCAAATCTTATTCATGCTCAAACAAAAAAAAAAAAAAAAAAAAAAAAAGGAAAACAAGAAATCGCATCATATGACCCCTTTAAGTTATATATATTAATTTTAAGTAATTTGGCCTCTAAAACTGCTATAAAATCAAAGACACATGTCTAACCAAGTTGCGTTAAAAATTTGAAGTTGACAAAATTTTAGTCCGTCAGAAGGTTTTAAAGTACCGGTTTTAAAGTATCTACGAAAAACGGTTTTCACAGTATGAATTGTTGAGTGTTTAAGTTTTTTAATTATCACATATTTTAGTAATCATTATAAATAATGTCTGAAAAAAGGCAGTAGAAAGTGCACCAAATGATCCGTTTCCGGCACACTGAGAATTTACAGGTTAAACTTCTATAACTTTTTTTTACACTTTCATTTTATTGAAGCTGCTTTTTCTACAATAATCTGCTGAGTGTCCTCTTTAAAGGTGCAGTATCTTATTTCTCAAAGTCGTTTTTGAACATTGTTGATATTTGAAAACCCAAATAAACACACCCCTCTTTTCATTGCTCCGTCTCCAAAGCTCACCCTCCAATCCTATCGCCCTTTCTCGAACCCCGATCGCTAGCATGCGTTAAACACAGCATTCTCTAGCAGTCGTCAGCCTGCTCAACTCTCACTAGCTGGCCTCCGTTACACACGCATTGCAAGAGTGGATGTCTGTTTATCGTAGCAGAAGTTCAACAAAATAATGCTTCACGAAAAATGAAGCGAAGATGATAAACGAACGACAAGGAAGCACAAAAAATTAACATACATACTCAAGAGTAAATACAAACAAGAGTTGGTTGTTCGTTGCCAACAGCACAGCAGCTCCAGACACACATGACACTCAAACCCAGTGTTACTCACATGTGGAGCGAATCAAAGCAACCCCCACGTCTGTTTTCAGGCCTTCTCCAGCGCTGGAAAGCTTTTCTAATATTAACACTGGTCTTAAAGCTCTTTCCAGTGATATTTTTATAAGCTTTTCTCTTTTGTAATGTCTCTCAGCCATCTCTCTTTCTACAGTCTTTCTTCACATCTCCCTCTTGCTCGTTCTCTCTCCTCCACCGTCATACGCCCCCTAATGCTGATTGGCTACACATTTGTTGTCGTGTCGGTCCGACTAACTTTCAAACAGCGTTTTTCAAATATCGCTTACCCCACCTTTAAAAAGAGACTAACCATATTCCAAAGCATTCATGAATTACAACCATTTGAGTTCAGATCAATGATCAAAAATGGGGGGGGGATAGTTACAAACTCGGAACTGTTGTTTTTCCATTACATTACATTACACTTCTATTACATTTATTACATTCCCTCATCTTCATCTCAATTGCGAGTTATAAAGTCTTTCTGAAGAAAAAAAGAATTGGACTTTATAACTCGCAATTATGATTTTTATAACTCGCAATTGCGAATTTATATCACACAATTCTGAGAAAAGAAGTTAGAATTATGAGATGAAAAGTCACAATTATCCTTTAAATTGTTTCATTCTGTGGCGGAAACAAGCTTCCATAATATACTGTGCATAATTGTGTGAATAGTGAAAATGTACACTAAATATGTACAACTTTTTTTTACTTTTTTGAGCATTTTGTCTCTTTCGACAGGCTTACAAGGCGGCATCTTCCAAACTTCTTGGGACAGTACGCCGTGCCGCAGGCTCTCAGAGATTGTGTTGAAGCCCAGAAGGACGTGCTGGTTGTCCAGCCGGCTCTGGCAGAGGTAACGTTGACTTCAGTGCTGTCTCTCCCACATCATCATTCATCTCAGTCGTTGCTCATAGGGCTTGATGAAATTACCAAATTCTGTGTTTTCCGTTTAACTTTTTCTGGATTCAGTTTTAATGGTTAAATTAAATGTTTGTTATCCAAAAGCATGTCTAGTTAGGTGAATTTATGAAACTCATAATTTAACAACAATATATTAAGTTTAACAATTTAATTTTTAGGGCTCTATGAAATCCTTTTTTATAATTTTTTTTATAAAAATTTTCGTGATTTCTGTATTCCATTTTAATGATTTAACTGAATTTTTAAAATCACAAATTCTACATTCTACTATACAATTTCTATACAATACCGATACGTTGAAATCGATACTGATATGATGCCTCCAAACAGAACTTTTAAATGATTACTAAGAATAAAATGGGTAACGATACCCACTTAACATTTATATTTGAAAGCCGTTTTAACATTCAATACACCTTAATTACAAATGATTAGATTATGTTTTTGTGAGAAAAGAGCTGATCTCGCGATGTATATTATGAGAAAGTGTTTTTTGACCTTTGATGCATGCAAACTTATATGAGACCTCCAAAACAAAACGAGGAACCTTTAATAGCATAACAAGGGCTTTTTAATAGCAGGTGTAAACAAGGCTTGGGAGTTAAAGTGTAATCACCAAATAGAATTGCACAATAATGACTTTTAAATGCATTTCTTGAACACTACCTCCATCTGGTTGGACAAACATAACCCCACCCCAAATCTCAGCATTTGATAGAAGTATTTTGAAATGCTACTTTTTTAATACACGTCGCTTTTTAATAGAAGCCATCATAGCTCCTCTCCTGTTTTTGCAGCCCTTGAGTTTGTCGTCTATGTTGCCGCGTTTCTCTGCTCTTCTGTGGTTGGAGGAGCTGGAGGCTGAGAGGGAGCTCAGAGAGTTCAGCCTCATCGGCGCCATCCTCAGGAAGGGAGCGGTAAACTTACACCTGGAGGTGCCAGGACTCACAGAGGGCCGGCCAAACCTCTTCATTGGTGAGGATGTTCTCTAGTAATCTGTAACTTTTAATCGTTAGCATGTATACGTTTAGGGGAAAAATGATTCAGCTAAAATTAATTGGAAAGCATAAGATATGTCATAAAATAGCCCCACTAAATCAAGCACTGAGGCAAGGAGGAACTAGAGAAATACTGAATCCAAAATATAATCGTTAAAGCTACACTGTGTAGGATTTTCTCCCATCTAGCGGTGAAATTGTTTATGACTACCAACTGAATATTACTTTCTAGCCCCTCCCATTCCGAGGGCGTTTTAACTCCCATTATAAATGGCAGATTCTATGCTTACGAGAATACTTGATTAGTTGGTAGAAGTAATTACACATTAATGAGCACATATCATTTTGAAAGAACAAAGTGTTTTTTTGCTAATAATCAACTTAAAAAATTACACAGTGTATCTTTAAAGTTGCAGTATATAATTTTGTGTTCAAAATTTGTAAAATGAGCAAGTACATCATGAATCCGTTTTCCA
This sequence comes from Squalius cephalus, assembly GCF_949319135.1. Classification (NCBI taxonomy): domain Eukaryota; kingdom Metazoa; phylum Chordata; class Actinopteri; order Cypriniformes; family Leuciscidae; genus Squalius; species Squalius cephalus. The sequence goes on along the minus strand of NC_137128.1, from coordinate 11,756,882 downwards.
AACTGTGTTTTTGTCTTATCCTGAATCACTACGGTACACCTATAATAAGTGTGTTTATATTGGGACTATTTTAGACTGGCCCAGTACGTGCGTGACTCGTCATAGACATAAACCGAGAGAAGTAGATCCGGCTATAATGTTCTTCTACAAGACGCATGCAGTTCTGTTTATTAACCACTAGAGCGTCAAAAGTTACGGACTACAGCTTTAATCACTGTCTGATAATAGGAGATAATACTGAGTGAGAATAATGTGAGGGTGAGTAAATGCTAAAAAAAGTTTCATTTTTGAATGAACTATTCCTTTAAAAAAATAAACAACTATTAACATTGGTGATCAGTTAAAAGGAAAATAGCAAATGTTGCATCTAATTTTGTATTACTGTTTTGTTTGGTGTACAGAATACTAAAATTGTTTAATCTTCCTCTAGGTGATAAAGTGGTTCTGAAGAAACCCTGTAGTGGAGGATTTGTTCTTGAGTATATGTCATATATCACAGAGGTATCTTGACCATTTCTATTCATAATGTTCAGATTATTCTTTCCTTTTAGGTCTGCAACTAATGACTGTTCATCTCAGTTATTAATCTGACCATTTCTTCAAATAATTAATTTACGTTTACATTTATCAATGCTTTTATCTGCATTTCCTGGTAATCAAACCCATAAAAAACAAAAAAACAAACATGTTTCAATAAACAAATGAATTTGTAACCAATAAGAGGGTGAATGTTTTGCAGGAATACTCAAATCCCCTCTTCTGAACATAGTAATGCATTACTGAGGTAGCTTTGTCCTGTAAATGTATGTGCATTTAACAACACGTGCAATCTGATAAAAAAACACCTGATAAAATGCTTTTGAGCATAACCCTAACTTGCACTCTTATTCTGTGGCTTGTGTAGTTTCACAAACACTTGTTTTGCAGTATAACAGTATTATATGTCACATCTATATATAATGTGTTCTTGTTTTGGTCACGGTTTGTAATGTGATTGAGATTTGTCAGTCAAAGACTCTGTGTATTGACTCTCCCAGATCTCAGAAGATGACGTGAGTTTACGTGTGAATGCTGATTTCCAGCACAGTTACCTCGGAGAACCTCTGGACGTGGAGTTCACCTTCAACAGGTGCTGCTGGCTCGCTCCCCCTTCACAGTGCTGGCATTTCATGTCCAAAGATTCTTACACCAATATCCTGTTTTTCCCAGGGTGACCACGAGGAGGTGCCATTGTGCTTTGGAGCAGGTCAAACATTTTGGCGACAACAGTAAGAACCACATTGTGCCAATTATCATATATATTTGCAAAGTCATATTGCTTTGAGGAATAGCTCTCCTCAAATGGTTGCAAATGTTTTTTTTTCACCATTTGGCAAATTATATAACACTCCCATACTTTTATTTCTGAAAATGTTCTTGCGTAAAAATGTGAGTAGCAGTTAAAAACGAGTCTCGACACCTTTCTGAAGTTCCTGACATAATGTCTAGAAAACGTTAGCGCTCCTATGAGAGATAAAAACACAGTCTTGGATTATTTAGTGTGACATGCTAAACCGCAGTCAATTAAATATCTTTTCATTGAATCACAGCCTCTGACAGTCTCAGACACTCAGACACTGCTACAATGGCCAATCTAATGACAGTATCGGACTACTGCTACACAGTTCAATCAATTGTGACCGAACTCTATTTGTTAGTGGATGCCCTCAGCTAGTCTTCTAGTCGCACGTTTACGATATTAATTTAATTACTTAAATATATACTAGGGGTATACCGGTACACAGAAGTCATGGTTTGGTACGTTCCTCGGTTTTGTGTTCACGGTTCGATACGAGTTCGGTACATTTACAGAAAGCAGCGGTTGCTTTGTTTACAGGGTTACCGGGGTAACCGCTGCATTTCTATATCAATATATTTTATTCTGTATTAATATCGATACATCAGCGCCACCTGCTGTCAGAGAGAGAGTGTGTTTTTATTCAGCGCGTCTCCTTCACTCATCCCGCCATGCGCTGCTCATGTGTTTTGGGCTTGTTTACACAAGAGTGCGCATTCTCTTTGGCGCAGCATGCAGTGCATTACATATTACAAGATATTACATTTTGTCAAGAATTAAGAATACAGCGTGTTTCAATCAATACAGAAAGGGGTCAACAAGACTTGCATGTTATCGGGTTTTAAAAATTTATGGTGGTTTTGTTCTGGATGAATCCCGGTCCTACTGTTGAGATTTTTACCATTTAAAAATATAAAGTGGATGAACATTTGAGTTGTTTTGTATGGAGAAACAATAGTTTATGTTTGGTGTTGCTTTGTCTCGGTTGAGTTCTGTTTCCCAGCATGCTCGCACAGCAGCCGCCCCTGTGGAGCGGAGAGTGGGGTCCTCAGGAAGAGGAAGAGCATCTCCCAGAAGAGGTCAAAGTGAGGGCGTTCATTTATTCATCTTAGTTATGACGAGACCTAAACACGCTTGGAGTCCGTAATTATGATCATGTGCTTGATAAGTCTGGCTGTGTTCTGATTATGTCATCAGGAGAATGACGCAACCCAAACAATCAATGGCTCCTCGTCACTGACAGCGGAGATGGTGTCTGTGGCCACACAAACTAAAACAGGTAACTCAGAAAATAATAAGTGGAATTAACTTACATTTTCTTCACTTTTAACTGTACACCTCTTTCAGGGACCAAGTGCTTTAGCCCCTATTGTAATGGTTGGATTTCTTTATTATTTTTCTTCCTAAAACTGTCTATGGACGCCCTAGGGAACCCTTCATAGGAAACTGGTGAAATTTGGCACACTGATGATGGTGCTCCTGAATAGTAATGTGACTCTCGGACCAACTCCACAGCACCACCGGCAGTTCCAATATTCTCTTTTCTTTTGGTGACACCCCTTGTTCACCCGATTACTCTTCTCATGCTGATCACAATCAGTGTCTTAACCAAAACTAGCAAGTACAGCCCCCCCAATGTTTATACCATGGTTAATGAAAACAGAATCAGGCTATTAATTAATCGTATATACTGGTGTTGTGAGCTTTTATAAGCTCTGAGTTCCCATATGAGCTGATCGGATCAATTATCAGCACAGTATGACTGTAGCCCAGTTGTTTGATAAATATAAAATAATGATAAAATGTGTGACCCAATTGAATTCTATTGGAAATTGAATCACCGTTACTATGATTTATCAAGTTTTAGTGTATTTATTGTGGTAAATTTTGACTAACTTGCTACAGAGTTTAATTACTAATCGTTTTAGTAATTAGGCCGAATTTCAGCTTTGTGAATGTTCAGTTTTTGCTTATGCTGTGATGCACTATGAAATTATTGTGTGGCAAATGAATTATAATAGTCTATCAATTTAATAATAAAAGTAGGCCTTCCCTAATAATAATAATAATAATAATAATACAATAATACTAATAATAATTTAATACATAAATTGGAAATGCTAAATCCTCTTGATATTGATAGCTGATGCTTGTTTTGACTATCTCTGGACACACGATATCATGGTCTATTAGCGCAACACGGGTTTATCGCACATATTTCACACGTATAGTGTGAGCAGTCAAGTCGCAGCTCGACGTTCAGACCGTATAGTGTGAGCACATAAAACGCGAGCTTTGGCTTTACATCGCATGAGATCTACTCGTTCAGTCTGAGTAGGTAACCTTGCTGAAATCGCAGTGTATGCCCAGTGTAGCCATAGTTTCTAGATGTGTAGGCTGCTATTTTTCATAACAAATGCTATAGATCTTTTTTTTTAAATAATAATCAACATTGGCCGTAGCATAGTTGTGAGAAGCCATCAGTCTTACCTGTAATTATAGCCTTATTGTAACAAATGCTGTAGTTAATCAAGAGCTTTAAAGGTCCCGTATTATGCCCCTTTTCACAAGATGTAAAATAAGTCTCTGATGTCCCCAGAGTGTGTATGTGAAGTTTCAGCTCAAAATACCCAACAGATCATTTTTTACAGCATGTTTAAATTGTCATTTTTTGGGGCTCAGAAAAACGAGCTGTTTTATTGTGTGCCCTTTAAATGCAAATAAGCTGCTGCTGGATGGCACAGGGGGCGGAGCTTCATGAGCTCGCGCTCAGTCTCTCAGGACAATTTCACCTCACGGAAGGATGATAATATCAGAAACTCTCAGTAACGGTGTTCATTTCGAGTCGGACAATAATGCCTACAGATTCAGAGTGCTGTATAGAGATGAAACAGGTATAGTTTAGTAGTTTAATTACGGTTATTATAACGTATTTGTCATCTGCTTGTATGTATCCATTATTTATTAATAGCCTACAAGTCTGCTGTCTGAATGATGATCAAACATATACTGATGAGTTTAATAAAGTTTATTGTACATCACACAAAAGATGAAGCGTCAGTTTTACTTCAGAAAATCACCGTAAGAGCTGAGTAAACACAGTAAGTTATTAGAAGTGTGCAAGTACATAAACGAATTTCGGTAGAGTTGAGGGAGCATTCCTGTGGGCGGAGGTTAGTCAAAAAACTGTTTTAATGACGTCATTAAAGAAGGAAGTAGAGGGATGTAGTCCAAACGGGCCGTTCACTGTAGTCGACTTCTGTTAAATAAAATATCTCGCTTGGCATTGAACTTTGAGCTTTATAATTTTACAGATATTATTTCTACTCTAACAACAACATTACACACTAACTAAAGTTTGAAACATGGGATCACGAAGAACGGGACCTTTAAAGTCTGGACCTTCTTGATTGACCAAACAATCGATATTAGGAAAAACCTGTCCTTCAGATACTCCAAGAGATGACAAGTCATTGAGTTTGATAAACTGTTAAGGAGTAGCTAGGAAATGAACTTTTTCAGTGTAAGAAAGTGTTAAGTGAAGTTTGACTTCCCATGGCACTTTAAACAACATGAACTTAATCAGCACTATGATCTGAGGGTACTGGCCAGATTTGGGAACAGAGCCACCTACAGGACAAGAGATCTGAAAAATGTCTGGTTTTGCTCCTACATTGAAATGTTTGTTGAAATATCATGATCTGCCAATGTGTTCTGTGGTTCATGCTTAATCCGTCAATACCAATTTTGCTCTTTTTCTTTTTTGTTGTTTTTTTATTTTTTTTTATTTTTTTTTTACACTTTAATGCATCAGCACAAAATTTGGTAGAGATCATAGTCAGCATGTCCTGAAGGTCCATGACAAGTTTGAAGACAGAGCCACTTAGCGCTCACCTTTCTGAAGTGGACCGTGTGTGTGTGTGTGTTTGCCCTGTGTTATGTTAGCTTAGCATACTAATCAATGATCTTGTTTTTTATTGTGGCTCTTGCTGCTTGCATCTATATTTCCTTCGGAATTTGTCATTATGTGATTTGAGACAAATCTGTGCCATTTCAGATTTGACATTGTCTGCAAAACGCATCCCAAACCCTGGCCAGTTCTTCAACGTTCAGCTGAATTCTGCCCAGAAAGAGGCCATTAAACGGATTCTGAGTGGAGAGTGTCGACCCACGCCCTACATCCTGTTTGGGCCTCCTGGCACAGGCAAAACCATTACACTCATAGAAGCTATTCTGCAGGTAGTTACTACATAGTTTGTGCATGTGCCTGGAAATCTGCGAGGCAGAGCAAATTCTTTTAAAACAAATGCTATTAATAAATGTTTAAGGATTGCATAATGTTTAAGTGTGCTCTAGAGGTCGGCTGATATTTGCCATTTTTAAACCTATTAGTGTCTGAAGCAGGACTTTTATTTTGAAAGTACATAGATACACAGGACGTCCCATTCTCTGTCTTCATTAGCTTATTGTCTTTAAAGTTCTGTCTTATAAAATTATTAGACTATTAAACAGAATTGGCTTCCTTTAATTGGTAATCGAAAGGCAAACACTGTAATACTTTCTCATATACTGTCAGTATTCAGCAAATACGCATTCATATAAACGATCACTAGTTTGCTCAATTTGTCACTAAACAAGTATATTTCTCTTTATTATAACATTAATGTAAAGCTGAGTCAGAAAGAATACAGGAAATGTACTAAAACAGAATCATCAGTCATCATTTGAATCAGAGTCGTCATTTGATGCTTTATTAGAACATATGATTACATTTCCGTTTTCCGTTCCAAGATTACATGTTTTTTTTCTCTCACATCAAAGCATAATAATGTACATAAACATTATGTGGACGAGAAGTTAATTGCAATGCAATCTGTGCAAGTTGTCAAAAGACAAACCCCACAACAATAACTAACCTGCAATAGTGAACTCTTGCACTGCTGCTAAATAAAAGAGCAAGCGTTGCTGTTTGGGTTGGAAATAAATAATTCATCGCTGAATTTCTAATCTCTCAGCACTGTTTGTAGTATAAATTGTGTATTTTGTTGAGTTTGTCTTGAAGTCAGATTGTGTGTGTGTGTGTGTGTGTGTGTGTGTGCGCAGGTGCATCACCGCATCCCCTGCAGTCGTGTGCTGGTGTGCACCCCCTCCAACAGCGCCGCTGACCTCGTCTGCACGCGCCTGCACCACAGCGGATACTTGAACACTGCCATTCTGGCTCGTGTTAACGCCACCTGCAGGCCAGAAGAGGTGTGTTGTGTCTCAGCTGGAACTGCAGCCTGTTGTTTTAATGCGTTTCTCATTCTGTCGTTCTCTCCCATCTGACGGTTCTACACTGATTAAATAGACCAAGGAGGTTTTATTCCAGGACCTTCTGATCTTTACAGGCAGTAAAGCATTTTATTTATTGTGATCACATTTTGTGCTCTACAGTCTATGCCAGAGGAGTTGCGTCAGTACGCAAGAGCTGGAGAAGATATTCGACATGCCAGTTTTCATCGTATTGTTGTTTGCACTTGTTCCAGTGCTGGAATGTTCAACCAGATTGGTCTACGGTAAGACGCTGACATTTAATGGCCTTTATTGCATAATGTGCACTACATGGCTCTGTTCTTAAATATACTTCATAAACTATTTTGCTTTATTTTGACACTTAAACCACACTTAAATGGGTTGGTTCACAAATGAGAATGCTGTCATCATTCACTCAGTTGTGAATATAACGACCGACGTGTGAATATGGCACATGCGCTGAAGTTTTGTGCTGAATACATGTAAGTGCTACCCTGGTAATCCAGAGTTCTCGCGAGAGCACAAGTTGAATTTGCTCAGCGAGTTACTCTGGCGTCGAGTAATGATGCTCATTAAATATGCCCTTGTATCCATCTGCACCAATCACATCGGGTTATCTGATATAGGCGGGCCAGAGGCGAGATGACGACAGCGCTGTGACATCGAAGTCATTAGTAAACATTGCAAGATGGCTATGGATGACCACCAGTTGTTTGAAACGGCTTTGGCCGCTACAATGAACGAGTTAGACTTGGCTTTTTATCTAAAAGAGGAACAGAAGACGGCGCTCGAATCCTTCCTTTGCAAGAAGGGCATTTTTGCTGTTTTGCCGACCGGATACGGCAAGAGTCTAATCTACCAGTTAGCTCCGCTGGTAGCTAAGCGAATGGGGCTTGTTGTGATTGGTCGAAGTGTTATCCAATTGTGTGCAGTGAGATTTTCAATTGCATGCTTGGTGCCGCCCCTCGAGCTGGCCCATTTTCATTAGTCGACGCCAGACCATTAGTCTTTCAGATTTAGGTCTGGATTTCCAGGCTATGTAAATGCACATGTAAACAAAAATGTGATCGGACTGGGGGTCATATAAACAGAGATCCAAAGAGATCATATTTCAGAATCCAAAATCCCGATATATCGCTTTAGCATCGATATCATGGTGTACGCATCCGCGATAGTCACATAGCAGGATGTACGACGTATAGGGATCATAGTTGATCCGTACAGACCAGGAACCCTGTTTCAAACGCACGTGAGTCTTGGATTAATTGCAAAGTTTAACCATCATAGAGGGAAAGTTGATCATTTGCATGTGTTTTAGGTCCTGTCAGTTTAAACATTCAAGCGATTTTAAACCGTTCGAGTGCAAGAATAAGCTTGAACGAACACACACGCAAATATTATGTAAAAATGTCCTTCTCTGTGAGTATTCTAGGAAACGCAGTCGATTATGGCTTATCTGTGCATTTGGTCTTAAAGTGACAGCAGCCTAATATTCCTGCTGCTGACTGTCATTCATGTTAATCAACCAACAACATACATAGAGAAAACCGATTGTGTAGCTTTAATAAAGATTAATTATATTTAATTTATTCAGTGAAGACTATGCAGTGTTATTTTACATTTGATTATTCAATCCCTGTACCTGAATACTGTTAGACTTACCTGAAAAACATAAAGCACTGTTTATTTCATTTGTATCTTTGTTCTATTGTATTTATCTAGGCTATCTAGGTCATTTCTTTATTTTCTATGCAGATTCAGTCCCCTACAAAATCACCCCAGTCATTCTAGAATGCTGAAAATTTTCATATCGCAATAAATATTGCAGAAAAACAAAATATCGAAATGCCCTAATGTAAACATATCTAATGGGGTCCAAGAGTTTCATCCTCTGAAAAGGACGTAAAGATATCGTAAAAGTAATCCAGATGACTGTTTGTATACTGATTGAAATATAAGGGTTATTCACTCTCAAATTAATGTCATTGGTTCTTGCACAATGGCATCATGTCACATGCCATGCAAAGAACCAGCGAGGTTTGAATTTAATGTTGGATGTTTTTTTTATTTTTTTTAACGTGTGTTTTTAGGGTTGGTCATTTTACCCATGTGTTTGTGGATGAGGCTGGTCAGGCCACTGAACCTGAAACTCTGATCCCTCTGGGTTTGCTGTCTGAGGCAAGTGGGCAGGTGAGACTTGACAATGTTTGTGTGTTGACCCTTTGGAACTATATTGAGCTATACTGTTCACTTGTTTATTAGCCTATATCCTCTGACTTTTACCAATCTTTATTCAATAGATTGTGCTTGCTGGTGATCCAAAGCAACTGGGGCCAGTGGTGAAGTCGAGACTTGCTGCTGTGTTTGGACTAGGGGTTTCTCTTCTCGAGAGGCTGATGGGAAATCCACTCTACAGCTGCAGCGAGAGAGGCTACAACCCCCTGCTGGTCAGGAGAGATCACAAATGATTACTGTTTATTTGTGTGATATAAAGCAATATTCTGAGTTAAATGCTGTCAGTTACCACACAAAATAAATTGACATCACCTTTAAATTTTTATTTAAAAATGAGGCATATAAATGGTCCATTCTCTAGACTAATTTCAGTATTCTGTCATTAATTACTCACCCTCATGTCGTTCCAAACCCGCAAGACTTTCACCTTCGAAACACAAATGAAGATCTTTTTGTTGAAATATGACAGCTTTCTGTTCCTCCATTGACAGCTACGCAACTACCATTTTGACACTTCAAAAAGTTCATAAAGAGATTGTGAAAAGTTTTCTGAAGGGAGTCGATCGCTTTCTATGATGAACCGATTTAATTTAGGCTTGTAGTACTACTCCAAATGAGTAATACTACAAGAACGGATAAAGCAATGAACGAGTGGCTCTGTTCAGATCCTGTGATGGGGAACCACTTCCCAGGCTCTCCATCACAAAACCTCCCCTTTGTTGAATCTAGTTTAATCCGTATTTTGTAGGTGACTAAGCTGGTCTATAACTACCGCTCCCACGAGGCTCTGCTGGAGTTGCCTTCACGACTCTTTTACGCGGGCGAGCTGTGTGTGCGCTCTCAGAGAGCTGTGGTGGATGCTCTCTGCCACTGGAACAGACTTCCAACTAAGGGCTTCCCCTTTATTTTTCATGGAGTTCGGGTAAGTAAAGGCTTAAATGTCACTTCTCAGGCCCTGCATGTGTTTTTGTCTGCTGTACATGTCGACTGTGTTTTGAAGGGCACTGAGATGAGGGAGGGCAGTAATCCATCATGGTTTAATCCTGCGGAGGCAGTGCAGGTCATGATGTACTGTTGCCAGCTAGCAAAGAGACTCTACAACCCCATACCAGCTACAGACATCGGCGTCATCGCGCCCTATAAAAAGCAGGTGAGTACCTGTACTGCAGATGGACAGTTTTCTCACCATCTGGCCACCATTTCAGACCCTATGTCTCTTTACTGTTTTGTTTGACATCGATGCAATGTATTATTATTATTTGCAACCTCCCCCTCCTTGTTTTATGAAATTTGAAATGCATATAGCCCCATGACGGAAAATAGTTTTAAAAGAAACCTCATCACATCAGGTTGACTTTACACCAGTGTCATTTTTTCCATTAAAGACTTTTAAATATTAAAAATATATGTTTTAAATATTGTGTGGGAAACGGAGATGGGATCAGTTTTCCAGATACAGAAGCCACTTGATGTTGACCAGTGTAAATGCGCTGTCCCCTAAATTAACATGTGATCAAGCAGATCTGATCTTCAGCCAATGTTGTGTAAACGCAGCCTGTAATTGCTCTGTAACAAGGACACATTAAAAAAAAAATTTCCTCCGCTACGTGTCGGGGTCCTGATCAGCCTGTCGGGGTTGTATTCGCTATAACAACCGCCTCACTATACATTATCCCTTACATATTATATTATATTATATTATATTATATTATATTATATTATAAAGGAGTAGGGGTGTAACAACACAGTCATATCGAGATATTGTGATATGAAAATGCGACGATATGTATCGTTGATGTAAACAATGATTCGTGATATAGAGTTAGTTAAATCCAAGCTTACTGTATTTATGAAGCACAAAATTTTTTTTTTTTTGAAACCTTAGAAATTTCTGTCCCTCCATTTTAAAGTCCATTCCTCTAAAACTTAAAAGTTTCGTAAAAATAATCTATCGAGTGGTCTAATCCAAATCCAAGCCTGAAGAGACACGATGGCTTTATATGATGAACAGATTCACAACAAAGTGAATAGTAAACACGTACGTTCAAATGCGGGAGTCTGTGTGTGCGCGGCTTATCTGTGTAGGAGCAAATGCCTGCATTGCATTCTATATTCAACATATAGAATCATGCTTTCAGTGGAGGAATATTTGTGGGTCCTGATAAAAATAAAATAATAATATAATTATTTTTAATAATAATAAAGTAATAATAATAAAAAAAAACCTATCTTCTTCATTTTGGCTTAAAATAACGTGATGGTTTGTATTGCATGTTTAGTATCGCGATTTGTATCGAATCGTGGCATGAGTGTATCATTACACCCCTAAAAAGGAGATATTATAAGTGCATTGGTTTTGGAGTGGTTAAATGCTGCCCACTTCTCTGGGTGTGTGTGTGTGTGCACTTGGATGGGTGAAATGCAGAGCACAAATTTCGAGTATGGGATACCATACTTGGCTACACGTCACTTCACTATTTATTTCTTAAGGCGAGACACTGCAGGTAAACAGGGATTTTTTTCTTAATTATAAAGATATTAACTTTACCAATATATATGTGACCCTGGACCACAAAACCAGTCTTATGGGTAATTTGTTTTAAATTGAGATTTATACATCATCTGAAAGCTGAATATATAATCTTTCCATTGATGTATGGTTTGTTAGGATAGGACAATATTTGGCCGAGATACAACTATTTGAAAATCTGGAATCTGAGGGTACAGAAAAATCGAAATATTGAGACAATCGCCTTTAAAGTTGTCCATTTCTATTGGCGATAGTGCTGCATCTATTCATAAAAATAAATGTTTTATGTATTTAAGGTGGGAAATTTACAAAATATCTTCATGGAACATGATCTTTACTTAATATCCAAATGATTTTTGGCATAAAAGAAAAATCTATAATTTTGACCCATACAATGTTTTGTTGGCTATTGCCACAAATATACCCGTGCAACATAAGACTGGTTTTGTGATCCAGGGTCACATATATATATATATAAAAAAAAAAAAATAATAATAATAATAACTATTTTTTGCATTGCAAGTTTACTGAAAAAACATATTTAGATATGCAAATGAGCTCTTATCTCCTTAAATATGCACGAATATTAAAATATAATTATTGCCATGTTTTTAATCCAAAAATGGTATGTAAATCAAGTAAAAATCATTGTGTTAATAAATCCTTCTGTAATAATCATCAGGATATAACTGAGAATGAACATGGAAAGTATGGCTTAGGTAAGTGCTACACAAGTTGACATTTTTGATTCAGAATGTTGGGGGAAAAAACTCATTCTGAGAAAATGGCTGTTAAGATATAGATTGCATAATCTCATATTTACAGATTAGAAATAACTTTTTTGTAACAATTACTCATTTACCATTTCCCTCAAAGCTCTACTACACAAATGGATGCATATATAGCCTTGTGTAACTATATTCTAGACAGAGATGTGATGAGAGGAGGGAAAATAGAGAAGTGGAGTAGAGAGAGGAGAAAAGTAAGAGATGGAGAGATTAGTCTGCCATGCCTGCCTCATATGTTGGCCCCTCTTTGAGCTCTTGCTTATGTCTTTTGACCTTTTTGGCTGTCACAGCTCTTTCTTTTATGTTTTGCACAAGCAGAAGTCAGAGAATATGCTTTTACTATTCGAAGCCTGTCTACACTTTTAATTGCGTTAATTGTGACCCCTGTGGTCTCGAGTCCCAGTCTGTCCATTACAGATAACATGGCTGAAGCACCTTCATTGAATGTTGAAATAGCCACACTGGCTCAGGGACGTGCACAGGAATTTTGAGGGGCAGTTGCTCTGACCTGAAAAAAGGGCACCCCCCTCCCCCACAAAAAAAAATCTATCTGACCGTGTTTATGTCCAAACTCAATGCCTCATATTATGGTCTTATTATTTATAAAGATTGCAAAACGTCAGACCACACTGGCTGCTGCCTCAACTCTGATTTTGCCAACAAATACAGTTTTGGGACACCTTGACCAAATGACTGAATTTAAGCACTCGTTTGCATTTTGGGTGCCCCCATGCTGCGTTCTCTGCAATAGCCTATCGCTGGACATCCTATGATATAAAGGAATAAGCTTTTTGCCAACCTCTTTTGTCAGAGAGCAACCTGCATGCTCATTGTGACTCTCTGGTGTCAAACCATTTTCCTCTGCTTTCCTGTACCAGCACCATGGGGGTTTACATCTGTTGTGCAGGGGATTCTTGTCAGTTGACATGGAGTGGAGGAGGCTAGCCCAAATAGAAGTTCTCATTTGTTCTACATTGCCCTGATTAGTAAGTATTGCCCCTCTGTAATAATTTTGCAAGCTATTACAGCTTGCAGCTGTGAGCTTGCCTGCTCCTTTCCCACCCAATTCCCCCTGTGCACTAAGTTTTCTTAGGAGCTGTACCCATACGTTTATGTGCATGGTTGATGCATTCCAGTTTTGTTTCATTTCCTGGATAAGGATTCAGTGCAACAACCTCCTTAAACGCTGCACTGTCTCCATCAGAAAGCATCTGAGTGTAGCGCAGCTGATGATTCCTGCTCCACGGCTTTGCTGGAACCAGAAAAGTTCTTTGTACAGTCATTGTACATTTCTTTCCATGTGTTGCACTCTTCCTCTGTGATGTTTCTTTCTCTCTTTGAAATTTCCTTTAGTTCCTTTACTTTCATATTGTCACATGCATGACAATAAGATGATAAAACTTCAAAGTCTATCACAAGCCCTGTAATAAGGTCTATGCACACACCAATGTCATAGTGTGAAGTAAAGCCCCTTTTCTGCCAAGTCCCATCAAAAGACACACTTATGTTCCCTCAGAATTTCTGCCACATCTGGGTCAGTGTCTTCATATGTCTGTCTGACCTGCTCTCTGGCCTTTCCTAATGACTCCAAGCCTTGCTGGATCTCTGCCACTGGAAGTAAAAGTGTAGTTTATAAAAAGACTGTTCGACCTATCAAAATGTACCTATACGAGTGCTAATCAAAGTATTACACAATAAATTGTAAATGTAAGCATAAATCAGGCTGAATAATTAACTTGTTATTCGTTCATTGTGCAGTGGAAATATGATAGGCCTACCCTGAATTGTCGGAACAACCTCTTACATTGCTGGACAACTTCTAACTGGCTGACTTTACCCGTCACTCTCCAGTTCTGTCTCTGAAATGTCTTCAGGTGCAGTAAAGGGATACCCAACATTTTGGATATTTTCTTTAGAGCAGCATATCCCAGTCCTAACTCGTGTGCTAACAGAACCATTCTTACATTTATATCAAAAGCTACATCACTCCTTGATGACTCCTGTAGACGTGAGGATGAGAAAACACTTTTCCTGTACCCATTTTCTCGTGATTTACATTCTTTGCACTCTAGCAACAGACTGCCACAAAACCTTGATTTTGGGGATCTATGTTTATTTGTAGAGCATCTGACATACGATTTGGACAAATCAATTCTTCAATCAACTCGTTCAAACGTGAGATGTGCATTATTAGCCACTGCTGTGTAACTGGGCTGAAATCCACAGATATATTCCTATCGTTATTCATTGCATGTATTTTGCGCTTCGATGCACTATAAACGTCTATTTTCTCGCAAATAGAATCTTTTTTTCATGTACTTTCCTTTCTTATTCGAGCTATAGAAAGCTGCTTAGGTCTCTCTTTTGATGCTTTTGCATGGACATTCTGCGTTTTCACCATCTCTACCGCATTGATGTCTCCATTGCATTGATGTCACATGACGTGACACATTTTGGCAAATCAGGTTACCAGAAATGGATTTTAATCTTCTTTAGCCAATGAAATTTCACCTTGTGGGTTAGATTGGCCTTTAGTTTCTCCCTATTGGTGAGCTCTGAATAGGAAATTAACACATTTAGGCTAGCTATCATGACGCTAGAGAGAATGAGCTTTCCAGATACCAAACACACACTGTTTTTAAAAGCAACCACTGAGGTATATTGGTATGAAAAATGCTAACTTTTGACAAAGTTAGAGGAAAATGACGTAAGAACACAATGTCTAAAAATAAAAATCCTTTTTATGGTTTTACTGTTAAAGACGACATGTTATAGAAGCAAAATATACCAAAATTATAAGGATTAAAATATATTCTATATTCTAAAACCTTGTTGAATTACAGTACTGTGCAAAAGTCTTAGGCATGTTAATACCCCCCCCCCCCCCAAAAAAAAAAGGGGGGGGGGGGGGTATTAACATGCCTGAGGCCCTGTTTACACGAGAACGCTCGCGGGTGAAAACGTAACAATATTTTATCAGATGTGCCTTTCGTTTAGACGGCGACGGCGTTTTTGGGGCTTAAAAACGCAAAAAAGTGAAACCACCCTCCAGAGTGGAAATCTTAAAAACGCTCCACTGTCGCGTTTCCGTCTAAACGGTAAAAACGCAAAAGTCTGCTAGACAGTGAAGGCACCGATCAGTGCTTCACATTGCCACCTAGCCGCCTGGAGTGCATACTACATTGAATTTCACACACTTTTGCGTCACCGTATGCACGCAGATTTCCCCCCCATAACGCTCGTCTAAACGCAGAATAAAAAGTGATCACTTTTGCGTTTTCTCTTCAGATCGTTTCCGTGTAAACGTAGCCTAAGACTTTTGCACAGTACTGTATATTAGAGTAGGGAAAGTTCATTCTTGTTCATTTTCTGAGATCATCATTGTTCACGTTGTTTTTTTAGTTTTTTTATGTTTCTTCATTCGGATACATTTGCGATCCATTCTGAATAAACAAAAAACACAGTTTACATGCTTCGTCCTTGTTGCATTATTCATTAAGATAATTAATAAATGCACGCACAATTATCCATGAATGTTGATAAATGTTGCAGATATGTTTTACTATGCACAAACAAATGCCTTTCAACTTGTGTGTGCAAAATTCAGAAGTAAATGAATGTGCAGCAATTTGTACAAATAGAGAGTCTGTAGGCTTATATGCGTGTTGTAGCCATTAAATAAGCTCATTTAGTTTCATATTTGTTAAAATATAATTCATTTCATTGAGTTGATTGTTTTGTTTTGTAGAAAGCCTTTCTTTAAAGTGAATTCCGTTTTGTATAAATTGCATCTTAAATGAGAAGCAAATATAGCAGACAATACAATCATGGAGGCGCCGGCACGGTCACTTGCATTGCACGTGAACTGGAGCGCATCTCATCATAAATTAACCGAAACTCAGTGTATGCCTCACAGACATGAGAAATATATCTAAAGAAAGCTTGAAATGTCTTTAAACGAAACGATTCAAAACGAAAAGAAATAGGCTACTCTCTGATTATGTAATCCATGATGTCCATGATGATACGGAGATGGCGATCATCAACTTCATCTTTGCAGCCGACACTGTTTATTAATAAAAATCAATGCATGCGTGTCACCGGATTTACAAATGCACATCTTGCTTGTTGCACGCACACATATTATGTACATATTATGAAATAACGAGATATTATGTTGAAATAACATTTTTAATAATAATAAATCTTTACGAATATTTGACTGAATGCTGAATGTTGTGCTTGTTCTATTTAATAAAATTAATACTTTAATTGTGATAATTAAAATAATTGAATATTAAATATTAAGTGGCCTATGTTTGCTCATTTATTAATAGTATTTATATATAATATTTCTAGACTAGCACCCCCTCAGCACCTGCGTTACATTCTCTGACGCCGCCCCTGGTTATAACGGCCCACGTATTAAAAAATGGTCGGGTTTAAATCGGGCTCGGGCTCATAATTACAGTTAATGTGTCGGGCCGGGCCGGGCCGGGCTCGGACACAACGTGCACAGGCTCGGGTAGGGTCGGGCTTGATTTTTTTTTTTTTTTTTTTTTTGGGCCTGATCTAAGCTCTAATTTGGTGGTTTACAGTGTCAAAACCTGCATACAGGTCTAGTAGAATAAGGACAGATGATTTGGAGTTTGCTCTTGTGCTGTTAATTTTGCCAAAAATTTGTGCAGTGTGAAACGATTCAGTGTTAGAATGTAACGGCTAGATGCTTAGCAACCAACAGCCAATTGCATGCCTCATATTCATGTGCTTTGGACAGTCACGGAAACACCATGGGTGCTTCTCAATATCCCTCCTCGTCTCCTCTCTCCTCCATCCTCCATCCTATGACCCGGAAACCGATCGAGCACAGCCATCTTGAAGGACATCACAATTCTCTAATTGCACTGCGAGGAGTCGAGGATCGAGGAGTTAGGAGGCTTCCTGAGGAGTCATGAGCGAGGATACACAGGTGCATCCTATGCGGAAGAGTTTTATCGACTTAAACGTGACGCACGTCTAAATTCTCCTCCCCCTTCACATCGGTCACAATCATTTTGATTTATACTTTACTTTTGCAGTTTATATAAACCACACACCTCACATATTTCAACAGGGTATCTTTCTTTATTATTATTTATTATGAATTTCTTAAATAAACAAATTTCAACAACATGAGGGCAGATCCTGAGCGCTGCTGCTGACGCGATGAAGTGACGCTCGAGTGATCAAGTATTCCAATGTATAAAAAAAGCTTTCATTCGATCCCTCCGTCCTCGCGTCTTTTCCTTGCAGCCTTCCCTCGCATCCTACAGGGGGCGGAGCTGAGACGCGAGGAAAGGAAGCGAGGAGAGGAAACGAGGATGCACAAATAAGAATTGAGAAGCACCCCATGTGCTGTTTGTAAACAGTTGTTTCAGCATTTGAGGGGGAGGAAATGTCACATGGTGATGGAAAACTCACCAATTTGAGTGAAGTTTCATATAGTTTGAAAAGTCCATTCAGAAAAGTACAGTCGGCAATATATAATACAAGGATGTGCGGTGCTAGAGCTTTTATGTAAATGGTTCGCATAGTTTGTTCGTCCAGTCAATGACACTGACACAGCAAATATGCAAATAAGATCGTTAACCCAGAGTTTAGGAATGTACAGTGATGTCAGATTATGAATACCCAGGATTAACCTGAAACCCAGGATCACCCAGATTTCGTGTGTGTGTGTGTGTTGTCAGGTGGAGAAGATCCGTGTGCTGCTCCACAGGGTGGGTCTGGGAGATGTGAAGGTGGGCTCAGTGGAAGAGTTTCAGGGTCAGGAGTTCCTCATCATGATCCTGTCAACGGTAAGAAGCTCTTCCTGGATGGGTGCTTTGGAAATAAGTGAACTGTGGAAAAGTTCTGAATCCGGAGACCTAATTTAACTAATTTGGGAGTAACTGAGGCCATTTTGTAGACTTTTATATCCACTGTAACATGTAATGCCATTTTTTAACAACCAGACTGACAAACAAATTATAATGAATGTTTAGAAGAAATTAGTGGTGGGCTGTTATCGGCGTTAACGCGCTGCGTTAACGCGAGACTCTTATCGCGCGATAAAAAAAATATCGCCGTTAATCTATTCTCCAAGTTGGGTTGGGAGCGTTGGGAGCTGGCTCAAGCTACACAAGCTATGATGACGCAATCTACCCGCAGCCGCGAGGAACACCCGGCTGCAACGTATCATATTCGTCGTCATCTTAAGTAAACACGGCTGAAAGTGAAAGCTGGTGTAAAAGATCCGTGCAACATCCATTATTTGGACTTGGTTTGTATTTAAGCCGTCCGACGTAGACTGTGTGGTGTAACAGTTCGGTAAGTTAACACACGACTAATCCGTTCTACCACCTCAAATTCAAAACGAAACATATCACTGAATACCAGCGCGCGCGTATTATTCCCAATATATCTTAGTGGTGTAGCACATAATCTCTTTTTATTAAAAGCGCCCGATTTTAAGAATCTTTGTTGTGTTTCTTTTTAACTGAAAAGACATCAGTTAGACAATATTCTAATTTTAAATTTGGGGTTTCATAAGCTCCAAGCCATAATAAACATTAGACCTACTTAAGTCTCTGCAGCTAGTGTACTTAAATTTTATTTATCTGCAAAATTATGTTGTATACTTACAGTTTTGCACAATATATGTTCTCAAAACTACATACACCCTTTCAAAAAAAAAAAAAAAAAAAAAAACATTTAGCAGTTATTTAGCAGGGTCTGTGTAACCTGTTCTGAAATGGTTTTATTATAATATCGTTATCGCAAGAGGCTGCAATGTATATCACAATATGGATTTTAGGCCATATCGCCCATCCCTAATTGATAGCCTATAGTAGTTGATAATAACATAGGCCTACCTAATGTTGCCTACGGACGGTAACAGTACAGTAGTAACCTTTTGCAGTCTATGAGTAGAACAGCTTTCTCAAGCAGTTTGTGATGCATTTTGGAAACAGGAGATGAGCCCCTGGTCTAATGCGCCACCTGGCTTGAGAAACCCGTTCTCAAAGACTTACTTTTATAGTCATTATTTGGGTAGCACACATATTCTGAATGCCTTCGGCAGAATTTAAATGAGCCATTTTAATCTAGATTAATCTAGATTAATTTCAAAATTAATCTAGATTAATCTAGATTAAAAAAATTTATCTATGCCCACCTCTAGAAGAAATGTATGAAGTGGTCTATTAAATGATTTAACACAGGTATAAGTGACAGGTGTTCAGATTCATCTTTCTTCTAAGATGAATCAACTTTTCTTTTCTTTTTTTTTAACTGTAGGTCCGGTCCAATGAGTCCTTGCTGAATGAAGAACTGCAAAACGTGCTGGGATTTCTCTCCAACCCAAAGCGTTTCAATGTTGCCATTACACGAGCCAAAGCTCTCCTCATTGTTATCGGAAACCCACACATTTTAATCAAGGTGAGATTTAAAGCCCTGTTTACTTACAGTAACTGAATGTCTTTTGTATGGATATGCAAAAAAGAATCCAATGAGGGGCGCTACACTCTATAAACTTTCTCTGTCAACTCAGTATAGAGTGGTGCAGGAATGATAGCACTTTGTAGGCCAATCGTCAGTCCCTCAACAAACACCCAATAGGATTTTCCCATAGGCTTTTGGATTATGGCCAAAAACAAGCTCTGTGATCAACAAAAGTTTATGATACTTGCATGTTTTGTCCATCAAGATAATTATCACAGATGAACACAACTTTTATGAATTTTGAAGCCTAAATGCAGTCGCCAGAAGTAAAAAGCTTTCAGTTTTTATCTAAAAACATTTTCCCAGTGTGTTTGAGGTAGAATAGTTTATAAGAGCACAATTATAAGCATAACGCTGCTGTAAAAGAGGACTTTAACTGTTCGTCTGATGACGTTTATTCTCGACAGCCTCTGTAGTCTCATTAGCCACTTTTTAGCAACCGCCTTTTTCAAGACACGTAACAGCTTCAAAAAATCACGAGTGGGGTAATACTGATGTATTTAATGTCGTAGAATAAAACGTGAAAGAGTCTTGAGCTTGTGTTCACACAGACCTTATTTCAGCCTTTTAACCAAAACCCTGTTCAAAAAACCCACTGAGTTCGGGACGATGGAACCGGAAGTGCAAAAATGTGAACTCAATACAGCGTTTTGGTCTACAAAGTGATGATGTCGTTCCTGCACCACTCTATAGATCCTGAGCAGTAGATCAGGGCTGCCACGAGCCGGTTTAAAGGAATCATGACGACTTTTGTTTGACCTGATTTTTTTATTTTATTTTTTTATTCTGTTATACAGCAGTTCATTGTCTTTTTATTCAAGAGTTATCACTTGCTCTACAAAAAAAGTAGTTTAGTATGACATTCCGCAAGGCAGTAAAAATATAGAAATATCAAACATATAAAATCACAACAAGCTTCTGAATAGAGTAATGGAATAACGTCTTGCTGCAATTTTAACTAGTCTTACATTCACTATCTAGACAAACCTCATTCTTTACATGGAAGGAAGGGCAAAAAAGACCATGGTAATATATCTAGCAGGGGTAAAGGAGATCGGTTCTTGTACTTCTGAATGCCATATTTTGAAGATATAGAAGAGCAAGTTCACTATGATGCTGATAATTTACAGATTTTAATTTTATTTGACTACACTATTAATGCTTTAAAATGTGTTTGTGAAATTAAAACTATTGAAGAAATAATTCTGGATTGTTGATGGTGCCTGGCATACAGTTTCATTTGGTCCTTCTCGTAGTGTTTGTCTAAATGCGTGTGTGTGTGTGTGTGTGTGTGTGTGTGTGTGTGTGTGTGCGCATCTATTCCTGCAGGACCCGTGTTTCAGTGCTTTGCTGCAGTACTCGTATGATAACCGAGCGTTCGTGGGCTGTGACCCTCCAGTGAGTCTACGGGCCTCTTCAAGGTTTGCTCGTTTGGTTTTTGTCACATTCAAGAACTACTCGTGTCTTTCTGGGTCAGGAATAAATGGTTTCATCACTTAATGCTGATAATGTTCTTACAGGATTCTCTCCGAAGGAACCTAGAAATCACTTTGGCCTGAACTTGGACCAGCGGAGTGTTGGATGATTATTCCACGATTGTTTTGTATTAAATAAATAATGCTTCTTAACATCTAAATCCCTCACTGAAAGACCACACTAGATCTGCATGAGCGGAAGAATAGAAATGCGTCTTCCTAGTTCCCAGAACAAGTAGTTCTGACTCAAACTTCCCGAGATTTGTTTGACGTGCCTCTGGCTGGATGCGGCGGTGTTGAGGCACTGCACTGTGAGAGCCAGTGTTGATTTTCTGTTATGTTCCTTGAAATGTGTTTATTAAAATCATTTCAGCAAGTATTCGTTTTAAGTGTTCATCTGTTCCATACTTCCAGAGGGTGACGTTTTTACATTTCTGTTTAGTTGTATTGGTGGTCTGAACTTTATTGCCTGACCATCATCTAAAGCAAACAGTAACGGTCAACTGTTTTAACATTATGGCCAGGTGTGGTGTATATAGTATTCTGTAATTCTTAACAAATCTGAATATACAGATGTGCTCAAGGTTATCAGAGATTGATGGCACTGACTTTGAAAACATTTTCCAGTTTAACAATCCGACATGCTAATTGTTGCGGCCGGCGCCTCGTAAACGTGTCTTTGCTTCCTTTTAAACTGATAACTAATAACTGATAACTACCCTAATGTAACTCCTGAGAATTGCCAGTCGTGCAACCAATCAAACTGGAGCTTGACGTTACCCAATGAATACATTTGTGAGGTGTTTCTCATCAAATGTTGTACTTACTCAGTATGTATTTTTTTTATAGCTTAAGTGCAGCAGGCATAATTAAAGCTGTTTTGGGTCGTAATAAAGCAGCACTGAATCTAGTTTTTACAAGGAGTCGAGCTTTAAGCATGTTAGCTTGATGCAGATCTAATGCTTGAGCAAGGTTACTCAACCCTTTAAAGTGCCTGGATTTTTCATCATTTCTATTTAGCCTTGGAAATGTGCTTCTATGTACGTTCCCAGACATCCTATAAGGCCCAAAAATCATAATTGCTGTTACTTTAGATAAAATCATTCTAGAAATGGTCAGCGACTTAATATAGTGGCAATCAGTAAATAGTTGCATATTAACACTTTCAGACCCTCACTTGTTCCAGTGGACATGATTTTTTTCTGTTGCTTTTCATGGTTTCTGTCATGTGATGCCATCCAAACTTCAGAACATTATTAGACCATTAAAATCTTCAATTGAAATGAACTATGGTGGTCTGTGCAACTCGATTGCAAATGCCTCTAGAACAATTTTTTTACATGGACTTTTTAAGAATTGTCATCTGGCTATATGTACTGTAAAAAAATAAATTATGACCATTATTAAATTGATTCTTTAAGTCTGAAAGGGCTTATTCCATAATGATTTTTTTTATTTATTTTAATCCGTGATTTTGCAAGGAATTACATTGAATTTTTCTGTCACCTAATGCCACGCGTGCAGATTTTCGTGGACGAAAGCTCTTGTGGACCTGCATGAGATAATAAGGCAATATGTGAATGAATTTCTTAGCAATAACTGAAGGCTAAAGAGACCATTGAGCCTGAAC
Organism: Squalius cephalus; assembly: GCF_949319135.1. Lineage (NCBI taxonomy): Eukaryota > Metazoa > Chordata > Actinopteri > Cypriniformes > Leuciscidae > Squalius > Squalius cephalus. Next base: position 11,734,075 of record NC_137128.1, on the reverse strand, counting down.
ATATTTTACAAAGCTAAAGCCAATAAAAATATAACGCCGTAGTCCAAGATATTTTCTTATGGATATCTGAATAGCCTTCGGACACATCAGAAGAGTCTATTAAATCAAAGAATAATCGCTCATCATAAACTGCCAAAAATATCTTTTTTAATGTAAATAAGAGCTCTGTAGTGGTTCATGTGTACCATTTAAGATATCCTGTTATCCAAATAAGCCCACTTTTTGGTGTCAGTGCTTCATATTTTATTAAATAATCATAAGAGCTGAACAAGAGTTAAACATGACTGGTCAGCGTAATCTCTTCATTTAGGATAAATGTGATTATTTTTGGTTCATAGATGTACAATATGGAAGGCGAGAAGATAAAGTGTACCTATAATGAGCAAAGTGGAATGAGAACATTTATTGTATTACTGGTATATGATGGTGGATTATATATATTTCTGCAAATGTTGAATTTGGTAGGGTCTGTGTTACCCTGAAATCTGTTATTACATTTTCTGGGATCAAATCCAATGTCATTCAGTGATCATTACTTTTCCCAGCCGATGATCGTAAGTACGGTAGACCACTGGGGAAAGTCAAGAGATTGAAACAGATGAATGTAACGTATTTATGCATTTCACATGTACAAAGCCAACACTGCTTGTTGAGTCACATTTATTTATATAGCACTTTATACGATACAGATTAATTCAGAACATCTTTACAGTCATACAAAGGAGAAAGAAAAAAACATGTCATATAATCAAATCATCAATGTTGCAAAATTCTTCAATGAGGAAACAATGAATCCACTTCTAATAACTAAAACGCACCTCAAGAGGAGAAAATATAGTGCCATTAATCAGCTCAAGTCAATTCATTTCTCATTTGATAGTTACACAATACAGTGTGAACTTTTAAGCCCGCGGCTCCGTTACTCAATCACCATGCGCAAGCAAGTGTGTTTTTATCTGGGATTCTCCGCAATAATCACTCCAGGTCTCAACGCAAGTTCAGTTCTCCACACTTCACTTCTCATTAAATCGAATGCTTAAACTAACATGGAGGAAGAGATAATATTATTTAGCAACCCTCTTGTACAATAAATTATTTACAATTAATATGATTTACAACTGCTAGTCCCAACATAAACAAAAGCAATGTTATTCGTTTTCCGAATGAATATTTTGACTTGTCCTTCACAAACAAGCACAATCTTCGTGACTAAAGTTCATTTTAATAAACTACCCTGTAATATTCTAAAATTGCTCTTTATATTTCTCAATATTTTCTTGAATTTGCCATCACTAATTGAAACAATGCTTTTCTCTACGACCGGGTGAAAGCTCAGGTACAGGTTACTCGCTGCATTCCCACTCCCAACACACACACCCAACACACACAGATTATATTTTCTGGTTCTTTGCGTAAGACACTCAGGATTTCTCCTTCGCGTGCCATCTCAGGTGTCTCTTTAAGTGTGCGGACAGGATAAACCTCTGACCGCAACGGTCACATTTGAAGGGCATCTCTCCAGCATGATAGAGCACAGGAGTTTTGAAATTGCACACTTGCGCAATTTTCTTGTCACTGTGAGGACTTCGGCTTGATTTCTCGCCCACGTGAATTTTCATGTGACTTGTGAGGTTTCCTTGATGTCTGAAATTATTCCCACACTGATGGCACGTGAAAGGCTTCTCTCCGAAATGACATATTATGTGTTTCTTCAGGTCTCCCTTGCGCGTGAAGCTCTTTTCGCACTGAGTGCATGTGAAAGGCTTGTCTCCGTTGTGAATTAACAAGTGGTTCTGGAGGTTGATTTTTTGCGTGTAACTCTTCCCACACTGAAGGCACGTGTACGGCCTCTCGCTGTGGATAGTCATGTGATCCTTAAGGTCTTCTTTACATTTGTAACTCGTTCCACAATGTGGGCATCCAAACGACTTTTTGCTTTGTGTCATTTGTGAGTGTTCTCCTGATGTGACGCTCTGAGGCTCCTGGTTTTTCTCCACTTCATTCTGGTCTTGACTTGCCTCTTCCACTTCAGTCAGGTCTGAAACGAACAAGTCGGTGATAATCAATTCAAGAGCAACAATGGTGAAAGATGATGAATAAATGAACCTCATTTTGAGGGCAGGTAAAAAGATGAATTATTTTACTATGATTATTGATGTGATAAAATGGCATCAAACGTTGGTAAACAAATACAAACAACATCATGATGATCATTTATATTTTCCGTCTATTCAGGATCAGACACCGACCTCTTTGTTCCTCGGTTTCCTCTTCTTCTTTGACTCTGAATGGCTCCAGATCAGTCAGATCCACAATCTCCACTTTAATAAACTCCATCGTCACGCAGATCTCGATCGACAAACCTCTGGCTTTTCTTGCTTGTTTGGAAACGGGTCAGCGATTAGGATCGAGACGAGGATGAAGATCAAATCGAAAGGAAAAAAGGACACAACACGGTATTCTGTTACGGGTGATCTTAGGAATATAACACTCAGACATTAAGGTTTGTGGTAAAAAGACGTTGTCAACACGTCGCATGCATTGTAAATACAATCAATAACAACCAACATTAATTTCAACATTTTATTGAACAAAACAGTTGTAGTAACATTACCAAGTTGCTGGAGCAAAATGTGTATAAATTTGTGAACGTTTTGTATGGTTTTATACCGCTGAAAACACAAACCTTTTATCCAGCGGACATTAGAGAAGACGCGGGCGCAGTGCTTATGACGTCACGCGAAGAAGGATAAAATCAAAATAAAAGTCTCCAGTAGAACTGAAATTAAATATTTAAATGGATATGGGGGAAAAATACGAAACAATACAGTACTTTTTTTTTTTTTTTTTTGTTAATTTAACAACAGCGCTGATAAAATTCCTGTCAAACTATCTGTTTTTATAAACAACTTATCTCCACAGAGCTATATCATTTGTCACAGCAAGGATATGCTGTACAAAAATGAATCCATTTATTATGATAAGTTATTGGGCAAAGAATGACATTATTTTGGTTAGCCAATTGTTTAATTACACAAATGTCACTTTTATTATGGAATGCGCTGTAATATAATATGCTCTCGCTTTTGGAGCCATTTTCGCCTGGTTGTTATTAGCTTTCCTTTCATGAAGCTTCGAATCTTTTGCGAATCATTTGTTTAGAACCAGTGAATCTGAGCGCGTTTCAAACTGCCAAAAGGCACGTTTTTTTTTTTTTTTTTATTGCAATAAAAAAAGGTACAGATCACAGATGACTTAACAAAACATACTTAACAACATACAAAAATATAGCACATAAATACTGCCAAAAGTCACGTGATTTCAGTAAACCAGGCTTCGTTAAGTCATAACTATTTTGATATGTTTCGATATGTCAGCGGTTCACTTTTGTGGGATGAAACACTGATCCATTTATTTTTCCAGTGTGAAAAAACTCAAAACATTTGAAATAGTTTATATCTTCATAGGTATAAAGCGCTTGATTCTTCCAAATCATTTCAGTTAAAATATATAATGTTACTATAAAGGCACAGCTACTTCAATGAATTACATGTGTGTGTGTGAAACTTAACATATATTTTCAATCCTTTATGTTTGATACATAATAAAAATAAACTAAAATAAAAAGTCAAACCCATGAACCAGTGTCTGTATGGTTTTTAGCCGTAAATTTGTATTTAAAGACACATTTGTTCACAAAATAACAAAAAAGACACTTCATATTTAACAGCATTAGATGATTTGTTAATTTTATATGAAAATTTGTCATTTCACACATTATAAGAAAGAATGATGTTTTATTTAATCAATCTTGTTTTGTTTTTGATGTGTAAAATTACTAAGTCTTTTTTTGCAGCAGCAACAACAGCTATCCTGGTATGAAGGTATGAAGAAAAAAAATGTTCATTTTGTTTTTATCTGTGATTTAATAAAAATAATGTGATTAGATCACTTTTGATTTTTTTTTTTTTTTTTTTTTTTTTTTTTAGATTTAGTTCAGCGATGTGGGGATGACACAATCTGAAACACACGGCAAATGGATATTGATCAGACTCTGGTAACGTATTAGATTAATGTGCTCATGACAGGTTGAGAATGCAGTTACTACCGGGAAGACAGGGCTTGCGTGTACAGATGAGCAGCGCAGGTGGAATGCAGGGACAGTCAGGAACATTGAGCCAAAACAACTGAGGGACATAAACTTCAGTCACCACAGGGCAGGGGACGAATTTAGCATTAGGGTGTCAGGTGCTCAGCCACTACCAAACACCCCAGTTGAAGGAATTCTGTGAGTTTGTGGAAGTGGAAGAATGCAACCTGCTACGGCACGCAGTGGCGCAAAAAGTGGGTATGCGCTATATGCGGCGCATAGGGGCGCGCCAAAGCGGTGGTAATTTATTTTTAATTTTTTTATCTATACGTAGGCCTAGCTGCTGTTGTGCGTTTCTAAATAATTTCTTCATTTCCTCAATGTTATATAACTTTTTAGAGGACTAACAGGCTAGAGTAGGATATTCATAAGATTCCATCATAGAATTTTGACATGGGGGGGGGGGGGGATTAAAGCAAAAAAGCTGTCGGGACTAAAAATAGAAAAAGAAAGAGGGAAAAGGAGATGGCATGTCAATTGATGCGCCAGCAGCTAAATAAGTGGATGGTCAAAGGCAACAGGATTTAAAGTGTGACGTCCACGCATGTAGGCTAGGAGATTCCCGGTGGGCCGACGTGCTTTTTGGACCGATACATAAATAGGCTTTTTTTTTTTGTTTTTTTGTGTCTTTGTCTTAACGGCCCATAAAACTCGTACATCGGCGGCTCATTCGTTTTGGGTGTGCCGTTGTAATGCATTGGTCAAAAAAAAAAGAAAAAAGTCAGCGTTAGTTTTTTTTAAGTTTTTTTTTTGACATTTTTCATTAAACACGTAGATCAGCGGCCCATTGGTTCTTTTCTTGATTGACCAATCACATCTTTAATGTGAAGCATAGAAATTAGTACAAAACTAATTATGAAAGTTTCCTTTATTTTTCAGTGCATTTGTTTTACAATATATGGCTATTACTATCATGGGATTAATATTATAACTATTATGTAGTAGTGTAATGTAGACAGACAGTGCTACTAAAAAAGGTTTGAATTTTTCTTTGTTTAATTTGCACACTGAATATGGGTTAGAGCTTTTAATGTTGAACTCTCAAAGTGCACTAGATTGATGAATTCAAAATTGACCAAAAAACATGCCAAAATTGTTGCTGCATACACCTCTGTCACTGGGTAGTTGCGCCCCTGACGGCACGTCATCACAAGGTGGCTGTCCCTGCTTCCATCTATTGACAGAATACTGAAGTATTGGAAGCCCCTGACCAGCTACTTTCAGAGCGAAGGTGAGGAGCAATCCTCCCAGTTTTTGTGGAAATGTTTTGGAGAGGAAAGCATTGAAGTGTCTGAGACATTATATTTTCTTTTCCTCAGTTTCATTCTAAAAGTGTTCTCAGACACCATTGAAACACTTGAGGTCAAATCGTTCAGCATAACATGTGTGTTTAAGGTAATGACTGAACAAAACAGAAACTTGAGAGAAGGATGACGGACAGGTTCTTTGGCTTTACTGTGAACAGCAAACTCAAGCAGCTGCTCCCTTACCTGGCAAATAAATGTGTGGAGGATTTTCTTGGTTTCTATGAAAGAGCCAAGAAATATATAAGTGAAAGATATGACTTCTCTGAGAACAGCTTTCATAGCAAAGTGGCAAAGTTTGACCTCACAACTGCTGTGTCATATGAAGAATTCAGTGATGCCGTCCAGGCCTGCAATCTGAAAGACATTGATATGGATGGACTGTATGAGGAATATACCATGGTGGAGGCTTCCTTCACCTCTCCAGAAATGAAAGGTTGCCACAGTGAGGAGCGATATCTGAAACTGTTTTCCAAAGCAGACGTACCACTTGTGAATCTCAGGAAGATCAGCTCCTATATTTTCTCCATCCCATGCAGAAATGCACACACAGAACGAGTATTTTCAATGATGACATCTGCATGGAGATACGAGAGGAATCGTCTGGATGTGGACAGCGTCAAGGCTGAGCTCCAAGTCCCTGCACAGACGTGTACAAGAAGTTCCTTGGAAACGAAAAACTCTTGGATGCAGCCAGGAAAGGGCAGAAGTATTGCAGATAGACAATCAACTATTTGGTGAGTACACTAGTCTTATGTGTTCACAAATCTGATACAGTTAGTTTGCTGTGTATTGTATTTAATTAAGCAAATATAGGCTTCACTCATTTCCTGTAGGAAGCTCCTAAGCCAAATTGCTCTCTAATGCAGCATTTTGATTTTATGAATGGGCTATATGAAATATGAATATGTATTGGGTTTAAAACAATACAGATTTTTGAAGGCTGAAAACACTATTTTTGCTATGTTTTTATGTGTACCACTCCCTGCTTGAGATGAACAAGCCCAGAGGCAATGGGGGCTTGGTGGCCATGATGACCGTAGAGGTGCTGTTGTCGCCTGAGCTGCTGCAGAGAGTGAACTTCTTTGTTAAGAACTTTATTTATTTTTCGCATACATTATTTGTTTATTTATGTATTTCTGTTATTTCCAGAAGTCCAGAAATGTTGTTTTCTGGCACTGTGCACTTTTCAAGACAGGTTCATCTCAGTGGTCAGTTTTTGAAACAGACCTCACAATGTCTTGAATAAATACAAATACTGTGAACAAACACTTTTTTTCCTCTTCTGTTATACATAGGTCTACATCAAGGTATATCGTAGATCAAATTGTCTGGCAATGAATAGAGTAGGCTATTTCAGAATCACTGTATCATGATACCATTGATATGATGGACAACATTGTATTGTAGTTGCGAGTTCACCAGAGTCCTATGCAATTATTCTTGCCTCACTAAATGCCTTTTTGGTGTTATGGAAATGGCCACGCTAATATCCAGTTGAGATAAACATGATTAAGCCACATGGGGCAACAGCAACAAGGTATTTGATTGTGTTGTGCGAGTAGTAATGGCTGTAGGACTCCCCTCTAGAGTCAAGATTTTTCGCCTTCTGTAACAAACTTTCGCTGCAGTCAATGACACAGGTAGTGTTGGGAAAACACTCCTTGAATGCAGTTGGCATAGTGGCCTTAATGGTTTATTTTGGGAGCCAGATAATAAGAGGGTGCAAGACCTCCTCCATTTTATCAATCCAGAATGAGATAACCTTACTGGCAACACTCTGAGGCACATGAAACTGCCTACCAAGGTCACCCAGCACACGATTTAATTTCAATTTTATCAGTGTCATTAGTATATGATCACGCTCTGACAAAACAAAAGCCCTTTCAGCAAATCCATCTAAGGTGGAAACAAGAGAGTTGAAGGTTTCCAGTGAGACTCCAGTGTAGAAGAACGAATCGGCATCACTCTGGAGCATGGAGTAGCTGAAATCTTCAGTTTGTGTTGTGGCATCTTTGGCCGTCTCGTCAACACCCTGCTGTTCACCATAGATGTGGTCTCAAAGCGATGGATCTTCCCACTGGGTGGAAATAGTGCTGTATGATGATTGTGGCACCTCAGGTATGCCCTTGCCCTCATCCTCCTGGTCTGTCACTTCTGCTGTTGCTGTAAAAAAATAAATAAAAAGAGCACATACGCTACATGTTAAACTCTACAGTTCCTGTCCATGTTTCTCACACTGACAACATTACAGTAAAAGCTTATGATAAATGGTGATGGAAGCTCTTCCTCGCTCAGGCTAAAAACTACCTGGCCCACATAACGATAACAGCTAGCTCTACGATAGCCCTCAGTGGAGCTCATAGTACTAAACCTACAGAAGGCGACTGCATATATGAAAAAAAAAAACACCTAACCCTAAAAAAATTCTAACAAAAGGTTTCTCAGCTGTTTTTTGTAGTATTAGGTGTCCTTAATAACATACTAAAAGTTTACCAAAGTTTGACAACTAGAAAGGTGTAATTTTCAAGATGGCGTCCAAGATGGGCAGGAAGCCCTTAAAATGTCCTAACATTATTATTATTATTATTATTATTATTCTCCTTCATTATTTGACCTAGTCAAGTAATCTTGGCGCCTAACTCCATGTTTTCTGGGCACTGACATGATTGCATACTTATGGAATACATGATTTTATGAGATTACTGTAAGGTTTTATCTTTGTTTGGGGTGAACCAGAGATGTAAACGATTTAGCCTATGTCATGTAACTCCTACTCAGTATGTGTTTTTGGACACATACCCTTTTTTTTCTAAAACACAGACTTGACTTTCAATGTAAAAGTTATTGCACCCAAAAGTAACTTAAATTGGAGTTGTATAACTTTGATCATAAACAACTCTGAATTAGCCCAAACAGAGGCCTGTGTGTGAACCCTCTAAAATGGTCACTCATTTCAATTTGAATAAGGTAATACATATGTAATAAGAACATGGGTTACATCCTCTATAGATGTTTTTGAGTATAAAGGTGGCATTATACTAAGCCTCAGGTTTAGTAAAATTCAGGTAAACCTTCAGACTTGAACCGTGGTTTCTTCAGGCGCTACTTCCTCGTCCCAAAGAAGGATGGGGGTCTGCGCCCCATTTTGGACCTGCGTCGTCTGAATTTTTCCCTTTACAAAGGGAAGTTCAAGATGCTGACGTTGAAAACTATCCTGGCGCAGATTCGAACAGGGGACTGGTTCGTCACCATGGACCTATTACCACATCCAGGTCATTCCACGCCACAGGAAGATCCTCCGGTTCGCCTTTTGGGGAAAGACGTATAAGTATCGGGTCCTTCCATTTGGTCTAGCTCTGGAAAATCTGAAGAGCAGATGGTGTGTTCACTGTATGGGCCATTCTACAGAATTGGTGCAAAGTCAGAGTTGGAAACATCTTGAAATTTTTTTGTTTTTTTACACAAATTTTGCATGTATGTAAATTGTATAATATCCAAGGTACGCTTTTCTAGTAATTGTGCAGTTAATTCTCATATTGTATTTTTAGAAAATCCTGGAATATTTTCCTTCTCCCCAAATTTGTCACTACCGAAACACAATATTAAATAATTTATTAAGAAGGCTTATAATGACCTATTAAGATTTTGTTTACATCTACCTTATAAATATATATTTTTTCTATTTTAAAAAAATATTTTTACAGGTTAAATCAATAAAGGTTATAATTTTAATAATATTTTAAATGTAATTTATGAGATTTGTTGTATTTTTAATCCAATCTTTCTTTGTAGAAGGCATAAAATTTATCATACTGATTTCAAAGTTAAGGATTCATTAGTTTGAATATGCATTGAACCAAACACTATCATAACATCTTAGTTGATAATTCAATATACTTTATTTTTGACAAAACATCCCATGTTACGGTAGTGACTTCACATTTTTGGTAGTGACAGTAATGTTTTGGTAGTGACCACAATACTTAGTTTGCCATGGCTGAATCAGACTGTCCACATTTTATGTTAATATAAATAAATAACTATGATGCACATATGCAGTCAGTAAATATAGCAGACACACATCTGACAGTAAAGATCTTATAAGCACACCTAGAGCTATTCTATACTTTGGGTCTTGAGGTGCAAGTGAGAAGAGGTATGCTCATAGATTTTTCTTCCTAAAAAACAACAACAACTTACAATGTAGACTGTTTCAGAACCACTTTGTTTTATTTTCACATTTTCAACATTTTGTTTGAGTCATTCAGATAAATCTCCAGAACCACTGAACTGTGTGTGTGTGTGTGTGTGTGTGTGTGTGTGTGTGTTTACATAAAACATTAATTTCAGAATAATTTTCCTCATTCAGATAAATCTCCAGAACCACTGAAGTGTGTGTGTGTGTGTGTGTGTGTGTGTGTGTGTGTGTGTGTGTGTGTGTGTGTGTGTGTGTGTGTGTGTACTGGTGTCTGATCACCCTCACTGGAAGTGCTAGGTGGTGTGGAAGCCCTGCAAAATGTCTCCACCTCTTTTTGTCTTTTCACCATCATCCTGTGTCTTTTCTGTCTTTTCCTCCATGCTTTTCTGACCTGTCTTTGCTCCCTGTCAGATAATTCACTGATACTCTTCAACTTTCCTCCTTCCCTTCCCTTTGTTTCTTATTTCTTTCTCTTTCTTTCCTTAAAGGATTAGTTCACTTTTAAAAAAACTTCTGCTGATAATTTACTCACCCCCATGTCATCCAAGATGTCCATGTCTTTCTTTCTTCAGTCAAAAAGAAATTAAGGTTTTTGATGAAAACAGAAGCAAGAAGAACAGAGCAAGGCGAGCATTTGTGCTTATAAAACTTAAACTTTTTTATTTATTTTTGAAATGACCGATCGTTTCGCTAGATAAGACCCTTATTCATCGTCTGGTATCGTTTAAAGCCCTTTGAAGCTGCACTGAAACTGTCATTTGGACCTTGAACCGTTTGGGGCCCATTGAAGTCCATAATATTGACAAAAATCATGGAATGTTTTCATCAAAAACTTTAATTTCTTTTCGACTGAAGAAAGAAAGACATGGACATCTTGGATGACATGGGGGTGAGTAAATTATCAGCAAAAGTTTTTTGCTGTGAACTAATCCTTTAAGTATTCCTCGTACTTCACTGGGTCTTCCCTCAACCTTTGTTTGTATTCTCTCTGTCTCTCTGTTGTAGTTTTTTTTTTTTTTTTTTTTTTTTGTCATGTTGGTGTTTTCTGTCATTCTCCCTGTCAAGTTAATCATAGAAATTAACATTACTGACAACAACCTTACACCTAAGCTAGTATCATGGACTGCAACCTTAAGTAATTGTAACCTCATCACATTACAGAATTTTAACAGAATCTTGCATACTAAAACACTACTAAAACATACTACAGTAGTAATTATTTGCATAACTGTACTAAAATGTAGTTTATTCCTCCAAATAAAGGATTATGTGTTCCCTTTTGTCACTACCAAAACAATAATGTCACAACCGAAACTTCAAGACATGTTACGGTTGTGACTGTTTTGGTAGTGACAATTTTAGATACTTTTGAGCCTAGCTCGAAGATGCTAATCAGCACATGGTTAGCAATCACTGGTCAGAACAGTTGAACACATATAACAACTAAATTTTATGGAATAACATCCAAAAAAGTTTTCTCAATAGCAGAAAAAATGAGTTTGGTAGTGACATTCCTTAAAGTTACAACACAGATTTTTAGACTTTAGAACACATTTACTTCAAAATGATGGGATCAATCTACTCACCATATAGCACATGAGAGAGAGGGACACAGGAATATTTCCTGATCAAAAATGTAGGGCTGTGGTTAAAATCAGTCTCAGCCAATGGACTACAACATTCACTGTTTTGGTAGTGACATGAAAATGCGGGACAAGTTTTTTTAGATAAAGTTTCATGATTTAAAAATAAAAAATAAAATAAATATTTTTTTTAACTTCATTTTTTAAAAGAAAACAAAAATATATTTTTTAAAACAAGAATGGAAAAATTTGCAAAAATTTTTTCAATATAATTTTCACAAGTTGAAATTTAGGGGTTAGGGTTTGGGACAGCCACCTCCTAATTGAAAGTAGCCCATAAATAATGATTTTATATATGTAAAGCTTACTGATATCTTAAATATTATTGTGGGTTTCAATAGATAATTGAAGGATCTTAGTAAACATCTAAGATTTTAATAATTAAATGCTTTTCAAATGTGTTTTTTGGATGAGGGACAGCAGTTTGCACCAATTCTGTAGAATGGCCCGTATAAGAGTGAGATACGTAGCCTCGCTGAGGAGGCGCCCGCGCCATCAGCCAATGTATTGGTGTGATTCTATACGGGTTCAGACAATCAGCACATGCCTTCACGTGGCAGCCCTGTTTTGACTAATTTTACAGTACCACACATGTTCTAATTAATTTATTCTTTATTGGAATCAAAAGAATGGTTATGAACCACAGAAACCACCAACACTAGGCAAAACTTTATGAGAAAGGAGAAATATGCAATTACTTAAGGGAAAATGTACTTATTTTTTGCATAAATATGCTTGTAACCAATTGCTTTAATATATAATTGTACTTGTAATCACTTATCCATCATGCAGATATGCTAATTAGAATATTACATGGCCCAAACATGCATCGGGCACCAGTATTCCTGGTCTAGGAGGAATACAAAAGAGTAATGGTCATTTTGAGGACCTGACGGACGCCATTTTGAAAATTAGGCCTTTCTTGGAGTCAAACTTTGGTAAACTTTTAGTATGTTTTTAAGTACATCTGATACTACTGTAACACACTGAGAAACCTCAAGCCGTCAAGCCATATTTGCAGCAGACTACAGTAACATTCAGTGGAGGCATAAACCATTAATGGCCATGTTTTTAACACACTTACTCATAATGGGCATATTGTTCATAAAAATATAGGTTAGACTGCCCACAGATAACACAAATATTTTTGTAGCAGGCCGGTGGAGCTCTTAAAAATGTAAACACATTTACTCATAATTGGCATATTGTTCATAAAAATGTTGGTTAGACTGCCCACAGATAACACGAATATTTTTGTAGTAGGCCGGTGGAGCTCTTAAAAATGTAAACAACCGGAGGTAGCTAACTAGGTTAGCTGTGAAGTGGTGCTATCGCTAACCAGCTACACAATTCAACATTAAAAAGTGGCTTACCTGTCGCTACGAACAATTGCACGTCTCTTCTTCACCACTGGTCTGTCATTTCCAAGGTATAATTCCGGGTTGGGATGGTCATCCGTGGGGCGTTTGTCAACAAAATGGTGCGAACAGACATACACCTTTTTCGGTGGATGCTTCAGTTTTAGCGCAGATAACCACTCTAAACGTCTACTCTCTGGCATTGAATGTATCTGATACGGAATCGGACATGGGCATTCTCTCCTTCTTATCTTATGCTCAAAGCACTCAATTTCTAAAAAAGTTTTGTATCTTCTTTGAATTGTTAACAACAACAACAGCACATGTGGAGCCTGAACTCATTCTCTCGCTGCTAGTACAGATAGTAGGTCGATCGCAATGAACCGGAAGTAGGCAACCGGAGTCGTCGTCATGGCGGCGCACATTGTTTAGAGCAGAATAAGGTGAATAGAGTGGTGCAGGTATGACGTCACTTTAGCAAGTTGCATTTTAGCACTTCCGGTTCCATCGTCCAGGAGTCAACAGGTTTTTTGAACGGGGTTTTGGTTAAATGGCTGAAATAAGGTCTGTGGTGAACACAAGCTCAAGACACCTTTTCACGTTTTACTCTACAACATAAAATACATCAATATTACTCATGATTTTTTGAAGATGTCTTGAAAAAGGTGGTTGCTAACAACTGGCTAAATGGGACTACAGAGGCTGTAGAACAAAATGAATTTTTTTTTTCTTGTTTTTCAATTTGGCAGATTAGAACAAAGTGTGATGAAACAAAAATAAAAATATGAAGAAAAAAAAGTCTCGAGATTTGTTCATTTCATGAATATGAGAAGGGTTGAATATGTGATAAATGAGTTTTCTTCGTTTTTCCGTTTAGAAGACAAAATGAGAAAACAAATTATACGAAGAAACACAGACCATTATTCCTTATACCTTACATTATAGTTAAGTCACCTTTATTTTTATTGTGCTAAATACAATACATATTGGCCTGGTTTCACAGACAGGGCTTAGATCAAGCCAGGATTATGCCTTAGTTCAATAAGGACATTTAAGTAGCTTTAATTTACGTGTCTTAGAAAAAGAAAAAAGAAAACATTAGCCTACTGGTCTGCATCTTGAGACAAAACAATGGAAGTGAGATATTTTAAGATTTATCAGTGCAAGTTGCTTTCAGTTAAACCAGCTCAATAATGCATTTAATCTGGGACTAGCTTAAGCCTTGTCTGTGAAACCATGATTGTTTCAAAGCAACTTTACAGTAAGAAACAAGAAAATAATGGTTGTAAAAAATATCAATTGGTGTCATTGTTCAGCTGAAGTCAGTTCAGTTCCGTTCAATAACTCTGTAAGATCAATTATGAAATGAGTTCAATTTAGCTTTAAACCAGCTCTGCAGAAAACTGTAATGTCATCGTCCAGCTCAGTTCAGATCTCATACAACAAGTTACAGTTCAGTCAAATCTATAGTATTTCTGAATTATACCTCACAGGATCACTGTCATCAGAGAATGGTAAACCTATATCTAAAGTGTTTTAAATTGTATTATTTTTGCAGATTGTTTGCAGTGTCATACAGCTTATGACAGATGACCAGCTGAAGGAATATCTGCCTTCCTATGGTGACAGACTGGATATTCGTGGACACTGCAGGCGAAAAGAACAAGATCCCAGTAGCCGAAAATCGAAACTTTTTGATCGGCTGAGCAAGAAGCAGACACTGACAATGTATGCTCAAAAGAATGTCAAAAAATGCTCAAAAGAGTATGCGAAATATTGAAATGGGATGAAGTGGGGATTTCGAGAAGTGAAGTTTATTCAGGTTCGAACAAAAAAAAGGTGGGGGTACACGGAAAATTTGCGTGTCAAAGAACTGTACAAAAAAGGATCTACTTGAAAAGGCTGCCAAATTGTTTTTTTCCTGGTGAGAAATGTTCAGTGGGAAGCTTCACAGATTTTGTGGTTGATGTAACAGACTTTCAAAAGCAAACAATAGATGAGCAGATTACAGTTGGAGAAGTTTATGAGCTGACCAAATTACCAAGCTTGCCTTTTTACTTGACAACCAAGAAGAAAGCCATCTCTAGTGACACACAGTTAGACACACTTCAACAGCGAAACAATTCAGACAAGTCAGACCTAATTTATGTAGGGAGGAGCACTTTAATTGAAACAGGCAGTGGAAATTATCGTTATTCATCGCGGTCAGGCCTTTCGACAGCTTATTGAACATTTTTGTGACGAAAGTCATTCTTCCCGAAGGACGGCTGGAAAATGCTGTTGATGGGGGATGTGCTTTCAGAGTTATGGCATGACTTTTATGAGCAATGCACTTTGGGAAATAACTTTAAGGTCCCTAACTTCAGCAACCCGGTGAGTACTGGAAAAAGCATAAAGCTAGCTAATCATTCATTAAATTTTCCTTCGCTATAGAGAAAATTGTTTGTGTGAGTGTGATAATGTATGTGTGTGAGTGAGTGAGTGTGCGAGAGTGAGGGTGTGAGTGAGTTTGAGTAAGTGTTTGTGTGTGGGTGTGGGTGTGGGTGTGTGTGTTTGTATGTGTGAGAGTAAGTGTGATTGACAATTACAGAGACTAGATTTTACATGTGCTCGATTTGTAATCTGATTTCTTACTTTCAGCCGGTGAGGTCCAAACAAAAGCTGCTTCCCTCCGAACACAGTATGGGAAAGTACTCGTTCAAAACCGGGTGGCAGCGGCGACAAAGAATTAACTTCCAGACAGTAAAAAACCTGCAGTTTCTACAACCTTTTGTTGTCCAACACATGTCTCAGTCTACACTGAATGTAAGTTTGGGGTAAAGGTTGTTACAGTACTTTCCAACTTTTAAATAAATTTGTGAGCTTTCTATTGAGAATGAGGACATACGTCATGGTAGCTTACTGTCACGTGACGAATTGGGAGGTGTCTGAGCCCGTCCACCATTTTGGGATCCTACGCTATCGATTGCCAGGGGCAACAGTGTAAGAGCGATACAGAGATGAAGCAGGAAAGACGGCTCGAGGAATTATCATCACGGCCTTTAAACGAAGAAATTACGAGAAAATTAAGAAATTTAGAAATGGAGATGGCGGCGGCAAAAGAAAAGGGCCCTTACAGGGAGAAACTTACTACAAGCGCCAAGCAGAGGTATTTAGAGAAGCTGGCTGATATCAAAAACGTAGACCCATGCGAGATGCCTGCAGCAGAATGGAACAGAGACCTAGACTCTTTAACACTTTGCACCTATATGGAAATGGTTAATTACTTGGTTTTTGGCATCAGTTATTACACTATGCAAGAATTCAAAAGCCTGAAATCCTTGGAAAGCTACGAGACATTCTGCTGCGGCTGGGTGCACGACTTGGTCATCTACAAGCCCCCAAACTCTGAAAAAAAACGTTGTACTGGCAAGTTGCTTCACCTTTTGTCAAGTCAAGTCACTTTTATTTATATAGTGCTTTTTACAATCTACATTGTTTCAAAGCAGCTTAACAGTAATAACAGGAATAACAAAGTTTGTTTCTGCTGTACAGCAGCTCTGGATCAAACAGTGATGTCATTGTCCAGCTCAGTTCAGTTCAAATAAAATAGTGTCAATGCAGGCAGATCAAAAAATATTATTGAATATTAGGTGAATATTATTTTGTATTTTAATGAGTTTTAATGTGAGGGGTGTAATGTTGTAGGTTTGTGTGTTGGGTGTTGGGGACTTCCAGTTCTGGTTATGCTAAGGTCGTTAGCGGCGTGCGTTCAGAGGGTCATTAAGGGCGAGAGTGTAAGGTGTAAATGTGATCTAGGCAAGGCTGCAGACAAATGGAAATTTGAAGTGTATAACTTCAATGTGACCATAGTCATATATACATATTACCTCTTGTATTTAACAGGTCATGCATTCACGGCGGCTCAGCGAGCCTCCTCTCACACCATGGGCCATCCTTACACCATTGGGACAAGTGTGTTGAGCCCACTCCACATGCATGGTTGGTGTAGCTGAATCATGCACCCATGCCTGCTCTTTATGGTTGATGCCTGTGTCCAGTTGAAGGAAAAGGCCACAGTCACTGATGAACCGGCCTACTGGATGCTGCCAAGCTTCATCGACAAAGTCCATCCAGAGGTTGGCTACAGCATCGACTTCACATCTGCTGCTGCTGCAGGTCTCTAAAAAGACGCATTGATGGTGAGACCCACACCAGTCCTGCGTTGAGAACACGTGCGGCCAAAACAACAACAAAAACACCAACACCAACACCGGAAGAGCTGGAAACATTCTACAGGGATCTCCATAACACGGGCACAAGATCAGCCATTTTGAGTGTGCTACCAGAATACTGTGAGGAATTTCGAGACCCTATTCTGCCCATCAGAAGCTAACAGTCTCTGGCAAATGTTCGTGGCACTAGCCTTGATAGCAGTGACCTGTCAGCGCTGCAGAAGCACTGCCAGACCATAAGAATCATATCTGATGTGTCAGAGGAACAGGCAGTGCAGATTGAGAGAAGGACGAGGGTACAGCACACCTCGTCACTTTGGTTTGCAGCACGGGAAAGCAGAATCACGGCCTCCTCAATGCAAAGTGTCTATGCAACAGACATCAGCTCACTAGCTCTCTCCACCATAAAGAGGGTTTGTTACCCTACTCTCGGGCCAGGAACAGCAACCACCAGTTTGGGTATCAAACAGGAGGAGACAGTGAGGCAGGCATACACCACCCAAACAAAAGAACAGCACAGAAATCAGCAAGTGCAAACTTGTGGGTTTTCTGTCAACCCGGCCTTCCCACAAGTAGGAGCATCACCAGATGCCATTGTGAGTTGCACATGTTGTGGGAAAGGCTGCATTGAAGTTAAATGCCCTGCAAAGTACAAGGACTGCATGGTCCTTGATGCATGTTCATCAGATGACCGCAACTTCTGCCTGCATGTGGTTGATGGACAGGTGCACCTCAAGAAGAACCACCAGTACTACAGCCAGGTCCAGACTCAACTTTTTGTAACAGACAGTGCGTACTGTGACTTTGTAGTGTGGACACTGAAGGACTGTGTGATTCTACGCATTAACTCAAGACACTTTTTTTTGGAAGGCACGGCTTCAGAAGGCACAGGAGTTCTTCCTGAAGGTGGCTCTCCCTGAACTCGTGGTGCAGTATTTCACAGTACCACCTACCTCCCAAGCATCGTTTGGCCCCAGTGTGCTACGGCAACAACAGCCACTGGAAGTGCATGTAAAGAGGCCAAGAAAGCAGCCTGCCAAAAAAGACAAAGCACCCATGAGAAATAAGTCAGTGTGGTGTCTCTGTGCTAGACCAGAGAAAGGTCAAGTGGTGGCATGTGACAACCAGAACGGTACACTACAGTTGTATCACTTCCATTGTGTGGAGCTTGTAGACACCCCTTCTGCTGACACTCCTTGGTTTTGCCCTTCTTGTGCTGATTAGTATATGATTATTGTACATCCATCCACATTACATTAATGCATTAATTTTTCATTGTGATTTCTTTAGAGCACATGGTGAAAACATTATATTAATACACTGTTCATTGTGAGTTCTCAATAAATACTGTTAAGTCATATAAAGGTGTTTCAAGAATTTATTTCAACTGTCATTTCACAGTAGATTAGATTACACTTTAGTTTAAACAAAACAAAGTCCGCACTCAGACAACACTTTTGCACATATTTGCCAAGGCAAAGCAAACAGTGACAATCTTGTCCAACGCCATTATGTTTTCACCTTCACATTTGAGAAGTATGTTCACAGTTGAGTTTAAGAATTTAAATTTGTTCTGCACAACACCAATCACCCTCTCCACATGAATCCTGAGATGTGATATGGCCCTAGTCTCCTCCACATATTTCGCCTCCAGCTGTGCACGACCCCTTGTGAAAGTAGTTACCTTAACCTCAGCACATCATACCCACACTTTCCCTGATATTAAATCCCCTATCTGCCAGCACAATGTCAGCACAGTACAGTTTGTTGAGGAAACCATTTTGCTCTGTTATATGTTTGTCACTAGCGCGCCCACCCCACCCTTCGGATATGAAAGATATTACACCCTGGGGTGTAATCACAATTAGGTATTTCAAGGTGTATGCGTGTTTATACTGAGAAAAAGTCTGTGCCCTTCCAAGTACATTTGAGGGTTTTTCGATAAAAACATCAAAACAGTCCACAATGGCGGCCAGATTTTTTCCAAACGATTCCACAAACTGGTGTGGCATACTGGCCAATACACTTTCTATGCTTGGCCAGTACACCAATGGAGACAGCCATGAGTACATCACACTGAGAGTATGGTGAAAGGCATCACTGGCTGTTGTCCTGTGCACCCAAAACAGACGGCCGAGGTGCTGTAAATTGGCAGGTCTAGTCTGAGGCGCATAAGAGTCAACAGGACAAGCTGGAAGGGTGAGAGCTTCTTCAAACTACCTTGAGGCAGATATGGCGTGAGACTGAGTAGAAGTGTCTGAAACATTACATAGTTCGGAAGTCCTTTTGTGATGTTCTCTAAAGTGGGGAAAGTTAGTGTAGAGAACCCCTGTGTGGGATAAACACATTACAGCGAGCACATTTCACAGACAAGCTAGCATAATGTCATGAACAAAATCTCAACTAGTTTTGTTAAAAAAACAAAAAAAAACATTAATGGCTGGCCATCAAGTATTTTCGAAGAAGCAACAGTTTGATAGATACAGTGCTAAGCTTAAGTGAATACACCCATGCTAAAGTTGACTAAAAAGTGGAATAAAAAAAATCATCTTTTGGAAATTGATCCAAATTTAATTAAAAAAATTAGGAAAAATCCAACCTTTAAGGACACCAATTTTCTTTGTGAATGAATAATATATCGTACATAAATAAATGTTCTTCCTTAAAATACAGGGGGCATAAGTAAGTACACCCCTATGTTAAATAGGAGCAGTTTTTTATACAGCAGTGTTTTCCAGGCATTCTAAAATAGTAGAGGTAGCTAACTAGGTTAGCTGTGAAGTGGTGCTATCGCTAACCAGCTACACAATTCAACATTAAAAAGTGGCTTACCTGTCGCTACGAACAATTGCACGTCTCTTCTTCACCACTGGTCTGTCATTTCCAAGGTATAATTCCGGGTTGGGATGGTCATCCGTGGGACGTTTGTCAACAAAATGGTGCGAACAGACATACACCTTTTTCGGTGGATGCTTCAGTTTTAGCGCAGATAACCACTCTAAACGTGTGTCTTAGAAAAAGAAAAAAGAAAACATTAGCCTACTGTTCTGCATCTTGAGACAAAACAATGGAAGTGAGATATTTTAAGATTTATCAGTGCAAGTTGCTTTCAGTTAAACCAGCTTAATAATGCATTTTAGTCTGGGACTAGCTTAAGCCTTGTCTGTGAAACCATGATTGTTTCAAAGCAACTTTACAGTAAGAAACAAGAAAATAATGGTTGTAAAAAATATCAATTGGTGTCATTGTTCAGCTGAAGTCAGTTCAGTTCCGTTCAATAACTCTGTAAGATCAATTATGAAATGAGTTCAATTTAGCTTTAAAGCAGCTCTGCAGAAAACTGTAATGTCATCGTCCAGCTCAGTTCAGATCTCATACAACAAGTTACAGTTCAGTCAAATCTATAGTATTTCTGAATTATACCTCACAGGATCACTGTCATCAGAGAATGGTAAACCTATATCTAAAGTGTTTTAAATTGTATTATTTTTGCAGATTGTTTGCAGTGTCATACAGCTTATGACAGATGACCAGCTGAAGGAATATCTGCCTTCCTATGGTGACAGACTGGATATTCGTGGACACTGCAGGCGAAAAGAACAAGATCCCAGTAGCCGAAAATCGAAACTTTTTGATCGGCTGAGCAAGAAGCAGACACTGACAATGTATGCTCAAAAGAATGTCAAAAAATGCTCAAAAGAGTATGCGAAATATTGAAATGGGATGAAGTGGGGATTTCGAGAAGTGAAGTTTATTCAGGTTCGAACAAAAAAAAGGTGGGGGTACACGGAAAATTTGCGTGTCAAAGAACTGTATGTATATATGTGTATACAAACTTACTGACACTTCGTGTAGAACTCAGGTCTGCTCTTTATTATCAACATTTACATGTGCCTTATTTCCACACCTGCGCTGCTTCACCTTTTCCAGGGCTCCTACGTCATCAACATAATCTACATCCCCCTTCTTAATGATGGGTATACATAGTAACAGTTAGCCCTAACCTTTTCTGCTATGTAAGTGCAGTAGAACTGGGAGCAGTGTACGACCTGACACACAAAATAAGGTAAAACATTTAACATCGTTCCAAACATTTAACAGGGTTTTTTTTTTTTTTAGCCACACGGAACAGGGCTGCTGCAACAGAGGAAAGGGACCTCTCTACACTTAAGTAGTGTAGTCCTTGTACCGGGGGTTGGGCTTTGATATTCTTCCTGAACGGGTGACAACTACGGGTGGTTCCTGCACCTGTTCTGATTGTGGCTGTTCACCATTAGGCTGGGGTTCTGGCAGAGAGTCACTGTTGGTGCTGAGTGAGGCCTCTGCTGTTGTGGGAGGGGTGTATTGTTCAGGTGTGTGTAGTAAATGGCGCCTGTTTCTCACATATGTGGCATCTCCAGACTGAACCTGGTAGCTGTTTGGCTGCGGTGCTCTTCCTATTACCGTTGCCAATCTGTCATATCCCCTGTTCGTCTGCATTCTCACTGTCTGCCCAGCTTGCAACGAAGCCAAAGGTCTGGCTGATCTGTCGTAATGTTTCTTTCCTCTCTGTCTGGTCCGTGTCAGAGCTGCCCGGACCTGTGTTTCTACCTTTGGCACATACATAACCTTGGTCATGGGAATGAGAGTCTTAGTGCGCCGAGAAAGCAGGCGCTGGGCTGGTGAGGGCAGCCCTTCCCTTGGTATGTTACGTAAATTGAGCAGTGCCGCATATACATCCGTACCATCACGTGCACACTTTTCCAGCAGGTGTTTGGCTGAGCGTACAGCCCTCTCAGCTAGCCCATTTGATTGAGGGTAATGGGGGCTGCTGGTGACATGGCAAAAGTCCCATATGTGGGCAAATTCTTGGAACTCCCTGCTTGTGAAATATGCTGCGTTGTCAGTCATTAGCTGTTGGGGAGCTCCATGGGTGGCAAAGTGGCGCTTTAGCCTGGTTATAATGGTCGCGCTGGTCACTTTTGTTAGTTGGTCTATTTCAAACCAGCCGGAGTAAGAGTCGACGAGTACCAGGTGTTCTTTCCCCTCCCACTCAAAAACATCCGCTGCTGTGAGGGCCCATGGCAAGTCTGGTATATCATGCAGTTGAAGAGGCTCCTTTGTTTGGTGTGGTCTGAGGGCATTACATGGAGCACATCTGGAGATTTCATGTTCAATGTCCTGGTATATGTAGTGATGGCCAGATCGAGGCCTCGTGAAGCAATGAAACAGTTGAACCAAATGTGCCATATTGTTTCGAGGCTTCGAATCAATCCGACACCCGTCTCAACGGTGACACCTAGTGGTCACTTGCAGGTGTTGATCTGAAACAACCTTGACGAGCCATTAAACAAATGTGTTGTTTTTTTATTATTATAATTTTCTAATATGTGAAGCTTGTAACCTATAGGCTCCTCACTGTGCATAATGTTATTTTGGTCATGAAAAATGAATATTAATAAAATAAATCAAGCCACAATGTCTCACTTTTTTAGAGATTTTTATTCAAAAATATGAATTTCTCTGCTGTGGAAGGACTTAGCCTACTTCTTTTTTTACAGATAATTTCTCCAGCCTTTGAAAAAATCCTCTCACAAGGGACACTTGTTGCTGGCATACAAAGATATTTTTTAGCAAGGACATACAAATGAGGAAAGATTACTGCTCTCTCTTTCCAGTAAGTTAGTGGATCATGAGTTCTGGGCAAATACGCATCGTTTTTGTATTTTTTTCACTTCCACTGTGGCATCAGCTGCAGTATATTGGGTACTCATATGTAGACCTATAAAATGTATATTCACACAAGATTATATTATATTATATTATATTATATTATATTATATTATATTCACATTGAAGCTATTTTTAACATGATTGGCAGTTGTGATTGGGACATTAGGTTGTAGGGCATTGGGCTATGGACTTTCTAAACAGTGTCCGAAAAGGTTGTAATTATATTTCAATTATAATTATATTTCAAACAATACATTCCATATAGATGGCCCAACAGTGTCAGTAGCAGGCCTAGGTACAGGGGGAATGCCATCCTCTGCACCCTGCAAAATGGCAGGATGAGTGCTCCTCAAATGGCGCATCATGGATGATGTATTGTTGCAGTAGGCTAGCTGCCGATCACAATACACACATCTCACTTTATTTGGGGTTTCTAAATGGAAATGCTCCCACACCACAGATGTACGGCATCTCTTCTGGGGAGCCTCCATTTTATCTATCTATCCAAATCTATCTATCTATCTATCTATCTATATGAATCTATCTATGTATAGACATGTATCTATAATCTATGTATCTATATATGTATCTATCTATAACATATGTATTTATATATGTATCTATAATCTATCTATATATGTATCTATCTATAATATATGTATTTATATCTGTAATCTATCTATATATGTATCTATCTATTAATCTAGCTGTCTATATATATTTATATCTATGTATCTATTAATGTGTCACTATATGTATAGCCTACTCTGTCTGTCTCTAGCCTATCAGTCAATGTGTTGTGTAAATTTAAATGTAAGCCTAAATTGCCTACAACTAATCAAATCGCACTATGTCACTATATCACCAAAAATACGCTATCTCAAAATCAAACTCCTCTCACATAAACCCACGAGGTCAAAATGCGTTTATTTCACTTTTATACAGATGTGCGATTGTGTGGTCTGTTCCCGACCGTGTCAATCAAAACGCTGATTCGGCGGACCACACCTGATGAAACACTTAGTGAAACACTTCGAGGCTTCGTTTGGTCATAGTCACGTGACATGGGTGTTTCGAATCACGCTTCGGATCAGTGTTTCGACACATCTGCGCTTCGGGATCTCGCAAAGCTTCGGAACGACTGTTTCGCGTCAGCCATCCTTAGGTATATGCTGGGCCAAAACATGGTTTCTCTGGCCTCCAGCCTTCGGCAACGACCTCAGATAGGCGCCTGCACAGATAGTCTGCCTGTGTTTCCTGTCTCAATTCCACCATTCTCCTGGAAGAGAGAACTTCCACTGTCATCACATCGTAATCCTCACTAGTTTCAGCCCAGTCAGTGGAGGGCAGGTGTGCACGCGAGAGCGCATCTGCTAGGTATAGCTCTTTCCCTCTCTTGTAAATGACGTTGAGGTTATAGCGCTGCAGCTTAAGCATCATCCTCTGAAGGCGTGCAGAGGCTGAGTGCAGTGGTTTTTTTAGAATCGTGATGAAAGGCTGATGATCAGTTTCGACAGTCACTGGACGGCCATATATGTAGTCGTGGAACTTCTGACAAGCATAGACAAGGGCCAGCATCTCTTTCTCTATCTGAGCGTAGTGTGACTCAGTCTCCATAAGTGCTCTTGAGGCAAACGCCACCGGTTTGTTGTTTTGGAGTTAGACCGCACCCAGGCCATGCTGCGAGGCATATGCAGACAATACCACAGGCTGATGCACGTCAAAGTACTGAAGTACAGGGGGACTCGTGAGTAGCTCCTTGAGTCTGGTGAATGCTGCCATGTGGTGCTCCTGCCAGCACCACTCTACATCCTGAAGCAAGAGTTGACGCAGGGGTGCTGTAGTTTCACTATAGCCTGGGATGAATTTTGACAAATAGTTTGTCATGCCCAAGAACCTTTGGACTCCATGCTTGTCTTCTGGGGTTGGCATAGAACGGACTGCATCTGTTTTTGTAGGATCGGGCTTTATGCCCTGGTCAGTTAGAAGGTGACCCACATACGACACCTCAGACACCCGAAAACGGCACTTGTCAGGGTTAAGCTTAAGGTTTACGGCACGTATTCTGTCCATGACCTGGCGGAGGTCATGCTCTTCTCTTGTGCTGCCCCAGACGAGGATGTCGTCAACGACGATCGCACATGGTTGTCCTTCAAAGAGCTGCTCCATACACCTTTGGAAGACTTCACTACCCGTTGATATCCCATAGGGCATGCGCAGGAAGGCATATCGGCCCACTGGGGTCATGAAGGTTGTCAACTTTGATGATTCCTCACTGAGTGGCACCTGCCAGAACCCACACTTAGCATCAAGGATGCTGAACACCTTGGCTCCTGGCATGTCAGCGATCACCTGTTCGACTGTTTTCATGGGATGATGTGGCCTGAGGAGGGCCTTGTTGAGGTGGACAGGGTCAATACACAGTCTTACGGCACCGTCTTTCTTACGTGCAGCCACCATAGATGAGACCCACTCAGTGGGCTCCTGAACTGACTTAATGACACCCAGTTCAGTCATTCTGTTGAGTTCATTGATAATTTTGTCCTTCATTGCCAATGGCACTCGTCTGGGAGCACATATTGTAGGGTGCACAGAGGGGTCCAAGCGCATGTGATACATTACCGGTAGTTTGCCTATGGTGCTGCAGTCAAAGAGATCTTTATACTCTGTGAGCTCAGGGTCCCCTTGTTGGAGATCATGCACATTCGGGCCAAGTTGCACAAAGCCTAATTTGATGCTGTCTCTGAGGCCCAATAGAGGTTTTACATCATTGTCGACAACATGGAACTGTAGTGTCCCGCATGTAAAGTTTACATTAGTGACACCTAGTGTCCTTATGAGCTGACCGCCAAAGGCCACAAGGTTGACTACATGGCTGTGGTCGACATGAGCTCCTGGGTCGATGTGCTGGAGAACACCTCTGGACAGTACATTGCACCGGGCTCCAGTGTCAATCTTCACCTTGAGTTGCTTCCCTGTGTTGGAAGTGGATAGGATGGTAAATATCTCTCCCTTATCAGCTGGCACCTCTACACTTTCACAGTAGAACAGATCTGCTGGTTCATATGCAATTTGTGCATCTAGTTCACTAATTCTATGTGTCTGTCCTCCTCTGCGTATCGTGTGGGGTGCTCTGTTTGACTGAGATGAACCTTGTTCTGATCTGTTGTAGATGCGTGTTTTGCTCGATCTGCAGCATTTAGAGAAGTGGTTCCATTTCCCACACGCATTACAGCGCTTGTTGAAGGCTGGACAGCTGCTGCGGTCAGATGAGTGCTGGCCTCCACAGTTAGAACACGTAAAATATTGCACTGCACAAACTTCACTTTCCTTCTTTAGCTCTTTGATACCTGCTTCTTTTTTTATTTCTTTGTTTCCTTTTTCAGACTGCTCATGTAACATGCATATTTCAATAGCTGAGTTTAAAGTTAGATTTTTTTCTTTCAGCAGCTGTGTGCGGATGTTGTCATTGTGAATGCCACATACCAATCGATCTCTAATGCCAAACGTGTCAACGTGCCAAATTCGCATTTTCTGGCTAGTGTTTTTAACGTTGAAACGTAGGACTGGATTGTTTCGTGCGGCGTCTGGTTCGTTGTATTAAATGCATGTCTGTCCATAATTACATTCTTTACAGGCAGGCAGATTTCTTCAAATTTCTTTACCAGTACTTTTGAATCCTCCGGATCTTCCTCCTCCTCGAAAGTGAAAGTGTCATATTTATCTTGGGCATCGGGACCAGCGAGGTTGAGAAATGTGTATGCTCACACTTTTTCGGTTGCTGCTGAAAGACCGGCGTTGCTGTATATGCGCCATTCGTGCTTGAACTTAGTCCAATTGTCCGCAATGTTCTCGTCAAAGACAAGGGGGTCAATCTTGCGAAGTCCTTGTGCCATTGTCACTTTAGGCTAACTTCTGACACCATGTATATATGTGTATACAAACTTACTGACACTTCGTGTAGAACTCAGGTCTGCTCTTTATTATCAACATTTACATGTGCCTTATTTCCGCACCTGCGCTGCTTCACCTTTTCCAGGGCTCCTACGTCATCAACATAATCTACACTGTACAAAAAAGGATCTACTTGAAAAGGCTGCCAAATTGTTTTTTCCTGGTGAGAAATGTTCAGAGGGAAGCTTCACAGATTTTGTGGTTGATGTAACAGACTTTCAAAAGCAAACAATAGATGAGCAGATTTAGGGTTGGGTATTGGTTGGGTTTTATCCGATACCAGTACCTACTCGGTATTTTTCAAACGGTTCCGGTGCTTAAACGGTTCTTGAAACGGTACTTAAGAAAACTAAACCGCACACACTTTATCAAAAAAATAATACCTCTGTGTGTGTGTGTGTGTGTGTGTGTGTGTGTGTGATTTTCTGAAAAAGATTTTCTGATTTCTGATTAAATGAAAAATTGTGCCCTTTAAAAGGCTACTGATGTAGCACAAAACACTTGAGTTAAGATAAAAATTTTGTCTTCTCATATTATGACTTTTACAAAACAGAGAAATATCTGACACTGAGCAGAAATATTTAACACACACAGTATAGCCTCATATAAATATACTTGATATTGATATACTTCATACTTGATATGCAAGATTTGCAGTTGGCATTAAAATACTAGACTTACCCGAAGAGGAACACTGGCAGCTGAACTTGAACTTTAGTCAAGCGTGTCAGAGGTTTTGGGTTCTAATCCGCATTCGTAGTTTTTTTATTTATTTTATTATTTTTTTTTTTAAACCGATTATGCTCATCAGTGGTTGTATATCAAGCAGGGACACTTTGTGTCCATTATATTTTGAGATTTCACCAGAACGAATAGATATGAGGCGCCGTCTATAGGGCTTAAATCAAACTTCATTCACGCACATATGAAACCCTTGCATACACGTATACTAGGTAGTCACACATACATGTATACTGCTTAATGCTCAAAATAATATATATGAAATGCACAACTTCTAAAGTCGCTCACGCACACACACGCAAACTCTACACACACTAGACGCGCGGAACTCTCCGCGCACATACTCATCTGAGACGCGAGCACACACACACACACACACACTCACACAAACTCATCTGAGACGCGAGCACGCACACACAAACTCTCCGCGCACATAATCATATAGACGGCGCCTCATAAATAGATCGATCTCCGCAACGTATTGAAGCGCGCGTCCGAGTGAAGACAGTGTGGGAGCCAAGAGAAAACACTGTATCCGCGCCACTGATCGCAGCGGCAACGAGCACTTTGATCACTTGATTTAAAAAACACATTTCAGCGCTAGATCGTCTCTTATTTAAACAAACGAACTAAATGAATGCTCTGCTGGTTAACTGGAGATGTTTTATTATTGGATCATTCGTGCCGCGAGATGTTTTATAGGGGGCGGTAAAAAACGTCAGGCACCGAAATCAGGCACCGAAAGTTTCGTTCTTATTCGGTCTGGTTACTACCGTTTACGTCGGAACCGGTTCCCTATTGGAACCGGGTTTCGGTACTCAACCCTAAGCAGATTACAGTTGGAGAAGTTTATGAGCTGACCAAATGACCAAGCTTGCCTTTTTACTTGACAACCAAGAAGAAAGCCATCTCTAGTGACACACAGTTAGACACACTTCAACAGCGAAACAATTCAGACAAGTCAGACCTAATTTATGTAGGGAGGAGCACTTTAATTGAAACAGGCAGTGGAAATTATCGTTATTCATCGCGGTCAGGCCTTTCGACAGCTTATTGAACATTTTTGTGACGAAAGTCATTCTTCCCGAAGGACGGCTGGAAAATGCTGTTGATGAAGGGGGGTTTGAGGGATGTGCTTTCAGAGTTATGGCATGACTTTTATGAGCAATGCACTTTGGGAAATAACTTTAAGGTCCCTAACTTCAGCAACCCGGTGAGTACTGGAAAAAGCATAAAGCTAGCTAATCATTCATTCAATTTTCCTTCGCTATAGAGAAAATTGTTTGTGTGAGTGTGATAATGTATGTGTGTGAGTGAGTGAGTGTGCGAGAGTGAGGGTGTGAGTGAGTTTGAGTAAGTGTTTGTGTGTGGGTGTGGGTGTGTGTGTTTGTATGTGTGATTGACAATTACAGAGACTAGATTTTACATGTGCTCGATTTGTAATCTGATTTCTTACTTTCAGCCGGTGAGGTCCAAACAAAAGCTGCTTCCCTCCGAACACAGTATGGGAAAGTACTCGTTCAAAACCGGGTGGCAGCGGCGACAAAGAATTAACTTCCAGACAGTAAAAAACCTGCAGTTTCTACAACCTTTTGTTGTCCAACACATGTCTCAGTCTACACTGAATGTAAGTTTGGGGTAAAGGTTGTTACAGTACTTTCCAACTTTTAAATACATTTGTGAGCTTTCTATTGAGAATGAGGACATACGTCATGGTAGCTTACTGTCACGTGACGAATTGGGAGGTGTCTGAGCCCGTCCACCATTTTGGGATCCTACGCTATCGATTGCCAGGGGCAACAGTGTAAGAGCGATACAGAGATGAAGCAGGAAAGACGGCTCGAGGAATTATCATCACGGCGTTTAAACGAAGAAATTACGAGAAAATTAAGAAATTTAGAAATGGAGATGGCGGCGGCAAAAGAAAAGGGCCCTTACAGGGAGAAACTTACTACAAGCGCCAAGCAGAGGTATTTAGAGAAGCTGGCTGATATCAAAAACGTCGACCCATACGAGATGCCTGCAGCAGAATGGAACAGAGACCTAGACTCTTTAACACTTTGCACCTATATGGAAAGGTTAATTACTTGGTTTTTGGCATCAGTTATTACACTATGCAAGAATTCAAAAGCCTGAAATCCTTGGAAAGCTACGAGACATTCTGCTGTGGCTGGGTGCACCACTTGGTCATCTACAAGCCCCCAAACTGTGAAAAAAAAACGTTGTACTGGCAAGTTGCTTCACCTTTTGTCAAGTCAAGTCACTTTTATTTATATAGTGCTTTTTACAATCTATATTGTTTCAAAGCAGCTTAACAGTAATAACAGGAATAACAAAGTTTGTTTCTGCTGTACAGCAGCTCTGGATCAAACAGTGATGTCATTGTCCAGCTCAGTTCAGTTCAAATAAAATAGTGTCAATGCAGGCAGATCAAAAAATATTATTGAATATTAGGTGAATATTATTTTGTATTTTAATGAGTTTTAATGTGAGGGGTGTAATGTTGTAGGTTTGTGTGTTGGGTGTTGGGGACTTCCAGTTCTGGTTATGCTAAGGTCGTTAGCGGCGTGCGTTCAGAGGGTCATTAAGGTCGTAATGACCTTAATGTCGTACACAGAGTGTAAGGTGTAAATGTGATCTAGGCAAGGCTGCAGACAAATGGAAATTTGAAGTGTATAACTTCAATGTGACCATAGTCATATATACATATTACCTCTTGTATTTAACGGCTCAGCGAGCCTCCTCTCACACCATGGGCCATCCTTACACCATTGGGACAAGTGTGTTGAGCCCACTCCACATGCATGGCTGGTGTAGCTGAATCATGCACCCATGCCTGCTCTTTATGGTTGATGCCTGTGTCCAGTTGAAGGAAAAGGCCACAGTCACTGATGAACCGGCCTACTGGATGCTGCCAAGCTTCATCGACAAAGTCCATCCAGAGGTTGGCTACAGCATCGACTTCACATCTGCTGCTGCTGCAGGTCTCTAAAAAGACGCATTGATGGTGAGACCCACACCAGTCCTGCGTTGAGAACACGTGCGGCCAAAACAACAACAAAAACACCAACAACAACACCGGAAGAGCTGGAAACATTCTACAGGGATCTCCATAACACGGGCACAAGATCAGTCATTTTGAGTGTGCTACCAGAATACTGTGAGTAATTTCGAGACCCCATTCTGCCCATCAGAAGCTAACAGTCTCTGGCAAATGTTCGTGGCACTAGCCTTGATAGCAGTGACCTGTCAGCGCTGCAGAAGCACTGCCAGACCATAAGAATCATATCTGATGTGTCAGAGGAACAGGCAGTGCAGATTGAGAGAAGGACGAGGGTACAACACACCTCGTCACTTTGGTTTGCAGCACGGGAAAGCAGAATCACGGCCTCCTCAATGCAAAGTGTCTATGCAACAGACATCAGCTCACTAGCTCTCTCCACCATAAAGAGGGTTTGTTACCCTACTCTCGGGCCAGGAACAGCAACCACCAGTTTGGGTATCAAACAGGAGGAGACAGTGAGGCAGGCATACACCACCCAAACAAAAGAACAGCACAGAAATCAGCAAGTGCAAACTTGTGGGTTTTCTGTCAACCCGGCCTTCCCACAAGTAGGAGCATCACCAGATGCCATTGTGAGTTGCACATGTTGTGGGAAAGGCTGCATTGAAGTTAAATGCCCTGCAAAGTACAAGGACTGCATGGTCCTTGATGCATGTTCATCAGATGACCGCAACTTCTGCCTGCATGTGGTTGATGGACAGGTGCACCTCAAGAAGAACCACCAGTACTACAGCCAGGTCCAGACTCAACTTTTTGTAACAGACAGTGCGTACTGTGACTTTGTAGTGTGGACACTGAAGGACTGTGTGATTCTACGCATTAACTCCAGACACTTTTTTTTGGAAGGCACGGCTTCAGAAGGCACAGGAGTTCTTCCTGAAGGTGGCTCTCCCTGAACTCGTGGTGCAGTATTTCACAGTACCACCTACCTCCCAAGCATCGTTTGGCCCCAGTGTGCTACGGCAACAACAGCCACTGGAAATGCATGTAAAGAGGCCAAGAAAGCAGCCTGCCAAAAAAGACAAAGCACCCATGAGAAATAAGTCAGTGTGGTGTCTCTGTGCTGGACCAGAGAAAGGTCAAATGGTGGCATGTGACAACCAGAACTGTACACTACAGTTGTATCACTTCCATTGTGTGGAGCTTGTAGACACCCCTTCTGCTGACACTCCTTGGTTTTGCCCTTCTTGTGCTGATTAGTATATGATTATTGTACATCCATCCACATTACATTAATGCATTTTTCATTGTGATTTCTTTAGAGCACATGGTGAAAACATTATATTAATACACTGTTCATTGTGAGTTCTCAATAAATACTGTTAAGTCATATAAAGGTGTTTCAAGAATTTATTTCAACTGTCATTTCACAGTAGATTAGATTACACTTTAGTTTAAACAAAACAAAGTCCGCACTCAGACAACACTTTTGCACATATTTGCCAAGGCAAAGCAAACAGTGACAGTCTTGTCCAACGCCATTATGTTTTCACCTTCACATTTGAGAAGCATGTTCACAGTTGAGTGTAAGAATTTAAATTTGTTCTGCACAACACCAATCACCCTCTCCATATGAATCCTGAGATGTGATATGGCCCTAGTCTCCTCCACATATTTCGCCTCCAGCTGTGCATGACCCCTTGTGAAAGTAGGTACCTTAACCTCAGCACATCATACCCACACTTTCCCTGATATTAAATCCCCTATCTGCCAGCACAATGTCAGCACAGTAGTTTGTTGAGGAAACCACTTTGCTCTGTTATATGTTTGTCACTAGCGCAGCCACCCCACCCTTCAGATATTAAAGATATTACACCCTGGGGTGTAATCACAATTAGGTATTTCATGGTGTATGCGTGTTTATACTGAGAAAAAGTCTGTGCCCTTCCAAGTACATTTGAGGGTTTTTTGATAAAAACATCAAAACAGTCCACAATGGCGGCCAGATTTTTTCCAAACGATTCCACAAACTGGTGTGGCATACTGGCGAATACACTTTCTCTGCTTGGCCAGTACACCAATGGAGACAGCCATGAGTACATCACACTGAGAGTATGGTGAAAGGCATCACTGGCTGTTGTCCTGTGTGCACCCAAAAGGTGCTGTATTGGCAGGTCTAGTCTGAGGCGCATAAGAGTCAACATGACAAGCTGGAAGGGTGAGAGCTTCTTCAAACTACCTTGAGGCAGATATGGCATGAGACTGAGTAGAAGTGTCTGAAGCATTACATAGTTCGGAAGTCCTTTTGTGATGTTCTCTAAAGTGGGGAAAGTTAGTGTAGAGAACCCCTGTGTGGGATAAACACATTACAGCGAGCACATTTCACAGACAAGCTAGCATAATTTCATGAACAAAATCTCAACTAGTTTTGTTAAAAAAAAACAAAAAAAACATTAATGGCTGGCCATCAAGTATTTTCGAAGAAGCAACAGTTTGATAGATACAGTGCTAAGCTTAAGGGACTGTTCGTTATTTATTTAAGGGGCCACCGGAGGAGTTTTGAGATCTGTTGTCAAAAAAGACATGACCCTCCCTTCGCCAGCAATAATTTTTTCTATGACCCTCCAAAATGATTGTGAAAAAAGGCATGACCCTCCCCGATAATTTATTGATTAGCCTAATTCTGTACTGGTTTGCGCTTGGCAAAGATGTTCAGATAGCCATTGTTTGTTTGTTTTTTAAACCATAAACTCTTGCTTTCTCATCTGGCTGTAACGATAGACCAAACCTACGATTCGTTTCGTATCACGATTTTTTATTTTAGATTTGAAAAAAAAAAAATGTTTTTGGTGCTGATGCGGTGTGACTCGTTCAACATGTGGGTGGCGTTGCGAATAAAGCATCTAAAAGCTGTCACAAAGAACCGGCAAAAGTAATGATTATTAATATGTCATATATAGCTAGACATTTTAATTGTTTTTAATAAACAAGTGTTTTCTGTGTCTACTGCAAAAATGAAGTTGACTATGCGTCGCGATCTTCTCAGAACGCGCCAGAGAGAAATGCACATTTCATAAGGAGAAAGCAGTCTGTTTTCCTTCGTTTTGAATTGTTCTGCATGTTTAAAAGTAGACATTTCAAGCTTTCTATATATTTATCAGGTCTATGAGGCAAGTAGCATACCTTACGCTGAGTTTCGGTTCATTTATGAGACAAGAGTCCAGTTCACTCGCCCGCGCCTCCGTGCCATGATTATCTATTTTCTACTATATTTAGACTACTTCTTATTTATTAAATCCAGATGAAACATTGATTAAAATTAAGATAAAATTAATAAAAAAACGAAATTCACTTTAAAGAAAGGCTTTGTGCCTTCTGTTTGAGGTCTCTGTGCAATTTTTAAAGTCGCTTCAGAGCAGTCATGTCCGTGCGTAATGGAGAACTGTCACGTCCGTAACATTTTTTTTTTTTTCACATAAATGCAAACACGAAAAATAAAATAAAAATAATATAAAATTTAATTTTCTGTGGAGGCCGATCTTTATTCATCCGGTGGGTATATATATTTTGGTTTGCACAGTGTAATTTATAGAATTACTGAAAAAATATTTTGCCATCTAAAAGTTAAAGATTTTTTTTGTGTCACGTCACATGTGTATTTCCCTCATATTAAATATAAAACGCATGTGTAGACTGATATTTTTCTAATGTCTTGACTCCTTTCAGACGTTTCAAATAAATGCATTTTCTGAGAATTTTTATTTTAAGTTTTGACTGCAAATGTCACTTCCATTCACTGGAATCGCCCAATTTTAACGAATTTATCCTCAACTAGTTTTTGTGGTGCAGGTCTATGTATTTTATGTTAACTTAAATAATAGCCTACTAATAGTGATTTAAAGATGTGGTAGCGCTGCGAAGATCGCGAGTCGTCAACTTCATCTGGGGTGCGTTTCCCGAAAGCATCGTTGGCCAACTATGGTCGCAAGTTCCGTCGTTACCAATAGAGTTCAATGGACATTGCGATGAACTTGCGACCATAGTTGCCAACGATGCTTTCGGGAAACGCAACCCTGTCTAGCCGACACTGACATAAAAAATAACTGTTTTATTAGTAAACAATTAAAATGTCTCCTGCTATATTGAACATATTTGCCTGTTCCTTACAAAACACTGACAGTGACAGTTTCATTTAATTTATTGTTTAATAAAATCATAAGTCTATTATTTTTAGTTTATTAAAAGCAACAACAGCTGTAAAGATGAAGTTAACGATCGCCATCTCCGTAGTAGTGAACACGCCTATAGAGAGAAATGCACATCATTACATAACCAGAGGGTAGCCTATTTCTTTTCGTTTTAAATTGTTAAAAAGACATTTCAAGCTTTCTTAAGATATATTTCATGTATGTGAGGCATATGCTGAGTTTCGTTAAGTTAGGATGAGATGCGCTCCTGTTTACGAGCAGCGCAAGTGACCACGCGGGCGCCTCTATGATTGTGTTGTCTGCTATATTTGGTATTTGGCAATTGGTTGATAAAAAAATAAAAAAATAAAAATTAAGATACAATTTATACAAAACGAAATTCACTTAAAAAAAATCGTTTTCTGCAAAACAAAACTTAATTAAGTGGTCAAAATCATGTCTGACCCGCTCCATGTCTCTCTATTTTGCGTATACTCGTGTGTACAAAACCATAGGTTATAGAAAATGGGTGGGCCCGGACCTAAATGCCCACCCGGGCCCAATGGTAGCGCCGCGGCTGGTGGTAGCCCTACATCTTACACATCGTGGAAACAAAATAAGAATGGAAACTAAAATATGCAGTTTTGCCCTACAGCGCACATTCTATCAGCAGTTCTGGCGCCTCAGTCCCAATACTGTTAAACTCGACATACGTTCACATCACATGTTAATGCAGCGGTAGAGTTACACTCACAGGACACTGTGCACTTAACAAAAGTTCATTATTTGCTCGTGCTTTAAAGCTTTGCCGGGTAAACATTTCTTTGGCATTCTGTTCTGACATGATGCTGCACTTTTTCTAAGCGCGAACTGAAGCGCACACTGTCAAACAGCGCCAAACTGGATTTTTGTTGGGTCAGACCCATCTGATATCGAAGGGGGTCTGATAACGCGAGATCAACATGGAGCTAAATGGAAAAAAATAGCACCAAACAAGCCACTTTGAAATGTTGCTGTTTTAATGAATATAAAAGTTGGGTGACCCTCCCCCTAGACTAAAAAAAGTTGGATGACCCTCCCCTCAACAAAGAATAAAAAGACATGACCCTCCCCTATTTTCCTCCGGTGGCCCCTTCCATAAATACCGAACGGTCCCTAAGTGAATACACCCATGCTAAAGTTGACTAAAAAGTGGAATAAAAAAAATCATCTTTTGGAAATTGATCCAAATTTAATTAAAAAAATTAGGAAAAATCCAACCTTTAAGGACACCAATTTTCTTTGTGAATGAATAATATATCGTACATAAATAAATGTTCTTCCTTAAAATACAGGGGGCATAAGTAAGTACACCCCTATGTTAAATAGGAGCAGTTTTTTATACAGCAGTGTTTTCCAGGCATTCTAAAATAGTGCGGAATTGCAACAACCTCCTCTGCTACCAACACAAATGAACGGTGCTGGCGGGTATCCTCCCAAAATGGTGGAAGGGGGAGGATGCCATGACCTCTGGGGGCAGGGCGCTGTGTCATGACGACATCAGCTCATTCTCAATAGTATATGCTTCCAAATATGTATTGTGCCATTACTTATTATACCTGATATTTCATACAACTTGTTTTTATCGTCAAGCCCAAAGAAAAGTTACAAGACAAATCATTAGATGAACTTGAAATGGAGAAAGTAACCATTTTTAAAAAATGTGTCTGAAACACTGGTAGATGCCGGTAAGGATGTTGATCAAACATTTGGCAAACAGGTAGTTACTGAGATGAAGCTAATTAAAGGCCCACTGACAAAGATAAGACTCCGTTGCAACATCCTTATGATGTTTTATGATGCACATGAAAATGAGGCCAGATTAGCATTACATCTAGACCCCCAGCGAGCTTTACGCTCCCAAACAACTTGGCAGGGACACACAGATTTTAAACCCTACCAGAATACATCCATTCATGTACCTCCTGTAACACCTCCAGTGAGCTACCTCAGGGCAGTAGAAGAGACATATGACCAGGAAATAAATAGGGTGTAAGTTCAAGAATTGATCCATTTTTGTGTGTGATGGTGCTAGACTGCAGTCACATTGTGTCTTAAATGCTGTTTGTTGTTGGCACTTTGAAAGCTAGAGGTATTTTGCATTTTGTGGAAGGAAATTGTTATCGTGTACAGAAAGGCCTTAAATACTGCTAGATCTGCTTACTTTTCGACTCTCTTAGAAGAGAACAAACACAACCCTAGCTATTTATTTGATACAGTGGCTAAATTCATGAGAAAAAAGCTGTAGACAATTCCAAACAATTAAAATCAAAACAATTCAAAGCTGTAATGACTTTATGAATTTCTTTAATTGCAAAATTGATACTATTATAGAGAAAATTATAACCATGCAACCATCTACTACAGTATTGCATCAGACATTGTGCTATAGACCCCCGGAGGATAAATTCCATACATTCTTTTCTATAGGAGATGAAGCCTTAACTTGTTAAATCATCAAAATCAACATGTATGTTAAACCCTATACTGACTAATATACTGTAAGAGATGCTTCCAGAAGTTATAAATCCTATTCTGAATATCATTAATTCATCATTGTCATTAGGATACGTACCAAAAACGTTTAAGCTGGCTATGATTAAACCTCTTGATCCAACAGAATGAATTAAATTACAGACCGATCTCGAATGTACCTTTTCTGTCAAAAAGTACTAGAAAAGGCAGTGTCCTCACAACTGTGTTCCTTTTTAGAAAGAAATGGTATCTGCAAGGATTTTGAGTCAGGATTAAGACAGTATCATTGTACTGATACTGCTCTCATTAGAGTTACAAATGATTTGTTCTTATAATCTGATCGTGGTTGTTTCTCTCTATTCATGTTACTGGATCTTAGTGCTGCATTAGATACTATTGACCACCAACATTCTCTTGAACAGACTCAAAAATGATATGATTTGAACCATGATGGCATGGTTCAAATCATACTTATCTGACGTTACCAATTTTTAGCAGTTAACGAAGAGGTGTCATAACGATCACAAGTTCAGTATGGAATACCCCAAGGCTCAGTAATAGGACCATTGTTTTTCACCCTGTTTGTATCCAACTAGTAAATAATAAAACAAAGTCAATACAGCCCAAATTACCCAAATTGGTTTGTTTTTCACCCAGCTTTTTTTTAGTGTAAGGTGACAGCATAGAGTAAAATAACCATATAATTATATATTTATACCTAACATTTAAACCTTCAAACCATTTTTAAAGAAAAGGCATGATCATAAGTGATTTTGTATTTTATATATAATTGCCCTGAACAAAACAGCAGATGGGCTGAATAAAAATGCACTCTGACAGTAGGTGACATGAGAACAGCAGAAAGAGAGCGGTTACCCCAGTACACAAAGCAGAACTGCACTTATGAACATACTTTATTTTAAACTTTATTCAGCATTATACAGAGGTATGAAGAAAAGAAAACACCACTGAATCTTTTCTCAAGACAGTTAATTCCCACATTTATATAAAACACCCCCTTCAAAATAATTACAATACCAAATTGCTTTATAATTGTACTGACATTCCATTTAATTTTGGGCAATGCTTCTTTTTGTGAATCCGTGCAACTTTGGAATGGCCGAATCTCTTGCCACATTGATGGCATTGATACGGCTTCTCTCCAGTGTGAATTCTCTCATGTCCTTGAAGGCCTCCTAACTGTTTGAAACTCTTTTCACAATATGAACACTTGTAAGGTCTTTCTCCAGTGTGGATCCTTTGGTGCACTTTCAACTGAGTGGCTGTAGTAAAAGCTTTACCACAATCAGAGCACAAATACTCTTTCACACCAGTGTGTATTTTCTCATGGTCTTTAAATGGTCCCAGCCATGAAAACGCCTTTCCACAAACAGAACACAAGTAAGGCTTCTCTTTTGTGTGAACTTTCATGTGGTCCTTTAGGTCCGATTCCTTAACAAACTTCTTATCGCACTGATCACAATCAAATGGCTTTTCTCCAGAGTGAATGAGCATATGAACTCTGAGACTATTTGACCATTTGAAACTCTTTCCACACTGATCACATGTGAACGGCTTCTCTTCAGTGTGTATTTGCATGTGAATTTTAAGGTTTTTATAGCTCTTTCCACATTGAGGGCAGGTAAAAGATGTTTTGGCTTCTGCTCTTTGAGGTAGTTCTTGTCCTTTTTTTTCTCCTGTTCTGGCATCATGAAGATCGTGAATCTGATGTTTATTCTCCATTTCATTCAATTCTTCACTTTCCTCTTGCACTTTCATTAAGTCTAAAATGAAAATATAATTCATTTAGATGTGATTTTCAAATATCACTTCCATTTGTTCTTGGCTTATAAACAATGCCTTTAATGCCTTTATCTTTCACAACACCCGGGATCCTACGGTTCTGTTAATCTGACAGAAAATTTGTTACATTAATGTTTTTCAACAGACATTAATGAAGAATCAACAATGGACACCAACCTCCTTGTTCCTCAGTATCTTCATCTTTCACTCTGCATGCTTCTCCATCATTACAACAGCTTTCAGTTGTTACACCTACAGCCAGACTGAATCCAAGTTTGATAAATGGCAGAGGGAATGGCTTGAGCAGTAATTGCTATGAGGTATGGAGGACCAGATCTGAAGAAAAAAAAAATCGATTACAATACACATTACTTCATTCAATTAATTCCATTTCATTTTTATTCAGCATAAATGAAACACATTTTAAAGATTCTTAAACGAGACCACTGTGTCTGACACTGGATACAAAATGGAGAGCTATAATAAAGTAATTGTAACATTTGGGTGTGTGATATGTATCTTCTACATATGGTAATTGTTTTAAAGATTTGGAAGCAGTGCCTTCATGTGCCTCGTAATCTTTAATCAAAATAACTTCACCTCCCTCTTGCAGACAGTGACCTCTCTTCTCGTCTCTGATGACGTGTTTACTGGTGTGAGGGAGAGGCAACCTGTCACTCACATGAGATCGACCAATAGCAAACCACTACCATCCGATCAATTCCCCACGGACAAAATCAAGCCCCGCCCCACATTTGTTTTTGTTCGAGAAGCCGTTTGCAACTTCTGTTTCATGCCAGAAGTATTGCAACTTCTGTTTCATGCCAGCTTAAAGCAATACCACACAACTAAGTGTGCTGTTTTTTCCTGAATATCAGTACAATTGAAAATGTGATATTGATTTTCTACAACAGTTACCACAGTATTGTGGTACATTTTAGACTTTTTTGCTCTGTTTCACAAATGAAAATAGTTCCAAAAAGATGCAACAGAACTGCTGTGGATCCCTGAGAAGAAGAACCAAACAAGTCCTCTGCACAGACATATGACCAGCTGTATCTCCATAATGGGATGATGAATCTGATCCTCAAGCAAAACAAACTGGATGAAATATTTGAATGCTCCTGTGATCCACAATCTGAATTCTGAATTGTGATACAACCTGAAACATAATACAAAACAATTGAACTCTGTTTGCAACATTGAACAATTGTCCTGTTATCACTGTAAAGCTGCTTTGAAATAATCTGTATTGTGATTGAATCAATGATTCAAGGCTTCAATTACAAATACACTGTCAAAGGGGTAGTTTACCACTGGCAAAATGGGCTTTCAACTTGACTGCTTATGCGGTAGAATAGCGAATTTTTTTAAATCGGTGCTACCTGATTAGAGAAAACAGAGAAAAAGGGCTTGTGTTTTCCCTTTTGCCAAACAGGTAAGAAATCTTCAACACCAATAATACACTGGACATGTTGCCGTCCAAGTTTTCGTCAAGCCATAGCATCAAATACCACCTTGCTTTAGTAGGAAATGCCTATTATCAAACTTTTAGTCAAAACGGTGTCAACTTGTATTGTTCACGGGTGCAAAAATTCCAGAGTAAACGTTTAGCGGAAGTGAGTTCACGAGCAAGGATGACGCCACAACCATGAATATTGGAGAATTATTTATTGAAGAAAGTTAGGGATAATAGGGAGAGGATGAAGTGGAAGGGGGAATGGGATGGTAGTCAGATTGATCTGGGTGTCTGGTGTTGGTGGCCCGGAGACTCAGAGTGGGGGCATCAGTGGAACACGACGGTTTTAAAACACTGCTAAAAACCATTGACCCCAGATACCAGTTACCCAGTCGCAAGTAATTTGCAACTAAAGCTCTGCCAGAAATGTACATGGAGGTCAGACGAAAGCTTTCCAACCGGCTCGCAAAAGTCACTCATTTTGTGCTGACAACTGATATATGGTCAAGCAGGACATGCGAGCCATATATGAGTTTGACAATACATTTTATTGAAGACTGGGAAATGAAAACTGCGTGTCTCCAGACCAGCTATTTTCCCCAAGACAACACCGGGGAGCATATAGCTGAAGCCCTGCAAGATGCACTTACGAACTGGAAGCTCAACGAAAAGGGACTGTTTGCTATAACGACCGACAATGGCAGCAACGTTATCAAAGCGGTGGAACTGCAGAAATGGCTGAGGATGCAGTGCTTTGGTCACCGACTTCATCTGGCCATTGGTAAGTGCTAAGTTTGTATTTGATTTGGGAAAAAATGGTTTTGAACTTGTGAAGCATATTGTGCTTAGTAAAATAATTGTTTGCAGTAGTAACTGCTTAGTATGCCTAACCGGTATAACAAAAAAATATATTTGAAATGTTAAAGCAACATTTAAACATGTAGTAGTTTTATCACACAAATCTATATTAAACACAGGTGATGATCTTCCTATTCAATTTTTTTTTTTTTTTTAAGTAAAGAAACATATTTATAAACTCTCACTTGCATATCTCTGATGTTTTCACTACTTTGTTAAATCAGATGTACAAATGTAAATGTGTGACTACAAAATAATGCACACACAACTGCTGTAATTGTTGTTTATAAACTGCTGTATAGCTCAATTAGTTATAAATTATTTGACCATAACATTACTATAGTTGATATAGATTGGTCTGCATTTCATAGTTACCTCCAATGTTTGGTTGATTTTTATTTTTCATTTTATTCATTTATTTCTTCTGCTTTAAGGGCATGGCATGAATGACAACTGCATCACCCGGGCCATTTCTCTGTGTAAGAAAGTTGTCAGCAGCTTCTCCTATAGCCGGAGGAAGAGAAGAGAGCTAGCTGGAGTCCAGATTCAGCTGGGTCTGCCAGCTCACCA
Source organism: Squalius cephalus (assembly GCF_949319135.1). Taxonomy (NCBI): domain Eukaryota; kingdom Metazoa; phylum Chordata; class Actinopteri; order Cypriniformes; family Leuciscidae; genus Squalius; species Squalius cephalus. The sequence continues at coordinate 11,692,403 of NC_137128.1, read as the reverse complement.
GCTCATCACTGAGTCAGCCACACGCTGGGGATCACGGCAGCAAATGACTGAGAGGTTCCTGGAGCAGCAGGGAGCAATCACTAAAGTCTTGTCTGCAGACAAAAAGTCCAGACACCTTGCTCCTACATGGCAGGACATTGAGGTCCTGGAGTCAATCCAAAAGGCTCTGAAACCCCTTCAGGACTTCAAAGATGCTCTGTCAGGTGAGGAGTATGTCACCATCTCATATGTCAGACCTGTACTTCACCTTTTCAACGCAAGTCTCCTGGCACATGAAGCTGTGCAAATCAATCAAGACCTGCATTGTTGATTATCTTAATGCCAAGTATGCTGACCCAGCAACTAGTGACCTGTTGGACATGGCCTCACTTGTGGATGCATGGTTCAGGGACAAATACATACCAAGTGAAAAGATCAATGCAGTGAAAAAACAAGCTGTCTTAGAGGCAGAATCTTTGCTGGCCGATCAGGGCAGCTGTCAGCCTGACCCAGCTTTGCCCACTGTGGCTATGCCCACAGACCAAGTAGAAATAATACCACCAGCAAAGAAAAATAATAATAATAAGAAGTAGTCACTGGCTAGCTTCTTCAAGCAGAGCACAGCAACCACAATCAGCACAGCACTGACAAGGAGGGAGGCAATTGAAACATAACTTTCAAGCTACTTGCAGTCATTTAATGCAGAGAGTGACACCGATCCTCTCAAATGGTGGAAGGAACATGAAACACTCTTTCCAGCACTGAGCCACCTGGCAAATAAGTATCTTTTGGTACCAGCCACCAGTTCCCCTTCTGAAAGGGTTTTCAGTTGCAGTGGTAACATTGTTACCTGCCACAGGGCATCTCTAAAGCCTGAAGCTGTTCATAGGCTAGTTTTCCTTGCACAAAATCTTTAAAGTGATATATACTCTAAAATACTTTGTTTAGTAAAGAATGTTCTACCTCAAATAATAACCTACTTGTTCTGACTAAGTAGTTAAGTTTTCTACTGTTCTGTTTACATTATTTGCACATCAGAGCTGTGTATTTAGTTAAACAGGAGGAATTGTACTCTATTTAATTTAATCAGCTGTTTTTGCACATTTCCAGAGATAGATCTATGTTAGTTATGTAATATAGATTTTTTTTTTTATTCACAGGTTTATATGTCGTGCATATGTATAATTTCAAAAAGGGAGGAAAAACCTCCCGTTATTTTGATCATAACTGCTTTAATAAAGGTGATTGTGACATCTCACATAAGGCTTTAACTTGCAAGTAAACATTTATTCCACTTTGTAGAAAATACAGATATATATATCGTATATCGCTATTTATCCCAAAAATACAGAGATATGAATTTTGGTCAATATCGCCCAGCCCTAGTAATGAGTCAATAGTAAGTAGATTTTACTTGATAATAATAGGTAAGTTGTACAGAGCAGTAGAAGTAAAATTTACTTAAAATGTGTTAGTGCAAATTGTTACGAGGAGTAAATCCTGTAAGTAATTCTTCTCAGTGTGCTATTTAAAGAGTAGACAAAGTATGATACAATTTTCAGTGATAAAACCACTCTAAAGCCCCAAAACCACTCCAAAGTCTTGTGTTGTATGTCTCACTAACCAACTTTATCAACTTTATTCACTTTATCAACTTTATTAACAACTCTTAACTACATGTTCACTCACGTAACTATCACGGCATCTTGTTCTCACAATAGTTCTTGTGATATCACTACAGTTCACACTGCCAGTGACACGCAGCAACAAAGCGACATGATCGCATATTTTTCAATGGAGAGCTGGCGATTTCCGGCAGCATGAGCGACAGTGACCGTTAGCGACAGGATGTAGCCGTGTCCAACAATGTGACAAAGTTGAGATAGGTTTAACTTTATACAACTGAAGGGTGGCTTTCGAGAGCGACAACCAACAGGAGTGAAGCCAGTGTCTTCATATTTCAAGCAATTCAAAACCATTGTGGTGAACAGTGCGCATCTGAAGTGTCTCAGCTTAAGGAAATAATCCATTATTTATCGGCTTTAACATATTGGCCAAATTTACTTATCGGGCCGATAACGATAACATTTAAAATGAACATATATCTGCTGATAACAATATATTGGCCGTCCCTATTCAATATCTAATGAATGTTTGAATAAATCTGCAATGTTTTTATGACAGCCACCATTTAAATGTTTATATTTAAAAAAAACGAGTAGAAATATTATTATGTCAAGTCAAGTCACCTTTATTTATATAGTGCTTTTTACAATGCAGATTGTTTCAAAGCAGTGTTACAGTGATATCAGGAAAATAATGCAACAAAGTTTGTTTCTGCTGTACTGCAGATCTAGAAGAAAATAGCAGTCAGTCAGATCAATAATATTGTTGAATATTAGGTTTCCCCAACTAAGCAAGCCAGAGGCGACAGTGGCAAGGAACCCAAAGAATGGAGAAAAAAAAGCTTGGGAGAAACCAGGCTCAGTCTGGGGGCCAGCTCTCCTCTGGCCAACATGTCATTAAAAAATACAAATTATTACAAAACTATTATAATAAAAACTTCCTTTTGTGTAATTTAAATGCAAGTAGACAAATCAGTCAATTTTAACTTATAATATTTTAGTATAGTACCAACTGGGGTTGCCTGTATAGTTTAAAGCATTAGTTAAGAGATTTTTTCCATGAGAGTATTTTCCATGTACTGTACCCGATACACACCCCAATTAATCAATATCAAATCAGAATTTAATCGAATCGCAAGCTTATGAAATCGAAATCAAATCGAATCATAAAATTTGTGTCAATACCCAGACCTAAACACGACTGGCATTTGGCATCTGCTATTTTGACCAAAGTAATATTACAGCAATTTTGCCAATATTATCCAAACTACCATAGAGTGTTTTTATGAAAGGCTGATTCTCAGAGCTCTCTCGAGGTATTGCAATGTCCACTTATAAGCGTTTTTGGGCTTGTTGTTTGGGTTTGGCTCATTAAGCAATCCAGTTTATAGAATTAATAAAGGGGGCAATTGCGAGTACTCATTTATTTTATCTTATTTTCAAAATAAAGCATTGCAAACTATTTATGTTTATTATGGGCTTGTTCTTGTTTGCTGTTTTTAATAGCAAAATCGGTCAACACTCATGAGTTGAGGCTCGTACCTCTTTCCCTCTGGTTTTCTTGCACTGCACACATACAGAAGAGAGACACAGATCTGAAGTGCATTTAAATATGTCAATACACAGCATAGAATTTTATAAATAATTTTTTTAATTCGTAGAATGAGGTCATCACTCCCATAAATTACTGAACTGTGAACAGAACAGGATAGAGACTGAAAGGTGAATTTAGCTGCGGTAGGTATGTGGCCCTACCCCTAAAGGTGTGTTGCCGTTTGAATGAAGCGACTTGCCGCCACCTGGTGGTTTTAGCCCTTTTATTTAAAGTATAATTTAATTTTAACAAAAATAACCTCATATTTCAATCATCAATGTACAGTAGTCAACATTTGAAGTGGATCAAAACCTTTAATCAAAGTTATACATGAATTTTGAACAATACCCGTTCTTGTCAAAGGACAACTTTAATTTACTTTTTTGATCCACTTCAAATGTTGACTACTGTATTTTAAAAATATTAATCTTAAAATCTCTCACGTGCCATTTCTGCAGTGGAAAAATGTTTATATATATATATATATGCTAATTTAATTTAATTTGTAACAGCCTTTATCTAATTTAATTTATTAAGTAAATGTAAGAATTTGACATAAAAGAGGGATAAGAGAAGGATAAAAAAATGCCATTAAAGGTAAAATACTTTAAAAAAAATAATAAAAAAATTAAACTGAAAGTGGCAAATAATGAAAAAGTAATTTTCGGTCATTGCTGTGTTATGACCAACTCACAGAAAATGAAAATCTTCAGAAGTCAGCCCTCCATGACAGCCAAGATACTAGAAATTTTTTTTTCCAATTTATTGTTATCAACAAAAAAAAATGTGTCAATATTGCAACCACTGTAGAGTCTGCAGAGTTTGAAATTTAGAATTCTTTAGACTACAAAATGCAATATTGCATGTCACTCTTTATGATTTGTGAATTCAGCTGAAACGGTCCTCCGGTCTGAAATCTGTTTTTTTCTCACGGTCCCATTTTTCTTGTGCAATAATGACATACAGCAAACTGGTCATCTAGTTGGGTCATATATGGCTCAAAAATACTATTGTGATTTGTGAAAAGTTTCACAGTGCAGTTTTGGAGAGTTAACCCTTCCCTGAGTGCCTAACTTCACAACTTTTTATGTTTTTTTTTTTTTTTTTTTTAGAAATTTGCTTCAGAGTTGCTATGAAAAATTATGAGAAAAGTTATGAGATTTTCAGTTTCTGTGGGTGGAGTTTCCCAGAGATGCTCACTGAAATACATTTAATGAAATAATTCACAGAGGTAATAGTTTTATCATCACCGCGTTTCCCTTCTTGTTGCAGTTTAGAATGTTTTATTAGTATGCTCATTTTGTGCATGATTGAATGACAGAGATCGTGTTACTGTTTTTGGTGTAATAGTCTACATATTTTCTGCTAATGAAATTAATATAATCTAGCTGAAATCATACAGTTCATGACACTGAACTTATGATACAGTACTACACAACACTTTAAGCCAAAATAAAGAAGAGTTTTATTTTATTTTATTATTGCTTCTAAGAAGATATGGTAAAAAGTTAAAAATGTTTTGTTGATTAAAATGCTAAATTTGGTATTAGCCTACATCGGGGTGGACTTGAATAGGCTTGGACTTGGTCCTGATCCCTAATAAAAACATGCATGATTCTAAAGCTGAAAATAAAGAGATTGTGTTAGACACATATGCTTGCAGTCTGTCACTATCTACATATATTTAAAATAATGTAGGCCATTTTTGTACTGGTAAAATCAGACATTTGGCATTATCAGGACCCACAAATATACATAACATTAAACAACACTACAAATAGTAGTTTAATGTAGTACTATCACTGAAACTCTTTCATTTTTTTTCTCACCCTCATGCAGTACATTCACACTTTCAAAGCGCTGGGATCCAGTTGGGATCCTGAAAGTTACACGAAGTTATGCCTATCATTCAATTATGCAGGACTGCACAAAATGAGCAATAAAACTTTATAAACTGCAACGAGAAGGTAAACATTTTCATAATTTCACATAATTTCGCGAGGCGCTGAAACTATACCTTTATAAAATAATAAATTAAACGTTCTGATACACAAGGACCGCACATCTGGAAAACTCATGAATATGCGATTTCCAGGCAGCACTGAATCCATTTCAGAAACAACTAACGTTATAAGACATTAAAATTGCTCCCAAGAAACAATGAAAACAATAACTTAATTGAACTACAACCAGCAGCACTTACAAAAAAGACCACAGGGCTGAAGAGTTCGAGTTCTTGTTGTTGTTGTTGTTGTTGTTGTTGTCGTTCTTCTTCTTCTTCTGTTATTATCGGCGGTTGGTAAAGAAACTTAAGTTGAATTACCGCCCCCTACTGAACTGTAGTGTGGAGCTTGGACTAATCTGTAAAAATATGATGAATTGAGGGTCATATTTTTTCATATCATAAGAACTAGTGTCCTTTGCACCATGACCTCGAGCCAAACACCCCCCCAGAAGCTTTTTTTCCCTTGGTCGAACATTATTAAAGTTAGAGCTTATTTAGAGATATCAGCCGAATGGCTTAGTGCAGGCGCTAATGGATCTAAGGTTGTATCTCTAAAAGCTATAAAAAAAGCCTGTGAAAGTCCTGGCACTAATATTTTGTTGGTAGTACCAGTTTGCAACAATTATTAGTTAACACCAAGTTGTCAACACTTCGGAAAAACTACCAACTAGTTTTAGTTCTGTCAGGTCCATTAAGTCAAGAACACACAGACAATAAAAATAATTTAAGAATTTTTATTGAATAGATCGCAAACAAGTTGATGTTCCTGAATTGAAATTTGGCGGTATGGCTCTGTTCAGGGAGTCCTCTGACCTTTCATGAGCACCATGAAATAGCAGAGAGTCAGAGGACAGCAGCAGCATAGGGAACGCTCACAGTTTAGGACTGTGAGAGCTAAAATATCCCCCCAAACAAAACCACACCTGGCAATCCTCTGAGATACAGAGGATGATTTTATTTTAACAATTTATATGCTTAGTAATCTACGAATATATACGGATAATTTGCAATATGTTATAATCAGATGAGTCCTGACCACCCATGAGTTAGCAGAATCAGGGGACAGCAGCAGTAGTCTGTTTCTGATCAGATGAGTCCCCTGACCATTCATGAATTAGCAGAAGTCAGGGGACAGCAGCAGTATGAGGAGATAGCAGCCGCATATAGGGACAGCATTATCAGCATGAGGGGAAGCAGCAGCAGCAAGCTCATGTTATTTGACTAGATGAGCTATCCCCCCCAAAACAGAAATTGAGTGTCTCGAACGGTGTCGTCTGAGCCACCCTAATTTAGCAATTTATATTATGGTAAAAATTATTAATTAATTACTGAAATGACTATTCAAGACTGCAATTGCTAAAACATGCTGTTACCTAGAATTATCTGTCTTTGAACTGTTTTGACAGTCTATAGTGTAAGCGCTATGAAGAGATGACTAAGCCACCTTCTGAGAAACAAGCTAGATGAAGGAATTAAACAGCTTTTTACCAGCGTACAGATCAGCAGAAGCGAGCGGAGAAGCGATCCGTATATATCAGTCAAACTGAATGTGCTTTAAATAGGGCGCCTTGTTTGAGCTTGGCCATTGAGCAGCGAGGGGAGTTAACGAGCCAATGCAGCTCAGCTGGAGCAGATCAGCTGACAGGACAGTGTTGTTAGCAAATTTGCTAATTTGCTATTTATAGCATTAGCAGCATCTTGACTACCTGGCCTGCCAGAACTGACGCTGACGCTCAATTTGGTACTACCAACAAAATATTAGTGCATTCCTGGAACTGGGCATCGTTACACTACATCCTTATGCATCGCTTTCTGCCAGGACTTTTACATGCTTTTCCCATATCACGGAAGTGACCTCGACGTCCGGGTTAGCGGTAGCATAAGCCATCAGGCAAGTGTTATTTAAATAAATAATATGTACTTACAAACTTTCCAATGCCTCGTTTTATGAGTACAGAACCTACTTGTACTACTGTTTCAGAAGTTTGGTACCATTCTGGGCATTATTAGTGGGGTAATTTACGAGATACAACCTTGGATCCATTAGCGCCTGCACTAAGCCATCCGGCTGATATCTCTAAATAAGCTCTAACTTTAATATTGTTCGACCAAGGAAAAAAAAGCTTCTGGGGGGGTGTTTGGCTCGAGGTCACGGTGCAAAGGACCCTAGGTTGAAATTACTCCAAACTATCCCTTTAAATATCTCTCTATCGGCTGAGACTCTCGCTTACGGCCATACCACTTTGAGAACGCCCGATCTCGTCTGATCCCGGAAGCTAATTTAGGTTATAGTACTGATTTCTCCCAAGTTTTTTTCTCCATTCTGTCACTGAAGGAGTTTGGGTTCCTTGCCATTGTCACCTTTTTCCACCTTTCTTCACCTTTGTTGCCATTGGCTTTTGGCTTGCTTAGTTGGGGACATTAAATTTAACATTTAATTTAATATTCAACAATAATATTGATCTGCCTGCATTGACACCATTATATGAGAACTGAACTGAGCTGGACGATGACATCACGGTTTTCTCCAGGCCGGCTATATATATATAAATTAACTAAATGAAAGGGTTAGTTCACCCAAAAATGAAAATTCTGTCAGTAATTATTCACCCTCATGTTGTTCCAACCCCGTAAGACTTTAGATATTTAGACAAATTAATGGGCCGAAGCTCCTATGACACCACTTCTATCTTTGACAGACAGGTCGATCTGCGATATGCTCCGCCCCCACCTATATCACTCAGGTTGATCCCTATCGAAGTCATTTGCGCTTTCTTCCCGTGAGGGACTAAAAGCTCTCACAGCACATGCAATTTTGTTGCTGATTTCGCTAATCTGTTCAACATGCAGGCCGTCATCAGTGGACTACAATGTATTGAGTGACATTACATAATTGTAAACAGTGTCCGCGTCAAGGAGGGCTATTCTGTTCAGACTATCGCGTATTAAATTATGACAGTTGGATTTTCAGTGGCGTAAATTCAACTTCAGGCTTCACGCGTTAAGTCTAACCATTAAAAGGGCTTACTACCGTACAAGAACCTTTAGACTAACGTGTTGTGATGAGTGATGGGATTGCTTTTTTTCTCTTGATGGTCATTACCCCTCCAAAGGGAATGATTCGAAGACCAGGGAGGCTGCATCCCACCCATGTCCATCGTCATATGAAGCAACCATCTCAGGTTGTGATCCTCACCCTATGTGCATCGTGTGTATGGGCCCAAAAACATGCTCAAACATCGCTTGCGGACCGACAAACATGCATGCACTGTGCATCAATGCCTATGAAAATCTTGGAGAAGGCTGAGAGTGGGGATGGCTAACCAAAAAGACACATGTCTGTCCGGAGCTGCCAAGAAACCTATGGCAAACTGACAATCATACATGAGCTACCACAAGCTGGGCAGACATGATGGAAGCCGAATCATAAACATGAAAAAGGGCCGCTTAGAGCCAGTGCAATGCACAGAATATCTGGGGCTCAGTATATACTCCCTCTCTTATCGAGTCACTCTAACAGAGGGGAGAATCACGTCTTTCACTCAGTGTCTCTCCCGCTTTCAGATGGGGAAAATTGCACCGTTCAGACTGTGCTTACGAATGTTGGGTTTAATGGCTTCAGTGATATCGGTAGCACATCTGGGCCTTCTCATAATGAGAGACTTTCAGCGCTGGATCGCGCATCTATGTTTGTGTTCTCTGCAACATCTCAGTCGACCGGTGAGAATAACTCATGCGTGCATAAGAGCGCTCAGACATTCGAAAAGCCCCACGATGCTCAGAACGGGTATTCCTTTGGGGGCAGAGTGTCGTCGAGAGTGACTATGATGGCGGATGCGACATTAAAAGGCTGGGGAGCAACTCTGATGGGCAGAGCTGTGAATGGTGTGTGGCCTCCACAGCTGGTTCAAGCATATAAATTACTTAGTGTTGTTGGCAGTGTTTCTAGCAATATTTTCTGAGGTTCATCAAGGGCCAGCATGAAAACAGACAATTCTACAGTGGTTGCTTATATCAACCTGCAGGGGGGCACACGCTCTCTTCAACTGCACCAGTTAGCAAAAAAGCTGATTGTGTGGTGCATCAGAGCATCTGGTAGGGTTCATAATTTATATTTACCAGCCGCAACACTAAGTGACACAGTGTCAGCAAATGCTTGTATTGTTTTCAGTTTGTCGGTACATATTTCAGTTTGTCATTTATTTTTGGTAAAATGTGTTTTCTGAAGACATACACCCTAACCCTAAGACATGCACAGTACCTGGAAGTGTCTCAAACCATTTTGAGTATTTAGAAAAATGCCTGTGTGTTTGACTATTTGTTTGCAGAATTTATCATCACTGATACAGTCTGAATTGTATGATAATGTCATTCAACTTATTTTATGTGGAAAGATCATTCAGGGGTGGCTAGTTCGAATTTGTCTTTTTTTTTAATTTTTTTTTTAAGCATAAAACATTTTAAAGCATGTATTGAATAGCTGTGTACTATACTCGTATATCTTGTGTTTTTTTTTTAAAGGTGGCTGGAATAACAACCCTAATGCCAGCCAGTTCAAGTACATCTTTAGGAAGCTGATGGCCCGGTGTGGGGTTGTTAAACCATGCAGAGGCAAAGTGATGGCACAGGATGACACAGAGTCCCTACCAGCTGTCATCGACACCTCTACAAGCCTGTCAGCTGTAGATATGTCCTCTGCAGCAGGAGGAGAAGATCTTCCATCCCCGTTTGCTGACATTCCTGCCCTAGTACATGACCACAGCTACCTTCCCGTCCGCTTCGATGGTCTTGTGGACAACGCTCTCGTGTACATTTCAGGTAAAGGCTGACTGAAAGTCGATTTTGCCTATAACCGAAAGTGCCAATAGTCAAAATCTGGGGAAAAACAATCTCACAATAGTCCAAAAAGAGAAGTGTTCCCTTAATTTCCCCATGCTTATTAATGATTATTGTTACAAGTTCTGATATTACTATACTAACTCAAATTTCAGGATTTGTTGTGCGACGGGCTCTGAAGAAGCTGTCCTGTGATGTCTGCCGTGACAGACGCTGCATCTGCCATCAAGGACCAGAGCTACCACCTGCTGACTTTAAAAAACAATGGAGGTCTGGTGATTCCATCAGAAGGCACAGTGAGGGTCGTCAGGGCAGCAGAGTGGGTCATTCGGCAGGCATCAGGAAGTACCAGACGATCACAGCCCATCAAACTGCTTGAGGTTGTGTACATTGTACGAAAGAGGATCGGGTCAGATGATGTGTTTGTGCTCGGGGAGCACATCGGCGAGACGCAGTATGGCATAGACAGCCACCACCATACACTGTTAAAATTAGTTGTGTCCCTGTTTTTTAAGATAAGGCTGCACCACATCGCTAAAATTACAAACCTCAGCTTACAGAGCAACAACATGCGACAGAAGCTTAATAAAACTGTCCTTTTCAAAGGGCATTAGCCCAAGGTATGTTTTTCTGTCCTCTTTTACCTCAAAAGTAGTGTAGTTCTCTATACAGCATTTCTTTTTTGTATATTTGTAAAGGGGAATCATGCACCTTTTTTTATTGCAAATAAATGTCACTTTTATAATAGTTTAAAAATAGAGACTTTTGTGTAATTATTCCATATTTTGTGTAGTCATTCTAAATCAGAACCCCTGACATACAATCCAAATAGTCTACAAGTAACATCAGAGTGTTATCTTTCATTTGATTTGATTTCATTTTGCTTCTACACCAAGAGGTTGCCAACAACAACCAAAACTAGGCTACTCATTGCATGTAAACTATTTGTAACGTTTCATTGTGAATCAAATTAAAATGTTCTTCTCTTTGCAAACGTAGGCAGAGGCATAGTGACAGATTAATTCAATAATGTTGCAAAGATATTGCATCAATCCATATGTTTCATTAGGCTACTAGGCTATTTGTTTTGCCTTACTCTTTATTCATTTAGGCTATTTATTCAGTTATTCATCATCTTCCGTCCTTCGCACTTCTTGTGTAGCGCACGCATTCTCAGACCTGTCACCTGTCACTCATCATCGTAGGGGAGGTGTTTGGAATCATTCCCGCGTTACAATCATCAGCCAATCAAGGTGGTCACTTCAGTCAAGCTCGTGCATGAGTAATGACGTCATCCATAGCAACGAAGACTCACTCTTAGTTTAGGAGTTGTCATTTTTCTTTACTAAGAGTAGGTCTGAAAGGCGTTGTGAATAACTTCTAAGAGAAAACTCCTAGCTAAAATCTTTTAGTGCGATTTAGGAGTACTCCTAGTGGTAAGATAAAATGCTTTGTGAACACGGCCCCAGTTGTGTTTCTAAAGTCCTATCAAGTGACCTAGAGGGCTGAAATGTGGTCAGTTCAGATATGCTTGTTATCCGGCAGAAAGAAAAAATATGTAATAATTCAAATTATGTTATTATAATAGTAATATTCATATTACAAAAGTGTGTATATGTGTATATATATATATATATATATATATATATATATATATATATATAATGTCATGTTGCCATTCTGTACACTGAGTTTTAGTAGCCTATATATTGATTTAACATAAATACCTTGTGTGTGTGTGTATATATTCATTGCACCTATCTGGTTCTGTTCAAGGATATTTTCATATGTTAGTCCATGGTTATAATTATTCATATGTATGCAGTGTTATAACTACATCTCTGACGTTTATAACAAACCAAACTGTTAGAAAATCGGTAGAAAATTGAGCAAGTTCTGGTTATTTAAAAAGTACATGCAGCATTAAAACACAATGTTACGAGTGAGCGAGCTGCCTGTGGCAAGATGGCCGCCACGTGCGGATTATATGATATCTATGCATCCACGTGCAACAGAAGGAAGCTGCTGTGGGCACAGGTGCAGCCAATAAAGCCTGATTGAGCCATAACTGGCTTGAGATCGAATGGGTGGAGCTAGAGGTTAATAGGGAAATTAACAGGCTAAGAGGGGTGTGGCACATGCTTTGCACCTTGCAGCTTAGGGACACAAAAACGTCTCAACAGTAGGTGACGCTTATGGAACTGCAGAAATAGAGAGGTTAACCCAGTACACAAAGCAGAACTGCACTTTATTATAAACTTTATTCAGCATTTTTCAGAGAAAACACCATCGACACTTTTCTGAAGAGAGCCAATTACCACATTTATACAAAAACACCCCTCCCAAATAATAATAAAACGTTTTATAATTGTACTGACATTCCATTTAATTTTGGGCAATTCTTATTTCTGTGAATCTGTGCACTTCTGGAATGGATGAATCTCTTGCCACATTGATGGCACTGATACGGCTTCTCTCCAGTGTGAATTCTCTCGTGTCCTTGCAGACCTCCTAACTGTTTGAAACTCTTTTCACAGTATGAACACTTGTAAGGTCTTTCTCCAGTGTGGATCCTTTGGTGCACTTTCAACAGAGGGGCTGTAGTAAAAGCTTTACCACAATCAGAGCACAAATACTCTTTCACACCAGCGTGTATTTTCTGATGCTCTTTAAAACGTCCCCTCCATGAAAACGTCTTTCCACAAACAGAACACAAGTAAGGCTTCTCTTTTGTGTGAACTCTTATGTGGCCTTTTAAATCTGATTCCTGAAAAAACTTCTTATCGCACTGATCACAATCAAATTGCTTTTCTCCAGAGTGAATGAGCTTATGAATTTGAAGACTTTTTGGCCATTTAAAACACTTTCCACACTTATCACATGTGAACGGCTTCTCTTCAGAGTGAATTCGCATGTGACTATTAAAGGCTCCTTTCTGTGAAAAACTCTTGCCACACTGAGGGCACGTGAACGGCTTCTCACCTGTGTGACGTCTTTGGTGAATCCGAATGGCTGATTTATGTTTGAAACTCTTTCCACAATGATCACATGTAAATGGCTTCTCTTCAGTGTGAATTTGCATGTGACCACTAAGGTTTCCTTTATTTACGAAACTCTTTCCACACTGAGGGCATGTGAACGGCTTCTCACCAGTGTGACGTCTTGTATGGACAATAAAGACTGAATTACATGAGAAGCCTTTTCCACATTGAGAGCAGGTAAACATTTTTTTGGCTTTTGCTCTTTGTGATTTTTTTTGTCCTTTTTTTCCCCCAGTTCTGGCATCATTAAGGTTCTGAATCGGATGTTTCATCTCGATTTCATTCGATTCTTCACTTTCCTCTTGCACATTCATTGAATCTAAAATGAAAATATAATTTTTTTAGATGCGATTTTTAATCACACTTTTATTTGTCCAATGCTATTTATTTATTTTTGCTTCTATGAATCTTTAACTACTATCTACAATTCTGTTAATCTATAAGAAAATGTTTTTCAGACATCATTAATGAAGAATCAAGAATGGACACCAACCTCTTTGTTCCTCTGTATCTTTATCTTTCACTCCACATGCTTCTGAATTTCTAATATCACCACTGTCCCCTTTAATAACCTCCATCTTTACAACAGCTTTCATTGGGGAATGGCTTGGATGAAGGTGTGAGCAGTGATTGTTATGAGGTATGGAGGACCAGATCTGAAAAAAAGTACAGTACAGACATTACATAAATTCCACTTGAAATTTATTCAATGATTCAACAAATGAAATGCATTTTAAATCTTAAATGAGACGCATGTCTGACACAGGACACATAAAGAAGAGCTACAGTTGGTACTCAACCACAATACTTTTGGGGGGGTGTATTTGCTGCATTTTACTGCTAAGAGGCGCTACAATCACAGACTTTGAAAAGTGTCAGTTTATTCTCTATATTCAGTAATCTGTCAGCAGATAAATTAAAGGTAAACATTGTAGTTAAATGAATTCATAATCCCAATACTGAAATTACAGTACAAATTTAGAACTGAAACAAATGTAGGCTTCTATCATTGAAGTAGGCTAAACGTTAACATTGTGTGCCCAGTTTTTCTATAGCTAGAAAGGCAATGCATGTAAAGGTTATGTGTCTTATACCTCATGTTATTTTAATTTGTTAGTAGGCCTAGATTTATGAACTGAAACATAACAATGAAATAAATTAAACTAAATAATTGTAAAATTAAAACATTGTCAGACTTGCTAACCGATGTTAGTCTGCAGCATTTGTGTTTTAGGATGAATTAAGAATTAAATAGGCTTACAGTAGGTTGTTATGATTAGCATAATTTTCTTTAATAAATAATGAAAACATTTCAACATATACATTGCAATAGAAAAATGTAACATCAATGAGGCTTTGCACAAGCATAAGTTGTTAAGCTCATGCTCATATATCAGAGGTCAGGCGATAGCTGCGTGGTCAACACTTCAACATGTGTCTCGTGGTGCTTCAAGTGTTCTGAGTTCGAATCTCAGTTCTACCATCTTCATAATTTTGTTTCTAGTTTAATATGCTATGTCAAAAATAAAAACTTCTGAAATGTTAATTTATTGATTCGAAACACGTTTCGGAGCTTTGTTAGCCTATTCATTGTCTGTCATTTTTATTAATAGGCGTTTAGATGATAACATTGAAGCCTACATGCTGTTAACCGATGTTGGCCGACAGCGTTTATGTTTCACCGTTCTTGATGGTTAAATAGGTAGCCTAACAGATTATTAAAGTCAAGCGTTTTGTTTAATTAATAATGGCACATTACAACATAAATTTGCTACATTCCAGTTGAGCCTCTGTTGTGCTGTACAGACGACAAAACCCGAAGGTGATGTTGAAGGCAGATTATCAGATGATCGCACCAGAAAATTAAGATGATAAAACTTGTCTATAACCCTTTGGGGTCTAAGGTGTTTTTGGGGTTCTTGAGATGTTTTGACATGCCCTGACATTTGCGCTTTTTTCAGTTGCTAATAAACATGTTAATGGCACAGGTGTCATTGCACTCTATAGCATCTGGACCAAGTAACACAGACCTGTAAATGCCCATTGCCTCAAAAAACAAAGAATCAGAGACTTCAGTTCTCCTCTGCTTTTCATCGAGTTTGGAAGACTGTGTTTGTGCTGTGCTGTTTACCTCGGAAGAATTATAAGAACACGATTTGATTGTAAGAAAGATTTTTAAGGTAAGACATGTCCACTCATAATAGTAAGCATGTTATTGTTGCATAAACTTTACATTGTAGCTACTAGTTAAACTGGTGCCAGACTAAAAACTAAAATGTATGTGTGTGTGTATATATATATATATATATATATATATATTATATAAGCTATATAGACAGAAACATGTTGAAATATGTTCTCTGCATGCGCTGTGAGTTTGAGTCACTCGCGCTGTGCGTTTGAAAAGCAACATGCAGCATGTTCATAGTTTTTTTTTTTTTCATACTTTTTTTAAGACTTCAACATTCACATGAGTATGAGTACATGACCATGGTCAAATGAAAAATCAAACACCTTGGAAATGACAGGTATGGACTATGTTTCAGGAGTGGCACAAGGTTATGTGACTGTTCAAGTCTCTGTCTTTAGATCAGTGTGTTCAATAATGTGCTTTTTTGTCCTTTGTTGTGTATCTTTGGATTATGTTGTGTTGTAAATAAGTCATTCTTTTTTAAATCTCTACTCATTCTTTGTTTATAGTTCTCTCACAGCCCCACCTGATAGGGCCATTAGGGGAGGGTCTTTGTCTTTCTCAGGTGTGAAATACATCAATATTCATGCTGATTCACGCCTCCATGCATAAAGCTTTGTTACACAAAACATGTCTTACAAATTTTAAATCAATATATTGTTTTATCTGAATGAGTACGCAGGATGATTCTCACATAGTTTTGAAGCAAATATTCTAGGCTACATGATACAATTTTCAAAAGTCTTGTGAAGAAATAATCAATATGGGTTTCATGACCTTATTTCAGTGACAATTTTTTTTTCTTCACAAACCACGCATAAACGTCATTTTCCAGTATACAGACCCCAGAGGGTTAATGTTGTGGGCCTATTTTTCTGCCCGAGGTCCTGGACATCTTGTTCAGATACATGGCATCATGGATTCAATCAAATACAAACAGATAAAAAATCAAAACCTGACGCCTTCTGCTAGAAATCTTATAATGGGCCATGTTTGGATCTTCCAACAGGACAGTGATTCAAAAACAAACATCAAAATCAAAACAAAAATGGACAAAAATGTCACTGAGCACAAAACCAAGCATCTGCAATGGCCATCCCAGTCCCCAGACCTGAACCCTATAGAAAATGAGAGGGCTGAACAGAAGAGAATAAGCGCAAACATGGATCTGGGCATCTGAAGGATCTGGAGAGATTCTGTAAGGAGGAATGGTCTCTGATCTCCAAACTCATCAGGCATTATAGAAGAAGACTCAGATCTGTTATCTTGGCAAAAGGAGGTTGCAAAAAGTATTTAATAAAAAGGGGCAAATAATTATTCCCAATGTTTTGGAGAAAAACATTTATTACATAATGTGATTTTCCCCCCTCTTTCAATTATTTTACTTCAACTCATTTTTTTAATAAAATATCAAAAGGATTAATGCAGATTTATTTTATACATCTTTGATCATATTTACCAAGGGGGCAAATTATTCTGACCAGCACTGGGGGTTTGAAATTAACTTTTTCGGTCACCGGCCAATTTGGCTACTAAAGTTACCGGCCATTCAGAACTTCTACTAGCCAATATATATATATATATATATATATATATATATATATATATATATATATATATATATATATATATATATATATATATATAAAACGCAATTTGGATTTAAAAAAATAATTTCTTATTCAAACAAAATCCTGTCATCCAGCCGTTTCCTTCCTTCCTCTTTTATCCTAATTCTTTTTACCAATGTTTTTAAGGTGGATAGATAAATACGGTACAAAGAACAATGTAGGATGTTGCATAGCTTTAGCATAGGCCTAATGTTTATTTATTAGTAGTCTTTATATTTATGTTTATATTCTTACAATTTATGTGTATGTTAAGTAAAGGGGGACAGTACTTGTGTGTGTTAAAAACTTGTGTAAACATGTATTATAATATGCCTTATATATATATATATATTTTTTTTTATGTAAATTCCAATAATTAATATTAATCGTAATTAATAATCGCAATTACAATTTCAAGGGAATAATCGGCAATTATGATTTTTGTCTTTTACTGAAGTTCAGTAATTTCACTTAAATGACAATGATCTACTAATTGTCAATTAAGTGAAATTAGTGAACATAAATATACAAGCTTGATAAAAATGATCATTCTAGAAGAAAATTTCAGATGGCACTTAGAGGCTTTTGCATCTGAACTCTTCAGATATTGATGAGTAGTGTATCACATCTATACAACTTTACTGAGCCTTTTATTATAACTGTTTTTAATTTCAGTTACTGTGCGTGTGAAGAACAATTCATAGTGCTCTACTCCAGTGCTGGGATCTAAAAGTCCCGGTAGAAAGATAACGATTTAGAAACAGAAATAAAAACTCCTGCAAGATAACATACTTTTATGTAAAGCCATAGACCCTTTTGACTCCAGGACAGGGATCTTTTTCAGGACACTTTTTTTGCTTCCCGTAGTGACGCTCTTGCTGTGTTTGCATACTTCACCACAGCTAAAGTGAAATAAATGCAATATTTATCAAATGCTTTTAGATACTTTTCGATTAGATACTTTTCGATTTAATACTTTATGGACTGCTTAATACAGTGTCTGTTTGCACAAGAATAAAGTTCAACATACGCCTATATACTATCAATGAAAGGGGGTCTAAGGGGGTTCTTTTTTAAATCAGTTTTATTTTGATAAACATGACAATATAGCATCGCAACTACATAAAGACCGTAAACTGTTATAAAAAAAAATTGTCGATCAGAATGTCCCATCCAGTACTGGAGTGGGAAAGCAGCTCCGTCGACTCCGATTCCCGACTCCTAATGTTGGAGTCGACGGACTCCAAAAAAAGCTGCTTTCTCCAAAAAACCCGGAATCGACACCCCTAGAGGAGAGATGAGTTTCCATTAACTTTAATGACTTAAATGTTCATTTGTACCTCACATTAAGCTATCGAATGGCTTCAGATGTCTTGGAATACAGTGCATGAAAATGTTGAATGTTGTGCTTTACAATGTTTTTCTGCCTTTAGTGAGGCTTAACAAAAACACAGAATTGTACGTACAATATCAGACGTCACTGAGAAACTGCTGCAGTGGCGGGGAGGATTTATGGGGATGAATCTCCCGACCGCCGTTCACTGCCTTCGGCCATGTCTTCTCGTACAAAAAAACAACAGCGTTGCATGCTGCGGCTGTCAGACTGATGCTGCCTGGAAAGGATTTAACGTGAGTTTTCAAAATCGTGATAATCAAACACGGTTTTAATGATAATTAAATTAAAATAATACTAACCATCAGGACATTTTATCTAGGGGTGGAACGGTACATGTATTCGTATTGAACCGAAACTGTAAGGGCATCACGGTTCGGTGCATGAATATACACGGAGAATACACGGTATAAAAATAAATAAAACTCGCATGCAAATTAATTAATGTAATGCGGAACTACTGTTAGATACGTGGGTTCTTTAGGGACACCTAATCTGTAGCTCCACCTTAACTCTGAAGCTCCGTGGCTATAATGAACAGGCTGCGATGTCAAGATTGCAAAGCTGGAATATGTTGTGTGTGTGTGTGTGCGTGTGTGTGTGTGTGTGTGTGTGTGTGTGAGAGAGAGAGAGAGAGAGAGAGAGGGGCGCGGGCGCAATCGAACAGTGAAAAAAAAAAAACATACTCCGTCATTTTGTTCACAGGACATCATTCAAACTGCAAAGTGTTTACTTATATTTGTGTACACTCGCAATAAAACACAACATTGTGCTTTTGTCAAACTGTAAACTCTTGTCAAACTATACCTACAACTGTCACCCAACACATTGAGTAAGTTACACATTCGACATTGATTAAAAAAGAAAATCAAATTTGTTTTTAATGGTAGTATTATTTTATACAGAAATAAATTATTTATAATTCAGATGAGAATAAAGTTAGTGTTAATTAAAATTTTAAGGAAAACAAATATATTGATCTGAAATATAGCAAATTAATTTTAAATTCATTCAGGTACAATTACCAAACATATCTCAAGGTCTTTTTATCTTTTTATTAATTTAATTAATAAATTAATTATATAAAACTATTGTCAATGCACTACAAATAAACTGGTTATATGCCTTTACTTTATTAATAAAACTTATTTAAAAAATACAAGGCTTAAGACATTTATTTTCCTTTGGTGGTACAGCCTGAGACATGCACAATAAAAAAAAATTGCCTTCTACATTTTTGTTTTGCTTTTCCCTCCACTGTACCGAACTCGTACCGAACCGTGATGTCTAAACCGAGGTATGAACCGAACCATGACTTCTGTGTACCGTTCCACCCCTAATTTTAATCGTGGTTTATCGTAAAACCGGTAATCGTTTCATCCCTAGTATTGCGTTCGATACTTTTTAGGCACCGACTGAATTGCCTCGATACCATCAAGTATCAAAAAATGTCTTGTTGTTTGGTAAAAATTTCGATGCCTAAGGGGTTATCCTCGTCAACAGCAGTAAACATGCAGTATAATTGGCTGTGGCGAGGCATCAAGGAAAAACACTAGTTTACTCTGGTTACGCCCAGAGACGTGGCTCACACGTGAGGCTGTAGTGTGTAAGCTTCCCAACCCCCATAGATGTAGAAGATGTGGGAAAAGATCAAAAGTGTGGCAACATTTCACCAGGCTCGATGCCAACAGCACACGATGCAATATCTGCAACAAGATGATTGCACGACAAATCTGATGAAACTTGATGGTGCGCATCACAAATGAACCGAATCTTAGCGTATAGGCTACTTGCTTCACAGTTATGAGAAATAGGCCTATAGAAAGCTTGAAATGTCTACTTTAAACGAACCAATTCGAATCGAATTATGTAATCTAAATGAAAGGTGTATTTCTCTCTATAGGTGCGTTCACTATTCTGCAGAGATGACGAGTCAGCAACGTCAACATTACCTTGGCAGCCAACACCGACTCAGAAAACACTAGTATATTAATAAACAATTAAAATATCTCCTTGTTTTTTTCCCCCCACACATTCGTAATCATTAAGCTACTTTTGCCAGTGCTTTGCGGCAAGCTTTATGCGTGTTCTTGAGCGTGAGGCATATATTCCGCCTCCCAGTGGCCTTTATGAGTCTGTAAAAAAAAAAAATCTTTGAAAAATGTGCGATTAATGAATCTAGTTGATTTTTTTTAATCAATTGACAGCACTAAAATATACACATTGGTTTGTTGATGGACATACTCTTGTTAATGCTGATGGTGAGGAATTATAGTTGCAACATCTCATGATACAATACCTTGAAAAATATTAATATTTGATACCACTGGAAGAACTGCCATATATAATGCCATTTAGATATTTTTTTAACCCTCTATTGCACGCATTATTAATTAGACATTGTAAAAAATGTTTTGCATGTTTTTATTACTTAACATGAGCTAAATAACAGATATATGTAAAAAAAATCAAAAAAAAAGTTTAAAGGGGGGTCGTTGGTAAATTGTTGCCATATGGCAACAATATGCAATCGTGGAAAGTACCATAAAATCAAAAAAAAATTAAAAAAACTAATTTTATTTAAAACAAGACTCAACAAATCCATCTCATACTTAGTGAAATGTTTAAACAAACATTTATACAGTAAAAACATTATATAATTTCAACAGTTATCTGAAATGTCTGGTAATAATAACCAGGAACCTGGAACCTGTCTCACTGAAATACACTATTCATTCGTTTCATTTCATTTAGTCATTTTTTTTGCTGTTTCATTTAATTTAATTCTCTTCATGACTTGTGAAAGTCAGTGAAGCAGAGGAAAACTAAACACTTGGAGCACTTGCTTCTTACAATGCCCTTGCATCCTGGCATTTTGCATCTGCCCTTCTCAGATGCATGCAAGGGCCAGTGGTCTGTGCGGTCTCTGCGGACAGGATCTGGCGGGACAAAGCTTTGGGGCCCTCTTTTATTTTTCCCCACCACAACAGCTTGTGAAGGTCTAATGTTTTTACCTTTAAAATATAAGCAAAAGTTGTAAACATAGTCTCAGAGTAGTTTCATGCTATGTAAGTCAATGGGACTCCATTAGGTTGAATGCACCAGGACGTTTCCATATTTGCATATAGTTGCCATATGGCAACAAATGTATTTTAGCATATTACAAAAAACTTATAAAATCAAAACTGAATTTAATGTTAAAAAATTAAAGTTTACTTACCCCAGATACTGATTTAATTTTTTTATT
Source organism: Squalius cephalus (assembly GCF_949319135.1). Lineage (NCBI taxonomy): Eukaryota > Metazoa > Chordata > Actinopteri > Cypriniformes > Leuciscidae > Squalius > Squalius cephalus. The sequence continues at coordinate 11,670,882 of NC_137128.1, read as the reverse complement.
TGATGAAAATTTTCCAAAATTCTGAATAAAAGGCTATCTTCAGGAGCCCCAGACAGTGATGTTTGCATGTCAATGTCCATGAGCAAAAAGGACTGGCAAACAGGATATCCTGGTCATGTGACCTCATAAATTGTATTTTCTTAAAAGTTAAAGCCCCCTTTTCACAACTAACTGTAAAAACATAGATTTTATATCACAGCTTTAAAAAAAAATTAAGATAAAGTAATTGTTGCCATATGGCAACGCTATGCAATAGAGGGTTAATATTATATAATTTTTTGTCAATCCATTGAAATTCTACGCAATCAATATTTTCAAGCTTAAAAAAGTAGAACACATTGAGACAGAAATCCATATGAATCAAGTGGTTTAATAGAAGTCTTCTGAAGAAACATGATCTTCTACAATAAATCACCTAAATGTTTGCTCACTCAATGTATTTGTGTTTTTACAATAAGGTAAATACACAAAATGAATATACCGATTCAAATTGAACATCCACAAGTAGGGGTGTCACGGTTCTCTGTAAACAACCGTACCATTCTCCACCCATGGTTTGGCATGTACTTGCACCGTGGTTCATTTAAAATCTGATGATGCATGCATCTATAACATGGTTTGTTGAAAATAACACGTGAAACAGACAGACATTGTTAGGCTAATGTACGTTTCTGTCGATGGACACACATTCTGGCTTCCCCTAAACTTTATTCAGTGCGAGTGCCGTATGCTCTAATATTATCAGTCATTACGCAGTCATCACCCGGGTGTTGATAGCGCATGAGTGCAGGTAAGACCTGAACAGCACTCGTTGCTATCTGTGTTTAAACTAAAATCTCTTTTAAGCCTTACTAATTTAAATATTCAACCTCAAGACGACGCGAAAGAAGCTTAGAAGATGTGTGTGTTTACTCATCTGAAGCACGCAGATGGCACAAATACTGAGTCAGAACAATTCTTTAACTGAGATCTTGAAGGATTTGCTATCCTGTGGCTCCCTCTAGTGGATAACATTAGCATTATGCCCTTCATCTCTGAATTGCATTGATATTTGGTTGATTTTTTTTTTTTTTAATGACTACAAGTTTTTAATGATTACTTTATTATCTGATAATTAGAGATGCACCGATCGACCGGCCAATGATCGGCCCGGACTGATCAGTCTCACTTGTTTCTGATTCCGAGCCGGTCTGTTTTGTTGCCAATACAGTACAGGCAATAATGTCAGCTGTGTGTTCTCGTTGTCTTAAATCTGACCGTGACACACACCCATCTCCTCTCACTTACTAGTCTCATTCGCTCCGGTTCAATAGTGCTTGTATTTTAACAGTGAATTGGATCCTGCATAAGCTCTTAAAGTGACAGAAGTTCAATATTCCTGCTGCTGTCTGTCAAGTTAATAAAATAACAAAAGACAAGACAATCACTCTCTGCTCTTGACTGAATAAGGTTTATAACTTTAATTTTAAGCATTTGCCTATTCTGCATTTAATTTTTACACTGAAGACTATCCAGTGTTATTTTACATTTGATTCATTTCATTTCTGTAGTATTTCATGATCTCTGTAGTACGTTTATTTCATATCTCCCTTTTTTCTTTTGCAATTCGTGCTGTTGTTTGCAAGTTGTTTATTTGTTCTAATTTTATTACTCCCTTTTTACTTGTTTTTTTTTTAATTAAAATAAAACTTTGCATTGAAGAAAAGCAGATTTTTGTTTATAAATACTGTCAATTATAGTTCTTAAAAAAAATATCAGAAAAAAATCGTTATCGGCAGGTCACACTTACAAAAAAAAAATCGGAATCGGCCAAGAAAATTGCAATGGTATCTCTACTGATTATCAACATTAAACTCAAATTTAATGATTATTGGTACCTTATTTCATGCTTTAACAGTTAAATTTTCAACTTCCATGTTTTAGTTAAGCAGTAATGATACATTACTCGTTAAATGGTTATTTATCAATTACATTCAGTCCTCCTGCAGTAACAGTGTGATTTAGTTTGTTTGCGCCCCCACTGAGTGAGCCAGAGATAATGCTGCATGGAGACTGAACAGGTAATATATCTGTTTAATTACGGTTATAATTTACAAACGTGTCTGTCGGTGTTTGAGTATAAATGGTGCAGTGTGCAATTTTTAGCGGCATCTAGTGGTGAGGTTTGCGAATTGCAAACAGCCAGTCACTCACGGCCTATCCCTCCCTTTGCAAACTCGAAGGAGAAGCTACGGTGGCCGACGAAGGATAAAAGATGTCGTCGTCTGCCTCTGAGTCAGCAGAGAGTAGCAAGTCAAGCAATGAGGTTTCTTTATATTATATTTTTATATTAAATTATATTTACTTAATTATTCAGTAAAACCACATGTTATTGCGATTGTTATTTTTACTTGTTCATCATTGTGTTCGTCTTTTATTCACTGACTTTACCATAGCTTGTTTCCATGCTAGTTAGTATAAGATAAGAGCTATGGATAAGAGCATCAAAGCAGCTAGGTAAGGGGAAATAGCTAACGTTACGATGTCCGAGGCGTCGTTCAGACAGCATGTTTTTCTCCACGTTTGCAGAGTCAGGGACAACCTGAGTATGTACCGGAGGTAACTGGAAGAGGGAGAGGGAAAGGGAAAGGGAGAGGGAGAGGGAGAGGGAAAAGGAGGAGAGGCAGAGGTGTTGGAGGTGCAGTCAGGGAAAGGAGAGGCAGAAGACCTACCCGGAGTGATGGCTCAATAGAGGACGAAGAAAGAGTGGAAGCAGGACCTGTCTCGTACCTGGAGAAACAACAGCAGCATCAATAAATGAAGTGCTACATTACACAGTCGCATACGACTGTAATACATTACTCTACTGTAATCCACAATGTGTTACATCTTGGTTGGGTTTGCTCATCTGGCCTAATAAACTGAACATCCCAAAAACTATCACATCTAGCGCAAGTATGATCACCGACAGACAACATGGAAAACGTAAGCCAAGAGTGTGTAACTTTCAGTGTTGGGCAGTAGCGTCGCTACAAGTAGTGACGTAACTAGCTTAACTACATTTCTCAATAGCGTGGTCGTAGCGTCGCCGTTTTCTGAATCAAATAGCTTTTCAGTAGCGAAGCTCTTTTGTTGATCAAGTAGTGCGGTAGCGTCTACACAAGCTGAAGCTACATTTTCTGAAGCACAAGCTCAACTCGTGCGCCGCATGATGAACATCGCGCAACATCAGCATCACACGTGCACACGGAACGCACATGTAGGAAACCTTGTGAATTACGGCCGTTTCAGGCCGCAAGCGCGAGCAGCGCGAATTGTTTTCGGTGTGCATGTTCAATGAGTGCATTCACACCGCGAGATGGAGCGTCGCGTGAGCAGGTGTGAAGCTGAGGGTTTCGGCGCAGAGTCTATTTTTCATTCACCATTGAGCTCACACTCAATTAAAGTGAAAGCACACTTTTGATGGACAAAATAAATATGATTTCACACTAAAAGTACCTAAAATGCACATAATTTGCATGTATAGTGTTTTAACAAGACCTAGAGTAGGCTATGTCAGAAATCAGAAAGACTCAAAAATATTTATAGAAAATGTACACATTTAAACTTGTTTTTATTAATCAGTTTGGGTAAAAGTGGTGTTTTATAAAATATATATATATAGAAAATAAATATTTGTGTGTGCTGTAAAGTGGTTAAAAAATGAAATGAGAATCGGCTAAAATCTGTATCGGCAGGTCAAACTCAATGAAAAATCGGAATCGGTGCATCTCTATAGGCCTAATCTTTCTGATTGGCTGGTATCAAACATTATCACATAATCTGATGTTCATCCTGCAAAAGAGGGGCCTTGGCCAGAACCTAGTGGTAATTGGGGGGCCTTGTCATGGAAAAGTTTGGGAAACCCTGATTTAGAGGACATGTTTTTTAAGTTTTTTTTTGCCATGTTGGTACTGTTTGGAGCAGGTCTTAATTATTTTGCTACTGTGGTTTGAGCTGAGTTGAGTTTTAAATTAACTTACAGTTAGTCCTGCAAATGTGCCCAAGTCTAAATTGTGCATACCCAGGCAAACATGTTGTGCATATGGATACGTACACATACAGATGAATACACGCACACTTCTCAACACCTGGGGCCTCATGTATAAAACTTTGCGTAGATTTCATCCTTAAAGTGTGCGTACGCACATAAGGCAGAATTTGCGTACGCACAAAAGTTTTCAGATTTATAAAACCGTTCGTACACCAGAACCTGCGCAGAATTCACTTTATAAATCCCAGTCAGCGGAAGATTGTGCGCACCTGCGTCTCCACCCTGAAATAACCATAAATGGAGCTTACAACGCCTAGTTTTACTATGCATATCCTCATCTGCATATCATTTGCATATGATTATTCATCCACGTGATAACGTTTAACGGTACAAGACACATTACATTAATAAAAATCATGTATTTGCCTATCCTTGTCTTGTTTTTGAATACATAAATCAAATAGTGTAAAATACATTTAATCTTTTCCACTGGCCAAATAGTATTTTTAATTGATTTATATTTTTAATGGAAACAGATAGGCCTTGGGCATTATTTGCACGAAACTATTTTCTCAGACAATCTGGTATTATCATGATAAGCAATTATCTCTGTGGTTAAAACATTTAAACACAGCACGCTACAGGAAACGTGTTCAAAAACATCGCATCCACAACAAATATTTCTATTGATTGAATTTGAATATAAAAATGTTGTAACTTCTCAGTAATGATTTCATGTTTAAGTGTTCTCCATTAATTTGAATGGCATATTTAATCTAAATGTTTATATCATAAGTAAAACATAGTTTATATCAGAAGTATTTTATTTATTTAAACTGTTATTTGCATCAGTTTCACTAAACGGCCCAACGCGCTCGCTGGCGCGGACATTTTAGAAGGGATGGATATTTGCTTCAAGTGACAGGTTGGTGAGCGAAATTATATTTGTATTATCTTGTATTTCTTTAGATTTTCTGTCTAAAAGTGATCTTCTGCAAGACACCAGTGCAGAGCTATAATGAAATAGAGTCAAAATTGTATTAAAATCAATGAATCTATCAAACTCCATCATAATCATATCATAATGATAATTCAGGTTGATGCAATTTGATTTATTGGGTGATGTAATAGGATAATTTAGAAGTTTTTCATTTTAAATAGTTATTGCTATTTGGGCCAGTTGGTGTCGCCAAAACACATACTCTTCTAAAAGAGTGCGTACGCACAGTCAAGAGCATCCTTACGGTGCGCACTTATCTACGCCTAGTTTATTTTTTATAAATCCCGATATGTGCGTGGAAAAATGCGTACGCATATTTCTATGCCCATTTTGTGCGTACGCAACGTTTATACATCAGGCCCCTGGTTTTGTTATTATGTGGATCACATTTTTTTGTTTGTTTGTTTTTGTTGCCAAATTGGTTTGGAACAGTTGTTGAATAAACAACTGAACTTAACAATTATGCTTGCCTATCTGTATAACTTACAGTTTTATTGATCACTGAGATAGCATTGATTTGGAATGAAGTTGGTTCAATATAAAAATGTAATTAAAAAAAATAGCTTAGATGTAGTAGTGAACTACTTTTGCCATGTTCCTGTAGCTTAGCTTGCTACATTTTCCAGGGTGGTAGCTTCAGTGTAGTGAAGCTTCATTTAATGAAGAGTAACTGCTAGCTTAACTCACTACATTTTCCAAGTAGCTTGCCCAACACTGGTAACTTTGTCACTGTTTCTGTACCACAGTCCATTATAAACCACATCATGGATAAAGTTTACAGTTGAGGATCAAGGGTCTTAATATGTAATATAATAACACTAATCAGCTGATTGTCTCACGAACGTAACCAGCACATTTATCCCCACATAGCAAAGCCATATAACATAGCGAGGGAGAAGAACTAAGTTGCATGAAACAATCCAACTATATAACGTTATTTTACACCACTGACAAGGGAAAAGTCACTTCTCACGGTGTCTATGGCTAGCTTCTAGGTAATGCTAACATTATGAAACAACAGTTTTCATTTGCATTGTTAAAGTTGGAATACCTTACCTGTCCAGCAGAAAATAGGCAACTTCGGCGTCGCTTTGAAAGCCTTTTTCCCTCATAAGACCCTTCCATCGGTGAAAAGCCACACCGATGTTGACCCGTGATTTTTGCCTACGTTTCTCCCTTATTTTTCTGGCTTCGTCATACTTTCTCTTCTTCGAAACAGATTTACCCTCCGTCGGCTCTTGTCCTAAACAATAACTGTGGTCATTCATTTTCCCGAAATTCTGCTGCGTCTTTTTCTGCTGCTTCCTGCTTTGCTACTGTTCGGACGCTTTTGCCTACTGCTCCGCACTTTGCTCTATCGCTTTCGTTATTATTACATTTTATCACCTAATTTTAACTTCAGTGAATCAGCACAGTGCTCAGGACGCTTGGATTACTATAAAAAAGCAGAATTAGTTTCATTCCTTCAGAATTCACTGAAGCTTACATTCCGAGGAAGAGAAAACTGAACTGCTTACATTCTGGCGGAAGAGAAAACATTCACAAGGATAAGAGAAAATGCGTCCTTTTGATTCTACTTGCTGTACTAACTGCCAAAAACTTTTACAAAGGATTACAGTTCTTGAAACAAAGCTAATGGTAGGATCAAACCAGACGGAACCCACAACAGAGTTTCATCATGGACAAATACAGCGCACAGCCGGTGAGTGTCATGAATTTAATGCTCCTCAACAGAACATACCTAGTGCAGAGAAACAAGCCGATCGACCTACAAACCGTTGGTACAAAGAGGGGGCAAAACCCAAAAATAGAGGCATTAGACTCTCTCAGGCAAAAATAGTTTCATCTACACCATACACAGCTACAAGGATTACAAACACTGGTCGTCTTCCACAACCTATTCATCTTAAGAACAGATTTGAAGTATTATTGAATGAGGAATGCTCAAATTTGTTAAATGTGGATGAACACAGACAGCCAGGAGCTCACTCTGATACTAACAGGCGCTCAAGGTCAAGCAGACAGCGGCACTCAGCTCAGAGCGCAGCCGAGGTCAAAACATTGATAGTTGGGGACTCTACGATCAGAGATATCAGCTCGAAAGATACAACTACATGCTGCCTTCCACAAGCAACAACCTCTGACGTAAACAGAGAAATTCAAAACATTTTGATGAAACATAAGACTGCAAATCGACTCATCATTCATGTGGGGAAGAATGATATCCATAAAGAGCAGTCAGAACAGCTTAAGAAGGATTTCAATGAACTTTTTGAAACACTCAAAAGACTGAAAGTACAAACATTCATCAGTGGACCACTTCCAGCTAGAGGAAGTAACAGGTTCTCACGGTTGCTTGGGCTTAATTCATGGCTGCAAAAAACCTGTAATATAAAAGGAGTGAACTTCATAGACAACTTTAATCTTTTCTGGAATCAGAGGCCACTGTTTCAACAAAATGGCCATCTTCCAAACAAACTGGGTTCAAGAGTGCTAAAGGACAATATCCTTTTCTCCCTTCACCATCCTTCTGCCAATCCAATCAACCAGAATGGCACACACTCACCTGGACACAGTTTGAATGACCACAGGACTTCACTTCAGGACTTGAATGGACATGCGGCTGACACATCTCACAAAGACAATGATAACACCATGCAGCCAAAACAACTTCTGCTCACGGACACAACTTCAGCTGAGCCCTGCCCACTGAGCTCACCAGAGTCAGACTGTGACATATTAGAAATGTCACAAGATTCAGCTCCCAAGGACAGCATATTACAGCCTCGAATAACAACAGATTCAGCACCCAAGAATGACCAGGGAAGCCAGGACAGCATATTACAGCCTCCAATAACAACAGATTCAGCACCCAAGAATGACCAGGGAAACCAGGACAGCATATTACAGCCTCCAATAACAACAGATTCAGCACCCAAGAATGACCAGGGAAACCAGGACAGCATATTACAGCCTCCAATAACAACAGATTCAGCACCCAAGAATGACCAGGGAAACCAGGACAGCATATTACAGCCTCCAATAACAACAGATTCAGCACCCAAGAATGACCAGGGAAGCCAGGACAGTACATTACAGCCACCAGTAACAACAGATTCAGCACCCAAACACGACCAGGAAAGCCAAGACAGCATATTACAGCCTCCATTAACACCACAGCCACTCTCACCGCTATCACTATCTCCTACATCCCCATTGATGTGTTTCTCAGAGAAAATGGAAAAACTAGTGTATGCTGGAACCCAATTCGCTGGAAGCCCCCAGATATCAACCAGAAAAACATCACTACCACCAAAGTCTATGGGCGCAGCTCGCCCTCTCCCCCCTCCCCCTCCTCCCCGAGCATTAAGGCCCCTTCCACAACGCCAGAGCCCACAACTTCCACCGTCTGCTCGAGGTGTTACAAAATCAACCGATACCAGCTCCAAGTGATTTGTGCCGGGTCCCCGCTGTGATAACAGTAACTTTCTCAAATGTTTACAGAACAAGCGGGAACCCAGTGTTCCTGTATCATCTGTTCATTCACATGTTAGAAAGTCTAAGGCCTTTAAAAGCCGTACAGCAAACCCATCTAATCTGGTGCCTATCACACGACAAACTAAGATTGTGGACACAAAAAGCAAGACTGTTAAGTTAGCACTTTTAAACATCCGCTCACTTAAAAATAAATCACTTCTAGTCAATGACTTTATAAGCACATACAACCTGGACTTTATATTTCTAAATGAAACTTGGCTAGAAGCCAGCTGCAGTGCAACAATTCTCAATGAAACATCTCCTCCGAACTTTACCTTTATGAGTGTCTCCAGAGCTGGAAGGAGAGGTGGGGGTGTAGCTGCTCTTTTTAAAGATGTCTATCAATGTAAGCAAATATCATTTGGTAATTACCCGTCTTTCGAATATCTGGGTATTGTGTTAAAAGGTGCTCCACGGATTTTACTTATCACTATTTACAGGCCTCCAAAATACTCTTCAGCCTTTGCTGAAGACTTTACAGAACTGTTATCAATAATTTCCTCAGAGTTTGACAGTTTCACTATTGCTGGAGATTTTAACATTCACATAGATAATGCAGAAAATAATATGGCAAAAGAAATCAATACTGTTTTAAAAACTTTTGATCTGATTCAACATGTACATGGGCCCACACACAATCGTGGACACACTCTAGATTTACTTATCAGTAAGGGTCTAAACATTTCATTGAATGATATTAAGGATGTCGCACTCTCTGATCATTACTGTATTTTCTTTGATATATTGATCTCTCCTGCCATTGAAGTTAGATCTGTGTCTGTCAAGAAGAGATGCCTAAATGAGAACACTAGTGTACTATTTATGAAGGCCATATCCCTAAGACCGAGCATATCTGCTGACTCGGTTGATTCTCTCCTTGATTCTTTTAACTCGAAGGTTAAAAATGTAATTGATGATATTGCTCCTGTGAAAGTCAGGAAGAATGGTAAACAAAAAGCACCTTGGAGAAACTCAACAGCAGTGCAAATTATGAAAAGACAATGCAGAAAATCAGAGCGCATGTGGCGAAAGACAAAACTTGTAATCCACTATAACATCTATAGAGACACCATTCGTGCTTTCAATATGGAACTAGGCAAAGCTAGACAGACTTTCTTCTCCGATATCATAAACAGAAACCTAAATAATACTCGAAATCTCTTCGCTACTGTCGACAGACTAACAAATCCCCCAAGCCAGATTCCCAGTGAAATGCTCTCCGATAGCAAGTGTAGTGAGTTTGCTACCTTTTTCTCTGAGAAAATCAATAATATTAGAAAGGTGATCAGCACATCCTTGAGTTGCGCTGGGGTCAGTCAGATCAGACTACAACCTGAGAAAGTAGTTACTATGTCTGATTTTGAAGAAATTGATGGCAAAATTCTGAAAGAAACCGTTCAGCACCTTAAAACATCAACCTGCGCTCTTGACACACTTCCCACATCTTTTTTTAAAAGTGTGTTAGACTGTTTAGAAGCAGATCTCCTAGAAGTGGTAAATGCCTCACTTTTCTATGGAAGTTTTCCAAATTCCCTTAAAACTGCTGTTGTCAAACCCCTCCTGAAAAAGAGCAATCTGGATAAGACTATATTAAGCAACTATAGACCGATCTCAAATCTTCCTTTCACAGGCAAAATCATTGAAAAAGTTGTCTTCAACCAGCTGAACAAATTCTTAAACTCAAATGGATACTTTGATAATTTTCAATCTGGCTTCCGATCGCATCACAGCACAGAGACGGCGCTCATTAAGATAATAAACGATATTCGCTTAAATACGGATTCAGGCAAATTATCAGTGCTGGTTCTACTCGACCTCAGTGCTGCATTTGACACTGTCGATCATAACATACTTCTAGACAGGCTGGAAAACTGGGTGGGGCTTTCTGGGACAGTTCTAAAATGGTTCAGGTCATACTTAGATGGGAGAGGTTATTATGTGAGTATAGGTGACCATAAGTCTGAGTGGACGCCCATGACATGCGGAGTCCCTCAAGGCTCAATTCTTGCGCCACTCCTGTTCAACCTGTACATGCTCCCAATGAGCAAAATAATGAAAAAGAACCAAATCTCTTACCACAGCTATGCAGACGACACACAGATCTACTTAGCCCTATCGCCTAATGATTACAGCCCCATTGACTCTCTGCTTCAATGCATTGATGAAGTCAACAGCTGGATGTGCCAAAACTTTCTACAGTTAAACAAAGACAAAACTGAAGTCATTGTGTTTGGAAACAAAGATGAAGTTCTCAAGGTGAACGCATACCTTCACTCTAAAGGTCAAACAACTAAAAATCAGGTCAAGAATCTTGGTGTGTCTTTAGAGTCAGACCTTAGTTTCAATAGTCATGTCAAAGCAATAACTAAATCAGCATACTATCATCTGAAAAATATTGCAAGAATTAGATGCTTTGTTTCCAGTCAAGACTTAGAAAAACTAGTGCATGCTTTCATCACCAGCAGGGTGGATTATTGTAATGGACTCCTCACTGGCCTTCCCAAAAAGACCATAAAACATTTGCAGCTCATACAGAACGCTGCCGCCAGGATTCTTAGCAGAACCAGAAAATATGATCATATCACACCAGTACTCAGGTCATTACACTGGCTGCCAGTTACTTATAGGATTGATTTTAAAGTATTATTACTAGTATATAAATCATTTAATGGCCTAGGACCTCAATACATTGCAGATATGCTCACGGAATACAAACCCAACAGATTACTCAGATCATTAGGATCACATCAGCTAGAAGTTCCAAGAGTTCACTCTAAGCAAAGAGAGTCTGCTTTTAGCTATTATGCCAGCCGCAGCTGGAACCAGCTTCCAGAGGAGATCAGATGTGCTCCTACATTAGTCACATTCAAATCCAGACTCAAAACACATCTGTTTAACTTTGCATTTAATGAATGAGCACTGTGTCACTGTTTGTCCGACTGTTTATACTGTGTCTTATTTTAGTCTTTATTCTAAACTGTTTTAATTATTTTTAGTTCTTTCTCGTTTCTTTATTTTAAACTGTTCTTTATTCTAAACTGTTTTAATTATTTTTAGTTCTTTCTTGTTTCTTTATTTTAAACTGTTTTGTATATTCTTATTTCTTCTGATTATTTTTAATAGTATGTAAAGCACTTTGAATTACCATTGTGTATGAAATGTGCTATATAAATAAACTTGCCTTGCCTTGCCTTGCCTTGCTTCTCATTCAAGCTAGTGACGAAACGCGCTCTGTAGCGCTGTTTGTTCGCTGTCGGCTACGGTAGAAAGATGACGTCACAATATGTCGCCCTTCATAGAAGGGGGTGCCCGCGGTTATGTAGATATAAATGACTCATTCTAAGGTAATAAAAACATAACGGTTCATTAAGTAAGGTCTGTATACACCACTGAAAACATAGTTATGGATCTTATATTGCATTTCTGTCAATAGATCCTCAGAAATATCACACATCGCATGGCCTTAAAAGTTTCTGTCCGAAAACTCCAGCCACATTCGCCTTATAGCATTCTGACAAGCTCTTTCGGAAAGGAAATTTGCAAACATTAGCAAAATATGAAGGAAGTGTCATTCATTCTTACTTGTGCTGGGTCTGAAGCACGAAGCGTTGGTAATGACCCTCTTTTCAGAGACAACTTTTTAGCAAATCCCGCGTTGAACTGACCCTCGTTTGTGAAGCAGTCCGACGTAAAATGATTTGTGCAAATAAATAATATTTTGACGACCTTCTCTGGCACATTCCCTTCATAAATGAAATGTATCCACTGCATCCTCAGTTGCTCAGATTCCGGGAGTTTATGGAGACTTTTGTATTCGTTTGTGCACCCAATAACAGAACATTTATGTGTTTTTTGCACAGACATCGTTCATCTCCTGCTGCTAGAGCGTGGAGACAGAAAAGGAGGAGTGGAGTGGGACCAGGGTGGGACCAGGTTGCTAGGTCCCAGAAAAATGTATTTCTTCTTCTTCTTCGGGGTTTTACGGCAGTTAGCATCCATAATGCATTACTGCCACCCGCTGTCTCACTAACTAACTTCGTCCTTCCACTCCAGTCCTCCTTAGGAAATCAAACAAGTATCTCCGTCCTTGGTCATTATTTCCACATTCTACTGTACTTTTAACATTATACACTAATACATATCCCGTAGCTGATTCTTCAACTCTTGCTTTTCTTGTTCTTGCATAAAGATGTGCTGGTAACACTTTACAGTAAGGTTCATTAGTTTACATTAGTTAACTACCTTAGTAACATGAACTAAGAATGAACAACCTTAATGAGCTTCTTCAGCATTTATTAATCTTAGTTAATATTAGGCTAATTTCAACATTTAGCCTACATTATTAAAAATCAAAGGTTGTATTTGTTAAAATGAGTTGCACTGTGAACTAACATGTACAAACAATGAAAAGCTGTATTTTTATTAACTAACATTTACAAAGATTAATAAATACTGTAACAAATGTATTGCTCATTGTTAGTTCATGTTAGTAAATACATTAACTAATGTTAGCTAATGAACCTTATTGTAAAGTTTTAGCTATGTGCTCAATTGTTTCCTCCTCCTGGCATTCATCACATAGTCCTGTTGGGTGTTTTCCCATTACATGAAGAGTTTTGTTTCAGCTTGCGATATCCAATCCTCAGTCTACTTATTATGAATTGTTCCTTCCTATTATTTCCCTTTTTACTTTCCATACCTGTCATATTTTGTATCATGTAGATGCCGTTTGCCGGAGATGAGTTAAAAGATAACAAAGTGCATTCATGAGTATTAGGCTGCCGGTATATCTTATTTAATAATAAATAAGTAAATAAATACATCTCATAGGTTGAACCAGTGGAACATTGAACAGGTTCAATGATTCAAATGAGCTTTGTGAATTTTGTAATTAGTCCACTTTGTGTTTGCCATTTGTCTGATTGCATTAAAGATGTGAACAGGTTATTTGTGGACATATGTTCTGATTGTACTGTTTAAAATCAGTAAACTCTTAAGTTTATACAATTCTGTTTTTATCTGAATAGGAAATCCATGACATCCACACCAAGCGCACTACTGTTCTCCACGCCCTTCCTGTGTATCTGCGTGGGGACGTTTCTGGATTTTTCAGAACCTGCACAGTGAGTCTCCTTAAGCCACTAACAGATTCTACTGTGTATTATGTAAACAGTTCATCAAAATACTAACATGTTTTAGGACTTAGTCTACCCATACAGTTTTCATGTATTGCCTGTTTTCTTTCTCCTCACTAAAAAGGAACTGTATTGCATATTTTGTTCAATGTTCAGTAAAACATTTTCTTGTAAATGTCCTTTAGCTTGGTTTCAGTCTATCTCACACACCACTTAGATTCTCTGGTAATTTGGCTGATTCATGTGTGCAGAACATGGATCTTATGTTTTTCACCTCTTACAATGAGACCCAGGTCTCCCTTGTAAAAGAGGTATTGGATTTCAGTGGGACTTGGTTAAAGAAATATAAATATGTCATCTGTTCTTTTCTCTAGTATCTCTTTTTCAGTCATTCAGGACGAGTCTGATGAGCCAGAGCTTGATGGTGTTGCAGTGGGCCTCCTTACTGCCATCAGTGACCATGACACAAGTCCAGATCACTACCACCCTGTGAGAATCTCTGTCGTCATTGAAAGTGATGCCGTGGTCAGCCTCCCCAGACTTGGCGAAGCCTTCCTGGTAATCTTTGGACTGATCTATGCACTACACCTCAGCTCCCAATGCACTGACCAACACTTTTGAATTCACTCAAAAGATTTTACTGGTCTAGAAAGTGGTAAACTGTCACCCAGGTTGCAGACCCTCAAGAATGACTTGATGATGTAGAAACTCATCTGAAAGAAGGCTGCAGGGTAAAGCATTATAAAAGGCTAGTTCAAAGTTATCTCCTTTTGTCTAAATAATGCCTCAAAAAGTTACTGCATTACATTGCAGGTGTTCAGCCAATGTCATGGATGTCCACTCAGACTTATGGTCTCCTATACTCACATAATAACCTCTCCCATCTAAGTATGACCTGAACCATTTTAGGACTATCCCAGAAAGCCCCACCCAGTTTTCCAGCCTGTCAAGAAGTATGTTATGATCGACAGTGTCAAATGCAGCACTGAGGTCGAGTAGTACCAGCACTGATAATTTGCCTGAATCAGTATTTAAGCGAATATCGTTTATTATCTTTATGAGCGCTGTCTCTGTGCTGTGGTGCGGTCGGAAACCAGATTGAAAATTGTCAAAGTATCCATTCGAGCATAAGAATTTGTTCAGCTGATTGAAGACAACTTTTTCAATGATCTTGCCTATGAAAGGAAGATTTGAGATCGGTCTATAGTTGCTTAATATGGTCTTATCCAGATTGCTCTTTTTCAGGAGGGGCTTGACAACTGCAGTTTTCAGGGAGTTTGGAAAACTCCCAGAGAGAAGTGAGGCATTTACCACTTCTAGAAGATCTGCTTCTAAACTGTTTAACACACTTTTGAAAAATGATGTGGGAAGTGTGTCAAGAGCGCAGGTTGATGTTTTAAGGTGCTGTACGGTTTCTTCCAAAATTTTGCCATCAATTTCTTTGAAATCAGACATAGTAACTACTTTCTCAGGTGGTTTGATCTGTCTGACCCCAGGGCAACTCAAGGATGTGCTAATCACCTTTCTGATATTATTGATTTTCTCAGAGAAGAAAGAAGCAAACTCACTGCACTTGTTGTCTGAGAGCATTTCACTGGGAATCTGGCTTGGGGGGTTTGTCAGTCTCTCTACAGTAGCAAAAAGAGTGCGTGTGTTGTTTAAATTGCTGTTTATAATATTTGAGAAGAAAGTCTGTCTAGCTTTGCCTAGTTCCATATTGAAAGCATGGATGCTGTCTTTGTAGATGTTATAATGGACTACAAGTTTTGTCTTCCGCCACTTGCGCTCTGCTTTCCTGCATTGTCTTTTCATATTTTGCACTGTTGTTGAGTTTCTCCAAGGTGCTTTTTGTCTGCCACTCTTCTTCCTGACTTTAACAGGAGCAATATCATCAATTACACTTTTAACTTTTGAGTTAAAAGAATCAAGGAGAAAATCAACAGAGTCTGCAGATATGCTTGGTGTTAAAGGGACACTCCACCCATTTGCACTAAGCTTTGCATTGTTAGAAACCCAGTCATACTATTGAATGGTCGTGCAACACGCTCTCATTTTCCCCTGAGACGGGAGAAATCCGTTATTTACCTCTTACAATTCCTCCCACAATGACGCAAAAATCGTCATTTTGCGTCATTGTCGGAGGAAGTGTAAGAGGGGGGGATTTCTTTTGAGACTACAAGAACTAGTTCCTCATCTTTCCCAGGGGGCGGGACCCGCTCACGCTACAGACCTATTGCAGATCAGTGGGTGGGACTTTACTCTCTGAAACTGAAAGCAATATCCTCCATCTTGTTTGAAGCTAAGCTAACAGGCGCTGTGGAGACAGATGTACATTTATGACAATAGCGGAGGAGAGTACTCAATATGATATAGAAGAAGATGATTTCGGAAGTCTGATGCTTGAATCAGGTGTTTGTGGCTACCTTTACAAGCCGCATTATAGCGAAGAGCAGCCGAGGCAGAAGACCTGCCTGCCGCGGACGAGGAGCCCGGACTGGCTCGAGTTAGAGTCCGTCTGCGGCAAAGAATTTCAACGATGACAATTTCTCCTGGACGAAATCTCTGAATCAGACGAGGACACAGACATTTGTGTTGTGAACTATACTAGTTTCGCACCGCATATGTTCTGACTGAACATCCCGGTACCATGCAATAATTCACCTTTTCGAAAGAAATACAAACGAGGAGTAATGCACTAATGAGTTTGCCAACTAACTAGACATTTTGTGTGAAATTAATTTCAAGCTCTGGTGGTAGCTAGCCTTGTAGACGGAAGAGTGATTTCTCTTATAGGCAGATATGCGCTGTTCTGGATTAGTGGGAGTGGCTTGCGGAGCTGTGCAATGTGGTGCATTGTGGGAGTTGTTGTCTTTCATACAAATGCGTCCT
Source organism: Squalius cephalus (assembly GCF_949319135.1). NCBI lineage: Eukaryota > Metazoa > Chordata > Actinopteri > Cypriniformes > Leuciscidae > Squalius > Squalius cephalus. Next base: position 11,654,309 of record NC_137128.1, on the reverse strand, counting down.
GAAGTTATTTTTTGTCTTTCCTCGGTCACGAAGGCACCAAATTCAAAATTTATTTTACATTTCGACTACATATATGACCCACTTTCAATAAAAAACAATGTTCCTATGGGTGGAATGAAGGATATAGCCTTCATGAATAGTAAACTAGTGTTCTCATTTAAGCATCTCTTCTTGACAGACACAGATCTAGCTTCAGTGGCAGGAGAGATCAATATATCAAAGAAAATACAGAAATTATCAGACAGTGCTACATCCTTAATAACAATCGATGAAATGTTTAGACCCTTACTGATAAGTAAATCTAGAGTGTGTCCACGATTGTGTGTGGGTCCATGTATATGCTGAGTCAGATCAAAAGTTTTTAAAACAGTTTTGATTTCTTTTGCCATATTGTTTTCTGCACTATCTATGTGGATGTTAAAATCTCCAGCAATGGCAAAACATTCAAACGCTGAGGTAATTGTAGATAACAGTTCTGTAAAGTCCTCAGCAAAGGCTGGAGAGTATTTTGGAGGCCTGTAGATAATGATAAGTAAAATGCGTGGAGCACCTTTTAACACAATACCCAGATATTAGAAAGACAGGTAATTCCCAAATGATATTTGCTTACATTGATAGATATCTTTAAAAAGAGCAGCTAGACCCCCACCTCTCTTAACAGCTCTGCAGACACTCATAAAAGTAAAGTTAGGAGGGGCTGCTTCATTGAGGATTGTTGCACTGCAGCTGTCTTCTAGCCAGGTTTCATTTAGAAGCATAAAATCCAGGTTGTTTGTGGTTATTAAGTCGTTGACTAGAAGTGATTTATTTTTAAGTGACCGAATGTTTAAAAGTGCTAACTTAACAGTCTTACTTTTCCCCACAGCAATATTAGTTTGACGTGTAATAGGCACCAGATTAGTTGGGTTTGCTGTACGGCTATTGAAGGCCTTAGACTTTCTATCTTGTAATAGAACAGCAACAGAGAAAGATACAGGCACACTGGGTTCCCGCTTGTTTTGTAAACATTTGAGAAAGTTACTGTTATCATAGTGGGGGCGACACATATCACTGAGAGCTGGTATCAGTTGTTTTTGGTTCACCTCGAGCAGATGGAGGAGGGTGTGGGCCCTGGCGTTGTGGCAGAGGCCGAAGAGCTCTAATAACTAATATTTTTGTTCCACAGAAGAGTCAAATGTTTGAGACTGCTCAATGGTAATGACTACAGAGTAATGAATGATAGTATTTTTATTTGAGTCGTGGTCTTTTTTATGTAATGCTTTTAGATTGTTGCTGAATTTAGCCATCTTTTGTCTGCTGACCTTATGAGGTCATTCTATGGGGCCTAGATGAACTCCTCCCCAGGTTTTTGGAGCTTTACAAAAACATGGACCATGACAGTGTACAGCTTCATAAAATCCTCCAATGGCTTGATGCTGATGTAAGTATTTCTTGTAAACCAATAAGGGTTTTCTTTGTTTTGTGAAATGTTTTGTTAGAACCCACAGAATACTACATATGAATATATTTAATATGAAAAATTTAGTAAATACTTGTGTATTGTGCATACTGACATTTCCAGACTCAAACCAGAACAAGCGAACGGCTGTCCTGGGGTGCGTTTCCCAAAAGCATCGTTAGCCAACTATGTTCACAAGTTCCGTCGTTATCAGCATAGTTCAACGAGTCGGTGTTTCCCGAAACCATCGTTCTAATGAACATTCGCAAACAGCATCGCAAAGTTGTGTGGTTGGAACGACAGAACTCGACCTGTGGTTAGAAGCATAGTTTCTAGTTTGCATGACATGTGGACTTAATAAATCCTCGTCTTTTATTTAGAATACATTCAAATGTAATTTACATCTTTTAGTTTGTCAAGAGATTTAAAGCACCGTTTTTGAAGAGTGCGCATGTGCGAACGTGCTCTACTATGTAAGAACGAGCCTATGATTGAATAATTTATTTCTTCATGCATTTATGCATCATACTATGGTAGTTAGGCAGCGAGTTACGTCGTTGTTCGGGAAAGGCACCCCTGTTTGGCTTTCCCCATTTCCTTCGTGAGAACTCCAACAGTTTTTTGAGGTCTTGTGAGGTGTTTAAAGACAGCAAATACTTGCAGATGAGGTTAATTGTGCTCTTTTGAGAACTTTCTTACTGTCTCCAATACAGAAATGTATTTTAATACTACTGCTATGTGAATGTGCTTTTTAGTTTACTTGCGGAGATGAAGTGATTTGCTTTCATCTGCAGATCCACCAGTGTTGCGAGATGCGTGGCTGAAACGTACCTCTGCACCAGTGTTGCTAACTCCTCAGTAAGGAAAGTAGCTATTGGATGTCCTAAAAGTAGCTAGAAGTTGCCAAATGACGGCATCACCTTATTTGCATAATTGACCATGTGCATTATGCATGTAATTGTGATGGACGCTGTAGGAGAGAGGAATAACATCGCTGGAGAGACAAAGGGTGAGTAAAAAAACACCCTGAATATGTTTAGAACCACAAATGAACTTTCTTCTGTTGATTCTTGATTTTTTTTAACGTCACAATTCCAACCCTCCTACTTTATCCGGGCTTGGGACCGGCAAAATTGACCCAAAAGAGACACTCTGGCAGAGTTATTTAGTTAATTTAGTATTTAATAGAGATAATCTGAGAAAATGGTAACTTGTCTGGCCCTAATTCAGGTTGCTTGTGTTTTTTCAGAGTCCCCTCCACATACAGACAGGCTGTGCTGGCTCACAGAAAGAGTGGGTCATCGTCATTTTAATCAAGGCTCTCTATGGCAGGTTAAGCAACTGAGGGAGCTGACTTAAATGAGTAAGCAGCCTGATGTGCCGAAAAGCTACAAAACATTATCAGGCAGCTGGTGCTCATAGCAAGCCTCCCCTTACGAAAAAGAAGTTTATTCAAGTGTTCTATTAGTATACTTCTTTTTAACTAAAAATAAGAAAGTATACTTTCAGTCTACTTTTTATATACTTCTCGGAAATATACTTTATGTACTTCTCAGAAATATACTTCAAATTGCACTTAAGTATACTTGACTTATACTGACAGAAAAGTCTAAGTATATTTGGCCTATACTTGTTGATCGAGATATACTTAAAAGTATAATTAAGTATTCTAGGTATTCTTGGCTTGTACTTGTGTTTACTATTTTGATTGAGTAGCTTATTAAATACTTTTTTTAAAAACATAATATTACATACCATCTTATAAACTAAAATGTTCAGCTTTATATAGAAACAAACCTTCAGGTGGAATAGCTTATAGAGTAAATAAAATAAGCATGGAAAATAAGTTTATTCAAGTGTTATATTAGTATACTTCTTTTCAACTAAAAAGAAGAAAGCATACTTTCAGTCTACATTTTATATACTTCTCAAAAATATACTTAATTACACTTAAGTGTACTTGACTTATACTGAGAGAAAAGTCCAAGTATATTTGGCCTATACTTGTACTCAATCTTTTGATCGAGATATACTTTAAATTTTAATTATTCAAAGTATACTTGGCTTGTAGTTGTGTTAACTCTTTTGATCGAGTAGCCTATTAAATATACTTTTTTTACATCGTTTTTCATATACAGTCTTATGAAACTTTGTTTGAAAATATTGATTAAAATGTTGATATAAAACAGATATGTTTCTAATTTTGCGTATCTGAATTTTTGTGTAGGCTAGTCCACTGGTAGTGTATATTTACTTTAAACTTTTCCCCACCATTGACTGAATTTTCCAGCTATCCATGTTTTCACTTGGTATACGGTAGGGGGCGCTATGACACATCTTCTAGTACAGAACCTCCAGATCAAAATACAGGAGAAGAAGAAGCAGGGGTCCGTTCTTCGTACGTCGCTAACTCACTTAGCTGGATTTGATTGTTGGTGATTTGGCATGATCTTGGATTGTTTGGTTCTTCAACGCTCATCCTGGACTTGCTGTCATAGCAACATGTGCGCAAACTTAAACCTGCTTGGGAGCAGGCTTATTTCATGTTAACAGGATTGCCATAGATCCCGGCTTCATAAGCGGAGCTGATACGGGAAGGCCAGCGCAGCGCGATAGTGCACTTTCTTTCTGAGATATATATTTTTTTTCTCGTGATTCGTGAAATTGTCGTTTTTGTCGCTTTTATGTTTAAAAAACAGTTTTATTTTATTTATTTTTTTTTATTTTTTGTGGCATTTCCAAGCCACTTAAGACCCAATGTTGTAAAGCAGTTTTTTTTTTTTTTTTTTTAGGCTATCATATTTTTTTATGAAGATCATACAATCATGACCATGCCAATTACAGATATGTCACTCAGGCTTCACTAACGTGATTGGTACCATAGACTATAGGCTACCATAGACTGCCACCAAGGCCTCAATGAAGGGGATTATGTGAACAGAAAGGGGATTCACAATGTAAATGTGCAGCCCAGTTACTATTGTGATTCTTGATATTCCAGATTAGTAATATTATATCAAATAAAAAAAGGCAGTTGACTAAAATCTTCCATATCACAAATGTGAAAGCAAAATGGCCAGGATCTGTGCATGACTTAAGAATTTTCAGAGATTCACATTTATGCACATTATTTGAAAGTGGTAAGGAAAGTTCCACAATTAAATATCAAGCTCACTGTATTACATACACTTATGCTGATCCTAACAGAACTGCATTTTTTTCATAGGTGATTATGACATGTTCCTGCAGACAGGTGTTTTATGACCCCATTCCCTGACCCAAACCAGTTACAATGCAGCTCTAGCCACACAATGAAATTAACTTTGGCTAACTAAAGGGAAGATTTCAGTGTCTGAAAAGTCTGAGGGTTGCACACCTGACAGGGCCTGTGACATTGTTACATGTGCCATATTACACAACATTGCCAAAAAAAAAAACACTTTTCATTAAATGTTTAATAAAAGACAAATATGCTTAGTTCCTTGAGTTTTATTTCAATTGTTCTTTGTAAAGAAAAGCCAGTGGTCAAGGGCCTGCAACAAGAGATATTAGACACATGCCTCATGCAACAAATAAAAAGGAAAAGTTGTCTATACACTGCCCACCTGTAGGCCTATGTCTCCTCTGTCTGTGCAGACTCTTCTGTAGGCCTTTCTGTAGATGTGGAATCCTGCAACTTATATTGCAGCCATAAAGCATACAAGTATAAATTAAGTAAAGTTATTTATGCACTTGCAGGTAGGCAAGTTCCTCCATATGACAGTTATCTGAGAGGGTTTATTCACTGTCCAGTGCAATGGAAACAAATGGACATTACAAAGTCTTACTTTCTTTTCTTTTGGAAAGTTAGAAAATGTCCACTTACTGCACATATTTCAGCCACCACTTTCTTGGGAACAGATACAAGTGTGTATTATGTAAAAGTGCACAAAAGAGGAAAACACAATGTCATTACAATGAACTACACTGGGGAAAAATGTGATCAATAACTCATGGCAAAATATGTGTACATTAACATAAGTTTATCAGTTTTCACTTTCACAAGTCAAAGCAATTCATCATTACTCAAGATTTAACAGATGAAATGACTATACAGCCTTAATTTAACGCAGCAAAAATTATTTTACAGTGTAGGCTACTAAGATCTTTTCTATTTTTTTCTCAGCCTTTTTCTTGGTTGCTTTTATAAACAGAACACCATTTATTTAACAGTGCCTTTTATAAAAGAGACTATAATATAACTAAAAATGACCATTATGTAGAATATTTTTGTACTTCACTTTTATTTGTTCCCATGTTCTAGTTTAGTGACTGACATTACAATGCACAAAGTAATTATGCAATTATTAAAATACAAAAATTTAGGCTAATAAGTGATAAAAACATCTAACATGGCCACTTCTAACGGATTTAAATTGTCTGCTACTTTTTGCCAGCCCTCTCTCCTGGCTTTTGCAGACTTTGAGGTGCTCCCTGGCGTTTTGATTAAACATTAAAATTCCGAATAAACTTCGACTATATTAGGTCTTGCTCTGCTGAGGAGAAAAACTGAGCGCGCTCTTTGGCCACGCTGAGCAGCCAATAGCAGCGTTGCTGATCAATGTTTCTACTATCGATACATATCCCCTTTTAACCAGCGCATGAACGCGCAATTATCTCAGATAACTCAATTCAGCGATACTAATCATATCCAGCAAGTGTGTTCGAAGAACCGAGTTAGCCAGATCATGATTCGCACGATGATATCATCTTGGATGTGTCATTTGATCTCGGATGTAATAAGCAACGTACGAAGAACGGGCCCCTGAACCATGTGATAGAAGATTGCTCACTCAAATGTAAAATAATGTGATATCAAACATTAAACAGCTTGTAAATCAAAACTGCTTAATGTTTCCAAATGAAATGAAGCGTAGGCCTAACCCATGAAGAGAAAACGACTGTGAAGCTTTGGGGGTGTTGGACTCGATCTACTCCACCTGTGTTTTGATCATCGCTCTGGATCTGATCAAGGCGTAGTCTTTGACAAAAAATGTGATTTTCTCAACTATTTTCTCAACATTTTAACAAAATGTTGCCTTTCTTTATGAAACTTACTGACATTCAAGTGTTGATAAGGATGCATGAAGCAAATAAAATGTTTTTAAAATTAAAGTAGAGTTAAAGGTATTTTTCAAGTATAAAAATAACATTTGAACATAGTAGTATGCTGTCTGTAGGCCTACTGCAACTGCAAAAATTTTATATAAATAGTAAACTATAAGTATAATGTTAAGTTCACTTAAAGAAAACTTGTAGAATAAAACTACTTAACTAGTAGTTTACTGAGAGTACACTAAAAGAGTAAAAATAATATATAAATGGTAAACTAGAAGTATGATGTTAAGTTGACTTAAAGAAAATTACTAGTTTAGTAGTTTTATACTACAAGTTTTCTTTAAGTGAACTTAACATCATGCTTATAGTTTACCATTTATATATTATTTTTACTCTTTTAGTATTCTCTCAGTAAACTACTAGTTTTGTAGTTTTATACTACAAGTTGTCTTTTAATGTACTCTCAGTAAACTACTAGTTTAGTAGTTTTATACTACAAGTTTTCTTTAAGTGAACTTAACATCATACTTATAGTTTACCATTTATATATTATTTTTACTCTTTTAGTGTACTCTCAGTAAACTTGTAGTGTAAAACTACTAAACTAGTTTACTGAGAGTACACTAAAAGAGTAAAAATAATATATAAATGGTAAACTATAAGCATGATGTTAAGTTCACTTAAAGAAAACTTGTAGTATAAAACTACTAAACTAGTAGTTTACTGAGAGTACATTAAAAGACAACTTGTAGTATAAAACTACAAAACTAGTAGTTTACTGAGAGAATACTTCAAAGTTGCTACAAGTATTAAAATAGTAAACTACTAGTATACTCATAAGTTCACTTGCAGTACAAATGAGAAACATAATTATGAACTAGTTGTGCACTTAAAGTTTACTACTGTTACACTTATAGTACACTTAAACATATACTTTTATATACTTCAAGTGGGCCAATTTAGTCCCAAGCAGTATTAAAATAGTACACTTACAAGTTTACTACTAGTACATATTGACATTAGTATACTTACTACATAAAGTATACTTAAAAATATACTTGAACATTACTCAAGTATACTTCATAAAATTAACTTGAAGTATACTTTTTTTTCGTAAGGGTCACCAGACAGCTTCAGTCCATATCGAATGTGCAGGATGGAGTTAAGGGTCTGCAAGGACATCCGATTTCTAAGCTTGCTTTTTTACCAAACTCATCTGGCTGAGTACTCTCTCGACTTCAGCATTCGAGTGTGGTAAGGACAACACGGACACAGCAGCCATGGCAAGTTCTTGAAACGGGTTGATATCAGCTGCATCTCTGAACTTCCAAATCTCACTCCAGAAACCCAGTGTGTTTTTTGTCTCATTCCATTTACTAAGATGGATGGCACGCCATTGCTGGACAATCTTGTCTATGTCTGCAGGGGAGTAGCCGAGGAGCTTGGATATTTTTTCTATTTTTCCAGGGCTCTTATTGTGCTTTAAAGTTTCCTCCACATTAAAAACTGACATGTACTGCAATGCTTCGATGTTGTCCGGCAGTCTCACCCTCAACTCATTAGTGAGAGAGATGGTGAAGGCTACACACCGCTTTCAGACATTGTTTTCATCCTCCAGCACAAGGTGGAGCTCAGCTGCCTTTGACTCAAAAAGGTAACCAAGGTACGGTTTGGGACTGATGTATCCATCTATTGGCCCTTTGAGTACATCAATATTTTCCAGTGGATTCAGCACTGCAGGCTAACCAAGCTGTCAAGTAGCTTAAGTGGATCTACTTGCTCTCCCTCAAAAGCCTTGATGGCCAACTGTACCTCACCCAGCACTGACTTCAAAAAAGTCAGATACAAAATGTTTTGAGGATCACTATACATGCAATATAAAACCTCAGCCATGTAGCAGTGTTCACTGGTCTTGGTGACTGAGAAATGCAGCCTAAGCTCCTCCCACTGATCCAAAATGCGTGAAACCGCAGGTTCAATAGAGAGCCAATGTGTGGCACAGACCTTGGTTATCTGTAAAGGTTTTTCCCCACAGTTCATGGTCTCATATATGGCCTTGTAGGCCTCCATGCGCTTTGGAGACACTGAAAACCAGTTATAAGTCTCTCGTACCAAGTATTCCACACTACGGGGGATGGTGTCATTGGAAGCATGACTTACAGCAAGCTGCAGAGAGTGGCACACACAGCGAATAAGAACCAGATCTTTGAGGCCATACTCTTCCTTCAGCACTTTATGGACACTGTCACGGACTGAGCCGTGACGTGCTCACGTAGCGTGCAGCCAGCCAAACGCCGGCGCTAACATTCAAGCTGTCCTGCCGCTATTCTCCGTGTCATATCACTGTCATTGCCGTTTTCTCTGTTCTATTCCTGGTTCACTATTCACAATGTCATTTACCACAGTTCGCCATAAATGCCAGCTAGCATGCATTGTTGTTTAAGGTGCAGGGAAAGGCCTACCGGCATTCTTAAGTAGCAAATGTTTGTGCATGACTCCAAGCATATATTACACGAACTATACATTGTCATTTTCATCGCCCATCTGTATTAACATCTTATGGTATCAAGTAATGAAAATATCCACACTGGCTGTCAAACTTCTCATTTATTTAGTTAAAACTTTGTAATTTCAAATCTGTACACAATTAACCCACCACCGTCCCGAACTCCGGTTCAACTTCCTGGTTTCGCGTGGGGAAGCCGAGGGGATGTTCCACTAGGTTGAAATAGAGGGGTTTCGCGGGTGAATGGTGGTGGGAACCAGGGGTGTTTTTGTGTTTATCACTACTATGGGTTTTTCTCTCTACAAATGTGATTTTGGTGGGGGGAAACATTTGGTATGTGTTTGTATATTTGTTGGTTGCTTGTTTGGTTTATTATTTGGTTATTTTTGTGTGATTACATGGTTAATTGTTTTGTTAGCAATGGGGCAATCTAGTGGGTGGGGCTACAGCTAGTCTAAGGCTGTGTTAGGCCCCATGGCCTCAGTTGCAGGGTGCTGTGCAGAGAGAGAGAACTGTAACATAGTATTGCTAATGGGTAAAGTGTGCAGGGTCTTGAGAGATGTAGCCTGGCAACTTAAACTCCATCCACACACAAAAATAAAATCAGCATTTTTTAAGCCATTACATCAACATCTCTCATAATGTGAGTGGGGGAACGGATTCCGACAGCTGGGTTTTTTTTTTTGCCGTCGGATTCTGTTCCCCCCATATTTCTGACACACTGAGGTTCTAATAGTTATCAAATTGATGCTGTTTAAGCTCCATCCACACACAGAATAGAATAAGCATATTTTAAGCCAATACATCAACATCTCTCATCATTGGGGTGGGGGAACGGATTTCGACAGCTGAATAATTTGCCGTCGGATTCTGTTTCCCCTATGTTTCTTACACAATAATGTTCTAAGATTTATCAAATTGCAGCAAATTGCTAGCCTCAATAGCCTAGTGGTCAGTGTCCTAACAATATTTTTTTTTTTAGCTTTGAGCAACCCGAGTTCAAGTCCCGGTTCGTCAAACTTTCTTGATACTATACTGTCCTATCATAATAAAAGGCAAAAAAATATATTCTTTAAACTGATGCAAGTTAAACTCCATCCACACACAAAACTAAAATCAGCATTTTTTAAGCCATTACATCAACACCTCTCATAATGGGAGTGGGGGAACGGATTCCGACAGCTGGGTTTTTTTGCCGTCGTATTCTGTTCCCCCCACATTTCTGACACACTGAGGTTCTAGGCTAATATTTATCAAATTGATGCTGTTTAAGCTCCATCCACACACAGAATAGAATAAGCATATTTTAAGCCGATACATCAACAACTCTCATCATTGGGGTGGGGGAACAAATTTCGACAGCTGAACTATTTGCCGTCGGATTCTGTTCCCCCTATGGTTCTTACACAATGAGGTTCTAATATTTATCACATTGCAGTTACTTAATAAGCCCAATAGCCTAGTGGTCAGTACACTCTGCACTAGCATTCATTGTTTTTCAGCTTATTACGACCCGAATTCAAGTCCCGGTTCGTCAAACTTTCTTGATACTATACTGTCCTATCATAATAAAAGGCAAAAAAATATATTCTTTAAAATGATGCAAGTTAAACTCCATCCACACACAAAACTAAAATCAGCATTTTTTAAGCCATTACATCAACACCTCTCATAATGGGAGTGGGGGAACGGATTCCGACAGCTGTTTTTTTTGCCGTCGGATTCTGTTCCCCCCATATTTCTGACACACTGAGGTTCTAATAGTTATCAAATGGATGCTGTTTAAGCTCCATCCACACACAGAATAGAATAAGCATATTTTAAGCCGATACATCAACATCTCTCATCATTGGGGTGGGGGAACGGATTTCGACAGCTGAATAATTTGCCGTCGGATTCTGTTCCCCCTATGGTTCTTACACAATAATGTTCTAAGATTTATCAAATTGCAGGAAATTGCTAGCCTCAATAGCCTAGTGGTCAGTGTCCTAACAATCTTTTTTTTTTTAGCTTTGGGCGACCCGAGTTCAAGTCCCGGTTCGTCAAACTTTCTTGATACTATACTGTCCTATCATAATAAAAGGCAAAAAAATATATTCTTTAAACTGATGCAAGTTGAACTACATCCACACACAAAACTAAAATCAGCATTTTTTAAGCCATTACATCAACACCTCTCATAATGGGAGTGGGGGAACGGATTCCGACAGCTGGGGTTTGTTTGCCTTCGGATTCTGTTCCCCCCATATTTCTGACACACTGAGGTTCTAATATTTATCAAATTGATGCTGTTTAAGCTCCATCCACACACAGAATAGAATAAGCATATTTTAAGCCGATACATCAACAACTCTCATCATTGGGGTGGGGGAACGGATTTCGACAGCTAAACTATTTGCCGTCGGATTCTGTTCCCCCTATGTTTCTTACACAATGAGGTTCTAATATTTATCACATTGCAGCTAATGAATAACCCCAATAGCCTAGTGGTCAGTACACTCTGCACTGGCATTCATTGTTTTTCAGCTTATTACGACCCGAGTTCAAGTCCCGGTTCGTCAAACTTTCTTGATACTATACTGTCCTATCATAATAAAAGGCAAAAAAATATATTCTTTAAACTGATGCAAGTTAAACTCCATCCACACACAAAACTAAAATCAGCATTTTTTAAGCCATTACATCAACACCTCTCATAATGCGAGTGGGGGAAAGGATTCCGACAGCTGTTTTTTTTGGCTGTCGGATTCTGTTCCCCCCATATTTCTGACACACTGAGGTTCTAATATTTATCAAATTGATGCTGTTTAAGCTCCATCCACACACAGAATAGAATAAGCATATTTTATGCCGATACATCAACAACTCTCATCATTGGGGTGGGGGAACGGATTTCGACAGCTGAACTATTTGCCGTCGGATTCTGTTCCCCCTATGTTTCTTACACAATAATGTTCTAAGATTTATCAAATTGCAGGAAATTGCTAGCCTCAATAGCCTAGTGGTTAGTGTCCTAACAATATTTTTTTTTTTAGCTTTGGGCGACCGGAGTTCAAGTCCCGGTTCGTCAAACTTTCTTGATACTATACTGTCCTATCATAATAAAAGGCAAAAAAATATATTCTTTAAACTGATGCAAGTTAAACTCCATCCACACACAAAAATAAAATCAGCATTTTTTAAGCCATTACATCAACACCTCTCATAATGGGAGTGGGGGAACGGATTCCGACAGCTGTTTTTTTTGCCGTCGGATTCTGTTCCCCCCATATTTCTGACACACTGAGGTTCTAATAGTTATCAAATTGATGCTGTTTAAGCTCCATCCAAACACAGAATAGAATAAGCATATTTTAAGCCGATACATCAACATCTCTCATCATTGGGTTGGGGGAACGGATTTCGACAGCTGAAATATTTGCCGTCGGATTCTGTTCCCCCTATGTTTTTACACAATAATGTTCTAAGTTTTATCAAATTGCAGCAAATTGCTAGCCTCAATAGCCTAGTGGTCAGTGTACTAACAATACTTTTTTTTTTCAGCTTTGGGCGACCCGAGTTCAAGTCCCGGTTCGTCAAACTTTCTTGATACTGTACTGTCCTATCATAATAAAAGGCAAAAAAATATATTCTTTAACTATTTGCCGTCGGATTCTGTTCCCCCTATGTTTTTACACAATAATGTTCTAAGATTTATCAAATTGCAGCAAATTGCTAGCCTCAATAGCCTAGTGGTCAGTGAACTAACAATACTTTTTTTTTTAGCTTTGGGCGACCCGAGTTCAAGTCCCGGTTCGTCAAACTTTCTTGATACTGTACTGTCCTATCATAATAAAAGGCAAAAAAAAAAAATCTTTAAACTGATGCAAGTTAAACTCCATCCACACACAAAAATAAAATCAGCATTTTTTAAGCCATCACATCAACACCTCTCATAATGGGAGTGGGGGAACGGATTCCGACAGCTGGGGTTTTTTGCCGTCGGATTCTGTTCCCACCATATTTCTAACACACTGAGGTTCTAAGCTAATATTTATCAAATTGATGCTGTTTAAGCTCCATCCACACACAGAATAGAATCAGCATATTTTAAGCCGATACATCAACAACTCTCATCATTGGGGTGGGGGAACGGATTTCGACAGCTAAACTATTTGCCGTCGGATTCTGTTCCCCCTATGTTTCTTACACAATGAGGTTCTAATATTTATCACATTGCAACCAATTAATAAACCCAATATCCTAGTGGTCAGTGTCCTAACAATTTGTTTTTTTTTTAGCTTTGGGCGATCCGAGTTCAAGTCCCGGTTCGTCAAACTTTCTTGATACTATACTGTCCTATCATAATAAAATGCAAAAAAATATATTCTTTAAACTGATGCAAGTTAAACTCCATCCACACACAAAACTAAAATCAGCATTTTTTAAGCCATTACATCAACACCTCTCATAAGGGGAGTGGGGGAACGGATTCCGACAGCTGTTTTTGTTTGCCGTCGGATTCTGTTCCCCCCATATTTCTGACACACTGAGGTTTGAATATTTATCACATTGCAGCTAATGAATAAACCCAATAGCCTTGTGGTCAGTACACTCTGCACTGGCATTCATTGTTTTTCAGCTTATTATGATCAGAGTTTAAGTCCCGGTTCGTCAAACTTTCTTGATACTATACTGTCCTATCATAATAAAAGGCAAAAAAATATATTCTTTAAACTGATGCAAGTTGAACTACATCCACACACAAAACTAAAATCAGCATTTTTTAAGCCATTACATCAACACCTCTCATAATGGGAGTGGGGGAACGGATTCCGACAGCTGTTTTTTTTGCCGTCGGATTCTGTTCCCCCCATATTTCTGACACACTGAGGTTCTAATAGTTATCAAATTGATGCTGTTTAAGATCCATCCACACACAGAATAGAATAAGCATTTTTTAAGCCGATACATCAACATCTCTCATCATTGGGGTGGGGGAACGGATTTCGACAGCTGAACTATTTGCCGTCGGATTCTGTTCCCCCTATGTTTCTTAGACAATAATGTTCTAAGATTCATCAAATTGCAGCAAATTGCTTGCCTCAATAGCCTAGTGGTCAGTGTCCTAACAATATTTTTTTTTTAGTTTTGGGCGATCCGAGTTCAAGTCCCGGTTCGTCAAACTTTCTTGATACTATACTATCCTATCATAATAAAAGGCAAAAAAATATATTCTTTAAACTGATGCAAGTTAAACTCCATCCACACACAAAACTAAAATCCACATTTTTTAAGCCATTACATCAACACCTCTCATAATGGGAGTGGGGGAACGGATTCCGACAGCTGGGGTTTTTTTGCCTTCGGATTCTGTTCCACCCATATTTCTGACACACTGAGGTTCTAATATTTGTCAAATTGATGCTGTTTAAGCTCCATCCACACACAGAATAGAATAAGCATATTTTAAGCCGATACATCAACAACTCTCCCAATTGGGGTGGGGGAACGGATTTCGACAGCTAAACTATTTGCCGTCGGATTCTGTTCCCCCTATGTTTCTTACACAATGAGGTTCTAATATTTATCACATTGCAGCTAATGAATAACCCCAATAGCCTAGTGGTCAGTACACTCTGCACTGGCATTCATTGTTTTTCAGCGTATTACGACCCGAGTTCAAGTCCCGGTTCGTCAAACTTTCTTGATACTATACTGTCCTATCATAATAAAAGGCAAAAAAATATATTCTTTAAACTGATGCAAGTTAAACTCCATCCACACACCAAAAAAAAAATCAGCATTTTTTAAACCATTACATCAACACCTCTCATAATGGGAGTGGGGGAACGGATTCCGACAGCTGTTCTTTTTGTCGTCGGATTCTGTTCCCCCCATATTTCTGACACACTGAGGTTCTAATATTTATCAAATTGATGCTGTTTAAGCTCCATCCACACATAGAATAGAATAAGCATATTTTAAGCCGATACATCAACACCTCTCATCATTGGGGTGGGGGAACGGATTTCGACAGCTGAACTATTTGCTGTCGGATTCAGTTCCCCCCATATTTCTGACACACTGAGGTTCTAATATTTATCAAATTGATGCTGTTTAAGCTCCATCCACACACAGAATAGAATAAGCATATTTTAAGCCGATACATCAACACCTCTCATCATTGGGGTGGGGGAACGGATTTCGACAGCTGAACTATTTGCTGTCGGATTCAGTTCCCCCCATATTTCTGACACACTGAGGTTCTAATATTTATCAAATTGATGCTGTTTAAGCTCCATCCACACACAGAATAGAATAAGCATATTTTAAGCCGATACATCAACAACTCTCATCATTGGGGTGGGGGAACGGATTTCGACAGCTAAAATATTTGCCGTCGGATTCTGTTCCCCCTATGTTTCTTACACAATAAGGTTCTAAGATTTAACAAATTGCAGTAAATTGCTATCCTCAATAGCCTAGTGGTCAGTGCCCTAACAATTTTTTTTTTTTTTAGCTTTGGGTGACCAGAGTTCAAGTCCCGGTTCGTCAAACTTTCTTGATACTATACTATCCTATCATAATAAAAGGCAAAAAAATATTTTCTTTAAACTGATGCAAGTTAAGCTCCATCCACACACAAAACTAAAATCAGCATTTTTTAAGCCATTACATCAACACCTCTCATAATGGGAGTGGGGGAACGGATTCCGACAGCTGGAGTTTTTTTGCCTTCGGATTCTGTTCCCCCCATATTTCTGACACACTGAGGTTCTAATATTTATCAAATTGATGCTGTTTAAGCTCCATCCACACACAGAATAGAATAAGCATATTTTAAGCCGATACATCAACAACTCTCCCCATTGGGGTGGGGGAACGGATTTCGACAGCTAAACTATTTGCCGTCGGATTCTGTTCCCCCTATGTTTCTTACACAATGAGGTTCTAATATTTATCACATTGCAGCTAATGAATAACCCCAATAGCCTAGTGGTCAGTACACTCTGCACTGGCATTCATTGTTTTTCAGCTTATTACGACCCGAGTTCAAGTCCCGGTTCGTCAAACTTTCTTGATACTATACTGTCCTATCATAATAAAAGGCAAAAAAATATATTCTTTAAACTGATGCAAGTTAAACTCCATCCACACACAAAAAAAAAATCAGCATTTTTTAAACCATTACATCAACACCTCTCATAATGGGAGTGGGGGAACGGATTCCGACAGCTTTTCTTTTTGTCGTCGGATTCTGTTCCCCCCATATTTCTGACACACTGAGGTTCTAATATTTATCAAATTGATGCTGTTTAAGCTCCATCCACACATAGAATAGAATAAGCATATTTTAAGCTGATACATCAACACCTCTCATCATTGGGGTGGGGGAACGGATTTCGACAGCTGAACTATTTGCTGTCGGATTCAGTTCCCCCCATATTTCTGACACACTGAGGTTCTAATATTTATCAAATTGATGCTGTTTAAGCTCCATCCACACACAGAATAGAATAAGCATATTTTAAGCCGATACATCAACATCTCTCATCATTGGGGTGGGGGAACGGATTTCGACAGCTGAACTATTTGCTGTCGGATTCAGTTCCCCCCATATTTCTGACACACTGAGGTTCTAAAAGTTATCAAATTGATGCTGTTTAAGCTCCATCCACACACAGAATAGAATAAGCATATTTTAAGCCGATACATCAACATCTCTCATCATTGGGGTGGGGGAACGGATTTCGACAGCTGAACTATTTGCCGTCGGATTCTGTTCCCCCTATGTTTCTTACACAATAATGTTCTAAGATTCATCAAATTGCAGCAAATTGCTTGCCTCAATAGCCTAGTGGTTAGTGTCCTAACAATATTTTTTTTTTAGTTTTGGGCGATCCGAGTTCAAGTCCCGGTTCGTCAAACTTTCTTGATACTATACTATCCTATCATAATAAAAGGCAAAAAAATATATTCTTTAAACTGATGCAAGTTAAACTCCATCCACACACAAAACTAAAATCAGCATTTTTTAAGCCATTACATCAACACCTCTCATAATGGGAGTGGGGGAACGGATTCCGACAGCTGTTTTTTTTGCCGTCGGATTCTGTTCCCCCCATATTTCTGACACACTGAGGTTCTAATAGTTATCAAATTGATGCTGTTTAAGCTCCATCCACACACAGAATAGAATCAGCATATTTTAAGCCGATACATCAAAAACTCTCATCATTGGGGTGGGGGAACGGATTTCGACAGCTAAACTATTTGCCGTCGGATTCTGTTCCCCCTATGTTTCTTACACAATGAGGTTCTAATATTTATCACATAGCAGCTAATAAATAAACCCAATAGCCTAGTGGTCAGTACACTCTGCACTGGCATTCATTGTTTTTCAGCTTATTACGACCCGAATTCAAGTCCCGGTTCGCCAAACTTTGTTGATACTATACTGTCCCATCATAATAAAAGGCAAAAAAATATATTCTTTAAACTGATGCAAGTTAAACTCCATCCACACACAAAAATAAAATCAGCATTTTTTAAGCCATTACATCAACACCTCTCATAATGGGAGTTGGGGAACGGATTCCAACAGCTGTTCTTTTTGTCGTCGGATTCTGTTCCCCCCATATTTCTGACACACTGAGGTTCTAATATTTATTAAATTTATGCTGTTTAAGCTCCATCCACACATAGAATAGAATAAGCATATTTTAAGCCGATACATCAACAACTCTCATCATTGAGGTGGGGGAACGGATTTCGACAGGTAAACTATTTGCCGTCGGATTCTGTTCCCCCTATGTTTCTTACACAATGAGGTTCTAATATTTATCACATTGCAACCAATTAATAAACCCAATATCCTAGTGGTCAGTGTCCTAACAATTTGTTTTTTTTTTAGCTTTGGGCGATCCGAGTTCAAGTCCCGGTTCGTCAAACTTTCTTGATACTATACTGTCCTATCATAATAAAATGCAAAAAAATATATTCTTTAAACTGATGCAAGTTAAACTCCATCCACACACAAAACTAAAATCAGCATTTTTTAAGCCATTACATCAACACCTCTCATAAGGGGAGTGGGGGAACGGATTCCGACAGCTGTTTTTGTTTGCCGTCGGATTCTGTTCCCCCCATATTTCTGACACACTGAGGTTTGAATATTTATCACATTGCAGCTAATGAATAAACCCAATAGCCTTGTGGTCAGTACACTCTGCACTGGCATTCATTGTTTTTCAGCTTATTATGATCAGAGTTTAAGTCCCGGTTCGTCAAACTTTCTTGATACTATACTGTCCTATCATAATAAAAGGCAAAAAAATATATTCTTTAAACTGATGCAAGTTGAACTACATCCACACACAAAACTAAAATCAGCATTTTTTAAGCCATTACATCAACACCTCTCATAATGGGAGTGGGGGAACGGATTCCGACAGCTGTTTTTTTTGCCGTCGGATTCTGTTCCCCCCATATTTCTGACACACTGAGGTTCTAATAGTTATCAAATTGATGCTGTTTAAGATCCATCCACACACAGAATAGAATAAGCATTTTTTAAGCCGATACATCAACATCTCTCATCATTGGGGTGGGGGAACGGATTTCGACAGCTGAACTATTTGCCGTCGGATTCTGTTCCCCCTATGTTTCTTAGACAATAATGTTCTAAGATTCATCAAATTGCAGCAAATTGCTTGCCTCAATAGCCTAGTGGTCAGTGTCCTAACAATATTTTTTTTTTAGTTTTGGGCGATCCGAGTTCAAGTCCCGGTTCGTCAAACTTTCTTGATACTATACTATCCTATCATAATAAAAGGCAAAAAAATATATTCTTTAAACTGATGCAAGTTAAACTCCATCCACACACAAAACTAAAATCCGCATTTTTTAAGCCATTACATCAACACCTCTCATAATGGGAGTGGGGGAACGGATTCCGACAGCTGGGGTTTTTTTGCCTTCGGATTCTGTTCCCCCCATATTTCTGACACACTGAGGTTCTAATATTTATCAAATTGATGCTGTTTAAGCTCCATCCACACACAGAATAGAATAAGCATATTTTAAGCCGATACATCAACAACTCTCATCATTGGGGTGGGGGAACGGATTTCGACAGCTAAAATATTTGCCGTCGGATTCTGTTCCCCCTGTGTTTCTTACACAATAAGGTTCTAAGATTTAACAAATTGCAGTAAATTGCTATCCTCAATAGCCTAGTGGTCAGTGCCCTAACAATTTTTTTTTTTTTAGCTTTGGGCGACCCGAGTTCAAGTCCCGGTTCGTCAAACTTTCTTGATACTGTACTGTCCTATCATAATTAAAGGCAAAAAAATATATTCTTTAAACTGATGCAAGTTAAACTCCATCCACACACAAAAATAAAATCAGCATTTTTTAAGCCATCACATCAACACCTCTCATAATGGGAGTGGGGGAACGGATTCCGACAGCTGGGGTTTTTTGCCGTCGGATTCTGTTCCCACCATATTTCTAACACACTGAGGTTCTAGGCTAATATTTATCAAATTGATGCTGTTTAAGCTCCATCCACACACAGAATAGAATCAGCATATTTTAAGCCGATACATCAACAACTCTCATCATTGGGGTGGGGGAACGGATTTCGACAGCTAAACTATTTGCCGTCGGATTCTGTTCCCCCTATGTTTCTTACACAATGAGGTTCTAATATTTATCAAATTGATGCTGTTTAAGCTCCATCCACACACAGAATAGAATAAGCATATTTTAAGCCGATACATCAACAACTCTCCCAATTGGGGTGGGGGAACGGATTTCGACAGCTAAACTATTTGCCGTCGGATTCTGTTCCCCCTATGTTTCTTACACAATGAGGTTCTAATATTTATCACATTGCAGCTAATGAATAACCCCAATAGCCTAGTGGTCAGTAAACTCTGCACTGGCATTCATTGTTTTTCAGCTTATTACGACCCGAGTTCAAGTCCCGGTTCGTCAAACTTTCTTGATACTATACTATCCTATCATAATAAAAGGCAAAAAAAATATATTCTTTAAACTGATGCAAGTTAAACTCCATCCACACACAAAACTAAAATCAGCATTTTTTAAGCCATTACATCAACACCTCTCATAATGGGAGTGGGGGAACGGATTCCGACAGCTAAACTATTTGCCATCGGATTCTGTTCCCCCTATGTTTCTTACACAATAATGTTCTAAGATTCATCAAATTGCAGCAAATTGCTTGCCTCAATAGCCTAGTGGTCAGTGTCCTAACAATATTTTTTTTTTAGTTTTGGGCGATCCGAGTTCAAGTCCCGGTTCGTCAAACTTTCTTGATACTATACTATCCTATCATAATAAAAGGCAAAAAAATATATTCTTTAAACTGATGCAAGTTAAACTCCATCCACACACAAAACTAAAATCAGCATTTTTTAAGCCATTACATCAACACCTCTCATAATGGGAGTGGGGGAACGGATTCCGACAGCTGGGTTTTTTTTGCCTTCGGATTCTGTTCCCCCCATATTTCTGACACACTGAGGTTCTAATATTTATCAAATTGATGCTGTTTAACCCTCTGATGGTCTTTATTTATGTCTACACTCTGGGTTTTGGGGTCTCTAGAGACCCCAGAAAATAACATTTAATTTTGTAACAAGATAATAGTTTTTTTTTTTTACAAATGTAATTTTATTCTGTTTGTTAATGTTTTTACTCAACATTTGTGCAGTTTTTGGAGAATTTATGATATTTTTTAAATTTCTATAAATAAATTAATAAATAAATATTTAAATAGCCTTTTTACAAAAAAACAGCATTTGATGTAAAATTCACTTTATAAAAGACCCAGATTTCTAACTTTCATTCATGGGGATAACATGGATGATTTTAAATGGTTTAATGTAACATTTTTGCCCATTTTTTGGAAAATGCAGTTTTAAAATAAAAAATAATAATTTTAACCACTAGATGGCTATAGAGCTCCAGTATATGCTATTTGCTATTAGACTACCTGAAAGATATCTTTTCACAAGTTGGATTCAGTTGGATTCATATCTAAATATTATAAAATCACAATTATAACAAAAATAAAATATTTTTGTCAAAGTTTAGCATTTTTTTGTACCAAAAAACCCCCCAGTTTTTCAATAATGTTACATTATGATTAGAATCAAACCTGAACAAAATGTTACAAAGAGAAATGTTGGAGTCTTAAGATTTTATCATTTATTTCAATCATTTATTTTTAATCTAATTCTAGATTCTAGACACACACAATTGCGTGTGTGTGTGTGTGTGTGTGTGTGTGTGTGTGTGTCTGAGAGATAAAGAGAGAGAGAGTGTGTGAGTACACATTGTCGATGTGCCAGTGTCACCACACCACTTTATATTTGAAGTGGTTTAGCATTTTGGATGATTTTATTTGACAAATTATAGCCTTACAAATGTTCCTGTGTGTGTGTGTGTGTGTATGTGTGTGTGTGTATGTGTGTATGTGTGTGTGTGTGTGTTTACATTTTCAATGTGTCAGTGTCACCAATTTATTTTTGTGGTGGTACTGCATTTTGGATGATTTTATTTGACAAATTATAGCCTTACAAATGTTCCTGTGTGTGTGTGTGTGTGTGCGTGCGTGTGTGTGTGTGTGTGAGAGAGAGTGTGCGAGTACACATTGTCGGTGTCAGTGTCACCACTTTATATTTGTGTTGGTTCTGCATTTTGGATGATTTTATTTGACAAATTATAGCCTTACAAATGTGTGTGTGTGTGTGTGTGTGTGTGTGTGTGTGTGTGTGTGTGTGTGTGTGTGTGTGAGTACACATTGTCGATGTCAGTGTGACCACTTTATATTTGTGTTGGTTCTGCATTTTGGATGATTTTATTTGACAAATTATAGCCTTACAAATGTGTGTGTGTGTGTGTGTGTGTGTGTGTGTGTGTGTGTGTGTGTGTGTGTGTGTGTGCGTGTGTACATTTTCAATGTGTCAGTGTCACCAATTTATTTTTGTGGTGGTATTGCATTTTGGATGATTTTATTTTACAAATGATAAGAGAACAGTTTTTATAGTCTCAAAAATGTATTCCTCTATATGTGTGTGTGTGTGTGTGTGTATACACACGTGTTGTGAGCAATATAATTTAGCATTGTGGATGTTTTTTGCATTGGTGGAAGTGTGCCACTTTATTTGTGCCATTTCTGTCGATGTGTTCTGCGTTGTTTCTGATTTTGATGATGAATTTTGTCTATTTTGATTGCGGGGTCTCCAGAGACCCCGAAGACCACGAGTGTCACAATTTTTGTCACGCTAACATAAAAACAGATATCATTCCACTTTATTTTTTTTTTTGTAGATCTAGAAAGTGTTGAGAGCCGTAGAAGGTTTCATACCATTTGGACAAAGGGAACATTTTTTTTAATTTGAGCAAAAGTCATTTGGGGTCCCAAAAGACCCCATAAACCATCAGAGGGTTAAGCTCCATCCACACATAGAATAGAATAAGCATATTTTAAGCCGATACATCAACAACTCTCATCATTGGGGTGGGGGAACGGATTCCGACAGCTGGTTTTTTTTGCCGTCGGATTCTGTTCCCCCCATATTTCTGACACACTGAGGTTCTAATATTTATCACATTGCAGCTAATGAATAAACCCAATAGCCTTGTGGTCAGTACACTCTGCACTGGCATTCATTGTTTTTCAGCTTATTATGATCAGAGTTCAAGTCCCGGTTCGTCAAACTTTCTTGATACTATACTGTCCTATCATAATAAAAGGCAAAAAAATATATTCTTTAAACTGATGCAAGTTGAACTACATCCACACACAAAAAAAAAATCAGCATTTTTTAAGCCATTACATCAACACCTCTCATAATGGGAGTGGGGGAACGGATTCCGACAGCTGTTCTTTTTGTCGTCGGATTCTGTTCCCCCCATATTTCTGACACTAAAGATTGCTTTATTAATAATCTTCCTGATCAGTTTCATCATTTTAGCATCCCGGATAGCTTAGAAAAACTTGATATTGCAACAGAAACTTTTAACTCTCTCTTTTCCAGCACTTTAGACACAGTTGCTCCTTTGCGCTTAAAGAAGATTAAAGAAAATAATCCAACGCCGTGGTACAACGAGCACACTCAGGCCCTTAAGAGAGCAGCCAGAAAAATGGAGCGCAACTGGAAGAAAACAAAACTAGAGGTATTTCGCATTTCTTGGAAAGAGAGCTCGATTGCATACAGAGAGGCTTTAAAAGCTGCTAGATCTGCTTATTTTTCAAACCTATTAGAAGAAAATAAACATAATCCTAGGTATTTATTTGAAACAGTGGCTAAACTAACGAAAAAGAAAGCTTCAAACACAGAAGGTTCCAAGCAGCACAGCAGTAATGACTTTATGAACTTCTTCACTTATAAGATTGATAATATCAGGGATAAAATTATAACTATGCAACCGTCTACTACAGTATCGCATCAGGCAGTGCATTGTAGTCTTCCTGAGGAAAAATTTGATTCATTCGTTGCTATAGGAGAGGAAGAATTTACTAAACTTGTTAAATCATCTAAATCTACAACATGTATGTTAGACCCTATACCGACTAAGCTACTGAAAGAGATGCTTCCAGAGGTCATAGATCCTCTTCTTAATATCATTAATTCGTCTTTGTCTCTAGGATACGTACCAAAAAACTTTAAGCTGGCTATGATTAAACCGCTTGTTAAAAAAATGCAACTTGATCCTATAGAATTAGTCAATTACAGGCCGATCTCGAATCTACCTTTTCTGTCAAAGATACTAGAAAAGGCAGTATCTTCACAACTATGTTCCTTTCTAGAAAGAAATGATATCTGCGAGGATTTTCAGTCCGGATTTAGACCATACCATAGTACTGAGTCTGCTCTCGTTAGAGTAACAAATGATTTGCTCTTATCATCCGATCGTGGTTGTGTCTCTCTATTAGTGTTACTCGATCTTAGTGCTGCGTTTGACACCATTGACCACAACATTCTTTTAAATAGACTAGAAAACTATGTTGGAATTAGTGGAATTGCACTAGCATGGTTTAAATCATACTTATCTGACCGTTATCAGTTTGTAGCAGTAAATGAAGAGATGTCTTATCAATCACAAGTTCAGTATGGCGTACCACAAGGCTCAGTACTAGGACCGCTGCTGTTCACTCTGTACATGCTACCCTTAGGAGATATCATTAGGAAACATGGAATTAGCTTCCACTGTTATGCCGACGATACTCAGCTCTATATTTCTTCAAAACCTAACGAAACTTACCAATTCACTAAATTAACAGAATGCATAGCTGATATAAAAAATTGGATGACTCGTAATTTCCTACTTCTAAATTCTGAAAAAACAGAGATTCTAATTATTGGACAAAAAACTTCCTCACGTAATAACCTAGAATACTGTCTAACACTTGATGGCTGCTCTGTTAAGTCTTCGTCGTCGGTTAGGAACCTGGGTGTGCTCTTTGATACCAATCTTTCATTTGAAAGTCACGTGTCTAGTATCTGTAAAACCGCATTTTTCCATCTTAAAAATATATCTAAATTACGTCATATGCTCTCATTGACAAATGCGGAACAATTAGTTCATGCGTTCATGACATCAAGGCTAGATTATTGTAATGCTCTACTTGGTGGTTGCCCTGCACGCTTAATAAACAAACTACAGCTAGTTCAAAACGCAGCAGCTCGAGTTCTTACCAGAACCAGGAAGTATGACCATATTAGCCCGGGTCTGTCAAAACTGCACTGGCTCCCTATTAAACATCGCATCAATTTTAAAATATTGCTGATTACTTACAAAGCACTACATGGTTTAGCTCCGCAGTACTTGAGCGACCTATTAACGCATTATACTCCTTCACGTCTATTGCGATCTCAAAATTCCGGCCAGTTGATAATACCTAGAATATCAAAATCAACTGCTGGCGGTAGATCCTTTTCCTATTTAGCACCAAAACTTTGGAACAGCCTTCCTACCATTGTCCGGGAAACAGACACACTCTGTCAGTTTAAATCTAGATTAAAGACACATCTCTTTGACATAGCGTTCACATAATACATTATAGACGTCTATAATTCAATATTAGGCTGCATAGATTAGGTCAGCTGGAACCGGGAACACTTCCCATAAATCCTGATGTACTTGTTACATCATGAGAAGAATGGCATCTACGCTAATTTTTGTGTCTTTGTTTATCCCAAGGTTTTCCCGCAGCCTGCCGGATCCAGGCCGTTTCCAGATCTGATGAAGGACCTTCGCCTGGACCCGATGTCAACGCAGTGCTGAAGTGCAAACTAGCCTCTCCCTATGGAGGATCCCTTTCCCACTCTACAGATAAAGCGTCGTCGGGAAAACTCAATTTGCGTATCTACCCCGAATTGATAAAATAAAATAAAATTCTGAATCAAAACTATAAGGAAACACCAGTAATTTGTTTAGGCTTGGTTTTTAGGGAATTCCAAACCTGCACACATATATTCAAACGCACATAACTATTGAACCCGTTCTTAATGCGCATCTGAACGCCATCAGCGTTTCTCACAGGTTCGCGTTTAAAGTCTGTGTAGAGAGAATGGTGTCGTCTTGGCGGCCCTAATTTAAAAACAAATGATCGTTGCGACAGAAGCGAATCAATCAAAACTAACTTTAGCTGGAAAATAACTTTATTAAAGAACCGCTATAAAGCCAAAACAATCTTACGTTAAATTATACATTTATCTCTGTAAAGCTGCTTTGAGACAATCTACATTGTTAAAAGCGCTATATAAATGAAGATGACTTGACTTGACTTGACACACTGAGGTTCTAATATTTATCAAATTGATGCTGTTTAAGCTCCATCCACACATAGAATAGAATAAGCATATTTTAAGCCGATACATCAACACCTCTCATCATTGGGGTGGGGGAACGGATTTCGACAGCTGAACTATTTGCTGTCGGATTCAGTTCCCCCCATATTTCTGACACACTGAGGTTCTAATATTTATCAAATTGATGCTGTTTAAGCTCCATCCACACACAGAATAGAATAAGCATATTTTAAGCCGATACATCAACACCTCTCATCATTGGGGTGGGGGAACGGATTTCGACAGCTGAACTATTTGCTGTCGGATTCTGTTCCCCCTATGTTTCTTACACAATAAGGTTCTAAGATTTAACAAATTGCAGTAAATTGCTATCCTCAATAGCCTAGTGGTCAGTGCCCTAACAATTATTTTTTTTTTTAGCTTTGGGTGACCAGAGTTCAAGTCCCGGTTCGTCAAACTTTCTTGATACTATACTATCCTATCATAATAAAAGGCAAAAAAATATATTCTTTAAACTGATCCAAGTTAAACTCCATCCACACACAAAACTAAAATCAGCATTTTTTAAGCCATTACATCAACACCTCTCATAATGGGAGTGGGGGAACGGATTCCGACAGCTGTTTTTTTTGCCGTCGGATTCTGTTCCCCCCATATTTCTGACACACTGAGGTTCTAATAGTTATCAAATTGATGCTGTTTAAGCTCCATCCACACACAGAATAGAATCAGCATATTTTAAGCCGATACATCAACAACTCTCATCATTGGGGTGGGGGAACGGATTTCGACAGCTAAACTATTTGCCGTCGGATTCTGTTCCCCCTATGTTTCTTACACAATGAGGTTCTAATATTTATCACATTGCAGCTAATAAATAAACCCAATAGCCTAGTGGTCAGTACACTCTGCACTGGCATTCATTGTTTTTCAGCTTATTACGACCCGAATTCAAGTCCCGGTTCGCCAAACTTTGTTGATACTATACTGTCCCATCATAATAAAAGGCAAAAAAATATATTCTTTAAACTGATGCAAGTTAAACTCCATCCACACACAAAAATAAAATCAGCATTTTTTAAGCCATTACATCAACACCTCTCATAATGGGAGTGGGGGAACAGATTCCGACAGCTGTTCTTTTTGTCGTCGGATTCTGTTCCCCCCATATTTCTGACACACTGAGGTTCTAATATTTATTAAATTTATGCTGTTTAAGCTCCATCCACACATAGAATAGAATAAGCATATTTTAAGCCGATACATCAACAACTCTCATCATTGGGGTGGGGGAACGGATTTCGACAGGTAAACTATTTGCCGTCGGATTCTGTTCCCCCTATGTTTCTTACACAATGAGGTTCTAATATTTATCACATTGCAACCAATTAATAAACCCAATATCCTAGTGGTCAGTGTCCTAACAATTTGTTTTTTTTTAGCTTTGGGCGATCCGAGTTCAAGTCCCGGTTCGTCAAACTTTCTTGATACTATACTGTCCTATCATAATAAAATGCAAAAAAAATATATTCTTTAAACTGATGCAAGTTAAACTCCATCCACACACAAAACTAAAATCAGCATTTTTTAAGCCATTACATCAACACCTCTCATAAGGGGAGTGGGGGAACGGATTCCGACAGCTGTTTTTTTTTGCCGTCGGATTCTGTTCCCCCCATATTTCTGACACACTGAGGTTCTAATATTTATCACATTGCAGCTAATGAATAAACCCAATAGCCTTGTGGTCAGTACACTCTGCACTGGCATTCATTGTTTTTCAGCTTATTATGATCAGAGTTTAAGTCCCAGTTCGTCAAACTTTCTTGATACTATACTGTCCTATCATAATAAAAGGCAAAAAAATATATTCTTTAAACTGATGCAAGTTGAACTACATCCACACACAAAACTAAAATCAGCATTTTTTAAGCCATTACATCAACACCTCCCATAATGGGAGTGGGGGAACGGATTCCGACAGCTGTTTTTTTTGCCGTCGGATTCTGTTCCCCCCATATTTCTGACACACTGAGGTTCTAATAGTTATCAAATTGATGCTGTTTAAGCTCCATCCACACACAGAATAGAATAAGCATATTTTAAGCCGATACATCAACATCTCTCATCATTGGGGTGGGGGAACGGATTTCGACAGCTGAACTATTTGCCGTCGGATTCTGTTCCCCCTATGTTTCTTACACAATAATGTTCTAAGATTCATCAAATTGCAGCAAATTGCTTGCCTCAATAGCCTAGTGGTCAGTGTCCTAACAATATTTTTTTTTTAGTTTTGGGCGATCCGAGTTCAAGTCCCGGTTCGTCAAACTTTCTTGATACTATACTATCCTATCATAATAAAAGGCAAAAAAATATATTCTTTAAACTGATGCAAGTTAAACTCCATCCACACACAAAACTAAAATCCGCATTTTTTAAGCCATTACATCAACACCTCTCATAATGGGAGTGGGGGAACGGATTCCGACAGCTGGGGTTTTTTTGCCTTCGGATTCTGTTCCCCCCATATTTCTGACACACTGAGGTTCTAATATTTATCAAATTGATGCTGTTTAAGCTCCATCCACACACAGAATAGAATAAGCATATTTTAAGCCGATACATCAACAACTCTCATCATTGGGGTGGGGGAACGGATTTCGACAGCTAAAATATTTGCCGTCGGATTCTGTTTCCCCTGTGTTTCTTACACAATAAGGTTCTAAGATTTAACAAATTGCAGTAAATTGCTATCCTCAATAGCCTAGTGGTCAGTGCCCTAACAATTTTTTTTTTTTTAGCTTTGGGCGACCCGAGTTCAAGTCCCGGTTCGTCAAACTTTCTTGATACTGTACTGTCCTATCATAATTAAAGGCAAAAAAATATATTCTTTAAACTGATGCAAGTTAAACTCCATCCACACACAAAAATAAAATCAGCATTTTTTAAGCCATTACATCAACACCTCTCATAATGGGAGTGGGGGAACGGATTCCGGCAGCTTTTTTTTTTGCCGTCGGATTCTGTTCCCCCCATATTTCTGACACACTGAGGTTCTAATAGTTATCAAATTGATGCTGTTTAAGCTCCATCCACACACAGAATAGAATAAGCATATTTTAAGCCGATACATCAACATCTCTCATCATTGGGGTGGGGGAACGGATTTCGACAGCTGAACTATTTGCCGTCGGATTCTGTTCCCCCTATGTTTCTTACACAATAATGTTCTAAGATTCATCAAATTGCAGCAAATTGCTTGCCTCAATAGCCTAGTGGTCAGTGTCCTAACAATATTTTTTTTTTAGTTTTGGGCGATCCGAGTTCAAGTCCCGGTTCGTCAAACTTTCTTGATACTATACTATCCTATCATAATAAAAGGCAAAAAAATATATTCTTTAAACTGATGCAAGTTAAACTCCATCCACACACAAAACTAAAATCCGCATTTTTTAAGCCATTACATCAACACCTCTCATAATGGGAGTGGGGGAACGGATTCCGACAGCTGGGGTTTTTTTGCCTTCGGATTCTGTTCCCCCCATATTTCTGACACACTGAGGTTCTAATATTTATCAAATTGATGCTGTTTAAGCTCCATCCACACACAGAATAGAATAAGCATATTTTAAGCCGATACATCAACAACTCTCATCATTGGGGTGGGGGAACGGATTTCGACAGCTAAAATATTTGCCGTCGGATTCTGTTTCCCCTGTGTTTCTTACACAATAAGGTTCTAAGATTTAACAAATTGCAGTAAATTGCTATCCTCAATAGCCTAGTGGTCAGTGCCCTAACAATTTTTTTTTTTTTAGCTTTGGGCGACCCGAGTTCAAGTCCCGGTTCGTCAAACTTTCTTGATACTGTACTGTCCTATCATAATTAAAGGCAAAAAAATATATTCTTTAAACTGATGCAAGTTAAACTCCATCCACACACAAAAATAAAATCAGCATTTTTTAAGCCATTACATCAACACCTCTCATAATGGGAGTGGGGGAACGGATTCCGACAGCTGGGGTTTTTTGTCGTCGGATTCTGTTCCCACCATATTTCTAACACACTGAGGTTCTAGGCTAATATTTATCAAATTGATGCTGTTTAAGCTCCATCCACACACAGAATAGAATCAGCATATTTTAAGCCGATACATCAACAACTCTCATCATTGGGGTGGGGGAACGGATTTCGACAGCTAAACTATTTGCCGTCGGATTCTGTTCCCCCTATGTTTCTTACACAATGAGGTTCTAATATTTATCAAATTGATGCTGTTTAAGCTCCATCCACACACAGAATAGAATAAGCATATTTTAAGCCGATACATCAACAACTCTCCCAATTGGGGTGGGGGAACGGATTTCGACAGCTAAACTATTTGCCGTCGGATTCTGTTCCCCCTATGTTTCTTACACAATGAGGTTCTAATATTTATCACATTGCAGCTAATGAATAACCCCAATAGCCTAGTGGTCAGTACACTCTGCACTGGCATTCATTGTTTTTCAGCTTATTACGACCCGAGTTCAAGTCCCGGTTCGTCAAACTTTCTTGATACTATACTGTCCTATCATAATAAAAGGCAAAAAAATATATTCTTTAAACTGATGCAAGTTAAACTCCATCCACACACAAAAAAAAAATCAGCATTTTTTAAACCATTACATCAACACCTCTCATAATGGGAGTGGGGGAACGGATTCCGACAGCTGTTCTTTTTGTCGTCGGATTCTGTTCCCCCCATATTTCTGACACACTGAGGTTCTAATATTTATCAAATTGATGCTATTTAAGCTCCATCCACACATAGAATAGAATAAGCATATTTTAAGCCGATACATCAACACCTCTCATCATTGGGGTGGGGGAACGGATTTCGACAGCTGAACTATTTGCTGTCGGATTCAGTTCCCCCCATATTTCTGACACACTGAGGTTCTAATATTTATCAAATTGATGCTGTTTAAGCTCCATCCACACACAGAATAGAATAAGCATATTTTAAGCCGATACATCAACAACTCTCATCATTGGGGTGGGGGAACGGATTTCGACAGCTAAAATATTTGCCGTCGGATTCTGTTCCCCCTATGTTTCTTACACAATAAGGTTCTAAGATTTAACAAATTGCAGTAAATTGCTATCCTCAATAGCCTAGTGGTCAGTGCCCTAACAAAATTTTTTTTTTTTAGCTTTGGGTGACCAGAGTTCAAGTCCCGGTTCGTCAAACTTTCTTGATACTATACTGTCCTATCATAATAAAAGGCAAAAAAATATATTCTTTAAACTGATGCAAGTTAAACTCCATCCACACACAAAACTAAAATCAGCATTTTTTAAGCCATTACATCAACACCTCTCATAATGGGAGTGGGGGAACGGATTCCGACAGCTGTTCTTTTTGTCGTCGGATTCTGTTCCCCCCATATTTCTGACACACTGAGGTTCTAATATTTATCAAATTGATGCTGTTTAAGCTCCATCCACACACAGAATAGAATAAGCATATTTTAAGCCGATACATCAACATCTCTCATCATTGGGGTGGGGGAACGGATTTCGACAGCTAAACTATTTGCCGTCGGATTCTGTTCCCCCTATGTTTCTTACACAATGAGGTTCTAATATTTATCAAATTGCAGACAATTGCTTGCCTCAATAGCCTAGTGGTCAGTGTCCTAACAATTTTTTTTTTTTTTAGCTTTGGGCGATCCGAGTTCAAGTCCCGGTTCGTCAAACTTTCTTGATACTATACTATCCTATCATAATAAAAGGCAAAAAAATATATACTTTAAACTGATGCAAGTTAAACTCCATCCACACACAAAACTAAAATCAGCATTTTTTAAGCCATTACATCAACACCTCTCATAATGGGAGTGGGGGAACGGATTCCGACAGCTGGGGTTTTTTTGCCTTCGGATTCTGTTCTCCCCATATTTCTGACACACTGAGGTTCTAATATTTATCAAATTGATGCTGTTTAAGCTCCATCCACACACAGAATAGAATAAGCATATTTTAAGCCGATACATCAACAACTCTCCCCATTGGGGTGGGGGAACGGATTTCGACAGCTAAACTATTTGCCGTCGGATTCTGTTCCCCCTGTGTTTCTTACACAATAAGGTTCTAAGATTTAACAAATTGCAGTAAATTGCTATCCTCAATAGCCTAGTGGTCAGTGCCCTAACAATTTTTTTTTTTTTAGCTTTGGGTGACCAGAGTTCAAGTCCCGGTTCGTCAAACTTTCTTGATACTATACTGTCCTATCATAATAAAAAGCAAAAAAATATATTCTTTAAACTGATGCAAGTTCAACTCCATCCACACACAAAACTAAAATCAGCATTTTTTAAGCCATTACATCAACACCTCTCATAATGGGAGTGGGGGAACGGATTCCGACAGCTGTCTTTTTTGCCGTCGGATTCTGTTCCCCCCATTTTTCTGACACACTGAGGTTCTAGGCTAATATTTATCAAATTTATGCTGTTTAAGCTCCATCCACACACAGAATAGAATAAGCATATTTTAAGCCGATACATCAACAACTCTCATCATTGGGGTGGGGGAACGGATTCCGACAGCTGGGTTTTTTTGCCGTCGGATTCTGTTCCCCCCATATTTCTGACACACTGAGGTTCTAATATTTATCACATTGCAGTTAATGAATAAACCAAATAGCCTTGTGGTCAGTACACTCTGCACTGGCATTCATTGTTTTTCAGCTTATTATGATCAGAGTTCAAGTCCCGGTTCATCAAACTTTCTTGATACTATACTGTCCTATCATTATAAAAGGCAAAAAAATATATTCTTTAAACTGATGCAAGTTGAACTACATCCACACACAAAACTAAAATCAGCATTTTTTAAGCCATTACATCAACACCTCTCATAATGGGAGTGGGGGAACGGATTCCGACAGCTGTTTTTTTTGCCGTCGGATTCTGTTCCCCCCATATTTCTGACACACTGAGGTTCTAATAGTTATCAAATTGATGCTGTTTAAGCTCCATCCACACACAGAATAGAATAAGCATATTTTAAGCCGATACATCAACATCTCTCATCATTGGGGTGGGGGAACGGATTTCGACAGCTGAACTATTTGCCGTCGGATTCTGTTCCCCCTATGTTTCTTACACAATAATGTTCTAAGATTCATCAAATTGCAGCAAATTGCTTGCCTCAATAGCCTAGTGGTCAGTGTCCTAACAATTTTTTTTTTTAGTTTTGGGCGATCCGAGTTCAAGTCCCGGTTCGTCAAACTTTCTTGATACTATACTATCCTATCATAATAAAAGGCAAAAAAATATATTCTTTAAACTGATGCAAGTTAAACTCCATCCACACACAAAACTAAAATCAGCATTTTTTAAGCCATTACATTAACACCTCTCATAATGGGAGTGGGGGAACGGATTCCGACAGCTGGGTTTTTTTTGCCTTCGGATTATGTTCCACCCATATTTCTGACACACTGAGGTTCTAATATTTATCAAATTGATGCTGTTTAAGCTCCATCCACACACAGAATAGAATAAGCATATTTTAAGCCGATACATCAACAACTCTCCCAATTGGGGTGGGGGAACGGATTTCGACAGCTAAACTATTTGCCGTCGGATTCTGTTCCCCCTATGTTTCTTACACAATGAGGTTCTAATATTTATCACATTGCAGCTAATGAATAACCCCAATAGCCTAGTGGTCAGTACACTCTGCACTGGCATTCATTGTTTTTCAGCGTATTACGACCCGAGTTCAAGTCCCGGTTCGTCAAACTTTCTTGATACTATACTGTCCTATCATAATAAAAGGCAAAAAAATATATTCTTTAAACTGATGCAAGTTAAACTCCATCCACACACAAAAAAAAAATCAGCATTTTTTAAACCATTACATCAACACATTTCATAATGGGAGTGGGGAAACGGATTCCGACAGCTGTTCTTTTTGTCGTCGGATTCTGTTCCCCCCATATTTCTGACACACTGAGGTTCTAATATTTATCAAATTGATGCTGTTTAAGCTCCATCCACACACAGAATAGAATAAGCATATTTTAAGCCGATACATCAACATCTCTCATCATTGGGGTGGGGGAACGGATTTCGACAGCTGAACAATTTGCCGTCGGATTCTGTTCCCCCTATGTTTCTTACACAATAATGTTCTAAGATTCATCAAATTGCAGCAAATTGCTTGCCTCAATAGCCTAGTGGTCAGTGTCCTAACAATTTTTTTTTTTTTTAGCTTTGGGCGATCCGAGTTCAAGTCCCGGTTCGTCAAACTTTCTTGATACTATACTATCCTATCATAATAAAAGGCAAAAAAATATATACTTTAAACTGATGCAAGTTAAACTCCATCCACACACAAAACTAAAATCAGCATTTTTTAAGCCATTACATCAACACCTCTCATAATGGGAGTGGGGGAACGGATTCCGACAGCTGGGGTTTTTTTGCCTTCGGATTCTGTTCTCCCCATATTTCTGACACACTGAGGTTCTAATATTTATCAAATTGATGCTGTTTAAGCTCCATCCACACACAGAATAGAATAAGCATATTTTAAGCCGATACATCAACACCTCTCATCATTGGGGTGGGGGAACGGATTTCGACAGCTGAACTATTTGCTGTCGGATTCAGTTCCCCCCATATTTCTGACACACTGAGGTTCTAATATTTATCAAATTGATGCTGTTTAAGCTCCATCCACACACAGAATAGAATAAGCATATTTTAAGCCGATACATCAACAACTCTCATCATTGGGGTGGGGGAACGGATTTCGACAGCTAAAATATTTGCCGTCGGATTCTGTTCCCCCTATGTTTCTTACACAATAAGGTTCTAAGATTTAACAAATTGCAGTAAATTGCTATCCTCAATAGCCTAGTGGTCAGTGCCCTAACAATTTTTTTTTTTTTTAGCTTTGGGTGACCAGAGTTCAAGTCCCGGTTCGTCAAACTTTCTTGATACTATACTATCCTATCATAATAAAAGGCAAAAAAATATATTCTTTAAACTGATGCAAGTTAAACTCCATCCACACACAAAACTAAAATCAGCATTTTTTAAGCCATTACATCAACACCTCTCATAATGGGAGTGGGGGAACGGATTCCGACAGCTGGAGTTTTTTTGCCTTCGGATTCTGTTCCCCCCATATTTCTGACACACTGAGGTTCTAATATTTATCAAATTGATGCTGTTTAAGCTCCATCCACACACAGAATAGAATAAGCATATTTTAAGCCGATACATCAACAACTCTCCCCATTGGGGTGGGGGAACGGATTTCGACAGCTAAACTATTTGCCGTCGGATTCTGTTCCCCCTATGTTTCTTACACAATGAGGTTCTAATATTTATCACATTGCAGCTAATGAATAACCCCAATAGCCTAGTGGTCAGTACACTCTGCACTGGCATTCATTGTTTTTCAGCTTATTACGACCCGAGTTCAAGTCCCGGTTCGTCAAACTTTCTTGATACTATACTGTCCTATCATAATAAAAGGCAAAAAAATATATTCTTTAAACTGATGCAAGTTAAACTCCATCCACACACAAAAAAAAAATCAGCATTTTTTAAACCATTACATCAACACCTCTCATAATGGGAGTGGGGGAACGGATTCCGACAGCTTTTCTTTTTGTCGTCGGATTCTGTTCCCCCCATATTTCTGACACACTGAGGTTCTAATATTTATCAAATTGATGCTGTTTAAGCTCCATCCACACATAGAATAGAATAAGCATATTTTAAGCTGATACATCAACACCTCTCATCATTGGGGTGGGGGAACGGATTTCGACAGCTGAACTATTTGCTGTCGGATTCAGTTCCCCCCATATTTCTGACACACTGAGGTTCTAATATTTATCAAATTGATGCTGTTTAAGCTCCATCCACACACAGAATAGAATAAGCATATTTTAAGCCGATACATCAACATCTCTCATCATTGGGGTGGGGGAACGGATTTCGACAGCTGAACTATTTGCTGTCGGATTCAGTTCCCCCCATATTTCTGACACACTGAGGTTCTAAAAGTTATCAAATTGATGCTGTTTAAGCTCCATCCACACACAGAATAGAATAAGCATATTTTAAGCCGATACATCAACATCTCTCATCATTGGGGTGGGGGAACGGATTTCGACAGCTGAACTATTTGCCGTCGGATTCTGTTCCCCCTATGTTTCTTACACAATAATGTTCTAAGATTCATCAAATTGCAGCAAATTGCTTGCCTCAATAGCCTAGTGGTCAGTGTCCTAACAATATTTTTTTTTTAGTTTTGGGCGATCCGAGTTCAAGTCCCGGTTCGTCAAACTTTCTTGATACTATACTATCCTATCATAATAAAAGGCAAAAAAATATATTCTTTAAACTGATGCAAGTTAAACTCCATCCACACACAAAACTAAAATCAGCATTTTTTAAGCCATTACATCAACACCTCTCATAATGGGAGTGGGGGAACGGATTCCGACAGCTGTTTTTTTTGCCGTCGGATTCTGTTCCCCCCATATTTCTGACACACTGAGGTTCTAATAGTTATCAAATTGATGCTGTTTAAGCTCCATCCACACACAGAATAGAATCAGCATATTTTAAGCCGATACATCAAAAACTCTCATCATTGGGGTGGGGGAACGGATTTCGACAGCTAAACTATTTGCCGTCGGATTCTGTTCCCCCTATGTTTCTTACACAATGAGGTTCTAATATTTATCACATAGCAGCTAATAAATAAACCCAATAGCCTAGTGGTCAGTACACTCTGCACTGGCATTCATTGTTTTTCAGCTTATTACGACCCGAATTCAAGTCCCGGTTCGCCAAACTTTGTTGATACTATACTGTCCCATCATAATAAAAGGCAAAAAAATATATTCTTTAAACTGATGCAAGTTAAACTCCATCCACACACAAAAATAAAATCAGCATTTTTTAAGCCATTACATCAACACCTCTCATAATGGGAGTTGGGGAACGGATTCCAACAGCTGTTCTTTTTGTCGTCGGATTCTGTTCCCCCCATATTTCTGACACACTGAGGTTCTAATATTTATTAAATTTATGCTGTTTAAGCTCCATCCACACATAGAATAGAATAAGCATATTTTAAGCCGATACATCAACAACTCTCATCATTGAGGTGGGGGAACGGATTTCGACAGGTAAACTATTTGCCGTCGGATTCTGTTCCCCCTATGTTTCTTACACAATGAGGTTCTAATATTTATCACATTGCAACCAATTAATAAACCCAATATCCTAGTGGTCAGTGTCCTAACAATTTGTTTTTTTTTTAGCTTTGGGCGATCCGAGTTCAAGTCCCGGTTCGTCAAACTTTCTTGATACTATACTGTCCTATCATAATAAAATGCAAAAAAATATATTCTATAAACTGATGCAAGTTAAACTCCATCCACACACAAAACTAAAATCAGCATTTTTTAAGCCATTACATCAACACCTCTCATAAGGGGAGTGGGGGAACGGATTCCGACAGCTGTTTTTGTTTGCCGTCGGATTCTGTTCCCCCCATATTTCTGACACACTGAGGTTTGAATATTTATCACATTGCAGCTAATGAATAAACCCAATAGCCTTGTGGTCAGTACACTCTGCACTGGCATTCATTGTTTTTCAGCTTATTATGATCAGAGTTTAAGTCCCGGTTCGTCAAACTTTCTTGATACTATACTGTCCTATCATAATAAAAGGCAAAAAAATATATTCTTTAAACTGATGCAAGTTGAACTACATCCACACACAAAACTAAAATCAGCATTTTTTAAGCCATTACATCAACACCTCTCATAATGGGAGTGGGGGAACGGATTCCGACAGATGTTTTTTTTGCCGTCGGATTCTGTTCCCCCCATATTTCTGACACACTGAGGTTCTAATAGTTATCAAATTGATGCTGTTTAAGCTCCATCCACACACAGAATAGAATAAGCATTTTTTAAGCCGATACATCAACATCTCTCATCATTGGGGTGGGGGAACGGATTTCGACAGCTGAACTATTTGCCGTCGGATTCTGTTCCCCCTATGTTTCTTAGACAATAATGTTCTAAGATTCATCAAATTGCAGCAAATTGCTTGCCTCAATAGCCTAGTGGTCAGTGTCCTAACAATATTTTTTTTTTAGTTTTGGGCGATCCGAGTTCAAGTCCCGGTTCGTCAAACTTTCTTGATACTATACTATCCTATCATAATAAAAGGCAAAAAAATATATTCTTTAAACTGATGCAAGTTAAACTCCATCCACACACAAAACTAAAATCCGCATTTTTTAAGCCATTACATCAACACCTCTCATAATGGGAGTGGGGGAACGGATTCCGACAGCTGGGGTTTTTTTGCCTTCGGATTCTGTTCCCCCCATATTTCTGACACACTGAGGTTCTAATATTTATCAAATTGATGCTGTTTAAGCTCCATCCACACACAGAATAGAATAAGCATATTTTAAGCCGATACATCAACAACTCTCATCATTGGGGTGGGGGAACGGATTTCGACAGCTAAAATATTTGCCGTCGGATTCTGTTCCCCCTGTGTTTCTTACACAATAAGGTTCTAAGATTTAACAAATTGCAGCAAATTGCTTGCCTCAATAGCCTAGTGGTCAGTGTCCTAACAATATTTTTTTTTTAGTTTTGGGCGATCCGAGTTCAAGTCCCGGTTCGTCAAACTTTCTTGATACTATACTATCCTATCATAATAAAAGGCAAAAAAATATATTCTTTAAACTGATGCAAGTTAAACTCCATCCACACACAAAACTAAAATCCGCATTTTTTAAGCCATTACATCAACACCTCTCATAATGGGAGTGGGGGAACGGATTCCGACAGCTGGGGTTTTTTTGCCTTCGGATTCTGTTCCCCCCATATTTCTGACACACTGAGGTTCTAATATTTATCAAATTGATGCTGTTTAAGCTCCATCCACACACAGAATAGAATAAGCATATTTTAAGCCGATACATCAACAACTCTCATCATTGGGGTGGGGGAACGGATTTCGACAGCTAAAATATTTGCCGTCGGATTCTGTTCCCCCTGTGTTTCTTACACAATAAGGTTCTAAGATTTAACAAATTGCAGTAAATTGCTATCCTCAATAGCCTAGTGGTCAGTGCCCTAACAATTTTTTTTTTTTAGCTTTGGGCGACCCGAGTTCAAGTCCCGGTTCGTCAAACTTTCTTGATACTGTACTGTCCTATCATAATTAAAGGCAAAAAAATATATTCTTTAAACTGATGCAAGTTAAACTCCATCCACACACAAAAATAAAATCAGCATTTTTTAAGCCATCACATCAACACCTCTCATAATGGGAGTGGGGGAACGGATTCCGACAGCTGGGGTTTTTTGCCGTCGGATTCTGTTCCCACCATATTTCTAACACACTGAGGTTCTAGGCTAATATTTATCAAATTGATGCTGTTTAAGCTCCATCCACACACAGAATAGAATCAGCATATTTTAAGCCGATACATCAACAACTCTCATCATTGGGGTGGGGGAACGGATTTCGACAGCTAAACTATTTGCCGTCGGATTCTGTTCCCCCTATGTTTCTTACACAATGAGGTTCTAATATTTATCAAATTGATGCTGTTTAAGCTCCATCCACACACAGAATAGAATAAGCATATTTTAAGCCGATACATCAACAACTCTCCCAATTGGGGTGGGGGAACGGATTTCGACAGCTAAACTATTTGCCGTCGGATTCTGTTCCCCCTATGTTTCTTACACAATGAGGTTCTAATATTTATCACATTGCAGCTAATGAATAACCCCAATAGCCTAGTGGTCAGTAAACTCTGCACTGGCATTCATTGTTTTTCAGCTTATTACGACCCGAGTTCAAGTCCCGGTTCGTCAAACTTTCTTGATACTATACTATCCTATCATAATAAAAGGCAAAAAAAATATATTCTTTAAACTGATGCAAGTTAAACTCCATCCACACACAAAACTAAAATCAGCATTTTTTAAGCCATTACATCAACACCTCTCATAATGGGAGTAGGGGAACGGATTCCGACAGCTGTTTTTTTTGCCGTCGGATTCTGTTCCCCCCATATTTCTGACACACTGAGGTTCTAATAGTTATCAAATTGATGCTGTTTAAGCTCCATCCACACACAGAATAGAATCAGCATATTTTAAGCCGATACATCAACAACTCTCATCATTGGGGTGGGGGAACGGATTTCGACAGCTAAACTATTTGCCGTCGGATTCTGTTCCCCCTATGTTTCTTACACAATGAGGTTCTAATATTTATCACATAGCAGCTAATAAATAAACCCAATAGCCTAGTGGTCAGTACACTCTGCACTGGCATTCATTGTTTTTCAGCTTATTACGACCCGAATTCAAGTCCCGGTTCGCCAAACTTTGTTGATACTATACTGTCCCATCATAATAAAAGGCAAAAAAATATATTCTTTAAAATGATGCAAGTTAAACTCCATCCACACACAAAAATAAAATCAGCATTTTTTAAGCCATTACATCAACACCTCTCATAATGGGAGTTGGGGAACGGATTCCGACAACTTTTCTTTTTGTCGTCGGATTCTGTTCCCCCCATATTTCTGACACACTGAGGTTCTAATATTTATCAAATTGATGCTGTTTAAGCTCCATCCACACATAGAATAGAATAAGCATATTTTAAGCCGATACATCAACACCTCTCATCATTGGGGTGGGGGAACGGATTTCGACAGCTGAACTATTTGCTGTCGGATTCAGTTCCCCCCATATTTCTGACACACTGAGGTTCTAATATTTATCAAATTGATGCTGTTTAAGCTCCATCCACACACAGAATAGAATAAGCATATTTTAAGCCGATACATCAACATCTCTCATCATTGGGGTGGGGGAACGGATTTCGACAGCTGAACTATTTGCCGTCGGATTCTGTTCCCCCTATGTTTCTTACACAATAATGTTCTAAGATTCATCAAATTGCAGCAAATTGGTTGCCTCAATAGCCTAGTGGTCAGTGTCCTAACAATATTTTTTTTTTAGTTTTGGGCGATCCGAGTTCAAGTCCCGGTTCGTCAAACTTTCTTGATACTATACTATCCTATCATAATAAAAGGCAAAAAAATATATTCTTTAAACTGATGCAAGTTAAACTCCATCCACACACAAAACTAAAATCAGCATTTTTTAAGCCATTACATCAACACCTCTCATAATGGGAGTGGGGGAACGGATTCCGACAGCTGGGGTTTTTTTGCCTTCGGATTCTGTTCCCCCCATATTTCTGACACACTGAGGTTCTAATATTTATCAAATTGATGCTGTTTAAGCTCCATCCACACACAGAATAGAATAAGCATATTTTAAGCCGATACATCAACAACTCTCCCCATTGGGGTGGGGGAACGGAATTCGACAGCTAAACTATTTGCCGTCGGATTCTGTTCCCCCTATGTTTCTTACACAATGAGGTTCTAATATTTATCACATTGCAGCTAATGAATAACCCCAATAGCCTAGTGGTCAGTACACTCTGCACTGGCATTCATTGTTTTTCAGCTTATTACGACCCGAGTTCAAGTCCCGGTTCGTCAAACTTTCTTGATACTATACTGTCCTATAATAATAAAAGGCAAAAAAATATATTCTTTAAACTGATGCAAGTTAAACTCCATCCACACACAAAAAAAAAATCAGCATTTTTTAAACCATTACATCAACACCTCTCATAATGGGAGTGGGGGAACGGATTCCGACAGCTGTTCTTTTTGTCGTCGGATTCTGTTCCCCCCATATTTCTGACACACTGAGGTTCTAATATTTATCAAATTGATGCTATTTAAGCTCCATCCACACATAGAATAGAATAAGCATATTTTAAGCCGATACATCAACACCTCTCATCATTGGGGTGGGGGAACGGATTTCGACAGCTGAACTATTTGCTGTCGGATTCAGTTCCCCCCATATTTCTGACACACTGAGGTTCTAATATTTATCAAATTGATGCTGTTTAAGCTCCATCCACACACAGAATAGAATAAGCATATTTTAAGCCGATACATCAACAACTCTCATCATTGGGGTGGGGGAACGGATTTCGACAGCTAAAATATTTGCCGTCGGATTCTGTTCCCCCTATGTTTCTTACACAATAAGGTTCTAAGATTTAACAAATTGCAGTAAATTGCTATCCTCAATAGCCTAGTGGTCAGTGCCCTAACAACATTTTTTTTTTTTTAGCTTTGGGTGACCAGAGTTCAAGTCCCGGTTCGTCAAACTTTCTTGATACTATACTATCCTATCATAATAAAAGGCAAAAAAATATATTCTTTAAACTGATGCAAGTTAAACTCCATCCACACACAAAACTAAAATCAGCATTTTTTAAGCCATTACATCAACACCTCTCATAATGGGAGTGGGGGAACGGATTCCGACAGCTGTTCTTTTTGTCGTCGGATTCTGTTCCCCCCATATTTCTGACACACTGAGGTTCTAATATTTATCAAATTGATGCTGTTTAAGCTCCATCCACACACAGAATAGAATAAGCATATTTTAAGCCGATACATCAACAACTCTCCCCATTGGGGTGGGGGAACGGATTTCGACAGCTAAACTATTTGCCGTCGGATTCTGTTCCCCCTATGTTTCTTACACAATGAGGTTCTAATATTTATCACATTGCAGCTAATGAATAACCCCAATAGCCTAGTGGTCAGTACACTCTGCACTGGCATTCATTGTTTTTCAGCTTATTACGACCCGAGTTCAAGTCCCGGTTCGTCAAACTTTCTTGATACTATACTGTCCTATCATAATAAAAGGCAAAAAAATATATTCTTTAAACTGATGCAAGTTAAACTCCATCCACACACAAAAAAAAAATCAGCATTTTTTAAACCATTACATCAACACCTTTCATAATGGGAGTGGGGGAACGGATTCCGACAGCTGTTCTTTTTGTCGTCGGATTCTGTTCCCCCCATATTTCTGACACACTGAGGTTCTAATATTTATCAAATTGATGCTGTTTAAGCTCCATCCACACACAGAATAGAATAAGCATATTTTAAGCCGATACATCAACATCTCTCATCATTGGGGTGGGGGAACGGATTTCGACAGCTGAACAATTTGCCGTCGGATTCTGTTCCCCCTATGTTTCTTACACAATAATGTTCTAAGATTCGTCAAATTGCAGCAAATTGCTTGCCTCAATAGCCTAGTGGTCAGTGTCCTAACAATTTTTTTTTTTTTTAGCTTTGGGCGATCCGAGTTCAAGTCCCGGTTCGTCAAACTTTCTTGATACTATACTATCCTATCATAATAAAAGGCAAAAAAATATATACTTTAAACTGATGCAAGTTAAACTCCATCCACACACAAAACTAAAATCAGCATTTTTTAAGCCATTACATCAACACCTCTCATAATGGGAGTGGGGGAACGGATTCCGACAGCTGGGGTTTTTTTGCCTTCGGATTCTGTTCTCCCCATATTTCTGACACACTGAGGTTCTAATATTTATCAAATTGATGCTGTTTAAGCTCCATCCACACACAGAATAGAATAAGCATATTTTAAGCCGATACATCAACAACTCTCCCCATTGGGGTGGGGGAACGGATTTCGACAGCTAAACTATTTGCCGTCGGATTCTGTTCCCCCTGTGTTTCTTACACAATAAGGTTCTAAGATTTAACAAATTGCAGTAAATTGCTATCCTCAATAGCCTAGTGGTCAGTGCCCTAACAATTTTTTTTTTTTTAGCTTTGGGTGACCAGAGTTCAAGTCCCGGTTCGTCAAACTTTCTTGATACTATACTGTCCTATCATAATAAAAAGCAAAAAAATATATTCTTTAAACTGATGCAAGTTCAACTCCATCCACACACAAAACTAAAATCAGCATTTTTTAAGCCATTACATCAACACCTCTCATAATGGGAGTGGGGGAACGGATTCCGACAGCTGTCTTTTTTGCCGTCGGATTCTGTTCCCCCCATTTTTCTGACACACTGAGGTTCTAGGCTAATATTTATCAAATTTATGCTGTTTAAGCTCCATCCACACACAGAATAGAATAAGCATATTTTAAGCCGATACATCAACAACTCTCATCATTGGGGTGGGGGAACGGATTCCGACAGCTGGGTTTTTTTGCCGTCGGATTCTGTTCCCCCCATATTTCTGACACACTGAGGTTCTAATATTTATCACATTGCAGTTAATGAATAAACCAAATAGCCTTGTGGTCAGTACACTCTGCACTGGCATTCATTGTTTTTCAGCTTATTATGATCAGAGTTCAAGTCCCGGTTCGTCAAACTTTCTTGATACTATACTGTCCTATCATTATAAAAGGCAAAAAAATATATTCTTTAAACTGATGCAAGTTGAACTACATCCACACACAAAACTAAAATCAGCATTTTTTAAGCCATTACATCAACACCTCTCATAATGGGAGTGGGGGAACGGATTCCGACAGCTGTTTTTTTTGCCGTCGGATTCTGTTCCC
This sequence comes from Squalius cephalus, assembly GCF_949319135.1. NCBI lineage: Eukaryota > Metazoa > Chordata > Actinopteri > Cypriniformes > Leuciscidae > Squalius > Squalius cephalus. The sequence goes on along the minus strand of NC_137128.1, from coordinate 11,609,850 downwards.
CCCATATTTCTGACACACTGAGGTTCTAATAGTTATCAAATTGATGCTGTTTAAGCTCCATCCACACACAGAATAGAATAAGCATATTTTAAGCCGATACATCAACATCTCTCATCATTGGGGTGGGGGAACGGATTTCGACAGCTGAACTATTTGCCGTCGGATTCTGTTCCCCCTATGTTTCTTACACAATAATGTTCTAAGATTCATCAAATTGCAGCAAATTGCTTGCCTCAATAGCCTAGTGGTCACTGTCCTAACAATATTTTTTTTTTAGTTTTGGGCGATCCGAGTTCAAGTCCCGGTTCGTCAAACTTTCTTGATACTATACTATCCTATCATAATAAAAGGCAAAAAAATATATTCTTTAAACTGATGCAAGTTAAACTCCATCCACACACAAAACTAAAATCAGCATTTTTTAAGCCATTACATCAACACCTCTCATAATGGGAGTGGGGGAACGGATTCCGACAGCTGGGGTTTTTTGCCGTCGGATTCTGTTCCCACCATATTTCTAACACACTGAGGTTCTAGGCTAATATTTATCAAATTGATGCTGTTTAAGCTCCATCCACACACAGAATAGAATCAGCATATTTTAAGCCGATACATCAACAACTCTCATCATTGGGGTGGGGGAACGGATTTCGACAGCTGAACTATTTGCCGTCGGATTCTGTTCCCCCTATGTTTCTTACACAATGAGGTTCTAATATTTATCAAATTGATGCTGTTTAAGCTCCATCCACACACAGAATAGAATAAGCATATTTTAAGCCGATACATCAACAACTCTCCCAATTGGGGTGGGGGAACGGATTTCGACAGCTAAACTATTTGCCGTCGGATTCTGTTCCCCCTATGTTTCTTACACAATGAGGTTCTAATATTTATCACATTGCAGCTAATGAATAACCCCAATAGCCTAGTGGTCAGTAAACTCTGCACTGGCATTCATTGTTTTTCAGCTTATTACGACCCGAGTTCAAGTCCCGGTTCGTCAAACTTTCTTGATACTATACTATCCTATCATAATAAAAGGCAAAAAAAAAATATTCTTTAAACTGATGCAAGTTAAACTCCATCCACACACAAAAAAAAAATCAGCATTTTTTAAACCATTACATCAACACCTCTCATAATGGGAGTGGGGGAACGGATTCCGACAGCTGTTCTTTTTGTCGTCGGATTCTGTTCCCCCCATATTTCTGACACACTGAGGTTCTAATATTTATCAAATTGATGCTATTTAAGCTCCATCCACACATAGAATAGAATAAGCATATTTTAAGCCGATACATCAACACCTCTCATCATTGGGGTGGGGGAACGGATTTCGACAGCTGAACTATTTGCTGTCGGATTCAGTTCCCCCCATATTTCTGACACACTGAGGTTCTAATATTTATCAAATTGATGCTGTTTAAGCTCCATCCACACACAGAATAGAATAAGCATATTTTAAGCCGATACATCAACAACTCTCATCATTGGGGTGGGGGAACGGATTTCGACAGCTAAAATATTTGCCGTCGGATTCTGTTCCCCCTATGTTTCTTACACAATAAGGTTCTAAGATTTAACAAATTGCGGTAAATTGCTATCCTCAATAGCCTAGTGGTCAGTGCCCTAACAAATTTTTTTTTTTTTAGCTTTGGGTGACCAGAGTTCAAGTCCCGGTTCGTCAAACTTTCTTGATACTATACTATCCTATCATAATAAAAGGCAAAAAAATATATTCTTTAAACTGATGCAAGTTAAACTCCATCCACACACAAAACTAAAATCAGCATTTTTTAAGCCATTACATCAACACCTCTCATAATGGGAGTGGGGGAACGGATTCCGACAGCTGTTCTTTTTGTCGTCGGATTCTGTTCCCCCCATATTTCTGACACACTGAGGTTCTAATATTTATCAAATTGATGCTGTTTAAGCTCCATCCACACACAGAATAGAATAAGCATATTTTAAGCCGATACATCAACAACTCTCCCCATTGGGGTGGGGGAACGGATTTCGACAGCTAAACTATTTGCCGTCGGATTCTGTTCCCCCTATGTTTCTTACACAATGAGGTTCTAATATTTATCACATTGCAGCTAATGAATAACCCCAATAGCCTAGTGGTCAGTACACTCTGCACTGGCATTCATTGTTTTTCAGCTTATTACGACCCGAGTTCAAGTCCCGGTTCGTCAAACTTTCTTGATACTATACTGTCCTATCATAATAAAAGGCAAAAAAATATATTCTTTAAACTGATGCAAGTTAAACTCCATCCACACACAAAAAAAAAATCAGCATTTTTTAAACCATTACATCAACACCTTTCATAATGGGAGTGGGGGAACGGATTCCGACAGCTGTTCTTTTTGTCGTCGGATTCTGTTCCCCCCATATTTCTGACACACTGAGGTTCTAATAGTTATCAAATTGATGCTGTTTAAGCTCCATCCACACACAGAATAGAATAAGCATATTTTAAGCCGATACATCAACATCTCTCATCATTGGGGTGGGGGAACGGATTTCGACAGCTGAACAATTTGCCGTCGGATTCTGTTCCCCCTATGTTTCTTACACAATAATGTTCTAAGATTCATCAAATTGCAGCAAATTGCTTGCCTCAATAGCCTAGTGGTCAGTGTCCTAACAATTTTTTTTTTTTTTAGCTTTGGGCGATCCGAGTTCAAGTCCCGGTTCGTCAAACTTTCTTGATACTATACTATCCTATCATAATAAAAGGCAAAAAAATATATACTTTAAACTGATGCAAGTTAAACTCCATCCACACACAAAACTAAAATCAGCATTTTTTAAGCCATTACATCAACACCTCTCATAATGGGAGTGGGGGAACGGATTCCGACAGCTGGGGTTTTTTTGCCTTCGGATTCTGTTCTCCCCATATTTCTGACACACTGAGGTTCTAATATTTATCAAATTGATGCTGTTTAAGCTCCATCCACACACAGAATAGAATAAGCATATTTTAAGCCGATACATCAACAACTCTCCCCATTGGGGTGGGGGAACGGATTTCGACAGCTAAACTATTTGCCGTCGGATTCTGTTCCCCCTGTGTTTCTTACACAATAAGGTTCTAAGATTTAACAAATTGCAGTAAATTGCTATCCTCAATAGCCTAGTGGTCAGTGCCCTAACAATTTTTTTTTTTTTAGCTTTGGGTGACCAGAGTTCAAGTCCCGGTTCGTCAAACTTTCTTGATACTATACTGTCCTATCATAATAAAAAGCAAAAAAATATATTCTTTAAACTGATGCAAGTTCAACTCCATCCACACACAAAACTAAAATCAGCATTTTTTAAGCCATTACATCAACACCTCTCATAATGGGAGTGGGGGAACGGATTCCGACAGCTGTCTTTTTTGCCGTCGGATTCTGTTCCCCCCATTTTTCTGACACACTGAGGTTCTAGGCTAATATTTATCAAATTTATGCTGTTTAAGCTCCATCCACACACAGAATAGAATAAGCATATTTTAAGCCGATACATCAACAACTCTCATCATTGGGGTGGGGGAACGGATTCCGACAGCTGGGTTTTTTTGCCGTCGGATTCTGTTCCCCCCATATTTCTGACACACTGAGGTTCTAATATTTATCACATTGCAGTTAATGAATAAACCAAATAGCCTTGTGGTCAGTACACTCTGCACTGGCATTCATTGTTTTTCAGCTTATTATGATCAGAGTTCAAGTCCCGGTTCGTCAAACTTTCTTGATACTATACTGTCCTATCATTATAAAAGGCAAAAAAATATATTCTTTAAACTGATGCAAGTTGAACTACATCCACACACAAAACTAAAATCAGCATTTTTTAAGCCATTACATCAACACCTCTCATAATGGGAGTGGGGGAACGGATTCCGACAGCTGTTTTTTTTGCCGTCGGATTCTGTTCCCCCCATATTTCTGACACACTGAGGTTCTAATAGTTATCAAATTGATGCTGTTTAAGCTCCATCCACACACAGAATAGAATAAGCATATTTTAAGCCGATACATCAACATCTCTCATCATTGGGGTGGGGGAACGGATTTCGACAGCTGAACTATTTGCCGTCGGATTCTGTTCCCCCTATGTTTCTTACACAATAATGTTCTAAGATTCATCAAATTGCAGCAAATTGCTTGCCTCAATAGCCTAGTGGTCACTGTCCTAACAATATTTTTTTTTTAGTTTTGGGCGATCCGAGTTCAAGTCCCGGTTCGTCAAACTTTCTTGATACTATACTATCCTATCATAATAAAAGGCAAAAAAATATATTCTTTAAACTGATGCAAGTTAAACTCCATCCACACACAAAACTAAAATCAGCATTTTTTAAGCCATTACATCAACACCTCTCATAATGGGAGTGGGGGAACGGATTCCGACAGCTGGGGTTTTTTGCCGTCGGATTCTGTTCCCACCATATTTCTAACACACTGAGGTTCTAGGCTAATATTTATCAAATTGATGCTGTTTAAGCTCCATCCACACACAGAATAGAATCAGCATATTTTAAGCCGATACATCAACAACTCTCATCATTGGGGTGGGGGAACGGATTTCGACAGCTGAACTATTTGCCGTCGGATTCTGTTCCCCCTATGTTTCTTACACAATGAGGTTCTAATATTTATCAAATTGATGCTGTTTAAGCTCCATCCACACACAGAATAGAATAAGCATATTTTAAGCCGATACATCAACAACTCTCCCAATTGGGGTGGGGGAACGGATTTCGACAGCTAAACTATTTGCCGTCGGATTCTGTTCCCCCTATGTTTCTTACACAATGAGGTTCTAATATTTATCACATTGCAGCTAATGAATAACCCCAATAGCCTAGTGGTCAGTAAACTCTGCACTGGCATTCATTGTTTTTCAGCTTATTACGACCCGAGTTCAAGTCCCGGTTCGTCAAACTTTCTTGATACTATACTATCCTATCATAATAAAAGGCAAAAAAAAAAATATTCTTTAAACTGATGCAAGTTAAACTCCATCCACACACAAAAAAAAAATCAGCATTTTTTAAACCATTACATCAACACCTCTCATAATGGGAGTGGGGGAACGGATTCCGACAGCTGTTCTTTTTGTCGTCGGATTCTGTTCCCCCCATATTTCTGACACACTGAGGTTCTAATATTTATCAAATTGATGCTATTTAAGCTCCATCCACACATAGAATAGAATAAGCATATTTTAAGCCGATACATCAACACCTCTCATCATTGGGGTGGGGGAACGGATTTCGACAGCTGAACTATTTGCTGTCGGATTCAGTTCCCCCCATATTTCTGACACACTGAGGTTCTAATATTTATCAAATTGATGCTGTTTAAGCTCCATCCACACACAGAATAGAATAAGCATATTTTAAGCCGATACATCAACAACTCTCATCATTGGGGTGGGGGAACGGATTTCGACAGCTAAAATATTTGCCGTCGGATTCTGTTCCCCCTATGTTTCTTACACAATAAGGTTCTAAGATTTAACAAATTGCGGTAAATTGCTATCCTCAATAGCCTAGTGGTCAGTGCCCTAACAAATTTTTTTTTTTTTAGCTTTGGGTGACCAGAGTTCAAGTCCCGGTTCGTCAAACTTTCTTGATACTATACTATCCTATCATAATAAAAGGCAAAAAAATATATTCTTTAAACTGATGCAAGTTAAACTCCATCCACACACAAAACTAAAATCAGCATTTTTTAAGCCATTACATCAACACCTCTCATAATGGGAGTGGGGGAACGGATTCCGACAGCTGTTCTTTTTGTCGTCGGATTCTGTTCCCCCCATATTTCTGACACACTGAGGTTCTAATATTTATCAAATTGATGCTGTTTAAGCTCCATCCACACACAGAATAGAATAAGCATATTTTAAGCCGATACATCAACAACTCTCCCCATTGGGGTGGGGGAACGGATTTCGACAGCTAAACTATTTGCCGTCGGATTCTGTTCCCCCTATGTTTCTTACACAATGAGGTTCTAATATTTATCACATTGCAGCTAATGAATAACCCCAATAGCCTAGTGGTCAGTACACTCTGCACTGGCATTCATTGTTTTTCAGCTTATTACGACCCGAGTTCAAGTCCCGGTTCGTCAAACTTTCTTGATACTATACTGTCCTATCATAATAAAAGGCAAAAAAATATATTCTTTAAACTGATGCAAGTTAAACTCCATCCACACACAAAAAAAAAATCAGCATTTTTTAAACCATTACATCAACACCTTTCATAATGGGAGTGGGGGAACGGATTCCGACAGCTGTTCTTTTTGTCGTCGGATTCTGTTCCCCCCATATTTCTGACACACTGAGGTTCTAATAGTTATCAAATTGATGCTGTTTAAGCTCCATCCACACACAGAATAGAATAAGCATATTTTAAGCCGATACATCAACATCTCTCATCATTGGGGTGGGGGAACGGATTTCGACAGCTGAACAATTTGCCGTCGGATTCTGTTCCCCCTATGTTTCTTACACAATAATGTTCTAAGATTCATCAAATTGCAGCAAATTGCTTGCCTCAATAGCCTAGTGGTCAGTGTCCTAACAATTTTTTTTTTTTTTAGCTTTGGGCGATCCGAGTTCAAGTCCCGGTTCGTCAAACTTTCTTGATACTATACTATCCTATCATAATAAAAGGCAAAAAAATATATACTTTAAACTGATGCAAGTTAAACTCCATCCACACACAAAACTAAAATCAGCATTTTTTAAGCCATTACATCAACACCTCTCATAATGGGAGTGGGGGAACGGATTCCGACAGCTGGGGTTTTTTTGCCTTCGGATTCTGTTCTCCCCATATTTCTGACACACTGAGGTTCTAATATTTATCAAATTGATGCTGTTTAAGCTCCATCCACACACAGAATAGAATAAGCATATTTTAAGCCGATACATCAACAACTCTCCCCATTGGGGTGGGGGAACGGATTTCGACAGCTAAACTATTTGCCGTCGGATTCTGTTCCCCCTGTGTTTCTTACACAATAAGGTTCTAAGATTTAACAAATTGCAGTAAATTGCTATCCTCAATAGCCTAGTGGTCAGTGCCCTAACAATTTTTTTTTTTTTAGCTTTGGGTGACCAGAGTTCAAGTCCCGGTTCGTCAAACTTTCTTGATACTATACTGTCCTATCATAATAAAAAGCAAAAAAATATATTCTTTAAACTGATGCAAGTTCAACTCCATCCACACACAAAACTAAAATCAGCATTTTTTAAGCCATTACATCAACACCTCTCATAATGGGAGTGGGGGAACGGATTCCGACAGCTGTCTTTTTTGCCGTCGGATTCTGTTCCCCCCATTTTTCTGACACACTGAGGTTCTAGGCTAATATTTATCAAATTTATGCTGTTTAAGCTCCATCCACACACAGAATAGAATAAGCATATTTTAAGCCGATACATCAACAACTCTCATCATTGGGGTGGGGGAACGGATTCCGACAGCTGGGTTTTTTTGCCGTCGGATTCTGTTCCCCCCATATTTCTGACACACTGAGGTTCTAATATTTATCACATTGCAGTTAATGAATAAACCAAATAGCCTTGTGGTCAGTACACTCTGCACTGGCATTCATTGTTTTTCAGCTTATTATGATCAGAGTTCAAGTCCCGGTTCGTCAAACTTTCTTGATACTATACTGTCCTATCATTATAAAAGGCAAAAAAATATATTCTTTAAACTGATGCAAGTTGAACTACATCCACACACAAAACTAAAATCAGCATTTTTTAAGCCATTACATCAACACCTCTCATAATGGGAGTGGGGGAACGGATTCCGACAGCTGTTTTTTTTGCCGTCGGATTCTGTTCCCCCCATATTTCTGACACACTGAGGTTCTAATAGTTATCAAATTGATGCTGTTTAAGCTCCATCCACACACAGAATAGAATAAGCATATTTTAAGCCGATACATCAACATCTCTCATCATTGGGGTGGGGGAACGGATTTCGACAGCTGAACTATTTGCCGTCGGATTCTGTTCCCCCTATGTTTCTTACACAATAATGTTCTAAGATTCATCAAATTGCAGCAAATTGCTTGCCTCAATAGCCTAGTGGTCACTGTCCTAACAATATTTTTTTTTTAGTTTTGGGCGATCCGAGTTCAAGTCCCGGTTCGTCAAACTTTCTTGATACTATACTATCCTATCATAATAAAAGGCAAAAAAATATATTCTTTAAACTGATGCAAGTTAAACTCCATCCACACACAAAACTAAAATCAGCATTTTTTAAGCCATTACATCAACACCTCTCATAATGGGAGTGGGGGAACGGATTCCGACAGCTGGGGTTTTTTGCCGTCGGATTCTGTTCCCACCATATTTCTAACACACTGAGGTTCTAGGCTAATATTTATCAAATTGATGCTGTTTAAGCTCCATCCACACACAGAATAGAATCAGCATATTTTAAGCCGATACATCAACAACTCTCATCATTGGGGTGGGGGAACGGATTTCGACAGCTAAACTATTTGCCGTCGGATTCTGTTCCCCCTATGTTTCTTACACAATGAGGTTCTAATATTTATCAAATTGATGCTGTTTAAGCTCCATCCACACACAGAATAGAATAAGCATATTTTAAGCCGATACATCAACAACTCTCCCAATTGGGGTGGGGGAACGGATTTCGACAGCTAAACTATTTGCCGTCGGATTCTGTTCCCCCTATGTTTCTTACACAATGAGGTTCTAATATTTATCACATTGCAGCTAATGAATAACCCCAATAGCCTAGTGGTCAGTAAACTCTGCACTGGCATTCATTGTTTTTCAGCTTATTACGACCCGAGTTCAAGTCCCGGTTCGTCAAACTTTCTTGATACTATACTATCCTATCATAATAAAAGGCAAAAAAAATATATTCTTTAAACTGATGCAAGTTAAACTCCATCCACACACAAAACTAAAATCAGCATTTTTTAAGCCATTACATCAACACCTCTCATAATGGGAGTAGGGGAACGGATTCCGACAGCTGTTTTTTTTGCCGTCGGATTCTGTTCCCCCCATATTTCTGACACACTGAGGTTCTAATAGTTATCAAATTGATGCTGTTTAAGCTCCATCCACACACAGAATAGAATCAGCATATTTTAAGCCGATACATCAACAACTCTCATCATTGGGGTGGGGGAACGGATTTCGACAGCTAAACTATTTGCCGTCGGATTCTGTTCCCCCTATGTTTCTTACACAATGAGGTTCTAATATTTATCACATAGCAGCTAATAAATAAACCCAATAGCCTAGTGGTCAGTACACTCTGCACTGGCATTCATTGTTTTTCAGCTTATTACGACCCGAATTCAAGTCCCGGTTCGCCAAACTTTGTTGATACTATACTGTCCCATCATAATAAAAGGCAAAAAAATATATTCTTTAAAATGATGCAAGTTAAACTCCATCCACACACAAAAATAAAATCAGCATTTTTTAAGCCATTACATCAACACCTCTCATAATGGGAGTTGGGGAACGGATTCCGACAGCTTTTCTTTTTGTCGTCGGATTCTGTTCCCCCCATATTTCTGACACACTGAGGTTCTAATATTTATCAAATTGATGCTGTTTAAGCTCCATCCACACATAGAATAGAATAAGCATATTTTAAGCCGATACATCAACACCTCTCATCATTGGGGTGGGGGAACGGATTTCGACAGCTGAACTATTTGCTGTCGGATTCAGTTCCCCCCATATTTCTGACACACTGAGGTTCTAATATTTATCAAATTGATGCTGTTTAAGCTCCATCCACACACAGAATAGAATAAGCATATTTTAAGCCGATACATCAACATCTCTCATCATTGGGGTGGGGGAACGGATTTCGACAGCTGAACTATTTGCCGTCGGATTCTGTTCCCCCTATGTTTCTTACACAATAATGTTCTAAGATTCATCAAATTGCAGCAAATTGGTTGCCTCAATAGCCTAGTGGTCAGTGTCCTAACAATATTTTTTTTTTAGTTTTGGGCGATCCGAGTTCAAGTCCCGGTTCGTCAAACTTTCTTGATACTATACTATCCTATCATAATAAAAGGCAAAAAAATATATTCTTTAAACTGATGCAAGTTAAACTCCATCCACACACAAAACTAAAATCAGCATTTTTTAAGCCATTACATCAACACCTCTCATAATGGGAGTGGGGGAACGGATTCCGACAGCTGGGGTTTTTTTGCCTTCGGATTCTGTTCCCCCCATATTTCTGACACACTGAGGTTCTAATATTTATCAAATTGATGCTGTTTAAGCTCCATCCACACACAGAATAGAATAAGCATATTTTAAGCCGATACATCAACAACTCTCCCCATTGGGGTGGGGGAACGGAATTCGACAGCTAAACTATTTGCCGTCGGATTCTGTTCCCCCTATGTTTCTTACACAATGAGGTTCTAATATTTATCACATTGCAGCTAATGAATAACCCCAATAGCCTAGTGGTCAGTACACTCTGCACTGGCATTCATTGTTTTTCAGCTTATTACGACCCGAGTTCAAGTCCCGGTTCGTCAAACTTTCTTGATACTATACTGTCCTATAATAATAAAAGGCAAAAAAATATATTCTTTAAACTGATGCAAGTTAAACTCCATCCACACACAAAAAAAAAATCAGCATTTTTTAAACCATTACATCAACACCTCTCATAATGGGAGTGGGGGAACGGATTCCGACAGCTGTTCTTTTTGTCGTCGGATTCTGTTCCCCCCATATTTCTGACACACTGAGGTTCTAATATTTATCAAATTGATGCTATTTAAGCTCCATCCACACATAGAATAGAATAAGCATATTTTAAGCCGATACATCAACACCTCTCATCATTGGGGTGGGGGAACGGATTTCGACAGCTGAACTATTTGCTGTCGGATTCAGTTCCCCCCATATTTCTGACACACTGAGGTTCTAATATTTATCAAATTGATGCTGTTTAAGCTCCATCCACACACAGAATAGAATAAGCATATTTTAAGCCGATACATCAACAACTCTCATCATTGGGGTGGGGGAACGGATTTCGACAGCTAAAATATTTGCCGTCGGATTCTGTTCCCCCTATGTTTCTTACACAATAAGGTTCTAAGATTTAACAAATTGCAGTAAATTGCTATCCTCAATAGCCTAGTGGTCAGTGCCCTAACAACATTTTTTTTTTTTTAGCTTTGGGTGACCAGAGTTCAAGTCCCGGTTCGTCAAACTTTCTTGATACTATACTATCCTATCATAATAAAAGGCAAAAAAATATATTCTTTAAACTGATGCAAGTTAAACTCCATCCACACACAAAACTAAAATCAGCATTTTTTAAGCCATTACATCAACACCTCTCATAATGGGAGTGGGGGAACGGATTCCGACAGCTGTTCTTTTTGTCGTCGGATTCTGTTCCCCCCATATTTCTGACACACTGAGGTTCTAATATTTATCAAATTGATGCTGTTTAAGCTCCATCCACACACAGAATAGAATAAGCATATTTTAAGCCGATACATCAACAACTCTCCCCATTGGGGTGGGGGAACGGATTTCGACAGCTAAACTATTTGCCGTCGGATTCTGTTCCCCCTATGTTTCTTACACAATGAGGTTCTAATATTTATCACATTGCAGCTAATGAATAACCCCAATAGCCTAGTGGTCAGTACACTCTGCACTGGCATTCATTGTTTTTCAGCTTATTACGACCCGAGTTCAAGTCCCGGTTCGTCAAACTTTCTTGATACTATACTGTCCTATCATAATAAAAGGCAAAAAAATATATTCTTTAAACTGATGCAAGTTAAACTCCATCCACACACAAAAAAAAAATCAGCATTTTTTAAACCATTACATCAACACCTTTCATAATGGGAGTGGGGGAACGGATTCCGACAGCTGTTCTTTTTGTCGTCGGATTCTGTTCCCCCCATATTTCTGACACACTGAGGTTCTAATATTTATCAAATTGATGCTGTTTAAGCTCCATCCACACACAGAATAGAATAAGCATATTTTAAGCCGATACATCAACATCTCTCATCATTGGGGTGGGGGAACGGATTTCGACAGCTGAACAATTTGCCGTCGGATTCTGTTCCCCCTATGTTTCTTACACAATAATGTTCTAAGATTCATCAAATTGCAGCAAATTGCTTGCCTCAATAGCCTAGTGGTCAGTGTCCTAACAATTTTTTTTTTTTTTAGCTTTGGGCGATCCGAGTTCAAGTCCCGGTTCGTCAAACTTTCTTGATACTATACTATCCTATCATAATAAAAGGCAAAAAAATATATACTTTAAACTGATGCAAGTTAAACTCCATCCACACACAAAACTAAAATCAGCATTTTTTAAGCCATTACATCAACACCTCTCATAATGGGAGTGGGGGAACGGATTCCGACAGCTGGGGTTTTTTTGCCTTCGGATTCTGTTCTCCCCATATTTCTGACACACTGAGGTTCTAATATTTATCAAATTGATGCTGTTTAAGCTCCATCCACACACAGAATAGAATAAGCATATTTTAAGCCGATACATCAACAACTCTCCCCATTGGGGTGGGGGAACGGATTTCGACAGCTAAACTATTTGCCGTCGGATTCTGTTCCCCCTGTGTTTCTTACACAATAAGGTTCTAAGATTTAACAAATTGCAGTAAATTGCTATCCTCAATAGCCTAGTGGTCAGTGCCCTAACAATTTTTTTTTTTTTAGCTTTGGGTGACCAGAGTTCAAGTCCCGGTTCGTCAAACTTTCTTGATACTATACTGTCCTATCATAATAAAAAGCAAAAAAATATATTCTTTAAACTGATGCAAGTTCAACTCCATCCACACACAAAACTAAAATCAGCATTTTTTAAGCCATTACATCAACACCTCTCATAATGGGAGTGGGGGAACGGATTCCGACAGCTGTCTTTTTTGCCGTCGGATTCTGTTCCCCCCATTTTTCTGACACACTGAGGTTCTAGGCTAATATTTATCAAATTTATGCTGTTTAAGCTCCATCCACACACAGAATAGAATAAGCATATTTTAAGCCGATACATCAACAACTCTCATCATTGGGGTGGGGGAACGGATTCCGACAGCTGGGTTTTTTTGCCGTCGGATTCTGTTCCCCCCATATTTCTGACACACTGAGGTTCTAATATTTATCACATTGCAGTTAATGAATAAACCAAATAGCCTTGTGGTCAGTACACTCTGCACTGGCATTCATTGTTTTTCAGCTTATTATGATCAGAGTTCAAGTCCCGGTTCGTCAAACTTTCTTGATACTATACTGTCCTATCATTATAAAAGGCAAAAAAATATATTCTTTAAACTGATGCAAGTTGAACTACATCCACACACAAAACTAAAATCAGCATTTTTTAAGCCATTACATCAACACCTCTCATAATGGGAGTGGGGGAACGGATTCCGACAGCTGTTTTTTTTGCCGTCGGATTCTGTTCCCCCCATATTTCTGACACACTGAGGTTCTAATAGTTATCAAATTGATGCTGTTTAAGCTCCATCCACACACAGAATAGAATAAGCATATTTTAAGCCGATACATCAACATCTCTCATCATTGGGGTGGGGGAACGGATTTCGACAGCTGAACTATTTGCCGTCGGATTCTGTTCCCCCTATGTTTCTTACACAATAATGTTCTAAGATTCATCAAATTGCAGCAAATTGCTTGCCTCAATAGCCTAGTGGTCACTGTCCTAACAATATTTTTTTTTTAGTTTTGGGCGATCCGAGTTCAAGTCCCGGTTCGTCAAACTTTCTTGATACTATACTATCCTATCATAATAAAAGGCAAAAAAATATATTCTTTAAACTGATGCAAGTTAAACTCCATCCACACACAAAACTAAAATCAGCATTTTTTAAGCCATTACATCAACACCTCTCATAATGGGAGTGGGGGAACGGATTCCGACAGCTGTTTTTTTTGCCGTCGGATTCTGTTCCCCCCATATTTCTGACACACTGAGGTTCTAATAGTTATCAAATTGATGCTGTTTAAGCTCCATCCACACACAGAATAGAATCAGCATATTTTAAGCCGATACATCAAAAACTCTCATCATTGGGGTGGGGGAACGGATTTCGACAGCTAAACTATTTGCCGTCGGATTCTGTTCCCCCTATGTTTCTTACACAATGAGGTTCTAATATTTATCACATTGCAGTTAATGAATAAACCAAATAGCCTTGTGGTCAGTACACTCTGCACTGGCATTCATTGTTTTTCAGCTTATTATGATCAGAGTTCAAGTCCCGGTTCGTCAAACTTTCTTGATACTATACTGTCCTATCATTATAAAAGGCAAAAAAATATATTCTTTAAACTGATGCAAGTTGAACTACATCCACACACAAAACTAAAATCAGCATTTTTTAAGCCATTACATCAACACCTCTCATAATGGGAGTGGGGGAACGGATTCCGACAGCTGTTTTTTTTGCCGTCGGATTCTGTTCCCCCCATATTTCTGACACACTGAGGTTCTAATAGTTATCAAATTGATGCTGTTTAAGCTCCATCCACACACAGAATAGAATAAGCATATTTTAAGCCGATACATCAACATCTCTCATCATTGGGGTGGGGGAACGGATTTCGACAGCTGAACTATTTGCCGTCGGATTCTGTTCCCCCTATGTTTCTTACACAATAATGTTCTAAGATTCATCAAATTGCAGCAAATTGCTTGCCTCAATAGCCTAGTGGTCACTGTCCTAACAATATTTTTTTTTTAGTTTTGGGCGATCCGAGTTCAAGTCCCGGTTCGTCAAACTTTCTTGATACTATACTATCCTATCATAATAAAAGGCAAAAAAATATATTCTTTAAACTGATGCAAGTTAAACTCCATCCACACACAAAACTAAAATCAGCATTTTTTAAGCCATTACATCAACACCTCTCATAATGGGAGTGGGGGAACGGATTCCGACAGCTGTTTTTTTTGCCGTCGGATTCTGTTCCCCCCATATTTCTGACACACTGAGGTTCTAATAGTTATCAAATTGATGCTGTTTAAGCTCCATCCACACACAGAATAGAATCAGCATATTTTAAGCCGATACATCAAAAACTCTCATCATTGGGGTGGGGGAACGGATTTCGACAGCTAAACTATTTGCCGTCGGATTCTGTTCCCCCTATGTTTCTTACACAATGAGGTTCTAATATTTATCACATAGCAGCTAATAAATAAACCCAATAGCCTAGTGGTCAGTACACTCTGCACTGGCATTCATTGTTTTTCAGCTTATTACGACCCGAATTCAAGTCCCGGTTCGCCAAACTTTGTTGATACTATACTGTCCCATCATAATAAAAGGCAAAAAAATATATTCTTTAAACTGATGCAAGTTAAACTCCATCCACACACAAAAATAAAATCAGCATTTTTTAAGCCATTACATCAACACCTCTCATAATGGGAGTGGGGGAACGGATTCCGACAGCTGTTTTTTTTGCCGTCGGATTCTGTTCCCCCCATATTTCTGACACACTGAGGTTCTAATAGTTATCAAATTGATGCTGTTTAAGCTCCATCCACACACAGAATAGAATAAGCATTTTTTAAGCCGATACATCAACATCTCTCATCATTGGGGTGGGGGAACGGATTTCGACAGCTGAACTATTTGCCGTCGGATTCTGTTCCCCCTATGTTTCTTAGACAATAATGTTCTAAGATTTATTAAATTTATGCTGTTTAAGCTCCATCCACACATAGAATAGAATAAGCATATTTTAAGCCGATACATCAACAACTCTCATCATTGAGGTGGGGGAACGGATTTCGACAGGTAAACTATTTGCCGTCGGATTCTGTTCCCCCTATGTTTCTTACACAATGAGGTTCTAATATTTATCACATTGCAACCAATTAATAAACCCAATATCCTAGTGGTCAGTGTCCTAACAATTTGTTTGTTTTTTAGCTTTGGGCGATCCGAGTTCAAGTCCCGGTTCGTCAAACTTTCTTGATACTATACTGTCCTATCATAATAAAATGCAAAAAAATATATTCTTTAAACTGATGCAAGTTAAACTCCATCCACACACAAAACTAAAATCAGCATTTTTTAAGCCATTACATCAACACCTCTCATAAGGGGAGTGGGGGAACGGATTCCGACAGCTGTTTTTTTTGCCGTCGGATTCTGTTCCCCCCATATTTCTGACACACTGAGGTTTGAATATTTATCACATTGCAGCTAATGAATAAACCCAATAGCCTTGTGGTCAGTACACTCTGCACTGGCATTCATTGTTTTTCAGCTTATTATGATCAGAGTTTAAGTCCCGGTTCGTCAAACTTTCTTGATACTATACTGTCCTATCATAATAAAAGGCAAAAAAATATATTCTTTAAACTGATGCAAGTTGAACTACATCCACACACAAAACTAAAATCAGCATTTTTTAAGCCATTACATCAACACCTCTCATAATGGGAGTGGGGGAACGGATTCCGACAGCTGTTTTTTTTGCCGTCGGATTCTGTTCCCCCCATATTTCTGACACACTGAGGTTCTAATAGTTATCAAATTGATGCTGTTTAAGCTCCATCCACACACAGAATAGAATAAGCATTTTTTAAGCCGATACATCAACATCTCTCATCATTGGGGTGGGGGAACGGATTTCGACAGCTGAACTATTTGCCGTCGGATTCTGTTCCCCCTATGTTTCTTAGACAATAATGTTCTAAGATTCATCAAATTGCAGCAAATTGCTTGCCTCAATAGCCTAGTGGTCAGTGTCCTAACAATATTTTTTTTTTAGTTTTGGGCGATCCGAGTTCAAGTCCCGGTTCGTCAAACTTTCTTGATACTATACTATCCTATCATAATAAAAGGCAAAAAAATATATTCTTTAAACTGATGCAAGTTAAACTCCATCCACACACAAAACTAAAATCCGCATTTTTTAAGCCATTACATCAACACCTCTCATAATGGGAGTGGGGGAACGGATTCCGACAGCTGGGGTTTTTTTGCCTTCGGATTCTGTTCCCCCCATATTTCTGACACACTGAGGTTCTAATATTTATCAAATTGATGCTGTTTAAGCTCCATCCACACACAGAATAGAATAAGCATATTTTAAGCCGATACATCAACAACTCTCATCATTGGGGTGGGGGAACGGATTTCGACAGCTAAAATATTTGCCGTCGGATTCTGTTCCCCCTGTGTTTCTTACACAATAAGGTTCTAAGATTTAACAAATTGCAGTAAATTGCTATCCTCAATAGCCTAGTGGTCAGTGCCCTAACAATTTTTTTTTTTTTAGCTTTGGGCGACCCGAGTTCAAGTCCCGGTTCGTCAAACTTTCTTGATACTGTACTGTCCTATCATAATTAAAGGCAAAAAAATATATTCTTTAAACTGATGCAAGTTAAACTCCATCCACACACAAAAATAAAATCAGCATTTTTTAAGCCATCACATCAACACCTCTCATATTGGGAGTGGGGGAACGGATTCCGACAGCTGGGGTTTTTTGCCGTCGGATTCTGTTCCCACCATATTTCTAACACACTGAGGTTCTAGGCTAATATTTATCAAATTGATGCTGTTTAAGCTCCATCCACACACAGAATAGAATCAGCATATTTTAAGCCGATACATCAACAACTCTCATCATTGGGGTGGGGGAACGGATTTCGACAGCTAAACTATTTGCCGTCGGATTCTGTTCCCCCTATGTTTCTTACACAATGAGGTTCTAATATTTATCAAATTGATGCTGTTTAAGCTCCATCCACACACAGAATAGAATAAGCATATTTTAAGCCGATACATCAACAACTCTCCCAATTGGGGTGGGGGAACGGATTTCGACAGCTAAACTATTTGCCGTCGGATTCTGTTCCCCCTATGTTTCTTACACAATGAGGTTCTAATATTTATCACATTGCAGCTAATGAATAACCCCAATAGCCTAGTGGTCAGTAAACTCTGCACTGGCATTCATTGTTTTTCAGCTTATTACGACCCGAGTTCAAGTCCCGGTTCGTCAAACTTTCTTGATACTATACTATCCTATCATAATAAAAGGCAAAAAAAATATATTCTTTAAACTGATGCAAGTTAAACTCCATCCACACACAAAACTAAAATCAGCATTTTTTAAGCCATTACATCAACACCTCTCATAATGGGAGTGGGGGAACGGATTCCGACAGCTGTTTTTTTTGCCGTCGGATTCTGTTCCCCCCATATTTCTGACACACTGAGGTTCTAATAGTTATCAAATTGATGCTGTTTAAGCTCCATCCACACACAGAATAGAATCAGCATATTTTAAGCCGATACATCAACAACTCTCATCATTGGGGTGGGGGAACGGATTTCGACAGCTAAACTATTTGCCGTCGGATTCTGTTCCCCCTATGTTTCTTACACAATGAGGTTCTAATATTTATCACATAGCAGCTAATAAATAAACCCAATAGCCTAGTGGTCAGTACACTCTGCACTGGCATTCATTGTTTTTCAGCTTATTACGACCCGAATTCAAGTCCCGGTTCGCCAAACTTTGTTGATACTATACTGTCCCATCATAATAAAAGGCAAAAAAATATATTCTTTAAACTGATGCAAGTTAAACTCCATCCACACACAAAAATAAAATCAGCATTTTTTAAGCCATTACATCAACACCTCTCATAATGGGAGTTGGGGAACGGATTCCGACAGCTGTTCTTTTTGTCGTCGGATTCTGTTCCCCCATATTTCTGACACACTGAGGTTCTAATATTTATTAAATTTATGCTGTTTAAGCTCCATCCACACATAGAATAGAATAAGCATATTTTAAGCCGATACATCAACAACTCTCATCATTGGGGTGGGGGAACGGATTTCGACAGGTAAACTATTTGCCGTCGGATTCTGTTCCCCCTATGTTTCTTACACAATGAGGTTCTAATATTTATCACGTTGCAGCTAATTACTAAACCCAATAGGCTATAGCCTGTATTCCTGTTTTTTTATTTTCTGTATGACCAGAGTATTTTAAGTTGTTTCCACTGTTGATAGGAAAATGTGAGTGACGGCACCGGCGCCTCCATGTCATGTAGTGCGCGCTCCACACTCCGCACAAACACTTGGATATGCGCTTAATAATATCGAACATTTATCTAGGTTAACGTTAGAGCGAGCGGCCATGCCAGACGGATAAGTCCTCTTCATGTTTAACAAATCAAATTCTGTTGCATTTTATTGCGCCAGTTTGAAAAGGGCGGCTGAAACACAGATAAACGCCCAACGCTGGTGTTTTTCTTTAAATAAATTCGTTTAAGCTTTAAAATAAATATTGTTTGTGGGCTAATTAATGCCACAATAATTTGTTTATTTTAATGGCTACTTATATTTTTCATTTTTGTTTTGCATTGAATACCATTTAAAGGATTTGCTGTGCACCGCAATGCCATCCTCCCATAGAAAGACACGTTAAGAGTCACCTTTATTTTCTTTATAATAAAGGGTTTAGTAGGAAAACGCTTAACGTGTAATTAAATGCATTGCGTTCATATTCTGGGCTCATCTGCTTTTTTGTAGGATAGTATGGTTTATTAATAAGGTGTGTACAGCATTTGATCTTTATCACTGAAGTAGCCTATTAAGCCACATTAAGCTTTTTCTTTATTATAAGGGTTTTCTATGGGAGGAAAACACTTAGCCTAAAGTGCAATTAAACGCAATGTTCGTATTCTGGGCTCATCTGCTATTAACAAGGTGTGTACAGAATTTGATCTTTTAACATGAATGTCCATTGGGGGCTGCTATTTCTTCAGCTTTTTGAACTTAGATGTATGATAAAGACATGATTGGCTATCAATTTTATGTGGATAAAGGCATATTTTGGACTACACATGTCCTTATAAGGCCAAGAAAATATGTCGTTGTAACGACATAGCATCTCGTTATTACGAGAAAAAGATGTCATTTTAACGACATAAAATCTCGTTATTACGCGAAAAGATGTCGTTAAAACGACATAAGATATCTTTATTACGAGAAAAAAATGATGTTTTAACGACATAAGATCTCGTTATTACGAGAAATCAGGAGTCATATCGTTGGGGTGGCAGATAGATTCAACATATCAAAATCCACCCTTGCCAACCATCTCCATGAGTTTTGTTGCTATGTTCATACATACATGGCCCACCACATTTCCTGGCCCAGAGGCCAAAGGCTGGAGATTTCAAAGTTGGGTTTTGATGCAGAAGGTTTCCCCAACACTGTATGTGCAGCGGATGGGTGTCATTCCTATAATGAGACCCCATTGTGACAATCCCCTAGCATACATGAATATGAAACTGTTTTATTCTGTAAATTTAACTGGGTTTTGTGACAGTCAGTGGTGCAGTCACATCAGTGTGGGTCACCCTGGCAGTTGGCATGAGCCAAGGGCATTTAGCTTCAGAGGTTTGTCGTGTTCTTGAAGAAGATCTTCATTCCCTTGTTCCACAGGGAATGCACATAATTGGGGATTCTGCCCACCCTCTGTTGCCTCAACTTATGAGGCCTTATAGACAGGGGTGTACATAACTTATTTGGTCTGGTTCTTAAGGGAGCACCTGGAGATGCTGCTTGGTACACTTTTTGCGGCACACTGATCCTACAAGCTGTCGTCATCACAAATGAAATAAGTATAGTGCTTTGTTTTTTTAGGTAAATCTAACTGTATTCAGGTACAGACATTGAATAATCAAATGTAAAATAAGACTATAGTCTTCACTGTCTAAATGAAATATAATTTACATATATGCATTTGCCATACGCTTTTATCCAAATTTCATTTCAAGGTACACATTTACATTCTTATCAGTTCTTGCTTTCTCTGGGAATTAAACCCATGACCTTGGAGTTGCAAGTACCAATGCTCTACTGTTTGAGCTACAGGAAAGCTATCTATTAACTTATCTGTGTTAAAGCTATAAAAGTGATTTTCACTTTCTCTTTTATTGTTTGATTAACACTGGATTAACAAACAGCTGCGGGTATATTACGCTGCTATCATTTTAAGACAAATGCACAGATCTAATGATACGCATCCGGTTTTCTTTCTCAATTGTTTATAGCACATAGCCGACTGTGTTTATGAGGATACTTGCCAAGACAGACATTATGACTTAATTTTGCGTGCACGTGCCTGTTCAAGCCATGGTTCAAGCTCAAAAGAAGATAAAGAGGCCTGAATTCTGCGCTCACGTGCTGTCTGCGTGGCTATGTGTGCGAAACAGCACGCGAGTTCCAGTCTTGTTCTTGCGCTTGATGTTTAAACTGACAGGACTTAAAAACACATGCAAATGATAAACTTTCACTCTATCATGGGTAAAGCCTCCTTCTGTAGGTTTTCGCCTGTCCCCAGTTGGGATTGATTTCCCTCCACAGCACGAATGAATTGAAGGCAGAGACGTTGATAATATTGAAGAAGAGAGCCATGGGCCAGCGAGCTGTCTTCGGTCCACATGTGTATGTTCCAACAATCTGTAATATTACATGCACATGCACAACATTTTAGTAAATGTTTGGTCATCTATTGATAATGTAATTTACTTTTTTTTCAATACATTTCAAGTTCAATTTACCATTTAGCTTAGAATATAAGTTATTATTGAACAATTATTTTTAGCAGTGAAAAAATACAAAGTAGCACATTGGTGGCGTTGTAGTCTAAAATCATGTCCAGTTTTCTGTCCTCACGTTCACTGACTGCTGCATCCTTGTGTGTGGTGCTCATAAGAATCACTTTCTTCTTCTTTTTTGGGCAGTAGGACACAATGGTGTGTGTCTCGGTGAACGCAAAGAGAGATGAAAAACGAGCCCTGTTCCACTTGTCACCAATGCACTTGGGAGCTCTGGCTTGTTTTTCGCACAGTACCTAGCATCCTTATTATTCTTCGTAAGAGCTCTGTGCCAACAGCATAAGAGTTGAAGAAATTGTCACAATTGTGACAATGTGCCCCTCAAGATCACGTGACATTTCAAGTACCACACGTTCGCCCTGGTTTTGCTCGTGTCGTGCTCCTGCAGGTTTGCCAGTGTACACCTGCATGTTGTAGCTGAAGTTGCTTTTGGCATCACAGGCTGCCCAGATTTTGATACCATATTTAGCCAGTTTGCTCGGCATATATTGCTTGAACTGGCACCGACCTCTAACTAGTAGCCTTGGTAGCAGGCAGGGAGGAAAGTGATTGTTTTATAAGAAAAAAAAAAATGTGTGTGTGTGTAAAAAAGAGAGAATAAGAATCTCTTTTGGATTTTTTTATTTATGATTTATTGATTTTATTTCAATAAATGCAGTCTTGCCTGTTCATTTCTGTCTGTGCGTGCGTATGTGTGTGCGAGCATGAGAGTTTTTCATTTATTGATTTTATTTCACATTCTCAAAATTTGTTCTGTTTCAGTCTAACCAGTTAATTTCTCTCTCTCTCTCTCTCTCTCTTTTGAGAGAGTCTCTTTTGTATGTTTTATTTTTATTTTTTTATTTTATTTAGCATATTCTCAAAATTTGCTGTTGCAGTCTTACCAGTTCATTTCTGTGTGTGTGTTTTGTGTGCGTGCGTGCGTGTGTATGTGTGTGTGTGTGTGTGTCTTATTTGCACTCTTGATATTTTAGAGTGTCACTCCTTCATTACTGTGCACTTTTTTCTGCACAGTGGCTGATTTGTAGTTTGTACCACCAAAAGTTTCTCTGAGTTTTCGTATTTCCCTTTTCCTATGTTGGTCATTTTTGACCGCGAAGGAGACAAGTGTGACAATTTTTTTATGACCCTTTAACATATCCGAATCATGTCCATGATTGTTTTGTGTGTTCACATAGCTAATACAACAAAAGTCACCAAGTGTCATC
The DNA here is from genome assembly GCF_949319135.1 of Squalius cephalus. NCBI lineage: Eukaryota > Metazoa > Chordata > Actinopteri > Cypriniformes > Leuciscidae > Squalius > Squalius cephalus. The sequence continues at coordinate 11,586,894 of NC_137128.1, read as the reverse complement.
ACATTCTGATGAAGCAAAAAAATTCTAAATTTCAAAACGTAAAAGTCATTTTTGACCTAATTAGTTTATCATTATCATTATATCATGCCTCCCTGGCTTCCTGCACTGCCAGGACTGCCCACGCTCCACGGTTTAACGATTAAACTGCTCTGCAACTGCTGAGTTCACTTCTCTTCTTAGAGTGTGGCAGATGTTGAGGCTTCTTAACTTTTCTTCTGGAAGCTTTTGATTTTTTTCCTGAAACATATCATACAGGGAGTATCTCTCACATGTCCCTGTGACTGAATGTCTTGCTGACATTCTGTCACTATCCAGCTTACCCTCTAGTGGAAATAACATAGCATCCTGGAGTTCCTTTTTTGAGGCTGTAATTGAAAAAAAAAAAATTATTAAATTTGTGAAGGCCATATTATATGTGTACATTACATGTACATCACACATACACAATAAAATAAAATAAACAAAATAATGCTATTAACCTTATAAATAATGACGGCTATATATACAAATTAACAGTATACTGAGAAGGTAGTGAGATTAGCACAATGTGTACCTTCTACCTTCAATGTGTGTCTACTACTTGATTTTGAGTAGTATGTCCTCATTTATGATTTTGGGGGGTGCTTGATGTCATCTTTTTTTTCTTTTTCATTGCCTTTTTGGCCTCAGTTTTGGGGAGAATGTGTCCAACTCTGCTGTGCTCTCGCATCCATGGTGCCACTACCAAAGTGGAATGCCGAACAGATGTTGAGTACGGGTTTGCCACAGTGGCTCCTATTAGTTAGACACACAACATTGTAAATGCATTTGTTCAAACATTTTGACCGTGTTGTGTTCCCTTGCGTAAAAGTGTAATGTTCATACCACAGCTTTCTACATTTAGGATCATATTGATCAATGTCACACTATAGTCCAAACCTGATCCTTCAGGAAAGTCCTTCCGCTATTAGTGACTTGTTCAGATCGGACCATGACTTTACAATGTCCACTTCCAGGTCTTTGTCAAATTATGGTATCTGGATCTGGCCTTTTAAAGGTCCCATCTGGAAATGAAGGTTTATAGTAATAAAGGCATGACAAGCACACAAACCTTCACAGATAAGCAGATATTCAGTGCTACCAACAAATATGTAATTCCCAATTTTCCATGGAAAAACTCCTTCAGGTCCTGTTTCATTTTTTGTTTTGAATTTTTTAAAATCACAGCTTCATCTAAATGTTCCGACTTTTATGGCATTTGGTATGTGAACACGCAAAAAGAAAAAAGAGGTCATGATCCAAGCATGCTAAGTGGTCGTAAAAAAAATAGTCACACTTGTGCTCTTCGGTCAAAAATGATCGACCATAGGAAATGAATGGGAAATTGACAAAAATTCTGAGAATTTGTGTGTGTACAATCTACAAATCGGCCATGATGCAGAAAAAAAGTGCTCAACAATGAAGGGATGACACTCTAAAACACAAGGAGTGCAAAACAGACACACCCACCCACACACACACATGCAAACACACTTTTATTTTGAATTTTTAAAAATCACAGCTTCACAGTGAATCACAGTGTGAATCACTGTCACACCAGAGATTCTTAATGCATTCCCACACACTATGCACAAGTTTTAGGCCAGTGTACAGATCAGTTTCTCTGGCCTGAAGTATCTTGTTTGCGGGGTCTAGAAGAAGGAGGATCTTGTGTACCATTAAAGCAAAAATCTTAAAATCCGCTTTATCAAACTTAAAATCCGCTTCGGCTAACCAAGATGGTTAACCAACATCGGCTAACCAAGATGGTTTTGGTGAGTTTTATTTTGTTTGTGTCGACTTTTAATGAAGTGTGTTTTACAAACAGTTAACAGGAAAATTAAGCCAATTGTAGTTCGGTTAAAGAGAGACACTTGAATCCTCAAGGCTTTGCATTATTCTGTTTAAACGGAAAATTGGTGTGAAAATATTGCCTTTCTGGACTCTTTGTGAATGCATTTTGTTTATTTATCTCTCACAGCGCGTCTCACACAGCCTACTTCTCCCAACTGTTTTAGAGTATAGGCTTTGTCAAACCGTTTTGCATCATCTGTGGCTTTTCTTTCACAATCTTAACATTGCAACTCGGTTAAGGTTAAACATTTCTGTGTGAAGACTGATACGGTGTCACTAAAAAGCAGCCAGCAGCTGTAATCAAGACTAATGCATGTTTGTTGATGAAAAGGAACTTACCATCGGGCAGTAACAAAATGTTCCCCTGTCAGATCTGTTTTTATAACTGTGCCACAATAGTGACATACGTAAGGCACATGAGAATTCATTAAAAAAAAAACTTTTAAGTGTTTTGCCAGATTGCAGTCATATTTTTCAAACCTTTTCAACGTTTAAGTGTCACACTTACAGACATAACAAACGTGTAGTTAGGCCTACTTTGTCTGGTGTTGAACTAACATATCATGTTGATATCTGCAGTGCAAGGTGTGAGACTTTGACGGCATTTTACTCTCATTTGAAAACACACATTAGAGAGGGGAAAACAGTCGCTTGTCCTTATAGACACTGTTGCAAGAGCTTTACAGTTTTATAAACATTCACATCACACGAGTCGGAAACATAAAAATGGTGCAGAGGAAAGTTTGGCTGAGTCCGTTGTGAATCCTGGTGTTTCCCATGAGAGTGAACAAGATCAGTCTGATATGCAGATTGATCCTCCCAGTGATGCAGGTGATGAAGAGATTTACCCAGATATTGCTTATGAATCACAGTTCTTTAAAAATGTAGCCCTTTTTTATTTGAAATTGCAAGCAAAGTGTTTGCTTCCATCCTCTGTCATCCAAACAATTATTGAAGGTTTTCAGGAAATACATGATATAAGCCAGTCACATTTGCTTTTCAAACTAAAAGAGAAGTTGATTACACTACAACTGACACAAACAATGTGATTGAAGTCATGAAAACTGAGGATCTCTTTAAGACCTGCAACACTCAGCAACTGAAAACTGATCAGAAAAGAAAAACAGTTTTCAAGAACAGCTTCAACTATATTGAGCCAGTTTTATATCTATCTAGGTCAGAATGAGGCAGGCAAAGAGTGTTTTGCCCAGTATGTTCCTATTAAACAGACAATTGATTCTCTATTCCATTACCAATCAGTGCAGGAACAATATAAGCAAGTACACTCCAGTATTGGTTCTAAGGATATTCTTAAGGATGTGTGGGATGGCAAAAATATGGCTGAGAATGTGCTCTTCCAGACGGAGAGCTCATCACTGAGATTGATCCTGTATCAGGTTGCATTTGAAGTGGTAAACCCACTGGGATCTGGAAAGAAAAAACATAAGATACTTCCAGTATATCTAACTCTTGCAGATTTAATGCCACACAACAGATCCAACACTGATCAAATGCAACTTGTTCTTCTCTGTAAAGAACACGATTTTAAGTATTTTGGTCAAGACTTGGTTATGGGCACCCTCGTCAATGACCTTAAAGATCTTGAGCTCAATGGTGTTACCCTGTCTGATGGAAAGGTCTACAAGGGAACTTTGTGTGCCATTGCAGGCGACAACCTAGGCTTACATAACATAGTAGGCTTTGTGGAGAACTTCAGCAGGAGTTCACACTTCTGCAGATATTGTGATATCAGCAGAGAAGCATTCCATGCAGATCCTCTTATCCAGGGCACAAAACGCACAGTGCAGTCATGCAGTGGTCATGTTCAGAGCAGTGAAGGACAGTCTACATCTAGTGGAGATGTTAAATTTGACTCTGTGTTTAATACGCTCAAATACTTCCATGTATATCAGCCAGGGTTGCCTCCATGTCTTGGCCACAATCTTTTGAAGGTATTGTATCCTCTGATCTGGCAGCGCACATTAACCATCTTGTTAAAGTGGATAAAATGTTTAGCTATCTTGACTTGAATCGACGAATAAATCAGTTCAAGTATCTCGTTCGGGATGCTAATGACAAACCGTGTGAGGTTAATCCAGAGTGTGGAAAACTTGGGGGACATGCTGTGCAGAATTGGTGTTTGCTGAGAATGTTGCCCGTTTTGATCGGAGACAAAGTAAAAAATCCAGTGACAACAAAGTATGGCAGTTGGTTTTGCAACTTAGAGAAGTTGTGGACCTTAGTTGCAATTTTAAATGGCCAGATAGCCCTACCTAAGAGTTCTGATTGATGAATATTTGCATTGCCAAATGCAAACCTTTCCTGACAACCCACTGAAGCCCAAACATCATGTCAGTCATTATCCTGAGATCATTATCCAGTTTGGACCACTTTTTCGCGTATGGACTTTAAGATTCGAAAGCAAACACACATATTTTAAGCAGTGTTTGAGAAAATTGCACAACTTTAAGATGCCATGTTCTACTCTTGCAGAGCGACATCAGCTTCTGTAGGCCTTTCTGAGTGCTGGTACCTTCTTCCCTCCAGGTGTTTCAGTGGAGAGGGGCACACAGTTTTTCATGTAATCATAGAAGCAGTTGCACATCACAATTTTGAGTCCACAAACACTCTGATAGCCAATGAAGTGACTGTGAAGGGGACAAAATACAGAAAGAACATGCTCATTGTGATTGATGATGATGATGAGGGGCTTGTTACTGGAAAAATCTAAGTGGTTCTCGTTCATAAGGATTCAGCAGTATATTTCATTGCTGAATAGTATCATGCCCTGCGTATTCCTGACATGGGTGTTTACAGCCTCACACTGATGCAGAGAAGCTACTGTTGTATTAATCAGGAGAATCTGCTAGATTACTATCCCTTGCCTGAGTACACTGTCCATGGCACACCACTGATAATTCTTCACCATACTTTCCCTCTAGTCCAGAATGATGGAGAACATGAGTGAAGAAATCAAAGAGATCATCTGCAAGACCTTGCTAAATCTGTCTGAAGAGACCCAGTGGCAAATAATATTGAAACTTCAGAGCTCTGTCAAAAGAAGACTTAAAATATGTACAACAGGAAGACATTGCTGATCTGTTACCTGTTATCCAGCGCAGACAACTCCTGGATGCATTCAAATTAGGTAATGTATGGTTAATTTAGTATGGCATTCTCTTGTTATATTCAGTTGTGGAATTTCTTTTGCACATAATGCACCTTTAAACTTTTCAAATATGCCTAAAATAATGAGAGTTAAGTAGACTTTTGGTCAAATGTCTTCAGTGACTCTGATTTAGCTTATTAGTTACAGTGAGGAAAATAAGTATTTGAACACCCTGCTATTTTGCAAGTTCTCCCACTTAGAAATCATGGAGGGGTCTGAAATTGCAATTGCCATCGTAGGTGCATGTCCTCTGTGAGAGACATAATCTAAAAAAAAAAATCCAGAAATCACAATGTATGATTTTTTAACTATTTATTTGTATGATACAGCTGCAAATAAGTATTTGAACACCTGAGAAAAATCAATGTTAATATTTGGTACAGTAGCCCTTGTTTGCAATTACAGAGGTCAAACGTTTCCTGTAGTTTTTCACCAGGTTTGCACACACTGCAGGAGGGATTTTGGCCCACTCCTCCACACAGATCTTCTCTAGATCAGTCAGGTTTCTGGGCTGTCGCTGAGAAACACGGAGTTTGAGCTCCCTCCAAAGATTCTCTATTGGGTTTAGGTCTGGAGACTGGCTAGGCCACGCCAGAACCTTGATATGCTTCTTACAGAGCCACTCCTTGGTTCTCTTACGAGAGGTCTCTCGTACTGCGTAAGATATCTTACGCTAGGGGAAAATCCTTTTTCCGTGAGATATTGAAGCCAAAAATTATCCTTAATTTTTTAATAATGCAAAACGCGTTGCGGCAGCATACAGACATAGGCGAGACAGCTCGCGCGCCTATTGTCTGCTCTGCGGCAACTGCAGCAGCCTATCGAGCGAGGCCTGGGGTGACGTCAGACCCAATGAGGGCGCTTCGCGCCCGCTGCGTCACATCCCGCCGAAACGGGCGTGGCCTAGGCCTATAAATACAGCTCGCAGGCAGCTAATATCTGATTTTTCATCCTTCAAGCGAAGCACACGCATCGCTGGAGCTGGAGAGAAGCCGCGCCGTCTGAAAAAGCCTTTCAGCAGGATGAGTCGACACTCTGAAGCCGCTGGCTGCGCCGCCTTCAGTCGCCTTCCTGCTGCGCTATCCGCCGTTATATCCTTTCAATGCTACTGTGTTTTGTGTACACTGTAAAAAGTAAAACATTGGATTAACTTAATAAATTTGAAGTAACCATTCACAATAAAGATTTTACATTGACCTAATGTTCAGAAACCATTCAGTTCAAACTAATTTTCTGCATTTCATGCAAACTCTTTTCTGAATTTGGTGTAAATCAATATTTTAAATTGGCTTAAATTAAAAAAAAAATTTTTTTTTACAGATTTGATTTCAAGCAAACTCTTTTCTGAATTTGGTGTAAATCAATATTTTAAATTGGCTTAAATAAATTTAAAAAAAGACTTGATCTAAATTGATTTTTCTTCAATCTGAAATATGTATTAATTGCAAGTAATATAAAATCTCAACATATATATATATACACATACAATTTAAATGAGTCAGATCAAACGTTCTTTTAAATATTTATTCAATTTTGTATGAAAATCACAGTTTTTAAGATTAGACTTTTTTGGTAAAACAAACATTGTTTTACAAATACAAATGTAATTCTGAGACAGTTCAAGTAATCAGTTCATTGCAAGTTGAATTTCATATATAGCAGTATTAAAATGTGAATATATCATATAAGAACAAAAAGAACAAGAATAAGAAATAAGAACAAATAGCCTACCTAAAAATACTGCTTCTCTCAGGAATTAACATTTTTGGCAGAAGAAATAAATGTAAATCAAATACAAAACATAGATATTACCACATCCAGTCAACAACAAACTTACTGAACTACTATTACGATGTTGAACATTGTGTTCATCAAAGCACTGAAATGGAGGCTGTCAGTCAGTCACTGACTATGCAGCAGTGTGCAGAGGCGACATATTTTGGGGGTCATTTTTCTTGTGTCAAGTTCCATGAGCACTTTCTGAAAAAACTCAAAAGTGAATTTCAGTTCTTTTGGATACTTGAGGTTTAGCACATATGTCAGTCCAAATAACATTGCTACAGCAGCTGCGGTTGAGGGCACGTTACTGAGGACCTCTGTGCCCTCAATGAGAACCCTGGTGTCTGTCTCACTGATTAAGATAGCCATTGGTTGCTCCAGTCCATCACCTGGCATATCCTGGCGAGACAATACATAGTAATGAATAAAGAGTGCTGACCAGACCCAGTTGAGTGTGTGAGAGACACCTATGCTTATTCTGCATTTCCTGAACTGAGTGAGAGTGTAACCCCTGTTGTGTGATCATAAATGAGTACACCTATGCTTGTTTTGCATTTCGTAAGCTGCATGTATATGAGAAAGACCCTGTTATGTGCTATAATAACTTCTAATCTGCGTGTCTGATCATTAAATGATATGACGTTAATGCTTTTCAAGTATTTAAATGCTGAATGAGTTTCCCCATTACATTATGCTAGATAGGTCGAGCTAGCCTGTAAACACAAATGTTAACGGTCACTTGAGAGACGCCCAGACGGAGGTCCCGACGCGAGCGGCGAGCCATAACGTTAGCTGCGGAGATCCGCGAGAAGGGCCCGGCGCACGTCCAGAGTCCCCCCCCCGGAAAGCCCGCCTCCACGCCGGCGCCACCGGGGACCTGGCCCACCGCCGACAGCCCCCCGAGGGAGACCGCCGAACGGCGGGGGAGAGGGACCGAGCACACCCGGCCACACCGACACCTCGGACGGGAACGGGAGGCTATCAGTAAAACTGAGCCAAGGAAGTCACCTTATAAAAACTGAACTAGTCGCCTTATAAAAATTATATTGTGAGTGCTGAAATAAAGGGCAAGGATAACGCAGACGAGCAAATTTTGGTTAATTGCTCCCCCTTACCTGACAAACATGTCCTGTTCGCTTCGCGCTGTTCAGCAGATAACCCTCCGTCTTCTGCGTTCGGTCTCTCTTCCAGAACTTTCTCTGGAGTTTTCATGCGTGCGCATGCGCAAACCATGCTTAATCTAATAAAAGTAGTTTGATCGAATGTATAATTTAAATTTCATTGTTATGTTATAATTTTATATTGTATCAATCTAAGAAAATAGATTGAAAGACACATACAAATTACAAAATGTAATTTTACTTAACAATCTAATAATTTTACTCTATTGGAATGGAAAAAAATACATCAAACGAAAAACAGCAATGTTTTACTTTTTACAGTGTATGTGTGTGTGCTCGCCGCCGCGACACACACTCTCATTGCACTAAAAGAGCCGGGTGTCTTTTTCAAGACGCCCCTTTCCTGAGGATCACGCAGCTCTCGCGCTCGCGGACGGCGACTGCCCTCACTGCGAGCTAGTTACTGCGAAAGGAGAAAGGAGTGTTTTTAGTCCCGCCGAGGATGGACTGACCTCAATTTCTCACATTTCTCAGTTCCCTGATCAGGCGACTTGAAATATCAATATTGCACCAAACGAGCCTGTTATATTACAAGCACGCCTGCAAGGAAGAAAACATGTTGACGCTCTCTTATATGCTCGTGCATCTGAATGCCTTTGTGTTCCCCCCCTGTGGCTCAGTGGTGGAATCTTAGGTTTTTCGCATGAGAAACCGGTGTTCGAATCCCGGTCTAACGGCAGATAAATTATGCCGCCAATGCTTTGCAAGGCGACAGCAGATGTGCATTTTGCAGCCAACGAGCGCGTTGTACAACCCGCTCGCCTGCACCCAAACACCGTTTCTATGGTTCCCATGCGTCACTGGCGAAAGGAAAAGAGAGTGTTTTTAGTCCCGCTGCGGCCGGGCCGACCTCCATTTCTCACACATTTCTCATTCCCCTCTGAAGTTCGGGCGACTGGAAATGTCAATATTGCAGTGAGCAAGCCTGTTGTAATGCACGCATGCCTGCAAACAAACGCCAGCATGTTGACGCTCTCTGATAATACTCGCGCTAACTGAATGACCATGTGTCTCCCCCTGTGGCCCAGTGGCAGACTCTCAGGCTTTCGCGCGGGAGACCTGTGTTCGATCCCGGGTCTGCCGGCAGATAAAATTATGGCGTTAATGCTCGCTCTGTCAGTTCCCTGAAAAGGCGACTGCAGATGTGTATTTTGCAGCCAACGAGCGCGTTGTACAACCCGCTCGCCTGCACCCAAACACCGTTTCTATGGTTTCCGTGCGTCACTGGTGTAAGGAGAAAAGAGAGTGTTTCTGGTCCCACTGCGGACGGACCGACCTCCATTTCTCACACATTTCTCATTCCCCTCTGAAGTTCAGGCGACTGGAAATGTCAATATTGCAGTGAACGAGCCTGTTGTAATTCACGCAGGCCTGCAAATAAACGCCAGCATGTTGACGCTCTCTGTTTCTATGGCAACTTCTCGCACGTTCATTTCCAGTAAATGTGACTGTTCCAGTGTATTCTGCAGTAAACAAGTCAGCGACGCAACACGCTTGCCTGCACACAAACGCCGCTTTTACGGCTACCCAGATAAATCCCATAAGAGTGATTTTTCTGGTGTCCCGGCCACGGCCGATGGTGTTTTATGTGTAGAAAAAATGCCCTCTGCCCAGTGCCCATTCCTACACACAAGCACAGCCCGTCACACAGGGCTCGCGCACATAAAATCGACTCAGATCGATTGCGCATTAAACGTGGTAAATGGGCCCACTACAAAGTGCCCACAAACACTACGTTCTGCATGTCTCAAGGTTTCTGTAAAAACGAAACCAACGTGCATTCGCTTCACTCAAGCGGACAATGTTTTCAGTGTGGTAAATGTGCCCGCTATCCCGCGCCCACATCCACACACAGACATGTTGACCGCCGCAGAGGAGTCGAGCGCGGGCAATCTGCCTGCTGTTATCAGCGCGCCCCCTGCCTCAAATGTCATAAGCGCGATGCTTATGTTACAGCACACAGAAACTTCTCTGTCGCTGAGCGAACGGAGCGCGCTTCGTATTCAACCCCTAGCTATTCATGCAGACGCATGGGCAAAGCTGCCCGGGGTTTTGAAGTGGGTGCTAGACATTATAAAAGGAGGCTATTCGCTGCAGTTTCGCTGACGCCCTCGTCGCTATGCGGCGCGCGTCGAGACCACGGTGAAAACAGAAGTAGCACATTTACTTCGAGCCAAAGTCGCGAAACTATTGAACAAAGGGGCCATAGAGCCTCTCTCTCTCAAGTTCAGAGCGAAGGAGGGCTATACAGCAGATACTTCCTGGTGCCGAAAAAAGACGGGGGTCTCAGACCCATACTAGATCTAAGGCAACTGAACAGAGTGCTTGTGAAGCGACAGTTCAGAATGCTCACGACCAGAAAAATCCTCGCGCAGATTCGCCGAGGAGATTGGTTTGTGTCAATAGATCTGAAAGACGCGTATTTTCAAATACAGATAGCGTCACGTCACAGGCGATTTTTGAGATGTGCATGGATGCAGCGCTCGCACCCCTCAGACTGCGGGGCATGCGAGTACTGAACTATTTGGACGATTGGCTGATTCTAGCTCAATCTCGCCCAGAGCTCACAGAGCACACGACCATTTTACTCGATCACCTCGAGAATTTGGGTCTCAGAGTCAATTGGGCGAAGAGCTCTCTGTCCCCCAGTCAGATGATATCTTTCCTGGGCACAGAGCTGGACTGGCTGTCCATGATAGCACAGCTATCACCACAGCACACGGTAGACATTCAGCGCGCAGCGGGCTCTTTCCGCTGCGGCGCATCTGTCCCGCTCAAGAAATTTCAGAAGATGCTAGGTCTCATGGCTTCAGCATCATCAGTGCTTCAGCTGGGCTTGCTCCGCATGCGCCCACTGCAGTTCTGGCTGAAAGCGCGAGTGCCACGGCGAGCGTGGACCTCCGTTCTGCTTCGTCTCAAGGTCAATCAGAAGTGCATCACAGCTCTGAAACCTTGGAAGGCAAACGACTGGTACCAATCAGGTGTAAGCCTGGGGACTTCCTCGAGTGTGAGGGTGGTGTCTACGGACGCATCCACCTCGGGATGGGGAGCACTGCTCGAGGGCAGACCGTTCTTCGGCCAATGGTCAGAACGGGAGAAGCTTCTGCACATAAACTGCCTCGAAATGTTGGCAGTAGACAACGCTCTGACCCGTTTCTGTCCCCAAATTAAAGGACACCACGTCCTGGTCCGCTCGGACAACATGTCTGTGGTGTCCTACGTAAATCGCCAGGGCGGCCTCAGGTCCGGGAACCTGCTCGTAGCACCGTGCTGGGAAAACCAACCTTGGTTCCCAGTTATGATGCAGCTAGCGAGCACTGCCCCGTGGCCAGTGCCAGTGAGGAGAGACCTCCTCTCCCAGGCCCACGGCTCGATTTGGCATCCTCACCCAGAATTGTGGTCCCTTCATGTTTGGGCCATCAACGGGTACCCGCTGAACTCCCAAAAGGAGTGTTAAACACGATCACGCAGGCTAGAGCTCCGTCTACGAGACGTCTCTACTCCTTGAAATGGTCAGTGTTCTCGGGCTGGTGCGCAGCCCGTGGCGTGTCACCCATAGACTGTGGGGTGACGGAGGTGCTCTCCTTCCTACAAGAGCTGCTGGATAAGGGCAGGACCCCTTCCACGCTCAAAGTCTATGTGGCGGCTATAGCAGCGTTCTCGAGAACAACGCTTGGTCAGTCAATAGGAAGGAACGATTTAGTCATCCGCTTCCTTAGAGGGGCTAAGCGACTGAATCCTCCTAGACCTCCCTCAGTCTCCGTATGGGACCTTTCTACGGTGCTGGAAGCCATGAAAGGTGGCCCATTCGAGCCTTTACAGACAATTGATCTGAAACACCTGTCTTTCAAGACTGTGTTTCTGCTGGCTCTCGCTTCAGTGAAGCGCATAGGGGACTTACACACGCTCTCAGTGAGTGCGACGTGCATGGAGTTTGGGCCAAATGACTCAAGAGTTATACTCAAATCTAAGCACTGTTATGTTCCAAAATCCCTCAACACACCGTTTAGGGCGCAGGTCATTTTCCTGTCAGCCCTACCGGTCCCTGATGAGGAAGGAGACGCGAGCCTCCTCTACCCAGTCAGGGCATTAAGAGCTTATGTGTCTCGCTCGTCTGTTTTCAGACAGACAGAGCTGCTCTTTGTTTCGTTCAGCGGGCGTTCTAAGGGACTAGCCGCGTCGAAACAGAGCCTATCCAGATGGATAGTTGACGCTATTGCGCTAGCATACGCTTCCAAGGGCATGCAATGCCCGTTGGGTGTCAGAGCACACTCCACGAGAAGCATGGCTTCATCGTGGCCTGGTCAAGTGGGATTGCCTTGCAAGATATATGTACGGCGGCAGGCTGGGCCTCGGTTCCCGCCCTGCAGGCCAGGCTGCTGTTGGTCTAGATAACCAGTATTGTCTGTCCTGATGCTATCAGCTCAGAATGCTGCGTCTACTGAGCACAGCTCAATGATCGACAGTGTAAAAAAAAAAAAAAAAAACAGCACAAAGATGTGTTTTGGCCAAACTGTATAAGACCCACATTTCCCCATCAGTTCAGGCCGTACCACGCCCTGTCTGTATGATGTAATTTGCGTCTAAGCGACGCTGCTATACGCGGGAGAGTGCGGCTTCGCCCCTCCCTCTTCCCGGACTCCCTGTGAGTTCCCTGGGTGATTGTGCACTATATTTCGGCGGGATGTGACGCAGCGGGCACGAAGCGCCCTCATTGGGTCTGACGTCACCCCAGGCCTCGCTAGATAGGCTGCTGCAGTTGCCGCAGAGCAGCCAATAGGCGCGCGAGCTGTCTCGCCTATGTCTGTATGCTGCCGCAATGCGTTTTGCATTATTAAAAAATTAAGGATAATTTTTGGCTTCAATATCTCGCGGAAAAAGGATTTTCCCCTAGCGTAAGATATCTTACGCAGTACTCGTTCCCTCTACTAGAGAGAACCGAGGTTACATTAGTAACAGAGTACGTTATCCTGGCTTTGTGCTTCGGGTCATTGTCACCCATCTTCAATGCTCTAACTGAGGGAAGGAGGTTGTTCCCCAAAATCTCGCAATACATGGCCCCGGTCATCCTCTCCTTAATACAGTGCAGTCGCCCTGTCCCATGTGCAGAAAAACACCCCCAAAGCATGATGCTACCACCCCCATGCTTCACAGTAGGGATGGTGTTCTTAGGATGGTACTCATCATTCTTCTTCCTCCAAACACGTTTAGTGGAATTATGACCAAAAAGTTCTATTTTGGTCTCATCTGACCACATGACTTTCTCCCATGACTCCTCTGGATCATCCAAATGGTCATTGGCAAACTTAAGATGGGCCTTGACATGTGCTGGTTTAAGCAGGGGAACCTTCCGTGCCATGCATGATTTCAAACCATGACGTCTTAGTGTATTACCAACAGTAACCTTGGAAATGGTGGTCCCAGCTCTTTTCAGGTCATTGACCAGCTCCTCCTGTGTAGTTCTGGGCTGATTTCTCACCTTTCTTAGGATCACTGAGACCCCACGAGGTGAGATCTTGCATGGAGCCCCAGTCCGAGGGAGATTGACAGTCATGTTTAGCTTCTTCCATTTTCTAATGATTGCTCCAACCTTTTTTCACCAAGCTGCTTGGCAATTTCCCCATAGCCCTTTCCAGCCTTGTGGAGGTGTACAATTTTGTCTCTAGTGTCTTTGGACAGCTCTTTGGTCTTGGCCATGTTAGTAGTTGGATTCTTACTGATTGTATGGGGTGGACAGGTGTCTTTATGCAGCTAACGACCTCAAACAGGTGCATCTAATTTAGGATAATAAATGGAGTGGAGGTGGACATTTTAAAGGCAGACTAACAGGTCTTTGAGGGTCAGAATTCTAGCTGATAGACAGGTGTTCACATACTTATTTGCAGCTCTATCATACAAATAAATAGTTAAAAAATCATATATTGTGATTTCTGGATTTTTTTTTTTAGATTATGTCTCTCACAGTGGACATGCACCTACGATGACAATTTCAGACCCCTCCATGATTTCCAAGCGGGAGAACTTGCAAAATAGCAGGGTGTTCAAATACTTATTTTCCTCACTGTATGTGCCCTAATTCTTTTGTTGTTTGTTTGTTTGTTTTTTTAGAAACCGAGAGAGTTACATTGGATTTTCAAGTCATTCCAACTTCGTCACCACTGAGTAGTGATTGGTCAGTGTCTGGGTCTTCATCACCAACATTATGCACTCCGCCTAATTCTAACTCATCACAGCTATCGGCCATTTCATGTTCAAGACAGGCAAGAAACAGCGAGCCAAGCAACAGACCTTCCACATCTCAGATACTGAAAACATGTCCAGAAACATTCCAGGTCCCTTGGGAACAAATGCCACAGGAAATTCATTCTGCAATTGCAGATGACCCATGGACCCATGGACCTAACCCAGTGGAGTGGATGAAATGAGAAGGTATGAAGCTAACCCCACTCACGCACAGTGCCTAACTGTGGTTAGAAATATCACCAGGCAGTACCCAAAGAGTTTTGCTGATATTGCACCAGATGGGTCACTTCTGTGTGGAGGTTATACATCACTTTTGATTCAAGTGAAAAACCGCATTGAGAATGTGAACCGTGACAGAAGCTTCTTATGCCACCAATCCTCTACAGGCAAGAGAGGTCCAACTGACACATATGGATGTACACGATTTCAGCCAGAGCTAGCCCCAGAAGAAACTGATGACACAGTGGAGCAGCACCGCCAGAGACTGGAGGAGATTTACAGACAGGAGGGTGCAGGTGGAGCAGAAAGAGCAGAAGTTAAAAATCGAATAGAGCTCACATTCTCTCTACAACGTCGCCATATAAATACACTTCCACCACCTGACATTGAAGATGTGAAAAGCAAATGGCCTTTTCTTTTCACGCCAAGGTATATATATATGCATATTTTGAGTTGCTCACAGACATCAATGTGCTTCGTAGCTTGGAACTCAGTATGGAGGAATGTGGAAGAGCCATCACAAAATACTTCAGGGGAAAACCTACCAACAAAGATGTCAAGGATATCCTCTTTAATGGTGAAGATAATGACATGGCACTTCGTGTTGTTCAGCTGCTCATGGCACACTTTGGAGAGGACCTAACCGGGCTGATCCTTCTTACAGATGTTAGTTTTATTGTTTTCTTTCTAACCCTGTCTTTTAAAGGGTGACTCCACCAGTCTTAAGTGTCCAGACACCTAATGTGTGTACTAGTTTTGGGGAGTACTACTACATATGTGAAAACAGTAGTATAAATTATTTTGTGGCTCAGAGGAAGCTGCATGTAAGCTGATAAATTACCTCCATGTTGTCACACAGTTGCTAAATTGCATTATGGGTAAAGTAGGTGCAAGGTTTTAAAAAGTATTTCACTTGTCTTCTTTGCCCTACTATGCCACTGTTGAACGTTTTAAAAGCAAATGATCGAATCAATACAGCAGAAACAGAAATATTACCTTTTTTATTCCACATATTCTTCTTCCTTTTCAAAACCTGGTGCCTACATTATCCACAATGCAACTTGACATCACTGAAGGCAATTTATCAGATTATATGCAGTTTCCTCTGGAGCCACAAAAGGGTTCATTCTACTTTTTAGAAATTTGCAGTAGAATACCCAAGACCTGTAAAAATAAAATTGTTACCCTTTAAAATTTGAATGCCAAATCTATTTAGCAGTTTGACTGTAGGTCCTGCAGAAGCCTACCTCATTCACCTCTAGGTTAATCTCACCTAGTGTTTACTAATTATTGACCTTTTTATAATTTTTTTCTTAAAAATCTTATTATGGTAAGCAAAATGTATTTGTTCCCTACAGGTGTCTGCCACTGCAGCTGACGTTGAGACAACTCTCAATCTTCCTGCAAGTCCTTGTCTGATACTGCCTGGTATACATTTCATTTAGATTCATTGAGTTTGCAAATGTTTACACAAGGTAACATGCATTCCCATGTTGCTATGAATTGAAGTTTCAGGTGCAACAGGGTAAATCACAATTAAAGGTTGGATGATCACCTTCGAGGGCTGTGTAATCTCTGAGGGCATCACACCAACATTTGCAACGGGACTTGCTGCTGTGTTTGCAATTTACTACATATTCAACCTTCAGTATCAAGATGAGGCAGCTTGCACTCTGGAATTCATTCAGAGGTAAAACCCCTTCCTTCCTTGTCATCATAATATGGATATATACAATTAAATTAATGTGTTTGTATTTTTTTTGCATAAATTGGTATTAGTACTGTACATTTCAAGCCACAACACACACTGGGTATTTTGTTGGACTATAGGCTTTATTATAATTCCATTTGATGTCACTTCTATATGTCATTCAATTCCACTCTATTTGTGCAAATAGAAGAAACACCAAAAAAAAAAAAAAAAAAAAAAAAAAAAAAATCATTGCATTTAATTGAATGTACACAAAACAGTATGTTGTTGCAACCCCACTCTGATCTTAGACTATTTTGATTTCAGGCGCTTCATTGGTATAAATCCAGAGAGAGGGACAAAGGCCAAAAAGGGCAAGGTTGTCTCCAAGAAGAAAGGTGTGATCGTCCACTCCAGAAGAAGTCTTCTGCAGTCAATACACACGTCGCCATGCAACTGAAGAATCTCCTTTGTTTTCCAAATGTTGGAAAAGTTTGTTTTCCAAATGTTGCCAATTCTGCATATGTTCTGAAAGTATATTTTTACAGACTGCAGAGAATATATTGCAGATTACATGTAAATCTTTTAAATTGACTTTTGAGGAAATTATAATCTAACTCACAGGACTATTTTAAAGCTACACTGTGTGATTTTTACCCCCATCTAGCGGTGAAATTGTACATGACTACCCAGTGAATATTAGTTTCTGTTCCTCTCAGTTCCGAGGGCGTTTTAACTCATACGGTGGCCGTATTATTCCAAGATTAACATGGCTTCCAGTTATCGACTTCATCCATGACAATAATAAACAATACGTCTAAAATGAATAAAACTACAGGACAGATGTCAGGAGGTAAACGTCACCCTTGGAATCGGCTATCCCAGCATAATCAGATTAGGCTAACGTTACAATGTGTACAAAGTAAAAGCAATTAAAAATAACTAAAATTTACAGTGTCCTTTTTTTATATAGCTTAAAAAATTGCGCCTTTAAAACTATTCATCACCTGTGATCCGTCGCAGCACAGATTTATGTTACAAGGTAAACAATACTTTTTCACCATTGGCATTGACGCGAGGATGAAGTTATACTAGAGGTCGTTCTGGCATTATGCACAACCTTGCTATGGTTAGACAAGCAACTATAAAACTTCGAATTTACACAAATGAATTACAACAGGCTGAATTACCTGTCGAGAAGAAAGCAGGCAACCTCGGCGTCCGTTTTAAAATCTTTTCTCCTCATGAGCTCTTTCCATCTGGGAAAAGTTACTCCAATATTGACTATGGTCTTGCTGATTTGTCTGTCGCGTTGACGTTTTAATTCTCTCTTTCAAATGTGAGTACACACACACACACACACACACACACACCACACTATCTTTCAAATCTGCCGGCACTCGCGAGCTCGCGAGTAATCTCCCCCTCGCATTCGTCACGGTGTCACTGAGTGAAAAACGCAAAAGGCGAAGCTTGAATTTACAGGTATGTCCCTCTTTGGCTAATGTAGTTTCAAGATGGAGGGGCAACATGGCGACCGGCATTCGAACCCCTCACCCGTATGTACTTTCAATGGCAGATTATAAACTTAAGAGAATACTTTATTACTTGAAAGAAGTAAATATACATTAATGAGCACATATATTTTTGCTAAGAATCAACTAAAAAAGTTACACAGTGTAGCTTTAAGAGAAAAAAAAAAATCCAAAATGAGCCAAAAGAAGGATTTTGTATTTTATATATAATTACCCTTAAAAAAACAGCAGATATGCTGAATGAAAGCTCTCGAACTCTAGGTGATGCTTAAGGAACCGCAGAAATAGAGAGGCCCAGTACACAAAGCAGAACTGCACTTATAAATGAACTTTATTATAAACTTTATTCAGCATTATACAGAGGTATGAAGAAAAGAAACACCATTGACACTTTTCTGAAGACAGCCAATTCCCACATTTATTTAAAAACACCCGTCCCAGATAATAATAAACAAACAGCTTTATAATTGTACTGACATTCCATTTAATTTTGGGCAATGCTTTTTACTGTGAATCTGTGTAGTTTTGGAACAATTGAATCTCTTGCCACATTGATGGCACTGATACGGCTTCTCTCCAGTGTGAATTCTCTCATGTGCCTGCAAGGCTCCTAACTGCTTGAAACTGTTTTCACAATATGAACACTTGTAAGGTCTTTCTCCAGTGTGGATCCTTTGATGCACTTTCAGCTGAGTGGCTGTAGTAAAAGCTTTACCACAATCAGAGCATAAATACTCTTTCACACCAGCGTGTATTTTCTGATGGTCTTTAAAACGGCCCAGCCATGAAAATGTCTTTCCACAAATAGAACACAAGTAAGGCTTCTCTTTTGTGTGAACTTTCATGTGGCCCTTTAAATCTGATTCCTTAACAAACTTCTTATCGCACTGATCACAATCAAATGGCTTTTCTCCAGAGTGAGTGAGCTTATGAACTCTGAGACTATATGACCATTTGAAACTCTTTTCACACTGATCACATGTAAATGGCTTCTCTTCATTGTGAATTTGCATGTGACTACTAAGGTTTCCTTTATTTATGAAACTCTTTCCACACTGAGGGCATGTGAACGGCTTCTCACCAGTGTGACGTCTTGTATGGACAATAAAGACTGAATTACATGAGAAACCTTTTCCACATTGAGGACAGGTAATAGTCTTTTTGGCTTTTGCTCTTTGAGATTTTGTGTCTCCTTTTTTTCCCCCAGTTCTGGCATCTTTAATGTTCTGAATCGGATGTTTCTTCTTGATTTCATTCAATTCTTCACTTTCCTCTTGCACATTCATTGAGTCTAAAATGGAAATATAATATTTCTAGATGTGATTTTTTAATCACACTTCTATTTGTCCTATGCTATTTTTTGCTACTATGAATCTTTAACTACTATCTACAATTATGTTCATCTGTCAGAAAATGTTTCATTTTTCAGCCGTCATTAATGAAGAATCAAGAATGGACACCAACCTCTTTGTTCCTCTGTATCTTTATCTTTCACTCCACATGCTTCTGAATTTCTAATATCACCACTGTCCCCTTTAATAACCTCCATCTTTACAACAGCTTTCATTTGGGAATGGCTTGGATGAAGGTGTGAGCAGTGATTGTTATGAGGTATGGAGGACCAGATCTGAAAAAAAGTACAGAACAGACATTTCTTCATACAATTAATTCCACTTCATTCAATGATTCACTTTATTCAATGATTCAACAAATTAAATGCATTTTAAATCTTAAATGAGACCACTGTGTCTGACACAGGACACAAAAAGAAGAGCTATAATAAAGTAACTGTAACCTTGGGGTAGGGCCGTGCAAAAATAGGCCTCGTTTACACTGTCAGTGAAATGTGACTCAATTCCGATTTTTTGCTCACATGTGACACAGATCGGATGTGTTCTATGTATTGGACAAAAAACTTCCTCACGTAATAACCTAGAATACTGTCTAACACTTGATGGCTGCTCTGTTAAGTCTTCGTCGTCGGTTAGGAACCTGGGTGTGCTCTTTGATACCAATCTTTCATTTGAAAGTCACGTGTCTAGTATCTGTAAAACCGCATTTTTCCATCTTAAAAATATATCTAAATTACGTCATATGCTCTCATTGACAAATGCGGAACTAGTTCATGCGTTCATGACCTCAACGCTAGATTATTGTAATGCTCTACTGGGTGGTTGCCCTGCACACTTAATAAACAAACTACAGCTAGTTCAAAACGCAGCAGCTCGAGTTCTTACCAGAACCAGGAAGTATGACCATATTAGCCCGGTTCTGTCAACACTGCATTGGCTGCCTATTAAACATCGCATCAATTTTAAAATATTGCTGATGACTTACAAAGCACTAAATGGTTTAGCTCCGCAGTACTTGAGCGAGCTCTTAACGCATTATAGTCCGTCACGTCTATTGCGATCTCAAAATTCCGGCCAGTTGATAATACCTAGAATATCAAAATCGACTGCTGGCGGTAGATCCTTCTCCTATTTAGCACCAAAACTTTGGAACAGTCTTCCTAACATTGTCCGGGAAGCAGAC
Source organism: Squalius cephalus (assembly GCF_949319135.1). Taxonomy (NCBI): domain Eukaryota; kingdom Metazoa; phylum Chordata; class Actinopteri; order Cypriniformes; family Leuciscidae; genus Squalius; species Squalius cephalus. Next base: position 11,566,671 of record NC_137128.1, on the reverse strand, counting down.
ACACTCTGTCAGTTCAAAGCTAGATTAAAGACACATCTCTTTGACATAGCATTCACATAATACATTATAGACTTCTATAATTCAATATTAGGCTGCATAGATTAGGTCAGCTGGAACCGGGAACACTTCCCATAAATCCTGATGTACTTGTTACATCATGAGAAGAATGGCATCTACGCTAATTTTAGTGTCTTTGTTTATCCCGAGGTTTTCCCGCAGCCTGCCGGATCCAGGCCGTATCCAGATCTGACGAAGGCCCTTCGCCTGGACCCGATGACAACGCAGTGCTGAAGTGCCAACTAGTCTCTCCCTATGGAGGATCCCTTTACCACTCTACAGATAAAGCGTCGTCGGGAAACTCAATTTGCGTATCTACCCCGAATTGATAAAATAAAATAAAATTCTGTATCAAAAATTATAAGGAAACACCAGTAATTTGTTTAGGCTTGGTTTGAAGGGAATTCCAAACCTGCGCACATATATTCAAACGCACATAACTATTGAACCAATTCTTAATGCGCATGTGAACGCCATCAGCGTTTCTCACAGGTTCGCGTTTAAAGTCTGTGTAGAGAGAATGTTGTCGTCTTAGCGGCCCCTAATTTAATAACAAATGATCGTTGCGCCGGAAGCGAATCAATCAAAACTAACTTTAGCTGTAAAATAACTTTATTAAAGAACCGCTATAAAGCCAAAACATTCTCTGTTACCTTAAATTATACGTTTATCTCTGTAAAGCTGCTTTGAAACAATCTCCATTGTTAAAAGCTCTATATAAATGAAGATGACTTGACTTGACTTGACAGTGTAAACAGGAAAAAAAACGCACGCATTCGGATATTTCGAGATCGATTTCAGGCCTCATTCATTTGTGGAAATCAGATATGTGCCAATGTGTCATGTAAACAGGCAGATTGGATTTTCTGAGGCATTAGGCTATCTCTGCGGTTTAATGACGAGAGAAACCTCGACGCGCCTCTGGCAAAGGGACAGATGGCCCAACGAAACGTTGTGTCATCGTAGGAGAGGAATGTGGACAAACGTTGACAACATATCGAAGGTTGGGTTGCTCATCCTAAAATTTCGGACCCACTGCTCCTCATTAAAGCCGGCCACGATATGCTCCCACCAGTCCTGAGATCTCTCTCGCACACAATCACTGAAGTACATGCGCTGGCTGCAATGATGGCACTTTTCGCCCTCCTCCGCCTCATAACCTTAGTGATGTTTGGCGAACTTCGCATATATCGCAGAGCAAGCATCAATCATATTTTGTGTTCATCCATCTGTGCAAGATAATTTAACCCTTTAAGCATGCGCAATGTTTCAGATAGTATGGCGAGTGTAAACACATATGGGTCACAATCGAAAGAAGTGTATACATTTTTTTTTTTAAATCGGATATAGGCAACAAATCAGAATTGGGCATCAAGACCTGGGGTCCGTTCTTCGTACGTCGCTAACTCAGTTAGCTGGATTTGATTGTTGGCGATTTGGCATGATCTTGGATTGTTTGGTTCTTCAACGCTCATCCTGGACTTGCTGTCATAGCAACATGTGCGCAAACTTAAACCTGCTCGGGAGCAGGCTTATTTCATGTTAACAGGATTAGATCCCGGCTTCATAAGCGGAGCTGATACGGGAAGTCCAGCGCAGCGCGATAGTGCACTTTCTGAGATATATTTTTTTTCTCGTGATTCGTGAGATTGTCGGTTTTTGTCGCTTTTAGGTTTAAAAAACAGTTTTAGTTTTTTTTGTGGCATTTCCAAGCCACTTAAGAGCCAATGTTGTAGAGCAGTTTTTTTTTTTTTTTTTTTTTTTTTTAGGCTATCATAATTTTTTCTGAAGATCATACAATCATGACCATGCCGATTACAGATATGTCACTCAGGCTTCACTAACGTGATTGGTACCATATAGACTATAGGCTACCATAGTCTGCCATCAAGGCCTCAATGAAGGGGATTATGTGAACAGAAAGGGGATTCACAATGTAAATGTGCAGCCCAGTTACTATTGTGATTCTTAATATTCCAGATAAGTAATATTATATCAAATAAAAAAAGGCAGTTGACTAAAATCTTCCATATCACAAATGTGAAAGCAAAATGGCCAGGATCTGTGCATGACTTAAGAATTTTCAGACATTCACATTTATGCACATTATTTGAAAGTGGTAAGAAAAGTTCCACAATTAAATATCAAGCTCACTGTATTACATACACTTATGCTGATCCTAACAGAACTGCATTTTTTCATAGGTGATTATGACATGTTCCTGCCTGCAGACAGGCGTTTTATGACCCCATTCCCTGACCCAAACCAGTTACAATGCAGCTCTAGCCAGGACAAGGGCACACAATGAAATGTACTTTGGCTAACTAAAGGGAAGATTTCAGTGTCTGAAAAGTCTGAGGGTTGCACACCTGACAGGGCCTGTGACATTGTTGCATGTGCCATATTACACAACATTGCCACAAAAATAAAATAAAACAATTTTCATTAAATGTTTAATAAAAGACAAATATGCTTTGGAATATAGTTCCTTGAGTTTTATTTCAACTGTTCTTTGTAAAGAAAAGCCAGTGGTCAAGTGCCTGCAACAAGAGATATTAGACACATGCCTCATGCAACAAATAAAAAGGGAAAGTTGGCTATCCACTGCCCACCTGTAGGCCTATGTCTCCTCTGTCTGTGCAGACTCTTCTGTAGGCCTTTCTGTAGATGTGGAATCCTGCAACTTATATTGCAGCCATAAAGCATACAAGTATAAATTAAGTAAAGTTATTTATGCACTTGCAGGTAGGCTAGTTCCTCCATATGACAGTTATCTGAGAGGGTTTATTCACTGTCCAGTGCAATGGAAACAAATGGACATTACAAAGTCTTATACTTTCTTTCCTTTGGAAAGTTAGAAAATGTCCACTTACTGCACATATTTCAGCCACCACTTTCTTGGGAACAGATACAAGTGTTGGTGTATTATGTAAAAGTGCACAAAAGAGGAAAACACAATGTCATTACAATGAACTACACTCGGGAAAAATGTGATCAATAACTCATGGCAAAATGTTTACATTAACATAAGTTTATCAGTTTTCACTTTCACAAGTCAAAGCAATTCATCATTACTCAAGATTTAACAGATGAAATGACTATACGGCCTTAATTTAACGCAGCAAAAATTATTTTACAGTGTAGACTTCTAAGATCTTTTCTTTTTTTTCCTCAGCCTTTTTCTTGGTTGCTTTTATAAACAGACAACCATTTATTTAACAGTGCCTTTTATAAAAGAGACTATAATATAACAAAAAATTACCATTATGTAGAATATTTTTGTACTTCACTTTTATTTGTTCCCATGTTCTAGTGTGGTGACTCTGACATTACAATGAACAAAGTAATTATACAATTATTAAAATACAAAAATATAGGTTAATAAGTGATAAAACATCTAACATGGCCACTTCTAATGGATTTAAACTGTCTGCTACTTTTTGCCATCCCTCTCTCCTGGCTTTTGCAGACTTTGAGGTGTTCCCTGGCGTTTTGAACATTAAAATTCCGAATAAACTTCGACTATTAGTTCTTGCTCTGCTGAGGAGAAAAACTGAGCCCGCTCTTTGGCCACGCTGATCAGCCAATAGCAGCGTTGCTGATCAATGTTTATACTATCGATACATATCCCCTTTTAAACCAGCGCATGAACGCGCAATTATCTCAGATAACTCAATCCAGCGATACTAATCATATCCGGCAAGTGTGTTCGAAGAACCGAGTTAGCCAGATCATGATTCGCACGCTGATATCATCTTGGATGTGTCATTTGATCTCGGATGTAATAAGCAACGTACGAAGAACGGGCCCCTGCAGTGTAAACAAGGCCATAGATACAGCTAACTATCGCAATGTTTTTTTGTTTTGTTTTTTCACGATAGTGTATGTATATTACAACCTCTAAGTATCGATACTTAAAAAAAAAATCATGTTTCAAACGGATTTAAAATTATGTTAAAATTTTCTCAAATCCCTTTGCGTGTTAAAGGGACACTCCACCCATTTGCATTAAGCTTTGCATTGTTAGAAACCCAGTCATACTATTGAATGGTCGTGCAACACTCTCTCATTTTCCCCTGAGACGGGAGAAATCCGTTATTTACCTCTTACACTTCCTCCTACAATGACGCAAAAATCGTCATTTTGCGTCATTGTCGGAGGAAGTGTAAGAGGGGGGGATTTCTGTTGAGACTACAGACACTCGTTCCTCATCTTTCCCAGGGGGCGGGACCCGCTCACGCTACAGACCTATTACAGATCAGTGGGTGGGACTTTACTCTCTGAAACTGAAAGCAATATCCTCCATCTTGTTTGAAGCTAAGCTAACAGGCGCTGTGGAGACAGATGTAAAGTTATGACAATAGCGGAGGAGAGTGCTCAATATGATATAGAAGAAGAGGATTTCGGAAGTCTGATGCTTGAATCAGGTGTTTGTGGCTACCTTTACAAGCCGCATTATAGCGAAGAGCAGCCGAGGCAGAAGACCTGCCTGCCGCGGACGAGGAGCCCGGACTGGCTCGAGTTAGAGTGGACTGGTGGCGCCGGTGATCTCACTATGCAACTACGAACCGCTACGAACACAGAGATAGAGTCCGTCTGCGGCAAAGAATATCAACGATGACAATTTCTCCTGGATGAAATCTCTGAATCAGACGAGGACACGGACGTTTGTGTTGAGAACTATCCTAGTTTCGCACCTCATATGTTCTGACTGAACATCCCGGTACCATGCAATAATTCACCTTTTCGAAAGAAATACAAACGAGGAGTAATGCACTAATGAGTTCGCCAACTAACTAGACATTTTGTGTGAATGTGAAATGAATTTCAAGCTCTGGTGGTAGCTAGCCTTGTAGACGGAAGAGTGATTTCTCTTATAGGCAGATATGCGCTTTCTGGATTAGTGGGAGTGGCTTGCGGAGCTGTGCAATGTGGTGCATTGTGGGAGTTGTTGTCTTTCATACAAATGCGTCCTGAAGTTATTTTTTGTCTTTCCTCGGTCACGAAGGCACCAAATTCAAAATTTATTTTACATTTCGACTACATATATGACCCACTTTAAATAAAAAACAATGTTCAAATGGGTGGAATGCCCCTTTAAACGACCTCTTCAGTTCCTGTAGATCGCTGACTCGCTGTCTACAAAGCTAACAGTTGCCCGTCATATAAATTCATAAGGCCAATGTCTCAGAAGTAAGCGGGAGCGAGCATTACGGAAAATATGAGCGCCTCCAGCTTGCAGAGCCGATGTGTGGGTCACTTTGGTTTAGGGGTGTGTGATATCACGAGTTTTGATTGTGGATGATTAAAATGCCTTTACGATCTGCTTTTGAATAAATATCGTAGTATTGTGTTACAGTGCACTGTATTAGTTGCAGTTCTGGCGCCTCCATCTCAACAACGCGACGTACATGCACATCACATGTTAACGCAGAGATAGAGTTACACTCATGGACACTGCAATTCACAAAAGTTCATTATTTGCATGTGCTTTAAAGCCTTGCCGGTTAAACATTTCATTCGCATGCTGATGCGCTGTTCTAGCATGCGCTTTTCTGAGCACGTACACCCAAAGCACACAGGCACTTAAAGCCTGTCAAACAGCGCCTGGTTACTGGACTAAGTTATCTTTGAGTCTTATTGCGTTAATATTGTCATACTCTCACTTTAGACATAACCAACTGTGTTTATGTAAACATAGTAAGCAAACATTTGAGAGAAAATCGAGTGTGTTTCATACGCGTGTATATTAGATGCATGTGTGCCGGTCTTAAACTGACAGTAGCCTAATATTAAACATGCTGCCGCTTGTCCTTAAAGGGATAGTTCAACCAAAAATTTAAATTCTGTTCTTATTTACTCTCTGATGTTGTTCCAAACCTGAATTAATTGTTCTTCTGCTGAATGTGGTTGACCAGACGGTTGCTGTTCACCATTTACTTCCATAATAGGAAAATATACTTTAGAAGTCACAGGGGACCAGCAACTGTTTGGATACCCACATTCGTCAAAATAACTCATCTTCAACAGAAAAAAAAAATGTGTCATCTTCATTTTTAGTTAAAAGTGTTCAGTGACACAATATACATTTCAGTGTGTTCACTGTTCAGTGACACTGCAATGCAAAAAGCTTTTTATTTTTCTGCTGAGTTATCAATATAATGTGATACTCATTCCAGAATACCTCAGCTGGTACACAGCAAGTTGTATTTTCAGCTCTATTATTTTTTATATATTAAAAAAAAAAAAAAGTATTGCAATATATCGCAATAAGTATCATATCGCAATATATCATGATAAATCGTATCATGGCGCATGTATTGCGATATGTATCGAATCGTAAGGCCCTTGCCAATACCCAGCCCTAGCTTGGGGTGTGTGACGTATCGTCTATGTGATATGGTAACAATGTGGAAGCTAACATCATTGAGTAAGTCACTTAATTTGCAAAAAAAAAAAGAAAACAGGTTTTGAGAGTCCTATTAGAACATAACTGAAAGTAAAAATGCCCTTTAAAATTCAAGATATGAGCCCTGAATGTATTTTTGTCTATATAATTTAATATTTCTATATAATATACTTAAGTCACCATTAAATAAAAATGGAAAATTCTTATTTTTTTATAGAAGAAGTATTTATCATAAATGATTTATTTTCACACATAACTTTTTTTTTTATTATTATTAATGTGCCTCGTAATCTTTAATCAAAATAACTTCCCCTTCCTCTTGCAGTGACATCTCTTCTCGTTTCTGATGACGTGTTTACTGGTGTGAGGGCGGGGCAACCTGTCACTCACATGAGATCCACCAATAGCAAACCACAACCATCCAAACAATTCCCCAAGGACAAAATCTATCCCCGCCCCACATTTGTTTTTGTTCGAGAAGCCGTTTCATTTGGATATATATACACACACATCACAATAGAGAAGAAAAACACATCACAACTTCTTATTTTATTTTCACATTGGAGCTGTGAGTGTAAATTTTTGCGTACAAGTACGAATATTTATTGGACAAGTTCTCAAATTCACATCTACGTGCTCTCGAGTTTTGCTACTCTTTTACCTTCATAGTAAAATGGCTTTTTCATCGTGTCTACCTTACGTTTGACGATTGAGCAGCACGAACGTGCATGAACCTGCTTAAATCGACGATTGGTAAGTTTATCAATTAAATGTATTATCGTTGATTAATCGTTAACATCCTTACTTTCTATATATAATTTAATCACAGATTAAATAAAATATTATTTTCATCCTACTAAGAGAAACAATGTGAAGTTGACCATTTTGTCACTGGTTTGATTTACTGACATTTACAGCAATAAACGATTTTGAGACAAAGAACATCTGACTGTACATAAATCATTAGCCTACATTTCAGAAATCACAGATGACTGGTGAGTTTGGTTTCACACATAAATTTGATATGCACTGATCATGTAACAAAGCAATCGTGACACAGTAAAAACTTTTTTTACTCACATAAGTGTGTTGCGCGGCTTTTGTCGGATCCAATATAGAAGGCACAGCACCATTTTTTAATCTCAGTCTCTCTGCAAATCCAGCGTCGAACTGTTTCTTGTTTGCAAAGGAATCCGCAGCGAAATGAAGTGAACAAACGCACAGTGTCTTATTCACGCGATCTGGAACTTCATTAAAAACAAAGTTCAACCACGCATTCCTAATGTTTGAATCAGAAGGAAGGTTATGCAGCGACTGGGTTTTTCTACAACTTGGCACTGCACAATATTTAGCAATCTTCAAAGGCATGTTTATTGCTTAGCTGATCGATCCAGTGTTAGCGTCACATGTTATTTTCCTAAAAAAAGAGAGAAAAAGAAGTTATTCACCTAGCTACTTGTCATGTAGAAGTATGCGTTGACCTTCGTCTGCAGACCTATCTATGACATCATAATAGACATTCCTAAACTAGTCATTTTCTGGACTTGGTTTCAATAAAAGCTGTTTTTGGACTAACAAGGAAGTTTTCAGTTTTGAAACTTACATGATATTCTTTTAATATGATGACCTCTTCTATGTCAAAAGCTCAAGGAAAATTGTACTTATCAATTGATGACCCCTTTAAAAACTTCCTTATATATGTACATTATAAATGTTTGCCCTTTGGAGTGAGTAGGGCATAGGGAAGCTATGGATGTCTTACCTCGACAAAATGATCTCTTGGCCACAACATAATATCACGTTCCCACGAATAATATCTCGTGGCCACAACAAAATTAAGTGAACCGAACATGTCGCCTCCCGGTCACCGTACTACGACAGCGCACTGCGGACTTAAAGCCACAGAAATTTCGAACTGCTTTACAGAATTTTTTTTTTTACCATTGCTCGCTTTCGTGCATGATCTATTCACTATTTGCATGAAAGCCTTATTTTTCCTGCTGCCAAGAGGACCAACAGTCACGTGCACACTGCAAAGTTTCAAGAGTTAATATTGAATTTAAACTGAGGTAGTCAGTGAATTGATAAACTCTTTGAGTCACTGAACACACTAAGATAGAAAACATCTTCAAATGCTCTCTGACTCCCCAACTAGAGTCCCCTCAGTAAATCTATGCGATTTTCAGGCACCACTGAGTCCACTTCAGTAACAGAGAGACAAGTATAAGACATTAAAATTACTCCTAGATAACAATAACTTAACGGAACCATCCGACACTTACCAAATGCTCCGTTCCGCGTACGAGTTCTCTTGTTGTTGTTGTTGTTGTTCTGCTTCCTTGATGTTTTATGACGGTAGGCAAATCAGCTTTTGGTCCATATTCCGCCACCTACTGGGATGGAGTGTGATGCGATGATATCAGGAAGAAACAATACAAAAATGTAAAAAAAAAAATAGTCATAGGCCTACCTACATTTTTTTTTATACAACTTTACTTTCAAGAAACTTAAAAGAGCTTTATCACCTTCATAAGAACTGTTTATCACATTCTGTAGTCAAAGAATTTATGCCGGCATATTTTAATTCCTCTTTTAACGGTCTATCTCTTTCATATCCCATTCAGTTATCAGCGTATGCTCTATGGTTTCTGGAAGTCCACATTTATTTACCGTTATTCATGTTTTCCTATCGTCTGATGTGATTTATTAAAACCAGAGTGTCCAATTCACAGCAGAGATAATAAAGCATCATCCCTTCTGAAGTCATAAGCAGCTCTTTCATGACCAACTTGTTTTAGTACATTATGTCATCCTTTATCCCATCTCTCTTGCCACATCTTTATAACAACTTTTATTAAACCTTTCACTTCTGATTTACTCAAGGTACACTAAGAAACAAAAAACAACAAAAAAAAAAAAGCCTTTTTTCAAAATGTATGCATTTCAGTTAATAGTAAAATTCCATCAGATTGAACTGAATAATCCCTATAGAGCTGGTAAGTCCCGCCCATCCGTAAAACCCCACTGGACCTCTAGGTTGAAAAATCGTCAATGCAAGTGAATGGGAGAAAATAATTATTTCTTTCTTCAGATACGCATCGAAAGCAGCGAAGAGTTGTAGTCCACAAAGTGCTCTCACACAAAGTCTAACCGTATCAAACTTCTACCAGCTAAATTGTAGTATTCTTTACACGAAGAATTATATTAAAAATTCACAGACAACATATGTTCACATTCATGGCAAAATTCAAACGGGACCAGAAAATAATTATTTTCTCCCATTCACTTGCATTGACGATTTTTCAACCTAGAGGTCCAGTGGGGTTAGCGGAAGGGGCGGGACTTACCAGCTCTATATGAATCATATTATGAATTAAGAATTGAAAATGTATAAACCATTTAGAATATGTGATTCTTATTCATAAATAAAAAATAATAATAAAATGTTAAAATTTAAGATTTTAACTATTCTTTTTCTCTTAATTCATAATATGAATAACATGTAAGGATTATTCAATTTAAAGGGGCTATGTGTAGGTTTTTACTTAAAAAAATCTTTAAAGCTGCCGTCGGCAACATTTTTTTGATCAAATTCACTGAAATTGACACTATAATCCGACAGAACAACATAAATAAGGTGGTTTTAGAAAAAAACCCGAGCTTCTAACTCCACCTGGAGCGTGTTATTTGTTTTGCAAAAATCCACCGCTCCCGTCTCATCGGGTCCAATCAGCGCAGGGGGGTGTGAGATCTGACTGTCAATCACAGGTCGTGCACACGCCACAGATCCCGCTCCCCCCTCGCGCACGTTACAATCACATGCACACGCCTGAAGTTCGCGCAGTAACGAAGAGAGATGGCGGAAAGGATTCAAATTCCTCGGTTAACCAAAGGACCTAGGATTTCAAAAACAACGAAGGAAAAGAAAACACCTTTAGAAAATAAAGAATTAAAGAAAGAAAGAGACCGTGCCCGTAATAAAACCAGGATCAACATCGGTGCAGCATTTGAAAGGTGGAGGGATTTGCGTGACTTTTTTGGGTTCAAGATGGATGCAGATCTTGCAATATTTCTCCTCGACAGGTAATAGTGCTTTATCAACCACTTACTTTATTTCTTAGTGTTATGTTAGTAATCTAAGTATGCCTGCCGCATATACCATATTGCACTAATAACGTTTCAGACAGACGATGTTGTTTATTTACGTTTATTTACGATTAATTGGTGGGTAATTCATTTCGTAACAGTCTACCATCTGAGGCAGCTAGATCATACTAATATCATGTCAGTTTGCATGCTTACTGTCTTATCTTATTGAATGATTATAAAATAATTCAGCTGACTGATTGTGTTTTTTGAAGTTTGCTCTCTAGTTGGCGAGCGATTTCAGAAACAACCATACATACATTTTATTTTGTATTTATGTTTTAGTTACCAGGCAGGCTCTTCAGCAATTTCATCAACTCCTAAAAAACGTTTGAGGTGTCCCTTGCCTGCCATCTCAACTATAGCTGGCGATTCACTCTCTGATAGGTAAATAAATGAGGGTGGTGTTGTATTCATGAAAAGCTATATTTGAATAGGTCGAACACTTCTTCAATCACAGTCACTACAATTACTTTGTCTGAACATTGAAATTCTATATCCATGCCTTTACATGAAATTGGGATTGAATGTTACAATACAAACACTTTTTGACTGTCTGCAGGGAAGATGACTTTGCAGAGGAAGCCCTGTCTTTGAGTGTTGATAGTGAAACAACCACAACAATTCCACTTTTAGAACAAAGGTAATTGTTTTGGATGCAATTGATACTAGGTACCGACATGGATGACAACAGTTTGTATTTTATGTATCTTGACGTCATACTCTTTGTTGGTTTTACATATAAGTGTTTTTAAAGTATATTTTTCTGTGCTTTTTAAAGTATGTCATCAATGGACATTCAAGATGACATTGATGAAGATGTCTTCAATGACATAAGGAATTCTGTGTAAGTGCTTAATTTAATGAAATATTTGAATTGTTTATGTTCCATTGACTAATGTGTTGTTCTTCATAGCATTGACTGGGCAGAGGATAAGACTGCTGAAGATCCAGAAAACATTTCCCCCTCAGAGGAAGATGAGACGATAGAGGACAGCTTTTCTGATGATAGTGACGATGAGGATTATAGCCCTCCATTATGCATTAGGTAATATACCCCACCCACCTCCTCCCCAATATGGCATTTTATGAAAATGAGTCTACTTCTCATTATTTCTTTATTCCTACAGAAGCGGTGGGGCCATTAAAACAAGAATACGCCTGGAGGACCTTGACGCCATAGGCATGGAGGAGACTGTTCACGATTCTCCTGATAACGAACCACCAGAAGAGACCACAGTGTTTGAAAAGGTTCAGATTTTGGAGGAAGCTGACATTGTTGGCGAACATGCAGCCATAACCTATTTCATCTGTTTAAAAAGACTTGCTGAGTACCTCTTACTACCAATTCCACTGTGCACTGCCAAGGACCCACTGACTTCTGTTGAGTGTCGTGCTCCTGGACCATTTAGGATCGATTGTAAATCGAGAGGTACAGCTGTCATTCTACAATGGGTAAGTAGATAAGATAATAATGACTCTTTTTTTAAATTATTATTATTAATATTATTATTAATAATATTTGTAGTTAGTGGTATTAAAAAAAAAGTCCTGTATTTTTACTTTACGACTCACAGATTTGTCCCAACAATCACTGTGTCTGGCAATGGAATTCCCAGCCTACCTTCAAGTTTGGAATGCAGGCTGGGGACTTCATGCTGGCTACCAACATTTTATTGTCTGGAAACAATTTTTGCAAAATTGCCCTTCTGTTCAAATACATGAATATGAGGATCGTTGACCGCGCCACCTTCTTCAGAGTGCAGGATGCGTACTGTGTTGACACTATAAGAGAATTATGGCATGACCACAGAAGTGCCCTAATCTCAGGGCTGAAGACAAAGGACAGTGTTGTAGCTCTGGGTGAGTATATATCTGTTAAATGCCTAAGTAATCCTTGCTCTCACTGATGTATTTGTTTTATAGGATTCAAAATGAATGTTTAATGTTTTCACAGCCGATGGTCGCATGGACAGTCCTGGCTTCTGTGCTCAATTCTGCACGTACACAGTGATGGAAAATGCCACAAAACAAATAATCTCCGTAGTAAACATCGACAAGCGAGAGACCAAAAGAATTTCAGTCAATATGGAGAAGGAAGGCTTCATTAGATCTTTTGACCAGCTTCGACAGGAGGTGAAACTGACCGAAATCTGCACAGATGCTCACATCCAGATATCGGCTCTCTTCAGTAAGTATATTTATTTTCCTTTACTTATTGACTTCAACTCACATCTGAAGTTTTAGTCTGTGGTACAGCTAAAGCATCTCAACACTTTGAAGATAAATGATCACCACATACTTAGCATTTGTATAGGGCATTGTACAGCCACAGTCTGAAACGTGTTATATAAACACAAACTTACCTCTGCTATCCATCGTTACCAGTTGAATAGCACTTGTAAACCTTTCTTTAGCTGCTGCTTATCTAATAATTTCAGTAGTGACATTTCTTTTTGTTTTTGATCTTTTGTGTTATAGATCCAAACAGAGGGAAATATAAGGATAGCGGAGTTCATCACACGTTAGACATGTGGCATGGATCAAAGAATCTAGGGAAGAAGATCCAGTCAGTGAGTGTTTTTTATACACTTTTTATTATTCATATTAACTTTAACCCCCATAATGTTTTTAATATTTATTTTTATTTCAAAGGCTGGTCTGCAGAAGGGTTGCTCAATTATTTTACAGTGGAAGAGGGACATCTGCAACCATTTCTGGTACTGCTGTAAGGTCAATGATAACTACGATGACTTCTTTGTAAGTAGTTATTCACTTATACAAAGTAAGGTTACCGTATCTCAAAAGTTATGTGTTGGACTCAGAAATTCAGTCATTCATGTGTTTGCACATTAAATAATTCATTAGAGTACTTTATCTATCCTAACTTCATGCCATGGTATTTTCTGCCTAAGTCTATGTGGATTGGTGTTTTGCACCATGTCACCGGTGAGCACGTGTGTGCCCTTGATGCTTGCCAACACGGTCCCATGGCCGATGACAGGGAAAGGGAATGGATTCCGAAGGGATCTGTGGCTCATGACACTTTGTCAGATGTTGTCCTCAATGGCCGATGGCTCAAACAGGTCCACAAGTACTTGCGCTTCAGGTATTGTTGAAATAAATTCTTGGTCATTACGAGATAAGTTAAGAAATGCAGAGTCCAATGTCTTGAAGTCAACTTAGGATCACCACTGTCAGGCAGCATCGATGGGACAAATTATACTGTGTGGTGGTAGTTAATGACAAGCTATTTTTTTTTTTCTGCAATTGTATTTTCAGGTCCACAGCCGAGCTGGAGTCATTCCACAATCATCTGTTGATGTACGCTAGTAAGAGGAACAGCTTCACATTTGCGGTCTATGAAGCCCGTATCTTTCTGGCCGCCCTGGACTACAACAGCCATTGCAGCAGGCAGCCAAGGAGAAGACCTGACGGTTCAATACAGTAAGTATAGGTGATGTAAGTGTGTTTGAGGATGCATAGTCAAGGCATTGGAAACAGCATGCAGTAGCAGATAATGGTCTGTAATATAAGAATTCACAACATAAATTAAAGATTACTTTATTCTATTTATTCATTATCTTTTCGCCTTACATTTGTCCAACCCCAGATACAAAAAACAGTTCAATAAGAAGTCCAGGAAGTGGAGTTTGTACACTGTCAAGGAGAAGAAAAGCTACAGGTTGGTGCTACATAAAGATAGTTGGTATGGTTAGTTTAAAAGCACTTTTGTTCTTACAACGATTTGGGTATAATTGTATGTATGTATGTGCTGCATGTACAAATTTATATATGTGTGTATCTAGTAGTGTTTACATTACAGTGAAATACCTTGTAGTATGTCTCACTAAAATGCAGACGCACCTAAATTAATTTAGAGCCGCACAAAAGGGCCATTTTACAAAGCTTTTGTTTCACAGTGGGCATATTTCACCTAAATGAAAATGCAGTTTACTTATATAAAGCACGTTATGTTGTTACAGTTACATTGATGACATTCAAAGGGCCATCGTGAGGAAGTGAGTGTCCTCGGGACATGGGATGCCACGGCTGGCGAGAAAGAGACCGGATGATCCCCGAAAATATGGATTGTTGCCTGATGTGCCTGCTCCAACAACAGAGGAACTCTTGAACACACAAGTCAGCCGGGTGCATGGTAAGGGCCAAATAGTAATGATGGTGTCAGTTGGTGTAGTGTTGAAAGTGTTTTTTTTAGATTACAGTCAGTTCATATCATTTTTACTAGTAACATTGTTCAAATTTATACATTCATTCGTAAAGTTGTATGGTCTTTCCACAGGTCATGCATTGCCCCAGACATAGAAGAAATGGAATTTCTTCTGCACACTTTTAAATTGTTTTGTGAAATAAAGTATATTTATATTTAAATTTTGTTTGAACTCAATTACTCCTCCTAACACTGGTTCATAATGCCCCCTAGATAAAGGTGTTTTGTTTTGTTATATTAGTTTATTCTATGGGTAACCAATGTATCTTTAAATTTTACATAATAAGGTGTCATATATTCTTTTGAAATCAGTTAGACAGAGATTATATTTCAGAAAGAAAACAAACTTTATTTGGTCACACAATAACTATATTCATAATTGCAAATATTACAATTTACAATGTTTGAGCAGCTAGACCGGTCTAGGAATAAATCCCCTGTACTGGCCATTAGGGTCTGGAAAACGATCCCTTATGGCCCACACAACGCAGCTTGGAATCACCACCCTGTGTCCAGCACCCAGAGTCCCACACTGCCAAGCAACAAACTGCCTGTAAGCAGCATGGCGGAACTGCCGGTTGTCTTCTCCCTCCTCTGGGACATCTGCAACTGCGCGCAGGTCATTCCAAATGGTTCGGGCCAAGCGCAACACCCCCTCCTCCATAATATACTGCTCCATTTGAGGTAATGTTGAGACACACATGTCCGGCTGCTGGTTGCAGCATTTCATCTCAACAAGAGTGGCCATTTCTCTGCACCTGATGCAGATGCACCATGATGGTTTCCCAGGGACTGGAGGTACGGGTTGAGGGGAAGCAGGTAATTGGCTCATCACATCAAATATGAGGCTGGGGTACCGTGTCAGGCACCTCTCCAACACTTGCTGTGACTGCCCTGGTGTTAGTCGTTGGATTTGACCCTGAAAGTAATGGTAAAACAGAGAAAGTGATGTAAGTAACGTGTATGTTTTTAGAGATAAACATTATTACTTGTTTATTATTGTGTTTTAAACTACACTCAAGTGAACACCATAAAAGTAGCATAAATTTATCTCTAAAACATGCATAGTACTAACTAGTGAAAGACTATGACTATACTTACACGTTCAAATTCAATTCTTTGCAGTCGCAAACGATTGACCCGGGTCACGTCCTCATTTCCAAGGTTTGTTTGGGTGTAGCGCAATCTGCGCCGTCTGCCTGGTCCAACGCTCCCTCCAGCAGTACCTCCGCGCTTCGGGCTATTACCTTGGTCCGTCCGCTGGAGTGTAGAAACATCCGCGGGGACATAGTCTTCATACGAGACTTGTATCTCGCTTTCAAAACCCTAACAAATCAAATAAGCCTTTTTTAGAGTATAAATGACGTTAGCAATTCGTTAGTCTCATAGCATAATTGCCTGTTTTTTTTTTTTTTATCTAATATGACTTAGACAATTATGATATGAGGCTGACAAATTGCTATCTATGGGTATATTAGCCAGGGCAGCATACCTCCGAGTACTCCATGGTGTTGTCCGTGGAGACGGGCGCGTTCACAGAAAATCTGGTGCACACGCACTGGCGTGCACGAACTCGATGGGAGGGTATTCGTGGATAGTGGGGGAGGGGCATGAGAGTTGTAAACATTCAAAATTTCGGCTAAGCCCACTCAATCTTCCAGGGTTGCCGACGGCAGCTTTAAGATAGAGTTTTCATTTGTATATGTATGAGCCAACCATGATGTAATAAAAAGAATGACACCTTGACTGTCCACCACAGTTGCCTCTATCAGCCTGTAGGCTCAATTGTGCGTGGAGGAATCGGGCCCGAATCGGTGCGGAAATTCACAAAATGTGACGTCATGCGCGTTCTCGTCTACTTGGGCTTACATCCGTACGGCACGGCAGCCGTATATACTACATGACTTTTGAATGCTTGAATCTAATTGGTTGACAATCATTCTAAGGTGTGCAATTATTTTCAGGGAAACGCACAGCTAAAGTAGTTCCAGCAGGTCTTGACCGCATTACAGTTTTCAATTTCAAAGGTCTTTACAGCCTACAATAGAAAAATAACCAAATCCCACAACGACACTGACCAAGCAAATACATATAGTAAACAATAGGATAAAAACAACCAGTTATTTCCATGTTTTTTGCCACAAAATTACGTTTTATTAAGGACAGCACATTCTCTCTTTTTCCATCTCTCTCTCTCACTCACACACACACACATACTGTACAGTACAGACAGTCGGACACACACTCGCACAGAAACATGTTGTCAGTGCTGCTCTGACGATTTTATCAGTAAAATAGTTTAACAACTTAAAAGCTACAAGACATTTCTATCTAGCGATGTAGCCTAATAATGACTCTGTTCTTGGAACAGATAAAAAAATGTTTCGATATTAGTAGAGAAGCTGCAGTTGAACACTGTTGAGAGACGCAAAGACTTTATAATTTATACACACTTGATAGCTCTCTCTCTTTCTCTCTAATAACTACATTAATAACTGCAGTAGTCATTGCTATCAGTGGCTCAAGCCTCCGTTACAAGCTCTAAAATGACATTTTGGAATTAGCAATGGAGGCATGGGATTAGATACGTAAGAAATTAGTCAAAAGGACAAAAACCTGAGAAATGTCTTGAAATACACCATCTGAACAATGTTTTGAGGTTTGGTAACCGTAGTATAAGCTGAATAATTGACTTTGGGCCTTGAATTATTGAAAAATAATGCACAGCCGAGGTGCAACAGCCAGTCCATGTTGTGGCCGCATTAACCCTTCGGGTGTGCAGTTAAGGATATACAGCTGACAGCAATCAGGGATGATGAGTCCAGGCAGAAAGTTATGGAAAATTTAGTCCATATTGGAATGACAATAAACAAGAGTGGAGTCCCCTCTGGTGGATATCAAGGGCACTCCAGCCGGCGATCGTGACATAGCCCCCTCCTTAAGGAGCATATACACGGTGGAGGTGGAGGGATGAAGATTCAAGGTGGAGCCTGGGGGACCATTGACCATAGCGGAGCCGGGGAATCAGAAGACCAAAATAGAGCTGGAGAAGGTAGAGACCAAGGCAGGGAAACAGGACCAGGGCAACATCACAGGCTTGACGGACCAAGGTGGAGCTGGGGGTTCGGAGGATCAAAATGGAGCTGATGGGAATGAAAATAACAGTGGAGCTGGAGGGTGGGAAGACCCCACTGGAGCCAAAGGGTGGAGGGCCCAAGCACAGCTAAAAGACTGCAAGTCCATAGTGGAGCTAGGGGGACAACAGACCAAGATGGAGCTGGAGAGACGAAAGAGCCCGGTGGAGCCAGAGGGATTATGGACTACGGAGCAGCTGAGGGATCGAAGGGCCAAGGTGGAGCCAGAGGGTCAAACTTCCCAAATTGCGGGTAGGTTTCCATTACCTATTTGCGCAAATCTTTTTGTTATATTTTCTAAATGACGATAAAAAAAAACTATTGCGAAATGACGCCGTTTCCATTAACTGATGTTATGCGACTAAAACATATTTTTTTCCTCTTGCTATAAGTCATTCCAAAAATCATTGTGACGAATGTTAGTAGGTTTACGTATATCGCAGCCACCGAACTAGCCATTCTTTTTAATCGAAGGAGACGTAGGTGTGTTGTACAAGCATTAGTGGCAAGGAAAGCCCATTATACTTTGCCAGGTATGAGGTGTTTCTGGGAGGTTATGCAAACTGTGGATTCAAAATGTCAATGGTAGTAAATAAAGAATAAAAACTCTACCATCTTCTGTCCAAATGTACCAAGTCATCTTTAAAGAATGATGACTTAAGTACACCAGGTGTACGGTAGTTTTACTAAATATTCCTTTTTTCAAATTTTCGTAAAAACTTTTTTGCGATAATTTCAATTTGCGCAGTTTGAAGGGTAATGGAAACGCAACTTGTGCCACAAGTCCGAAGACTATGATTAATCTGAATAGCCAGGAGAGCGTGGTCATGCCGGTGGAGCCTGAGGAGCACCAGTAGAGCAGAAGGATGAGGTGTCAGCGAGCTGGACAAAACCAGTGGAGGAAGAAGGGACAGGGAACTGGGCAGAACCAGATAGTCCAACAGACTGGACAGGAACAGCCGCAGAGGAAGGGCTTTAAGGGTGGATGCAAGGGTGGGAACTAGCCCCAGGACAGAAAGGTCAATGAGCGCTGACAATTTTATGGGTGTTGGCTTTAGGAGGGCCAAGACCACAAAGTGGATGTGAGCCGGACTCACAGGGTGTAGGGGAAGCTAGAAACCACCACAGAGCTGATGGCGGTGGAGGAAAAGACCCCTGCGGAGCCAGTGAAGTGGAAAACCATGGTGGAGCCAGAAGAATGAAGCAAAAAAGTAAAAAACCTCCTCAGATCTGCACAAAACATGTGAATGGCCTAATTCAATGTCAGAACTCAAAATTTTGCTAAAAGGTGACAAGTTTGCATGAATATTTGTGGAATAATTGTTTTAATAAAAAGTCCACCTCTGCCAGTGGCCATTTTTTAACAGGACTGGGATCTCATTTGGATCACTTTAGTTAATGACTTTAATGCTGCTTTGACTTAAATCTGGTCAGCGAACTCTATGAAACATATGTGACTCAGCAACACAACGTTAAAAAATCAGATAATTACAGTAATGCAAGTGTATGAAAAATCACAAATGAAGATATTAAACTTTCACATGTAATTTTAATTCAATAAATGACTGCATGCCCCTTGGGTATGTTTTGGACATTTTTCACATTTTGAATCACAAATAACAGGATAAAGTAGATCAAGGACAATAATTCAGCACTTATTAATATCTGTGCTCTTATGGTCTTCTATTTCCAATTGTACTGACATTCCTTTTAATTTTGGGCAATACTTCTTACTGTGAATCTGTGCACTTCTGGAATGGCCGAATCTCTTGCCACATTGATGGCACTGATATGGCTTCTCTCCAGTGTGAATTCTCTCATGTCCTTGAAGGCCTCCTAACTGTTTGAAACTCTTTCCACAATATGAACACTTGTAAGGTCTTTCTCCAGTGTGGATCCTTCGGTGCACTTTCAACTCAGTGGCTGTAGTAAAAGCTTTACCACAATCAGAGCACAAATACTCTTTCACACCAGTGTGTATTTTCTGATGGTCTTTAAAACGGCCCAGCCATGAAAACGCCTTTCCACAAACAGAACACAAGTAAGGCTTCTCTTTTGTGTGAACTTTCCTATGGCCCTTTAAATCTGATTCCTTAACAAATTTCTTATCACACTGATCACAATCAAATGGCTTTTCTCCAGAGTGAATGAGCATATGAACTCTGAGACTATATGACCATTTAAAACACTTTCCACACTGATCACATGTGAATGGCTTCTCTTCAGTGTGAATACGCATGTGTCTCTGAAAGGATCCTTTCTGTGAGAAACTCTTGCCACACTGAGGGCATGTGAACGGCTTCTCACCAGTGTGAAGTCTTTTGTGAATCCGAATGGTTGTTTTATATTTGAAACTCTTCCCACATTGAAGACATGTGAAAGGTTTCTCTCCAGTGTGAACTCTTATGTGATCCTTGAGGCTTTGTTTAGTTGTGATGCTCTTTCCACATTGAGGGCAGGTAAAATACTTTTTGGCTCCTGTTATTTGAAATAGTTCTTGTCCTTTTTGTCCTCCAGATACAGCATCATGAAGTTTCTGAAACTGACGTTTCTTCTCCATTTCATTAAATTCTTCACTTTTCTCTTGCATGTTCATCACGTCTAAAATGAAAATATAATTTAATTCCATGTGAAGTTTAAATGTCACTTCTATTTGTCCTTGCACTATTGATAACAACTATGCTAATTTTTGCTTCTATGGATATGTAACATCAGCCTATGATTATATTAATCAGTCAGAACATTTGTTACATTCAGGTTTTTCAGCAGTCATTAATGAAATGGACACCAACCTATTTGTTCCTCTGCATCTTCACATTTCACTTTGCATGCTTCTGAATTTCTCATATCGTCATTCTCCTCTTTAATAAACTCCATATTTACAACATCACAGCTCATTGCTATGTAGTATGGAGGACCAGATCTGGAAAAAAGTGATTATACAATACATTACTTCATACAATTTATTCCACTTCAACTTTATTCAATGAATAAATTAAGAAAACTTGAAGAAACCTTCCTGCAAAGCTACCTGAAAAACTATGCGCGAGTGTACCTGGACAAAAGCCGTTTTAAATGCAAAGGATAATTACACCATATATCGATTTGAATTAGTTAATAGAAGTCAAATCATAAATAAATTCAATTTGTGATTTTATTTTTGAAAGCACTCACTTTACAGCATTTTAACACAAGTGCCAGTACTTTTCACAGTACTGTAGCTTTGCAGGAAGGTTTCTTCAAGCGTCTCGGAGATGTTCCCGCAGTTTTTCTATTTCTTCATGTAATCACAGACGGACTCGATGATGGTGAGATCAGATCATCCTGGCTGTTGTCAGATTCCTTGTGCATACACAAATCTCACTGGATTATTACAATTAATGGCAAAAAGAATGTTTGGAAATGTAAACTGATATTTCCTACTGACACACTACAGCAAAAAATATAAAAAACTGACTTAAAACCTTTTTTGGGGGGGGGGGGGGGTATTAACATGCTAAGACTTTTGCACAGTACTGTACATCTACAATTACACCCTTCCCTTACACCTTTAACCCACCCTTAAACCTACCCATACCACCAAACCTGTCCTACCCGTTTCCCATGGGTGTAGGTTTGGGGGGGACGCTAGGTACTTGTCCCAATCAATATTTTAAGATGACAAAATTGTCCCCACCAATATTTTAGCAAATTCTTTTGTGCTGCTATTTGGATCGATTCCGATGGCCAGGACGACAGTAAAATAAACAGCGTCATTTGATTGGCTGAAAAAACGAGGGGGGGGGGTATATCTGACACACTACACGCACGGGAGAGTGTCAAAGCACAGGCTACTTTGCTTTGTGCTGGCAGACAAGCGAACGGGTGTGTTGACGACAATACCCCATAAAGGTCCAGAGTAAAACATTTTAATATTCCCTTTGCCCTTCAGCATGTACACATTTGTCCCTTTTTTTTGCTTTGTAGATCAGCTATGCCACCCAAGAAGAAGAAAGGGGACATACAAAGCTTTTTCATAAAGCAGAGTGTAAGTAGGCAAAATAACTAGCCACACAAACTAGCAGTGGTAGTGACCAGGCTTTCAACTGCAGATTCTACTATGGAAAATATTATAAACTGGTGATAGTATATGTAGTATATGTTACCCAGGATATTTTTAAAGCTAAACCTAGCTTCTGTAATCTTTCATTCAAGGTTAGGAGTATTGATTTGGGGTGTGCTGCACGGATAGTCACATAGAAGTCGCGCTATGATAGAATGCTACGTTACCAAGTCACCGAATGTTAATTAGCCTACCTTAAAGGAGAACTCCGGTCAATTTTAACATTGAGCTCATTTTTTTGTACATTTGGAGTGCTGTCAATACAGAGAACAACGACAAAAATCGGTGTTGCCTACACCGAGTTATTCTATTTTTAAAATTTGCACCCTGTTGACTTCAATGGGGCAAGTACTAAACCTGCTTTTAGCCTCTTAACATCCTTGATGTGTCATTACAAGTGCACAGAAAATGTGAGTGATTCCTTCTGAGTGAACACGAGTGAGTCTGACTGCAGTAGATGTGAAAGAAATGTATAAAAATGATGTTATTTAAGCCAGCGCAAATACCTTTGTTTACATCCTGTTTTTCGGTTGAAGTCCAAAGCAGTCGATTGCAGAGTTCACACGCATAGGTTTAATACCTATGATCACGCGCGTGAACTCGGCAATCGACTACTTTGGACTTCAACCGAAAAACAGGATGTAAACAAAGGTATTTGCGCTGGCTTAAATAACATCATTTTTATACATTTCTTTCACATCTACTGCAGTCAGACTCACTCGTGTTCACTCAGAAGGAATCACTCACATTTTCTGTGCACTTGTAATGACACATCAAGGATGTTAAGAGGCTAAAAGCAGGTTTAGTACTTGCCCCATTGAAGTCAACAGGGTGCAAATTTTAAAAATAGAATAACTCGGTGTAGGCAACACCGATTTTTGTCGTTGTTCTCTGTATTGACAGCACTCCAAATGTACAAAAAAATGAGCTCAATGTTAAAATTGACCGGAGTTCTCCTTTAAGTTAGAATCTTGCAGTCACAATAAACAGTGGATCTGAGACATTTTTCGTTTCTATATTCTGTTTATGTAATGTATTTGTGAGTGTAGCCTACACAATGCAGAGAAATAAAAGGGAGACCACCGAATTCACAGTTTAATGAAGGACTGTCAATGCATTGCTAGACACATGTGCTGGAAAAACGTGTTGGCAATGTGAATAAAGTTAACACTGTTGGTTATTCAAATATAATGAATCATTATTTGATTAATAATATCCAAATAACACTATCATATACAACTTGCTAGTCATAGGATAGGCTACAAAATGGCCACATTTTGTATGCAGGAAAGACAGCATCAAACCACTACAGATGTAGAGCAGGCTGAGGAAACAGCATCAGGGCTTCAGGTGAAGTTCTAATTAGCCTATGTCAAATTGTCAATTCATTTGGAGTCATCAGCATTGCTAGCCTGACGTCGTCATACTCAGATTCTAGTCAGAATATGAGTCTGATACTGCTCAATTGGGCTGTGATTATGGGGCTTGTTTCAACCGAACCAGGAAAGAAAATGCCCCTGCACCCAGTTGGATGGACCTACAACCAATCAGAACAACAGAGTAAGTGACTCAACTGCACGCACGCTGGAAGAAGTAGAAGAAGATGATGAGTGTAAACAATCTTTGCCGGTGTTGTAAAAATAATTTAAGGAGACACAGAGTACTTACCAACACGATCATCGTTTTTGATATAAAAGGTGAATGCATATCCGAACAAGTTCTCAGTTTAGGATTAGAACTCGACAATACAGCAAACAAATCTTTTCGAAACCCAAGAGCTCTTTGGTGAGGTGGATGATTACGTTACTGTTGATCATCTGTCCATCATCGTATAAAGCCCGCCCTGACAATTTGATTGGTCCGAACAGCTCTGGTTCGAGCATAGTTGCTCCACAACGGTAGCCTGGCAAGCCAGATCCACATCAAGATGTTGGGTCTGGGAACTCACCATTGGCAGGGCTCAATCCGAGGGGCGGGATAAAGGTTGTCTTTCAAATTCCCTCTGCACACAATAGGATAGCGCTGCAACCAACCAGAGCGTTTTCCCACCAGCGGAGCTAGTTGATAGATTAAACTTTTGCCGTATCTGGTCGGCAAAACTACAAACACATCTTCCTTTTTTAAGAATGACTTAAGTGCCGTTCTTTGTTCTTTTCTCGAAGAAAAGCTTAACTCCAAGTCCTCCAGAGTCGCGGCCAAAGCCGATTCGAAAGACCGCTGTTCGCCAGAAGCAGCAACTCTTCTTTGTTTTCAAGTAGAAGGGAACCGTCACAACTCTGTCGTCATTATGTTAAGCCCGCCCGCCAACTCTATACACGATGTGATTGGCGTAACTAATGTTTGTTTTTTTCAAGCTCGAAAGCCAACGGAGAGTTGCTAGACCACCCTGGCTGCAAAATAAAGCTGCCGCTAGGGTGCGTCAAGATTTCTAGGCAACCACAACGGATCAAGTCCAGACCGAACATCCTGACCTCAAATGTTGTAGGCGGGGCTAAGTTCAGCTGGCATCCAGGCTACAGCATTGCTGTTTTGTTTTAGGATGCTCAACCAATCATCATATTTATTCAAGCATGGATTATTTGATTATTTATAGGAAACTCAGAAACCCAGTAAAGATGATGTAGGGCAGGTTGAGGGAGAAGCAGCTGGACCTTCAGGGCTTCAGGTGAGGTCTTTATGAACTATGAATTATCAAAACATCAAGCAAGGAAGTTTTAGGATGTTTAGAAGATTATGACCTTAAGTTAACTTATTTGGTCATGAATTGGGGGGGGGGGGGGGGGGGGTTATGCATGTTAAAAGGCAGGGTTCCACAAAACCATGTCCCCTCTTAACATGATATCTAGCAAGGCTGGGAGTTGCCTTTCGATGACATGAGGTTAATGAGGGTAATTTTTACCATCTTGTGAAATTCCTTGCAACCAATGACCCTATTCTATCCTCTTGGTTCAAACGTTGCCATGATTATATCAGTCCACAGTGTCAAAATGAGTACTTAGCTTTATTTGTCAACACAATTGTGAGGGAAATTGCCTCAACAATCAGGTCCTTGTCTGTGCTTCAGTTTTCAATCATAATCGATGGTACTCAGGATATACAGGGGAAAGAGCAGGTTTCCATATGTCTCAGATATGTGGATCAAGACCTTGTGCCGCAGGAAGTCTTTGTGGGATTGTATGAGGTGCTAGGGACAACTGGTGAGCAGATGGTTAAGCTAGCTATTGATGTGCTCCTAAGACTGAATATTCCAATCTGCGGCTTGCGAGGTCAGACATACGATGGAGCAGCCAATATGTCAGGGAAATTCTCAGGGGCACAGGCAGTGTTGAAGAGAGAACAGCCATTGGCTTTGTATGCGTGCATTGTGGTGCACATTGTGTGAATCTTATAAGACAGAGTGCTTTCAGTGCCTCTACCTTACTATGTGACACATTGCAGTGGGTCCATGACCTTGGAACTCTGAGCAACCAATCAGGGAAATTCAAAGGGGCATTGGCTAGCCATCTAACATCTGAGGGGCCTACCAAAACAGTTAAACCTCTGTGTTTAACTAGGTGGACAGTGCGTGGTCAAGCTGTTGATCCAGTTCTTAGCCAGTATGGGGCTGTGTTGTGTTTGGAGGAAATGGCCTTAGTCGGTTCTGAAACTGGCACTAGAGCCAATGGTCTCCTAGATCGCTTCCAGAAGGGTAAGACTTTTCTTGGACTGCTGGTAGCATCAGAGGTGTTGGGAGAGCTTGAGTGCTTAAACAAATCATTGCAAAAATAGTCCCAAACAATTAAAGATCCCGTGAACCGGAAGTTGCAAACGACTTTTCTCCAGTGTTATGACGTATTTCCAAGTGAAACGGAATATTGAACAGAGGGCAGGGTTTTACTCTAGCGCTCCTCCTCTCCATCTCTCGCTCATAGCAGACTAACGGTTTGAGGGGAGTGGTTAAGTGTTTTCAAACCAAGCCGTCAAACCTACGTCATCAGAAAAAGACGGCATTCCAGACCGGAAGTAACTTTTCAGATTTTGATTAAAGATTACCATGGTAAAAAATTTGTTTTATATTTACTTGCACGGATTAATTGTTCACCACAAGACTAGTAATATGCGCTGACAAAGTAAATAGGGTCAATTTTGATTTCATGGGGACTTTAAAGGCATGCAAGCTGCTGTTGACTATGTTAGTTCAACTCTTCAAGAAAAAAGGAGTGAGGAAAAGTTTGCAGAAGTGTTTGAGAAGGCAGTGGTAATGGTAGACTCCCTGGGAATTTAACCTATTCAAATCCTTCATCAAAGAAATCCCCCCAAAAGATTCACAGGCGGTCAGCATAAGCCAAAAACACCAGAGGAATACTATAGAATTTTTTCAAGGTGTTGGACAGTTTGGACATTCAATTCAAGGAACGGTTTAACCAACCAGACTTACAGAAACTGAAACAGATTGAAAATATTCTCCTCACTGGGCAGATGGATGATGTGATTTTACAGTATCCAGAAATAAACGGATATTTTGACGGTTCAGCTACCAATGTTTCTTTTAAAGCTTACAATCACGTCAATTGATGAAGTTGCATGCATTCTGAAAGCAATGCCAAGTGAGGTGAGAGGCTTCTTTGATGAGGTTGAGAAGTTTTTTAGGTTGTTGTTGGCCGTCCCTGTGGTCTCAGCTGAAGATGAACGAAGCTTTAGTGCACTGACGAGACTGAAAACTTGGTTACAATCTACTATGTCTCAGCAGCGCCTAAATAATGTAACTGTATGCAATGTGCATCAAGAGGCCCTTGACAAAGTGGACCTTAATGATGTAGGCCAACAGTTTGTATCTGTAAATGACAGACGTAGACATCTGTTTGAAAAGTTTAGATAAAAGGAAAGAATCAAGAAAATGCAGTAAAATGTGGAAAGTAGCTATAATGGAGTTATACTTTTGGGTGCCAAATAGAATAAAGAAGATGATTTTTTTGCTTTGTTTTTTGGTTTATTATTTTACTCCACAAGTTCTACCTCCAAAGTCTACCTCCTTGCAACTGTTTTTTGTAAGCATAAATAAGCTACTAACGTACATAGTAAATGATTTTTGTTAATAAACCGTCTTGTCAGTCATCTCTCCTTAATCTCATCATGTAATAAGTGAAATCTGACTCCTTCTGCACTGTGCTGCGAAACTGCAGCTTGTGCTGTATATGGACAAACGGCTCTGACATGGAAACCATGAGAAACATTGTACTAGGAACAAACAAGTTAAAGAACGCCTTTCAATCCACAAATCACCAACATTCACCGTGGATTTAATGTAGTAATGCTAACTGTAACCATGGTATTATGGCAGATTTTTTTTTTTTTACATTATTCATTTCAGGGTTCATACAACCTTTTAAGAGTGAAATTCAAGCATTTTCCAAGAGCTTTCAAGTGCTTCACACTTTTTCCAGCACTTCAAAGCTCTAAATATTATTCAATGTTAATGTGATGATTTGAAGTTTAAATATTTAGGAAAACTAACACTTCGTGGCAAACAAACACTTTTAGTTAAAAAAAAAAAAAGACATGAAATTACCACTATAACCAGTCGATGGTGGCCGAGGAGCACTTATTGACTTCTCAAGCTAGGTTTATACTCGACGCGTCCGCACGAGCGCGAAGGTGTGCGCGGCAAAAATGACGTCATTGCGGTGTGGGCGGTCGTGCGCGTTGGGTGCACAAGACCCCATTTCGCTTGACGGTGTGCATGGCTTTTTTTGTAAGAGCGCGTGCGGCTCCGCATCCTAAGATGAACGACTTTGAGCCGAATCTGGCCGAGCTCGAACTTCTCACCACACCGGCACCCAGTTTGCACGTCTAAATTAGTTGTTTACAATTAAAAAATGAGCATACAATAGCATAAAAAGTATTTTTAATTAACATAAAGGTCCATGTTTAATAAAAATGTTCACGAAACTCAATGAAATGTTTAGTAAAATTAGAAAATATGTAAGAGATCGTTAATTTAATTATGTTGTAGGCTATACACATTCTCATATCCATATATTTTGTTTTATTGTCATGAGTAATAATCTCAGGGTTTACTGGGTTTTACACGATTCTTTTTGTAGTGTGGCATTGGTGGTGGTGTACTAAAATAAACATTGTCACGTGTGTATAGCTTTCTTCTTCTCACTGCTGATTCCTGATGGTTTAGAGGAGAATTACTCGAGTCGCCCCCTAACGTTTCAAAGAATAGTACAACAGCGAGCGCGTCAAGTATAAACGCCTTGTCCGTTTGGGGAGAAGCGCGCCCAGTCTGCGGAGACTCGCGCTGCGGAGCCAGGCGAAAGTATAAACAAGGCTTTAGCCATTTCCACTCCCTAATAGAAAAAAGTAGGAAGTCACAAAGACTCATGAAAAACAAAAACTTTTATTCAAATTGTGACTGAATTACACAGAAAGCAAGTAAAGAGTGGAACAATGGTATATTTTATAAGAGTAGAATTTTCCCTAAAAAAAAAAAAGGGTTTTCACGTTACTGTTGTTAATAAAAGTAAATTTTATCTGCATCTCAATTCAAGCTCAGTGCTTTACTGTCAAATTTCCAATAAACAAACATTTAATATTATTAGTAACTGCACTTATTAATGCAACCAATAGTAATATTCTGATTAAATTTACTTTGTGATTAAAAATCCCCCCAGCGCTACCAAATCAGGTGCTGGTGCCTCCATCTGTAGAACTTAGTGGCACTGGTGCTACTGCTCTCAAATGTTAGACTGGAGCCCTGGCTTGAATGCTCAAAAATATGTCAAAATGCACATCCTGTTTTTTTTACTTTTAAAAACATTAATTACTCATATAATGAAATAAGATTTTGGTTATGTCACCTACCCCTATCCCAGCCTGTTCAGAATGATGTGAATGTTAACATGATTGATGATGTGATAGTTGCAAACATCTCTGTAAGGATGTTCACACTGTAGCATGTAATTATTATTATTTATTTATTTTTAAATAAAGGGGAGGGAATGGTCAAAAGGCAGGGCAGGAATATTTTTATTTTATTTTTATTTTTTATATAAAACAATGAATTTTAAAAGGTTCAATATGTAAGAATCTTGCATCAAAATATCCAGAAACCACTTGCACAGTGTTATATATTTATTTCAATTGTGTGCTTACATTATCCTAAATTTTCTCACACACAGAGACACTCAAACAGCACATGAACGTCGAATTCAGTTCTCTTTCTCTTTCTTTTTGAGCTTCAATGGACACGTCCATTCAAAATTGCATTGTGTAAAAAGCAGATGCGTATCATTATATTGGATTTGTCTTAAAGCTACAGCAGCCTAATATACCCGCAGCTGTTTATCTCACCAATATTTATCAAACAACAAAAAAGAGAGAGAGAAAATCTATTTTGTGGCTTTACAAAGATAAAATGTATTAATTGATTAATTAAATTAAATTTATACAGTGAAGACAGTGCTATTTTACATTTGATTATTCAATGTCTGTACCTGAAAACATAAAGCATTGTTTATTTCATTTGTATCTTTCTTCTATTGTATTTATCTATGCTTGTGATTGGTTTATTTTTTTCTGTATTTTTTTTCTGTGCAGATTCGGCCCCTTACAAAATTACCCCAATCATCCTAGAATAATTAATTCTTTACAAATAGAGCTATTCAAATCATCAAGTGAAATTGCTTTAATATCGCAATATATATTTAGCAGAAAAACAAAATATCGCAATGCGAGTTATTTCCAGGGGTGGCTGGCCATACATACATAAGGTATGTACATAGCCTACATAAATCATGTATACAAATTGTCAATAGTTGTGTATTTGAAACATTAAATGAGGGAAGCAACACCTGTCTGAGAAAGTAACGAAACAGTTTGAGTTCAATTTCAAATGCAAGTGGAAAGTTTGTGCAGTATGTTTGTTTTTGTGTAAGAATGCCTCAATCTTTTAATATTGGCATTAAATAATTACTGACTTTTTCACAGAGCACTGGTATCCTGCAGTTTGTATTGTGTTTGGGTGGTTATTATTATTATTAGTATGATGTATTTATATAGCGCCTTTCCAACACCTACGGTCGCTTTACAAAGATAGGTTAAGGCAGTGGTTCTCAAACTGGGGTACGTGAGGTGACAGAACGGGGTACGTGAACAAAATGCTGAATTTTAACATTAAAACTGAGCATGTATTTCTAGCCGGTAAAATGCCGTAAATGCATGACATCCGATCAAATTACCTCATCTTTTGCGGTCAAAATGGACTGCATTCACACAAGCAGCGTGTATATGACATGTTTTGTGCAGTTTAGGCTGCCTTGGCAAATCACGCTATACTGTCGTTCTCGACCATGTACCTTTGTAAAAGTGGGGATTTAGCATTTACTAGCATGAAGAATGAAGACACAAACTGTGCATAGAGATCGATTTAAGATTTAAGATCTCTCTTCGATACAAATACATACCCTGTGTGAATTCCTGTGTTTAGTGTTGATCACATTATCCACACGATTGCAAATGTGACATTGGTTTTATACAACAGTTCAACAAACGAAAGGTATTAATGTTCATGTTAAAGGTATTAAGGTTAATTAATGTTAATGTATAAATGTTCATTTTCAAAACAGTATTGTCAGTATTTTTTTACAACAAAATAATAGCTCCAACGAAAGCCACAGCAGAACTGCAGCACACAGCAGTGTTTGTGAACGAATCTGCGGCTTTGAACGAATCGTAAGAGCCAATGATTAATTCATAAATACAGCCACTTGCTTCGTTACTGTATGTATGAATGACTCGATGACTCACTCATAAAGACAGTGACTTACTGCCATCTACTGGCGCTTTTAATTTAATATTTAAAAGGATCACTTCGTTTTTACTATCATTGCATATTTCTCTATTGATTTTTATTTATTTATTTAAAGCATTATTTATTTTATAAAGGTATTTGTAAAGGTAAAAAATGCACTGGGAAAATCAATTTAAGGGGGCAAATATTGTCCCTTACTGAAAAAGGTGTGACTGCAGAGAAGGGGGTACGTAGAAGGATGTTAAAAGCCTCAGAGGTACAACACACTAAAAAGTTTGAGAACACTGGGTTAAGGAATAGAACAAAATAAACATCAACGCACAATACACATACCATTGTGTATTGTGGCAGAAAGTAATATACAGAGGTAATATAATATACGCAGACAGAGGTCACTTGCAAAGTTAGGTTAAAGATACAAACAAAGAGGGATTCAAGCAAATAACATAATCAACATTAACAAGGTAGAATTTACAGACTGTGAGCTGAAGAGTAATATTCAGAGAAAAAATGTGTTTTTAAGAGGTTTTTGAAGGAGAGAAGGGTGGATGCTTGACGGATGTCTTGAGGAAGAGCCACAACGCTTAAAGACCTGACTCCCATGGTTACCAAACTATTGAAACTGACTGAATATAGCACAGATATTTTTAACCAGCCGCCACTGGTTATTTCCAATGTCGTGCAGCCCTACGTGGTATTGATTTAGTATCAGTATCGAGGTATTTTAGTCAGGTATCGTATCGAAGTCATAATTTTGGTACCGTGGTCCGGGACAACACAATGCCAAGTATATTCTTAGCGAATATCCAGTCAATTGACAACAAGCTGGATGATTTTAGAGCCCGAAGAGTTCCAGCGAGACGTCAGGGATAGCAATGCTCTCTGTCTTACCGAAACATGGTTTGATCATGTGACCCTCCTCCACTCTCGCTCTGTGCGCAAACCGGACCTCGTCCAGACCATCATAAGTTTGCCTGCGACATGGAGGAAAACAGCGCGGGTCCACACTGCAGAAGACGATCTGGTTAGTAAAAAGAAAAACAATGGTTCAATTAGCCTAATTGGAAATGGTTTGGATATAAAAGATCTGATGAGCAGCAAAAACAAGCCATCTGTAAAGAATGCCATAAAAACAAGTGGAAGCAAATCAAATCTTTTCCACCACTTACAACATCACCATAAAGTTCAGTATTATGAGTGTTTAGAGCTTGCTACAAACCTCAGCCACAAAAACTAAGCAGCACGAAAAGTTTTCTGTCCCAAAGCAAAGCTCGTTGGAAGCTTCTCTTACCCGCAGCGCGCCTTACGAACAGAAAAGTTATAATCTCTCACTTACATATCTCTGATGTTTGCACTACTTTGTTAAATCATGTGCAATATATAAATGTAATTTAGCCACTATAAATGCATAACTGCTGTAATTGTTGTTCATAAATTATACAACCTCTGTGTACTGGATTAGTTATAAATTATTTGACCATAACAACACTACATTTGTGAAATAAGATTGCTGTGCATTTCATCCTTGCCTCCAATGTTTGATTTTTTTTTTTTCATTTATTTATTTTGTTCATTTTTGTTTTGTTTATTTATTTATAATTATAATTATTATAGAAGCTATTGTTAACCATATTCAAATTCCAGTATGCATTTATTATACATTGCCACTACTTTATGAATTTTAGACTCTTTGCTTTGGTCTTAATTTGTGGAAGGGCGAAATAAGACTTTTTAAGTCACACAGAAACGTTCAATATTAAACGTTATCGACAAAATCCCAGATAATATGAAGAATTAATTTGTCAATATCACACATCCCTGTGTTTGCTCGCTTCCGTATGTAGCCTAATTTATTCAGTATTTGCATAAAGTCATAATTTGTCATGCTGTTAAGTGGACCAACAGTCACGTGCACACTGCAAAGTTTCGGTAGTGAATAAATTCTTAATTTATATACAGGAGTGAATTCGTAAAATCACTGTACACATTGAGTCTGTCACTGAAAACATATTTCCAGACAGCACAGAATCCACTTCAGTTCCAGAAAGTCAAATATAAGACATTAAAATTACTCCCAAAATCAAGAAACCATAATAACAAAATGAATCGAACTAGAACCAGCACTTACCAAATGCTCCGCACAGCAAGAACAGAGGGCTGAACTCAAGAGGAGTTGTTGTTGTGTTTGTTGTTGTTCTTCTTCTTCTTGTTCTTCTTCTTCTTCTTGTGTTGTTATTGGCGGGTGGCAAAGAAACGCAAGATGAATTATCGCCCCCTACTGAACTGTAGTGTGGAGCTTGCTCGTGGGGGGGGGGAGGGCTGAAAGTGTTGCAACACAAATGATCACATCGAGGACAGGGAAAATATTAAGAACATTTGGTGTTTATAAGATGTTAGTTCATTTCCAGATGAAATAGATGCTTTCCTAATAGTGGACCCTTGTTTTTTTTTATACAGCATAATATTAAACAAAGTAAGAAGCAGTCACAATATGGACCTCGTTATTACAGACATGCACAAATGAAACCTCAAAAGCCCACACAGTATCCTTTTTTTACAAACGAGCCTACTATTGCAAGCAATTTTAACATACTTAAAACATAGGGTAAATTGATTTGATTGGGACAGTTTTTGCCTTTGGGATGACTGGTGTCCCAATCAACCTGAATTCATATCTATTTCATGCTACTAATAGGCTACTTAGTTTATTTTAGATACTAATATCTTAGGTATCCTACTGGTTGAAGATTTTTTAAAGTCGACATTTATGTGATGAAAGTCGAGTCGACGCTGACTAGTCACTGCTGACGTCATTAATGAATAAACAAGACTGAACCTTGAGCTGAGACTCAAACGCGGGGCGCCTTGTGCACAGCTGTGGCATATGACATCCAGATGGTATAATCATTCTTTGACTTTCTCGTTTTGTTACTGAATGTGTTTTCTTGTTTTCTCACACAGGAGCTACAAAGGCCCTGTCCCAAATGGCACACTCCGGACTTGTGGACTTCCTCAGAGTCCACACTTTGGTGACATCATGTAGTGCAGACCTGTAGGGCCCTTGGCGCGAGTCCACAAGGGCGCATTGAGAGGTATTTTGGGACAGACTCGATCGTCACGCCGGAAATAACAGCCTGGTTGTTGTTGGACAGGAGAAATCACATTTTTGCGCTCCGACGTCTTATCTGCATGTCGACTACACAGCCTAATTTTACAGTTCTATATTCTGATATTATGCATGCCATCTAGATGGGCATTAGACAATACATCATGCTTATTTAAATTATGTGTACAGTTGTACATAATAATACGTAATGTTCCATTTGAACTAAGATTACAATTTTAACACATAATGAAAATGTGCATGAGTTTCAGATGAATTTACAGGTTTCAATATTCATACTGTGTAAATATATGACTCAGTAAAGCCCTGACATTCGGTTCTATTTATTTAATAAATCATAATGCGATCGTATTATTCAACGCGCTATTATTATGTTTGAGACATCAACCATTGCTCGATGACCATAATGTTTGTAAACTGTAGGTTACAACTGGTAAAATGTACATCTAGGTCATAAAAAACGTAATATTTTCTTGAGCAAAATCTCCTTCCATCCGTTGTCTGATTGGCCTTTCGCAAGGACTCCTGGGTAGTTAAAGTGTGTGGAGCCTACATCTATGCGGGCTTCGTGGAAGACCGCTTCAAGGGTACAAAGGGGGCACTGCTGAGCACACTTCAGAGCGGTAAGATGCTGAATGGGACGGCCTACGGACTCGTAGACTCAGCGAGCACACGCAATTCAAGTCCACGAGACCGAAAGTCCACATGAAGTGCGCCATTTGGGACAGGGCCAACATGCTTCATGCCGCAATGCATGCTGGGAGCCAAGAGTTTTAAACTATGGTGGCTCCCAGCATGCACTGCGGCATGAAGCAGGTCACCATTGTTGAGATTCATTTGATGTGTGTGTGCAAATGAATCAGCGTTTCTAAAAAAAAATGTTTATAATATTCTAATGACAGACATCAGCAGGTTTATCAAGTTTCTGTCACTTTAATAATGAATGCACAGAATACACACTGACAAGCATTTCCCAAATGTTTATGTTCAGTTTAGACCAGGGGTGCCCAATCCTGCTCCTGCTGATCGACTGTCCTGCACAGTTCATCTCCAACCCTACACTGTAAATGCAAACATGGTATTTAATTAAAAATAGTAAATTGACCTTAATCTCTTTTTTTCAACCTGCTATTAACACCTGCTTTTCTCCTCTCTACGTTAGACGGCGATATATGGCCACGCCAAGACCCGTCCTTGAATAGCTACTATTGGCTGAAGGGGAAAACCTTAATTTTAAGCCACCATTGTGATGATCAGTGTTTGTTTTAGTTGTGCTCTTGACCCTTATATCATTTACTTTAGACTTTGTTTCGCTGCTGTACTTGAATTACAACAGTCAGATGAACAACGAGAAAAGGTGATCTGATGGTGTTAGTTGTGTTTTAACATAATCGTTATTTCACAATCATTTGACCTGATTCACTGAACTCATATAGAGCCCAATTTCTGAGTTAGGATTACTTTATTAATTATAGCAGCTCTGTCCTTGTACAGCATAATATTTTTAGCCATTTCAATGAAATCCAAATAATCAAATAAATAAAAAATAAATATATATATATATATATATATATATATTTTTTTTTTTTTGTAGGCACACACAGACATCAAGAATTAGCGTATGAATCTCAGCAATGGTGACAAACAGATCACCCCTGATCATAAGCTCATTATTTATTCATGCAGCAATGTATGATGGGAGCCATGAATGAGTTTTGATTGGTTGCACCCAGAATGCACTGCAACATGCTTTATAATTGTCACCATTGTTGAGATTCACAGGCTGATTCTTGATGTCAATGTGTCTAAAAACTAAATAAAACAAAAAATATATATTTTTTTTTGTATAATGGAAACTTTTAAGAAATTCTAAATATTATGCTGTACAAGGACAGTGCTGCTATAATTAATAAAGTAAACCTAACTCAGAAATTGGTTTCTTTAATTTATGTGAACTTTAAAAATGAGTGAGCAGAACTAAAAGTGTTAAGTTGTAGGTATTTAGTAATTCTAAGTGGGGTTAAATTTATATCAAGCAGTCCACACAAAATGAAAAAACTAAGTTAACACTAAGCATGGCTATTAAGTTACATGAACATAAACAAAACATGCTAGTGGTACTACTTGATTTAGTACTGCACACTTAAAATAAACAAGCTTTTCTAACTCACTAATCTTAAGATTACTTTGCTTAATTTTTTTGAGGCAACAAGTTTGCATACTTTTTTTTAAGTAAGGTCAACTAATTACATTTTACAGTGTAATCAAACACACCTGAAGCAACCAATTAAGGTCTTTAGGATCACTTGAAAATGAAAGGCAGGTGTGTTTGATGAGGGTTGAAGATGAACTGTGCAGGACAGTCGATCGGCAGGAGCAGGATTGGGCACCCCTGGGTTAGACAGTTTAAGACTGGCATATTGACATATTTTTGTGTGTACTGTCTGTTTAAACACACACTCAAATCCCAGAGTACCCTGTACTGTCTGTGTTTCGCTCTGTCTGGAATTGCGCGCACAGAAAGCCTGGGAAACAGCAACTCTTTCGCAGCTCTATATGCTTTTAACATTTTTTTTTTTTTTTTTAGCATCGATCAAGTCCGGCAGGAGACTGTTTGTTACGGCAGTCACGTTACATGATTTGACTTGAGTCGGGTGTACTGTTGGAAAAGTGACAGAGCAGCACTTTAAAGGAAAGGACTGGAATGAGGCTTTGTGTTTTCATAATTTTTGGAAGCCAAAATCAGAAACAAAACTTAAATTCTATTTATTGCACAGCCCTAGTCATTAACCTTTTCACACAAGTTTAAAACATTCTAGCAAAATCTAATTCAAATAAATGAACTATAAAAAATTAAAATGAAGAATATATGTCAATTATTACTTAAAAATATATATTACTATGGATAAACTTAAACTCAAGTATTCATCTGTTTTCAAGATCTAATCAGTTAGGATCAGAAGATTTGACACGCCTTCAAATTCGTTATGCTATCCACAAATCTCATGAAATTAAAATGTCTTATATTTGAGCTTGTTCTTTGATTCCAGCTTTACTCAATCTGGACATTCATCAACAAACACCAAACACTATTCAGGAAGATACGGTTAACTGTCCGATCAGCACTTCATGATGCTTTTCATTCACTATCTAGTGGAGATGAGGAGGTGCTGATGGGGAACAGGTGCCAGTTGAACAACATTTGTGAATAATAATTAATATTTATGGCTAATACACTTATTGCATTTCCTTTTATTTCACCTGATCATGTAAATTCATTCACTGAAGTCATTATTAATCATCACAGATAATCAGTGGTGTGGAGTTTTTATTCCACCGATACCCCACACAAACAAAAGGATAGAGTTTCTTGTTAAAAGTAAGAATAGATATGAGACATGGACTTCACTTCATAAAAGGAGACGAGACCCTCATCATAATCCACAAACACCCCGATCCTCTGAGGCTCCACTCCTAGAGAAAGAGGGACAGATGGAGAATAACGAGCCCAATACATCTCATCTCTCAGACTCACAGTCCAGTATCCAACATCAGGCCTCAGAATGATCCAGCCCTTCCTGTTACTGGATTCTCTGGCCACTCCTAAATCCCACCCAGTTTGATCCTTCACCTGCACCTTGAAGGATTAAAATTTAAGAATATGTTTTTAGATCTGCTGATCCTATTTCCCTACATAACATCACATAAAAAACTAAGGTGAACTAAACTGTATTAGGCATTCAAGGTGAACATGAGGGCATCCATTTACTGATTAGATTTAACAGTTTCCTTTGAAGGGGTTTTGTTAGTCTTTGATCTTTCTACTAAGAGTTGAACTATGTATGAATGTTTACCTAGTCTTAGTTCTCGTGACCATGTGTTGTTTATACAATTTGGGGGGTACCATTATCTCAGTTGGGGGTAATTGCCTCTATTGTCTTTAGATGATTAGATTCAGTAGTCATCTCTAAGGCTGTGTGTAAGTTCAGCACCTTTAAGGACAGCCCACTGAATGGCCTATAAGATACCATGTAAAGTTCCCTCAGTCAGATCATGTTGGAAGTACTTGCAGCCACGTACAGCGGAGTTCTCAATAAAGAATAACTTCTGTTGAACGTGATCCCAACTGTCTCCTGGTCTCTGCTTCGATGAAAGAAAACAACAACAACCTCATAGTAAAAACTTTGTGAGGAGAATCCGTCCTTCCCGAGAACACCAAGATATTCATCAAACCTGTCTTTTCCCACATCTTCTCCTTTCAGTTCTTTGTTTCCATCTCTCATTTGTTTCCCATCATGAGACACGATGAGACGTGGATGAGCCGAAACAGCATCCAGAATCACATTCACTGCAGAAAAGTCTGCTTTACAGATGAGTAAATGATCAAATAAAGACAATTATGTATTTTTATAAGAATAATGGTAACTTTAGAACAAGATAAACAAAAATAAAAATACTGCATTAATTCTAAACCAGATTAAAAAGTTTGTAAGCAAACATTGAAGTTGTCTTGAGAAAACCAGAGCAGAAAGTCTGAAGTAGCTAGGGTGTTCTGGGATTTTGCTACTAGGTTGCTAGGGTACTCAAGCTGGTTGCTGTGCAGTTGCTAGGGTATTATGGGTGGTTGCTAGTGTGTTGCTAGGGTGTTCTGGGTGGTTGTTAGGGTGTTTTATATGGTTGCTGGGCATTTCCCTGGGTGTTGCTATGCAGTTGCTAGGGCATTCTAGATGGTTGTTAGGTAGGGTGGCCATTTCCATAACACCAAAAAGGAGGACACTTTGCGGCATTTAGTGAGGCAAGAATAATTGCATAGGACTCTGGTGTACTCGTACTCGATGTACAATGTTGTCCATCATATCAATGGTATCATGATACAGTGATTCTGAAATAGCCTACTCTATTCATTGCCAGACAATTTGATCTACGATATATCTTGATGTAGACCTATGTATAACAGAAGAGGAAAAAAAGTGTTTGTTCACAGTATTTGTATTTATTCAAGACATTGTGAGGTCTGTTTCAAAAACTGACCACTGAGATGAACCTGTCTTGCAAAGTGCACAGTGCCAGAAAACATAACATTTCTGGACTTCTGGAAATAAAATACATAAATAAACAAATCGTGAGCTTAGAATTATAAGGTTCTATCTCCGTTTAGGGTAGTTCTGAGATATTGAGCATCAAAGTTTTTACATCCCAGCTGGCAATGGAGAGATGGAACCTTTTTATTTTATTAATAACTACTAACAAAATATTTTTTTTACAAAAATAACACCACACAGGCATTAATAAACACCTAATGGATCAGATTATGTCAAAAACTAAATTTCGAGTGGAGATAGAACCTTATAATTCTAAGCTCACGAAATAATGAATGCGTAAATAAAAAATAAATAAATACACATTTCAGTTCTTAACAAAGAAGTTCACCCTCTGCAGCAGCTCAGGCACCTCTAGGGTCATCATGGCCAAATTTGTGCTCTTTTGTCCATTCCGGATTAAATGAGGTCTGACGTTTCGGCATGTTTACGTTATGATATGCCGTAGCCAGCACGTCGTGGAGGCCTGTTTACGTTTTTAACCAATGATATATCAGATTGACACTGCTTTCAGCCAATCATTTGTTTGACCAGAGATCTTACGGCATTAGACACTATGCTGCTGTGTCCCAATAAAGTTTCTAGAGCGGGTTTTTTAGGCTGATTCAGCGCAACTCCAAAAAGGAGGACAAATGAGTGTCCGGCTTGAGGCTGTGGCGGATGCCAGACAGGGGGCTTAAAATCCGGACTGTCCGGCCAAAATCCAGACGTATGGTTGTTGCCTTGCAGTTGCTGCTGTACTTGGTCTGGTTACTAGGGTGTTGCTATGTGGTTGCTAGGGTATTCTCTGTGGTTTCTAGGGCATTGCTAGGTGGTTTCTAGGGTATTCTGAGTGGTTGCTAGAGTATTGCCAGGTGGTGACTAGGGTATTTTTGGTGGTTTCTAGGGTGTTCTGGATGGTTTCTAGTGCTATGTGGTTGTTAGGGTGTTGTAGGTGGTTGTTATGGTGGTCTCAGTGGTTATTAAGGTGTTGTTAGTTTTCACTGATGATTACTATGGAGTTTTATAGTTTTTAACATGTTTTTTGCATGTTATAGCACATAGCTATGATATGCTAACATGATTTAGCATGTTGTTAGCTTGATGCTGGCACATTTTTACTTGTTTTTATCATGTTTTAATAATTAGTGTTTTAACATGTTTTCACACTTAACTAATCGCTATTAGCATGTAACTACTCACTGCTAGTATGTGTAGCATGTGTTGTAAGTTCTGCTTGCTAGCATGAGACAGAGAGCCTGTGCTCATCTCTATATACGTCCTGATGCAGAGATACAGGTCTTGTTAAACCATGGGTGTCTGGAGCCAGCTGGAAGTTTGTAGTATGTCTAGTAAGACCTTGATTATCTGGTTCAGGTGTGTTTAATTGGGGTTGGACCTAAACTCTGCAGGACTGGACACCCCTGTGCTAAACTGTTGCTAGGGTACTCTGTTTGGTTGCTAGGGAGTGGATTGGCAGCTGCCAGTGATAATGAAACTCCAACAGCTGCTTGTCAGAATGAATGATATAAAACAAGCTCAATCCTTTTATGACATTCAGATTTGAAGATATCCCTCTTTGGGTTTGGGTTGCTAGGGTGCTTGACCATGGTTGCTAGGGTTGAGCTAGGAAGTGTTGAAGGTGATTCGTGATTGGCTGTTTGCTGCACACCTTCATGTTTCTATGACACTTCTATCCCAAGATATCTCATTTGATCTCTTTGAATGGAAGTCTATGGAACTTGTTGCTATGGTTGCTAGGGCTTGATAGCTTCACAATGATCCTGAGAGACTGATTGGTTTCCTAAGTGAAATGAGCCCCGCCTCCTTGTCTCTATGATACTGGAATCCAGATATGTGCAATACAAAATTCGGTTACACTTTAAGATGTTATTGTTACAGTACATTATACCCAAAACTCAAAAACATTAATACATAAATTAAATAGATTTTACTCACCTGTGTTTTCTTAAATGTGGAACAGCTAAGTATGAAACAGAAAGT
The DNA here is from genome assembly GCF_949319135.1 of Squalius cephalus. Lineage (NCBI taxonomy): Eukaryota > Metazoa > Chordata > Actinopteri > Cypriniformes > Leuciscidae > Squalius > Squalius cephalus. The sequence goes on along the minus strand of NC_137128.1, from coordinate 11,525,589 downwards.
ATCAAGTTATAAAGGGTTCATAACAGAATTCATCTTTAGATCAATAATGAGATCAATAATTTTAATCACTGCTTGAAGAGCAACAAAATCCAAGAAGACTTACTAGAATTAAATATAATTAATTATAGACATATATGAATATACAGTGTATGAATTAATTGTTTTGCAAAATAATTCAAACGTAATTAATATTTTAATAAAGGCATATAAACAAATTCACATTTTGGTAGAATAATCTTCTGACTTCGTAAAAGTTGATCATGTTCTAAAGAAAATTCAGAGGAGACGAGAAAATAACATTATAGATCTGATGTACAGCAGAATCAAACTTTGCTGCATTATTGTCCTGTTATCACTGTAAAGCTGCTGTGAAACAATCTGTATTGTATAAAGCACTATATAAATAAAGGTGACTTGACTTGACATTGAAATTACAAACAAGTTACAATCATTAGTTGTGTTTATAGGCTGTGTTAACATCACACAAGTACATCAGTGACTGAATAAATATATATATATATATATATATATATATATATATATATATATATATATATATATATATATATATATATATGTATATATATATATATATATAATATAACCATTTATAAGACCCAAGATATACACAAAACTAAATGAATACACAGTCTGTTAAGTAGATATTTTATGGCTGTAATCAGACTTTAAATTAACAATTAATTAATAACTAAATAAAGACAGATTCACCATGTTGTATTTTCCAGTGCTTATCCTGTAGTTGTTTGTGTGCTGAAGAAAATTCAGGATAAAGACAAGAGAAAACAGAATTCAGACAACATAAGCATTAATAACATATAATTTCTGATTGAGGAACAATAATTACAAATTACAGGATATATACTAGTCTCAAATATGTGAATGCATAATGTCTGTTAATTAAATATTCTGTGGATTAAAAAAAAAACAGACTTGACATTAATAATTAATTAAATGAGTTAAAAAAGACAGATTCACCATGTTGTATTTTCCTGTGCTCATTCGGTAGTTGATCGAGTGCTGAAGAAAATTCAAGATATAAAGAAGAGAAAACAGCATTAAATATATAGCTGATATACATACATATATTTCCTTCCAAAGTGTTTGGGACAAAGACATTTTCCTCAGTGCTTCACATCAGTCTTACATGTACTACACTGTCAATACTTTACTTAACTTTTTGGGTTATCTTTTTACATGGAATCAGTTAAGCTGTATTTACTTAGTATTATCATCTTGAAAAACGTAGTTATTTGAACATAAATGTAGTTGAAATAACTTTATGAAAGCAAAGTGAACTTATACTTTTTAAGTTTTCTATTATCAAATCAAATCAATTAAATCAATTAAGATCTCAGCAGAAGAGGATTAAACAACTACACAAACAGCATTACCAGCTTAACTTGTTACTAGCCAGTTTGACTTTGTTTTTTCCACAAGTGTATAAAACTGTTTCTGAGATTTAACAAAGATTGAGATTGAGTTTATTTCTCTTGAAAACTACTGTATTTATAATCACACAGCTAACGAATCAACATATGAATCTCAACAATGGTGACAATCAACATAATGCTTCATGCTGCAATGCATTCTGGGTGCACCAATCAAAACTCATCCATGGATCCCAGCATGCATTGTGACATGAATTTTAGCAGCTTGTTTTGTGACGTTTGAAGTTGATCTGTTTATCTGAATATCTTGTTGACTGTCATCATTGTTGAGGTTTGTATGATGAGTGTTGATGCCTAACTGTGTCTGTCACGGTTCTTGAATTCACTGTCTCTTCCTCGTCTCATGTGATTGTGCGTTTGTATGATGAGTGTTGATGTCTAAGTGTGTCTGTCACGGTTCTTGAATTCACTGTCTCTTCCTCGTCTCATGTGATTGTGCGTGTGGGTGTGTTCTCTGATTACCGCTTGATCATCAGCGCCAGCTGATTCCACTCAACTCACCTTTATATGCTCAGTGACTGGTGTCTTGTGTTGTCAGATCGTTGTGGAGTCTACGGTGTTGTGTCCCGTTCCTGTCTTGTCTGGCGATCTCCATGTTCAGCGTTCCCGCCTGGACTATTCTCTCCGTGTTCGGCGTTTCACGCCTGGATTATTTCTCACCTCTTGTACTCCGCGGACCAGTTGCCTGTCACTCATCCACCACCACCGGGTTGCCCATCGAGGTCCCTGCGCCACTCTTCAGCCATTGTGTTTGTGTGTTTGTTCTGACCTGACTTTTTATTGCTCAAAATAAACCATTTTACTTGGATCTTGCATCCTCCATTGTTTTGTGACAGAACGATCTGACCCACCATGGATGCAGCAAGTGAATCAGCAATCAGCCTGGATGAATTCATCTTCCGCAGTATTACACGAATGGATGCACAGGAGGAGAGTCTCACGAACACGGGTCGGGCGGTGCAGGCTCTAGTGGTGCAGGTGTCCGATGCTCATCCAGCAATTTAGATTTAGATTTTGGCTTCCAATGATTATAAAAAAGATATTTGATGTATAACCATTAAAAACTAAAGCCGCATTCTCTCCAGCGCAGCTTCCTTCCCTTCACAGCGGTGCGCTGTCATTTCTCCCTAAATCCCAAACATAACTTCAGAAGCTGCACGATCAGTGATTGTTGTAAAATGTAGTCTATACTGTTGCTAAACTGCGGGACGCGTTTGATAAAAGGCTATTAAAAGTACCAAAATTGAGCAATAGACGCTGTTCCAAATGCGGCGCGTGCTCCGAAACACACCGCAACGAGACAAGCAACGTATATTTTGGGCTTCGTGTGCGCATCTAAACGATCAAATATACACAAAAATATGTCAAAATGGCCGTCTTGGAGATTCACTTAAACAGTTTATTCACTTAAATACAGTTTATGTCTTAAATGAGCGTAAATAGTTGGGAGAAAATATGATGTGTATGAATAGATCTGCATTTGGTCTTAAAGAGGCAGCAGTCTAATAAACCTGCTGACGATTGCTCCATTAATGTGAATCAAACAACAAAAGGCAAAGAGAAAATCAGTCGCAAATCAAATATTAAATTATATATAATGAATAATTTTGGCTTTTATAAGCTTTAATCTATGATAAACTATGCAGTTGTAACCGAGGCCCTGTGTGGCCCAGGTAAATTTAACAAATGGATTTGAGATGATCAAATTAAGGAATAATGCCTGACTACGCCACCTTGGGAATTTCACCCAAAGAATCTAACTCACAAGGCTGACACAGGTTCCCTACCCAGTGGCAAGCAACGTGGAGACCGGTATCAATCAAATACAAAAGTTTTATTATGATGACATAAAAGCATAAATTAGACAATCTCACACATCAATTTTAATACGGGCTTACATAAGTCACTTCAAATGTCATGGAGCTGCAGCCAAACTACAGGGAAGATGCTCCAATAATGAAGGATCTCACAATCTGCACAGCACACTCATACCATTAAAGAACCCCAGTGCACACCACAAACCACAGCACACAATGAAGAAACACCACCACCATCTATAGAGGAATGGTCGCCCTGGTCAAGAAGGCCTGCAGCTCCTAGACAGAAAGAACTCAATACACAACTCACGCACACACACGCGCACACACATTAATACAATATATTGTACTAATTACACAACTGTAAAGGAAAAAAAACTTAAACAATACTTTAACTCAAAATAAACTACAACAAATGAACAAACAAATGTTTCACAATATTATCAACCAAAAATAAATCAATTAACAAAAAGTAAATTTAAATTAAGACAAAGGAAAAAAATGAAATCAGCTTAAAGTCAAATAATCCAATTTCACATTATGAAAACTAAATCACAATACACAAGAAGAAACCCATAGCCTACTGAAGATTTGCAAAACCAAGATCAAACAAAAATACAAAACAAAATAACCGATAACCTAAATACAAAATAACCGATTTGAATTAAATAGACAAGGAACCCAACAAATTTAACAAAACTGAGTACCACACAAAATAAGGACACTCGAAGATGCTTGTTGGAACAGCACGTGTGCACACCAGTGTTGCCAGATGTACGATAATTATCGTATTTGTACGATAATTTTGACCTCTGTACGATGTACGATCAATAATGGAAAAAATCCTATAATGTATGATAATTTCAGAACTGTGTGACACTTCAAATGATGGTCGTTGTAATAGGACTTCTCATTGATCCAGCCGTGGATTCTACGTCTACCGGGGGAAGAACGTGTAGAGAGAGGGAGCGAGAGACCTTGCGACCTTGCGTGTGTGTGCTAGTGTGCCTCACGAAGCGCATGTAAGGACCCAACCAATCAATTGTAAGTGTGGGCGGGCTTTTATCTATACTCCCGAATCAGAACCGACCAACCCCAACACCCCCCCCCCCCCCCCCCCGTTGGAGATTTCTTGACTCCCAGAAATGACTTTGTGCAGGTTGGGATGTCTCGTCTGTCATTTTCATGTCGTTGACTCGTGTACGATAATTTTCTGCCAAATACGATAATTTTGAGCTTCTGGTACGATACTTGGACATTTCCAATCTGGCAACACTGGTGCACACGTACACAGTTCGTTGGCACGGGTCCAAACACCACTGCGACCCAGAACACACACGGACTCAATGCAAGTCGACCATAGGACGAGACAGCGGTGCTGCCACTGTAAGGATGTTATTCATCCTGCAATCAGCGGAAGAACCATACAGTTAACATCCAATAATCTATAAAGAATACAAAGAAAACTATAAACTTACCAAGTGACAGCTGCGGGAACCGGGATATAGCTGTAGGTTTAATTATTCGGCCTATTTGCAACAGCCGCCACCCGTACACAAAACATCAACTGAAATAAAAAACAAATTGCGACTCGCACCACTTCCACGGCTGATAAGCGGATGTAATAAAGTCAACGCATACCTGGAGAAGGACAGATACAAACTCATAGCCATCAGCCGATTAGAGCAGCTGTGGCAAAACGGCGAACACGGAAGCGACCATAAACACAGCCGCTCTCCTTTACCGAGCCGAACCAGGCACGAGTCACGTTCAATCGCAACAGCGAAAACCACACCACATCCGGGAAATGACGCTCTCCTAGGTGCATTCGACAATGGCTTTTATAGCCCGCACAATTGACGACATTAAAAATGTCCAGCCCAACCACTTAACTCAGGAAATCATGCCACACAGTGTTATTTTACATCTGACTTTATTAGATGTCTTTTTAGCCCATATTACTCCTGAACAGTAATGTCAGTAGACATTACTGGAATTAAAGCACTGGGTATATAATTTGTATATTTGTTTTATTGTATACTTTTTTTTTTGTTTGACCATGTGTTTGTACTTTGTTTTTGGTGTCCTATGTCTTCTGTATATAAAGCACAAAAGCCTGCACCCTTCTGCATAACATGCATGTTTTATTTGTTTTGTTAAAGCATTGCTTTTTCTTTTGCTATAGATATTTATTTTACATTTCAAAATTTAAAGCAATATTAATTATGTTCTAAATTATTTTTTTCCTTTTTTTATATAACAAAAAGAACCGGTAAGAATACCGTTAAAGTACTGGATCGATAAGGAGTATCGGTAAGAGTAGTAATACCGTTAAAACCTTAACGATACCCATCCCTACGCCTACCTGTTCCAGAGGCTTATTCTGGAGAACCCAACTACTGCAGAGCCTTCCTAACTAGATGCTCCATGCATTCCTCACTGCAACCCAGGACCTTCAACAGTGAACGGTCTAGAGTGGCATTCGTTCTGACTCTACTGACTGGAAAAGTGGCGTTATGGAGAACGGTGGTGTGGGAGAACCAGGATCCATGCTGCACCTCGTTCCAGGCACTCTCCGAGGAAATTATGTGTCTAGTGTTTGATATATGTCTACCTGGATGACATATTGATTTTTTTCATCTTCTCTCCAGGAACACGTGCAGCACATCCGAAGAGTGCTTCAGAGATTGTTAGAGAATGGGCTTTTTGTCAAGTCGGAGAAATGAACTTTTCATGCAGTCTGTTCCTTTCCTTGGTTACATCATCTCGTCTGAGGGAGTACGTATGGATCCTGACAAGGTTAAGGCTGTGGTAGATTGGCCAAGTCCAGATTCCCGTAAGGCCCTACAGAGGTTTCTGGGGTTCGCCAACTTCTGTCGGCGTTTCATTCGCAATTTCAGCCAACTAGCTACTCCTCTGACTTCCTTGACCTCCCCCAGAACGAAGTTCAGGTGGTCTGATACAGCCGAGGCTGTATTCACCAAACTGAAAGGCTTGTTTCAGCTCCCATCTTGATAGCCCCTGATCCATCATGTCAGTTTGTGGTGGAGGAATGGCGTCATTGGTTAGAAGGGTCGGGTACCTTTTATCGTTGGACCAATCATAGGAACCTGGAATATATCAGAACCGCCAAAAGACTCAACTCCAGGCAGGCTCGGTGGGCACTTTTATTCGGTCGTTTTGATTTTTCTCTCTCGTACCGCCCGGGTTCCAAAAACATCAAACCCGATTCTTTATCTCGCATTTTTGATCATTACGAATGCCCATCCACTCCCGAGTGCATTTTAGCCGAGAACCTATTCGTCTCCACACTCACATGGGAGGTCGAATCGAAGGTCAAGACGGCCTTAGAAGGGGTAATTCCTCTGCCCGGTTGCCCACCGAATCGATTGTTTGTGCTGAAGGGATTACGGTCTGACGTGATTCAGTTTGGGCATTGTTCTAATGTGGCTTGTCATCCAGGAGTTAACCGCACCAATTTTTTGGTCAAGCAACGATTCTGGTGGGCATTAATGGCTCGCGACATTCGCAGTTTTGTCTTGGCTTGCTCGGTTTGTGCCACTGGTAAGACTTTCAATCGACCCCCAGATGGGTAACTCCAACCGCTGTCTGTCCCTTCGAGACCCATATACTTACTTAAACTTTTATTTGTCCCCGTAGGGCAATTAGTTCTGCAGCAAGACATAGACACAGGACAGACACAAATGCACAAATGCAAGACCGAAATACATAAAATACTTAATGTTACAAGCTCTGGTTGTACAACAGAAGAATTGAAAAGATAAATAAATAAATAGACCTAAGTACTACAGAATAAAGTGCTCTGTTTCTGAAATAGATAAATAGATAAGTAGGCCTCCAATTCGACAGCCATATGTTAAAAAGAAACATCTGACAATGTTCATCATAAAAATAATATAGCGACACAGGGGTACATTTCCATAAAAAAATCACCATTCCATCAACAACATCATCAACATCAATCAATACTATACATGTTATAACAACCCCATCACTATTTAATTGTTAAGTCTATCTACTCCTCTGGGCTGAGTTTAGAAAAGAGATGGCAGTCGGAACGAATGAGTACCTGTATCTATTGCTCTTTACGGGAGGTAATCTAAACCGAGACCCAGAAGGTAAGATCATGAGGGTCTTACCCTCCTTGAAATTACCCTCCGCCAAGGAGACTGTTGTGGATCACGTTTTTCGTTTACACGGCCTCCCGATGGAAGTGTTTTCCGACAGGGGGCCCCAGTTTGTGTCCAAATTTTGGCAAGAGTTTTGTAAATTACTGGGAGCGAATGTCAGTTATCTTCAGGGTTTCATCCCCAAAGCAATGGCCAAACCGAGAGAGCCAACCAAGATTTGGAAAAATTGTTGAGATGTTTGGTATCCAAGAATCCTTCCTCCTGGAGTCAGCAGCTCTCAATGGTTGAGTACACTCACAACTCGTTACCAGTGTCATCCACGGGCCTATCTCCGTTTGAGTGTAGCTTAGGTTACCAGCCACCAGTTTTTCCTAGTCTGAAATCCGAAGTCGCGGTCCCCTCCGCTCACACCTTCATCCAGAGGTGTCACCGCACATGGAACAGAGCCTGTGAGACTGAATCCCTTTGTCCTTTTGAAGTATTTTGTCTTTCTAAACACGCATTTCAGCCTCCACATAGATGTTTGTTTGTTTGCCACGTTGGCAAGTGTCTCCTATAGCTGAGAGCCCAACTCTCACGTCGAATGTAAAGAACCCGTAGATAGGTCAGGAACTTCTTGTATCTGTAGCGAGTTAAGACAAATAATGAATTCAAAACAATAAATCCCTCAAAACAGGCTTCTGGAGGGTGAACATATCAGAAGTGCTAAAAAAATATGTATGCTAGCTCTACCTGTCTACTATTCTCTCTCCCTGTTGGTCAAATGGTTGTCCAGGGCTTGCTGGTTCAACTGTACTCGTCAGGGCTTGCTGGTTCAACTGTACCCTGGCATAAAGCATGTATTTTACTGCGCTGAACAGTGTCTGCCTGTCCTTCATCTCAATGTTGTGTTCTTTGTTCCACACACACCTCCACATAGCTTGCAGAAGATGAACTATGCAGAGCAGCCGTGTGGCTTCAGGAAAGCCCTGGGCTATAGCTCCTGTTTCTGCCTTTGGGTCTTCTGTGAGAAACACACAAGGCCTGCCTCACCTCGCCCTCTCTCTCTCGCACACACCCAGTCCAGCCCTGTGTGTGTGTGTGTGACGCTCAGGAAAACAGTGTGTGTTTGTTTGTGTGTGTGAGAGGGAGAGTGAGTGAGTGTGTGCGAGAGAGAGAGGGCGAGGTGAGGCAGGCATTTTGGCCCAGACTGGCCCACTACGATCATAAACACCACCCATCTTTGGGCGCCCTTGAATATGTATACCAACTCCTATTCCTTAAAAGCACTAATCCCAGGGAGTGAGTAGGAATGAGTGAGAGTTAACAGATGAAATAACTCCAAAATTAAATGTAATAATGCAATAGACCCCTTTTGCGCCGACGTCACAATCACGTCACAGCGTTAGCTAGAGGCAAAACAAATGGAAAACTGCGATCCGTGTTCTCCGACTTCACGTGCAGCCTTGCACGAGCGCAAAACCTCACAACACCCACCCCCTGTCGGTGATTGGTTGGAACACTATTTATTTTGGTTTTGAGTGGTTGGTGAAACCAATTGTTTTTGTGTGCAGATCTCAGAGCCTAGGCTGCCTACAGAGACGTGTTTTTTTGACGGCCTGCTTATGGGGCGGGCAGCTAGCGGATCGTTAGGAAAGATTAGATGAATGTGATAATTTATGTTTGGGCCTGAAATCGCTGATACAACCTTTAATATCGATTCTGGAATAAAATAATCGATTTTAGAATCGTAGAAAAAAAAAAAATTGTGATAGCTAGGTGAATCGATTTTTTCTCCCAGCCCTATTAGCCATAAGTGGCTCCAACACCAGCAAACTGGCCACAATTCTGCCGAGAGCCTGTCATCTCAGACCCCTTTTCCACCAGCATGAACCGGGTGCTTGTTCAGAGCCAGAGCTATTGCCAGTTCTGAGTTGGTTCGACTGACAAGCCTTCTAAGAAACAGTTTGCCTTTCCACAGGCCAGAGAGCCAGATGTTACGTCACTGTATACATCTCATGATGACAAACACGTTTGTTCAAACACATCAGGATTGTTTGAGATGCATCGGCTTCTTGCAGAGCGATCGGCGCATGACATCAAAGCACTGCGAGAGCGATCAAAAGCACGAGTCGTATGCTCTCCAAACACTCCCGCAGCATCATCAATCAACAACGCCTTCCATCAACAATAGCGGTTACTATTGATGCTCATGGCTTTGCGAACCTACATCGGCATCCAAACACGGCGAATCCAACGCGTTCGTGCAGCTCACCATAACTTGCATAGACGGAGATTACAATCGAGCTGCTATTAGCTCGAATAGCTGCTGTTTAAAAAATGGCGGTCAAAGTTTATGTTCGTCTTGTTGGTCACAGTAAACCCGCCCCTGACGCAAGCGGTTCTTACTTCTAGACCAGCAATGTATTTGGTGCTACTTAAGAACCACTTTTCCTGGTTCAGAGCTGGTGCTTTGGGTGTCGAAAGACAAATAATTGATTTGAAACTAGACTCTGGCTCTGAACCAGCACTCAAACTGCCTTGGTGGAGAAGGGGTAATAGTGGCGCTCAGGACCGAATCAGTGGCGCTGCGCAGCTCTCTGAACACGGCAGGACCACTTCAGCCCTCGTCCATGAGGCACAGGAGTTTGGCTTGAGAAACCTGTTGAACCGTCGTGGTGTGAAGGCCTGAGCAGCTGAAGCTGAAGTCATGCAGGGCTTGGATGGGGAGCGACCTTGGCCTTCCCTCCTGTCGCTGCGCGGCCTGGTTTTGTTCAGTCCAGCGAAGATTATCTTCATCGCTTGTGAGACAACAGGTCTTCGCAGGCCACTGTCTGGCGAAACTGGGTTCGCAAAAAAATATAAATAATAATAAAAAAAATAATTATGGCAATACTCACAGTGATGTTAGGTGTAAAGTGCTGTTTATTCACATTGCTCGAGAGGTTAAACAGTCCCAGAAAAAAAAAGAACAAATCTATATACAAAAGTAACAAAGAAAAGAAAAATGGCAAACAAAACTGCACAAAAAGAACAAACTATATATATAAATATCTACAGTATATACACACAAACTTCGTCAAGGGTGAGGAATTGCTCACGGCACTACAGTCGCACGCTCGCTCGCCAGGTTAACTGACACCATACATTAGTTTGGGGCTTCTTTAGTTAAAACCATTACAAACATTGCTGAGGTAAGTATATAGTTAAGTATGTACATTTTTCCAATATCCCTTATATACACATAAAATAACGAAATCAGAAACAAAATGCACACAAAATATTTTTGACATATTAAATTTGCTCAGAAATTTGCTCTTTTAGAGATCGCCAGAAAGATCAGCCAGTCTTGATCCGCTGCGAAGCTCTTCAACGAAACCAGTCGTCAGAAGTATTTATTCTTGTCTCAGAGTCCATGTAGATTATCTTCGTCACTGAAGGAGAATTAATCTGAGATCCTACGTTGATGTGCACTCTTATATAGACGGATGCCCCCCCATTTCGGCAGGCTTCATCTTCATAGGTTCATGCAGTTTCAGGTTAGGTTAGGTAGACTTTATTAATCCCACACCGACTTACACTTTATTAATCCCACACTAGATTTACACTTCCGGCTCAGCTACTGTTCGGACGCCCTTGCTTACTGCTACGCGCTTTGCTCTATCGCTTTTACATTTTATCTCCTATATTTTTATATTTTATTTCCTTTTATCACCTAATTTTAACTTCAGCAAATCAGCACAGTGCTCATACGACAAAGTTTGGATTACTACAAAAACACAGAATTCTTTTACCCGACCAGCTTACATTCCGGGAAAGGAAAAAACAACTGCCTACAAGGATAAGAGAAAATGCCTCTTCTGGTTCAAGAATCTACTTGCTGCACCAACTGCCACAGACTTTTTACAAAGGATTGCAGTTCTTGAAACAAAGTTACTTACGGGACCACCAAACCAGACAGAGCACACAACAAAGCTTCGTCATGGACACTCTCAGCATATAGCCGGTGAGTCACATGAAACTAGTGCTCCTCGACAGGTAGAGAAACAAGCTGATCGACTTACAAATCGATGGCACAAACAGGGAGCGAGACCCAAAGGCACTCGAGACATCAGATTGTCACGAGCATCACATATTGCCGCAGTAGCATCCTCTACCCCAGACACAGCTCTGACAAGGATTGCAAACACTGGTCTCCTACCACCGCCTATACATCTTGTGAACAGATTTGAAGTACTAATGAATGTAAATGAGGAATCCCAAATGTGATGAATGTGATCGAAAACAGACTGAATGGGCCAGTAGCTAACACTGATGCTAACTGGCGCTCAAGGTCGAGCAGACAGAGAAGTTTGCTTCTTTCTTCTCTGAGAAAATCAATAATATCAGAAAGGTGATCAGCACATCCTTGAGTTGCTCTGGGGTCAGACAGATCAAACCACCTGAGAAAGTAGTTACTATGTCTGATTTCAAAGAAATTGATGGCAAAATTTTGGAAGAAACCGTACAGCACCTTAAAACATCAACCTGCGCTCTTGACACACTTCCCACATCTTTTTTCAAAAGTGTGTTAAACAGTTTAGAAGCAGATCTTCTAGAAGTGGTAAATGCCTTACTTCTCTCTGGGAGTTTTCCAAACTCCCTGAAAACTGCAGTTGTCAAGCCCCTCCTGAAAAAGAGCAATCTGGATAAGACCATATTAACCCTTTAATGTTCTGCTCGACCATTTGGTAGATCACTTTTTGAGTCGCTATATCTTATTGAAAAATGTGTGGAACTGAACTCAAGCTGATTGGGTCATCTCTACAACTTGGTTGAGGTATGCTATGCTTCAAACATCCACTAGAAGTCACTCTATTTTTTGACAGTAGAACTTTTCACTCATCCTGCTGCTAGCAAGTTTAAAATTGAAAAATCACCTCTGACATGTGGACTATTTTTGGCTGTACTTTCAAAGGTGAGTTAGTTTTGTCAACATTTTATATCATCTAACACGTTACTTAACAGAATTATGTAAATTGATGCAAAACAGAAACATCTTATAATGGTCAAATAATTTTTTTAAAACATGCTTGACCATACGGTTGAGTTGGCACTCCATGGTAAACCTTGGCATGGAATGACAGCTCAACCGCACGGTAACAGTTTGGTGAAGTTATGCTAATTTTATTAAAATGCACTATTTTCCATGGAATAAAAACACTGCTGTTCATGCATTGTTATCAATATGTTACAGTTATAGTGTTATTATACTTAAATGGTTTAATATGTATGATTTTTGTAACAGGCTGACATTTATATGTAATGGTGCATCATTTCCTTATTCCCACCTTGTATTTCTGTGTTTTAGAAGCAAATGATGGATGCTAAATCATTTTATGGTTCAAGGCCATGGAATTTTCTGGCTCTTGTACCCCCTGATGCTGTCAAGACACCCTCCCAGTACTTCAAAAGGCTCTTCACTGATGAGATGATTCAACATAATGCTCATCAAACCAATCTCTACTCTTCCCAGGAGTTGGGGGATACAGGCACACACACACACACACACACACACACACACACACACACAGTTATACAGTCACACACACACACACACACACACACACACACACACACAGTCATACAATCACACACAGTCACACACACACAGTCATACAATCACACACAGGCATACAGTCACACACAGTCATACAGTCACACACACAGTCACACAGGCATACAGGCATATAGTCACACACAGGCATACAGTCACACACAGGCATACCGTCACAAACAGGCATACAGTCACACACACAGTTATACAGTCACACACACACAGTCATACAATCACACACAGGCATACAGTCACACACACAGGCATACAGTCACACACAGGCATACAGTCACAAACAGGCATACAGTCACACACACAGTTATACAGTCACACACACAGTCATACAATCACACACAGGCATACAGTCACACACAGGCATACAGTCACACACATTCATACAGTCACACACAGGCATACAGTCACACACAGTCATACAGTCACACACACAGTCATACAATCACACACAGGCATACAGTCACACACAGGCATACAGTCACACACACAGTCATACAATCACACACAGGCATACAGTCACACACAGGCATACAGTCACACACACAGTTATACAGTCACACACAGGCATACAGTCACACACACAGTTATACAGTCACACACAGGCATACAGTCACACACAGGCATACAGTCACACACACAGTTATACAGTCACACACAGGCATACAGTCACACACAGGCATACAGTCACACACACAGTCATACTATCACACACAGGCATACAGTCACACACAGGCATACAGTCACACACACAGTTATACAGTCACACACAGGCATACAGTCACACACACAGTCATACAGTCACACACAGGCATACAGTCACACACAGTCATACAGTCACACACACAGTCATACAATCACACACAGGCATACAGTCACACACAGGCATACAGTCACACACACAGTCATACAATCACACACAGGCATACAGTCACACACAGGCATACAGTCACACACACAGTTATACAGTCACACACAGGCATACAGTCACACACACAGTTATACAGTCACACACAGGCATACAGTCACACACAGGCATACAGTCACACACACAGTTATACAGTCACACACAGGCATAAAGTCACACACACAGTTATACAGTCACACACAGGCATACAATCACACACAGGCATACAGTCACACACACAGTCATACAATCACACACACATGCATACAGTCACACACAGTCATACAGTCACACACACAGTCATGCAGTCACACAAAGGCATACAGTCACACACCATACAGTCACACACACAGTTATACAGTCACACACAGGCATACAGTCACACACACAGTTATACAGTCACACACAGGCATACAGTCACAAACAGGCATACAGTCTCACACACACACACACACACACACACACACACACACACACACAATGCAAGAACAAAAGTTCTTTGGGGATTATACACAGCAGAGCTGAGAAGTTGGAGAGGGCCCCATATGTTTTTGACAATACAATTGTTGTTAAAATTGTTGGAATTTTATGCAGAAAATGGGAGCGAAGTTCTTTTGTTGAAATAAAATTTACTTGACATGAATTGTTTCCTGGTATTTTTACATTTGCAACTTTGTTTTTGTCTTTGTAGGTATTAAATGATCATTTAAATGCTATTATACATTTATAATTATGTAATAGGTACTTTTACCATCAAGCAGCATCTCAACCATTTGGTAGAGGCCTATATTTAAAAAACTGGGGGGTATATATTTATTTATTTTTATTAATTGTGTTATTAGTGCCCCAATAACTTAAAAAATGCAAACAAATAATTTTTACATTGTTTTTTTCTTGGAGTGAACATTAAAGGGTTAAGCAACTATAGACCGATCTCAAATCTTCCTTTCATAGGCAAGATCATTGAAAAAGTTGTCTTCGATCAGCTGAACAAATTCTTGAGCTTGAATGGATCCTTTGACAATTTTCAATCTGGTTTCCGACCGCACCACAGCACAGAGACAGCGCTCATAAAGATAATAAACGATATTCGCTTAAATACTGATACAGGCAAATTATCAGTGCTGGTACTACTCGACCTCAGTGCTGCATTGGACACTGTCGATCATAACATACTTCTTGACAGGCTGGAAAACTGGATGGGGCTTTCTGGGATAGTCCTAAAATGGTTCAGGTCATACTTAGATGGGAGAGGTTATTATGTGAGTATAGGAGATCATAAGTCTGAGTGGACATCCATGACATGCGGAGTCCCTCAAGGCTCAATTCTTGCGCCACTCCTGTTCAACCTGTATATGCTCCAAATGAGCCAAATAATGAGAAAGAACCAAATTGCTTACCACAGCTATGCAGACGACACACAGATCTACTTAGCCCTATCGCCTAACGATTACAGCCCCTTTGACTCCCTGTGCCAATGCATTGATGAAGTCAACAGTTGGATGTGCCAAAACTTTCTTCAGTTAAACAAAGACAAAACTGAAGTCATTGCGTTTGGAAACAAAGATGAAGTTCTCAAGGTGAACGCATACCTTCACTCTAGGGGTCAAACAACTAAACATCAAGTCAGGAATCTTGGTGTGACACTAGAGTCAGACCTTAGTTTCAGTAGTCATGTCAAAGTAATAACTAAATCAGCATACTATCATCTGAAAAATATTGCAAGAATAAGATGCTTTGTTTCCAGACAAGACTTAGAGAAACTTGTTCATGCTTTCATCACCAGCAGGGTGGATTATTGTAATGGACTCCTCACTGGCCTTCCCAAAAAGACCATAAGACAATTGCAGCTCATACAGAACGCTGCCGCCAGGATTCTGAGCAGAACCAGAATGTCACGTGTCTGTTCTGTCTTGTGCTGCACATGGGTGTTTGTTGTTTTGTGCCATGTGCTCTCCTGTCTATTGTCTAGCCCCTCCCATCTTGTTATCTGATTATTGGTTAATTTGTCCCACCTGTCTGTCTCGTTACCCTCCTTTGTTGTTCCCCTATTTAGCCTCCTTGTGTTTGTAGTCTTGTGCTGGTTCGTTGTCCGAGTTACCTGTCTTTGATGTTCCTGTCTGTTGATTATCTGAGTTCTGAGTTTTCTGTATTTTTGTCTGTGTTTGTTAATTAAATCTCCTCTGCACTTGAATCCTCGTCTCTCGCTCACTCGCCCCGTGACAGAACGAACCAGCCAAAATGTGGATTCAGCGGAGCGAGATTTTTTCTTCAGAGGAGGAGAAGGGAAATTCCATTTCCCTATTTGAATATTTCTCCAGATGTGTTCAGAGGACTTTGGAGGAGGAGAGCACCATGTCAGATGGTGATCAGATCGGAGGAGGTGGTCCGGTGGTCCGGAGACGGAGGAGGAGAAGGAAGACCTCCTCTGTGACTATTCCGGTGGTTCCAGTTCCGGTGGTCCCAGTTCCGGTGGTCCCAGTTCCGGTGGTCCCGAGTCCGGTGGTCCCAATTCCGGTGGTCTCAAGACACAGGAGGAGGAGAAGGGTTCCCTCCATAATTGTTCCGGTGGTCCCAGTTCCGGTGGTGCCTGCCGAGCCTGTGTCTTCGGACAAGATGGCCGCCGCCGAGTCTGTTCACGTCACGTCTGCCGGTCCTGTGTCTTCGGACAAGATGGCCGCTACAGAGACTGTTCACGTCACGCCTGCCGAGCCTGTGTCTTCGGACAAGATGGCCGCCGCCGAGCCTGTTCACGTCACGCCTGCCGAGCCTGTGTCTTCGGACAAGATGGCCGCCGCCGCGAGTGTTCACGTCACGTCTGCCGAGCCTGTGTCCCCTGACAAGATGGCCGCCGCCGAGAGTGTCCACGTCACACCTGTCGAGCCTGTGTCCTCTGACAAGATGGCCGCCGTCGAGCCTGTGTCTGTTCCTGAGCCGGTGGTGTCTGTTCCTGAGCCTGAGCCGGTGGTGTCTGTTCCTGAGCCTGAGCCGGTGGTGTCTGTTCCTGAGCCTGAGCCGGTGGTGTCTGTTCCTGAGCCTGAGCCGGTGGTGTCTGTTCCTGAGCCTGAGCCGGTGGTGTCTGTTCCTGAGCCTGAGCCGGTGGTGTCTGTTCCTGAGCCTGAGCCGGTGGTGTCTGTTCCTGTGCCTGAGCCAGTGTCTGTTCCTGAGCCTGAGCCGGTGGTGTCTGTTCCTGTTCCTGAGCCGGTGGTGTCTGTTCCTGTTCCTGAGCCGGTGGTGTCTGTTCCTGTTCCTGAGCCGGTGGTGTCTGTTCCTGAGCCTGAGCCGGTGGTGTCTGTTCCTGAGCCTGAGCCGGTGGTGTCTGTTCCTGAGCCTGAGCCGGTGGTGTCTGTTCCTGTTCCTGAGCCGGTGGTGTCTGTTCCTGTGCCTGAGCCAGTGTCTGTTCCTGTGTCTGTTCCTGTGTCTGTTCCTGTGTCTGTGTCTGTGTCTGTGTCTTTGTCTGTGTCTTTGTCTGTGTCTTTGTCTGTGTCTTTGTCTGTGTCTTTGTCTGTGTCTGAACCGGAGCCTGTGGTGCCAGTTCCAGTGCCTGAGCCGGTGGTGCCAGTTCCAGTGCCTGAGCCTGTGGTGCCAGTTCCAGTGCCTGAGCCTGTGGTGCCAGTTCCAGTGCCTGAGCCGGTGGTGCCAGTTCCAGTGCCTGAGCCTGTGGTGCCAGTTCCAGTGCCTGAGCCTGTGGTGCCAGTTCCAGTGCCTGAGCCTGTGGTGCCAGTTCCAGTGCCTGAGCCGGTGGTGCCAGTTCCAGTGCCTGAGCCGGTGGTGCCAGTTCCAGTGCCTGAGCCTGTGGTGCCAGTTCCAGTGCCTGAGCCGGTGGTGCCAGTTCCAGTGCCTGAGCCTGTGGTGCCAGTTCCAGTGCCTGAGCCTGTGGTGCCAGTTCCAGTGCCTGAGCCTGTGGTGCCAGTTCCAGTGCCTGAGCCGGTGGTGCCAGTTCCAGTTCCTGAGCCCTGGCCGCCCGAGGGGTCTTCTCCGCCCTGGCCGCCCGAGGGGTCTTCTCCGCCCTGGCCGCCCGAGGGGTCTTCTCCGCCCTGGCCGCCCGAGGGAAAGTCTCCGCCCTGGCCGCCCGAGGGAAAGTCTCCGCCCTGGCCGCCCGAGGGAAAGTCTCCGCCCTGGCCGCCCGAGGGAAAGTCTCCGCCCTGGCCGCCCGAGGGAAAGTCTCCGCCCTGGCCGCCCGAGGGAAAGTCTCCGCCCTGGCCGCCCGAGGGAAAGTCTCCGCCCTGGCCGCCCGAGGGAAAGTCTCCGCCCTGGCCGCCCGAGGGAAAGTCTCCGCCCTGGCCGCCCGAGGGAAAGTCTCCGCCCTGGCCGCCCGAGGGAAAGTCTCCGCCCTGGCCGCCCGAGGGAAAGTCTCCGCCCTGGCCGCCGGATGGACTGTTCGCTTTGCCCCGGCCGCCCGACGGTCTGTTCGCTTCGCCCCGGCCACCCGATGTACTGTTCGCTTCGCCCTGTTCCCCCGATGTACTGTCTGTGTCACCCTGGCCCCTTTGAGTCTGTTACCCCCTGTTTCTGTTTCCCTTCTTGGACCTGGCCCCCCGTCCCTCCCGTCCCGCCCTGGTCTGTCCCTCCCGTCCCTAGTGGAGCGTCTGGTAGCCGCTCCTTAAGGAGGGGGTAATGTCACGTGTCTGTTCTGTCTTGTGCTGCACATGGGTGTTTGTTGTTTTGTGCCATGTGCTCTCCTGTCTATTGTCTAGCCCCTCCCATCTTGTTATCTGATTATTGGTTAATTTGTCCCACCTGTCTGTCTCGTTACCCTCCTTTGTTGTTCCCCTATTTAGCCTCCTTGTGTTTGTAGTCTTGTGCTGGTTCGTTGTCCGAGTTACCTGTCTTTGATGTTCCTGTCTGTTGATTATCTGAGTTCTGAGTTTTCTGTATTTTTGTCTGTGTTTGTTAATTAAATCTCCTCTGCACTTGAATCCTCGTCTCTCGCTCACTCGCCCCGTGACACAGAAAATATGAACATATCACACCAGTCCTCAGGTCTTTACACTGGCTCCCAGTTAAATTTAGGATTGATTTTAAAGTATTATTACTGGTATATAAATCATTCAATGGCCTAGGACCTCAGTACATTGCAGATATGCTCTCTGAATATAAACCCAACAGATCACTCAGATCATTAGGATCATATCAGCTAGAAATACCAAGGGTTCACTCTAAGCATGGCGAGTCTGCTTTTAGCTATTATGCCAGCCGCAGCTGGAACCAGCTTCCAGAGGAGATCAGATGTGCTCCTACTGTAGTCACATTCAAATCCAGACTCAAAACACTTCTGTTTAGCTATGCATTTACTGAATGAGCACTGTGCCGCTGTTCGTCCGACTGTTTGTACTGTACTGTATTTTATCTTATTTTTCTAAACTGTTTTAATTATCCTTATTTCTTTTTATTATTTTAATTTCTTCTATGTAAAGCACTTTGAATTGCCATTGTGTATGAAATGTGCTATATAAATAAACTTGCCTTGCCTTGCCTTGCCACACCGGGGAAATTCACTTATTACAGCAGCTCAAAAACAAAAATATGGAAAGACACATTGATTAAAAATACTAGATAGAAGTAATAGATATAATAAGTGCTACATAGCTTTGTTACTGCAATTAAAGAGTCATTGATCATGATTGTCATCCCCTTAATGAAACAGTTTGAGCTCTTGGGAGTGCTCACAGCTCAAGATTAATTCATCCCTGTTGTTATAAAGAGCGTTTTAGGAAGTATTTTTTTGTCCAACCGCAATTAGATTGTACAACCAGCGTTTTACAAGATGATAGACTATATTCTAGGATTACTTGGTTGTATATAATCATTATACTTTGCGAAACTGATTCTGGAGAATAAGTCTTGTTGCTGTTGTGAATGTTGTTTAAGTTTTCTATTTAGTCATTTTATTGTTGTGCTGCTGTGACATGTAAATTTCCCCCTGGGGATTAATAAAGTTTATTAAAGGAATTGGTCAGGGACCCAGAGTCTCATGCAGGGCTGAGAGATGTTGTCTATGATGAAGTCAGTTTAGCTAACATCTCCTCGATGGTGTCCGGAGGACAATCCAAGATAGAGCTGGCCCTCTTTACCATTTACATTTAGTCATTTAGCAGACGCTTTTATCCAAAGCGACTTACAAAGTAGGACTAGATTAAGCGAGTCATCATGAAGAGGCAAAAAACAAAAAGCAGCGCAAGAAGTGCTCAAGATACAAAGTTCAGGCATTATTCAGAGTAGCATAAGCCCGATAAGTGAGGTTTAGAGGGAAAGGGGAGGTGTTTTTTTTTATTTTTTTTTTATTTTTTTTTATGAGGTTAAGTGCTCCCGGAAGAGATGGGTTTTCAGATGTTTTTTGAAGGTTGTCAGGGATTCTGCATTCCGGATGAGGGTGGGGAGAGCGTTCCACCAGCATGGAACTGTGAATGAGAATGTTCTGGAAAGTGTTCTTTACCAGTTTATTAAGTCTCTTTCTCTCCCTCTCAGTGCTTCCAGCTCCCCAACACACTACTAGGGATGGGTATCGTTAAGGTTTTAACGGTATTACTACTCTTACCGATACTCCTTATCGATCCGGTACTTTAACGGTATTCTTATCGGTTCTTTTTGTTATATAAAAAAAGGAAAAAAATAATTTAGAACATAATTAATATTGCTTTAAATTTTGAAATGTAAAATAAATATCTATAGCAAAAGAAAAAGCAATGCTTTAACAAAACAAATAAAACATGCATGTTATGCAGAAGGGTGCAGGCTTTTGTGCTTTATATACAGAAGACATAGGACACCAAAAACAAAGTACAAACACATGGTCAAACAAAAAAAAAGTATACAATAAAACAAATATACAAATTATATACCCAGTGCTTTAATTCCAGTAATGTCTACTGACATTACTGTTCAGGAGTAATATGGGCTAAAAAGACATCTAATAAAGTCAGATGTAAAATAACACTGCATAGTTTATCATAGATAGATTAAAGCTTATAAAAGCCAAAATTATTCATTCAAGAGCTGCGACTGATTTTCTCTTTGCCTTTTGTTGTTTGATTCACATTAATGGAGCAATCGTCAGCAGGTTTATTAGACTGCTGCCTCTTTAAGACCAAA
The DNA here is from genome assembly GCF_949319135.1 of Squalius cephalus. Classification (NCBI taxonomy): domain Eukaryota; kingdom Metazoa; phylum Chordata; class Actinopteri; order Cypriniformes; family Leuciscidae; genus Squalius; species Squalius cephalus. The sequence goes on along the minus strand of NC_137128.1, from coordinate 11,504,566 downwards.
TGCAGATCTATTCATACACATCATATTTTCTCCCAACTATTTACGCTCATTTAAGACATAAACTGTATTTAAGTGAATAAACTGTTTAAGTGAATCTCCAAGACGGCCATTTTGACATATTTTTGTGTATATTTGATCGTTTAGATGCGCACACGAAGCCCAAAATATACGTTGCTTGTCTCGTTGCGGTGTGTTTCGGAGCACGCGCCGCATTTGGAACAGCGTCTATTGCTCAATTTTGGTACTTTTAATAGCCTTTTATTAACAAACGCGTCCCGCAGTTTAGCAACAGTATAGACTACATTTTACAACAATCACCGATCGTGCAGATTCTGAAGTTACGTTTGGGATTTAGGGAGAAATGACAGCGCACCGCTGTGAAGGGAAGGAAGCTGCGCTGGAGAGAATGCGGCTTTAGTTTTTAATGGTTATACATCAAATATCTTTTTTATAATCATTGGAAGACAAAATCTAAATCTAAAATAAAATTAGTTTAATATCAAAGATCTAAAGTGTAGCCTAACCGTTTGAATGTTTAGTTCTGTCCTCATCGTCACTCATTAAGCAGGGCTGTTGTGTTGTGCGCGCCGTCGCTCCACGTGAAAGATCGCTCTTTCTCTCTCTCTCTCTCTTTAGCAAAAATGCATCACAGTCAAATAGTTCAATATTATTATATATAGAAGTGGCTGGCGAGATTAAATTTGCAAGATAATAATTTCTTAATAGCAATAGCACTTTCTTAATTTCTCCAGTACCGACAGCAGAACCGATAACGTCCGAGCTTATCGATCCAGCGGTATTTCAAAATTCAGCACCGGGGCCCGTTTAATACCGGGTTTCGGTACCCATCCCTACACACTACCGCATAAAAGAGCGCAGAAGCCACCACAGTGACATAGAAAGACTTCAGCAATGACCTGCACACACCAAAGCACCTCCGTCTCCTCAACAAGTGAAGGCCACTTTGGCCCTTCTTGTACCGAACCTCTGAATTGTTAGACCAGTCCAGTTTATTGTTGAGGTGAACACCCAGGAATTTGTATGTTGTCACCATCTCAATGTCCAAACCCTGGATTTTCACCAGAGTAATCTGGGGCGCCTTCCTACGAAAGTCTATCACCATCTCCTCTGTCTTGCTGGCATTAATGCAAAGGTGGTTTAACGCACACCAGTTGACAAAGTTAGCAATGACCTCCCAGTATTCCTGATCGTTCCCTTCCGATACACGTCCAATGATGGCAGTATCATCAGAGAACTTCTGCAGGTGATAGCTGTTTGTATTGTATCTGAAGTCTAATGTGTACGGGGTGAAAAGAAAAGGAGCGAGCACTGAGCCCTGTGGGACCCCCGTGCTGCAAACCAGCACATCACACACAGTTCTGGAGCCTCACACACTGTGGTCTTTCAGTAAGAGAGTTGATGGTAGTCGACTCAGGCTCCTAATAGCTTCCCCTGAGCAGTGACGGCTGTATTGAAAAAAAAATTATATATATTCAAATGCTCATACCTATAGACTAAACACGTAATACGCATGTGCAAGAAAAAAATGTTTCACTGCGTGATTCTATAAGGTTTCAGTAATCAGAGGAAACAGGAGTTTTCCCATTGCTTCTAGTAACGCAGTACGAGTGAACCGTATTGATAGGGAACAAAAGAGATCACTTAACAACAACAGGATTTATTCATTATTTAATATTTTAAATAATTTCTGTCCTTTCCTCTTAATGACTTTTGACCATTTCAGTTTTAAAAGTGGTCCAAAGTGCAATAAAGTTATCGGTGCAGAAACAAATTAAACCAACCATTAAACTGTTAAAAAGTTTACAATACAGTATTTTTACAGTATGGTTTTAATAGATCTGATTCTTTCAGGTTTATGTCACATTGCATTGTTCCATGCAGATGAAAAAATCATCTCCTAATGACTAAATGTAATCATAAACATGATTGAATGATGACAAACTTATTTCAGATGTGATCAAACAGAGTCCTCTTTATGATTTATTGTTAGGAACTCTGCGTTCTGCAGAAAGATAAATGAAAGACAAAACTGAACAAATGAAGGCAAGGATGAACAAATAAAAAGAATGAACGAGTGAAACAACAAAAGAATAAACATAACAGAAATAATGAAGAAAAACTGATGAACAAACAAAAACTAGTTAAATAAAGTATAAATTAACAAACTAAATAGAAGAGAGATGAAAATAAAATAAAATTAACCAAAGAATATTAAAAATAAAACTAGAAAAATGCATTTCTGGAGGAACTGCAAAGTGTGCTTGCTCGGGTGCGGTTCACTAACGTTAGCAGGTAGTGGATAAGGGTGCGTTGAAGTTTGCTTGATGTGAGAATTTCAACAATAGTACTTTTTTCAAGATTGTGCAAAAAGGTGAAAAGTTATGTGCATTAAGAGACATGTCTGCAATGTAGACTAGTGCCAATGGCATTGTTTATGTGGCTTGGTTGTTGGTTTTGAAATAATTGGTTATGAATATACAGCAGAGAGTGGGAGTGTTTTGGGTGATGAAATAGTATTGAAAAGAAGTTGACAGTCTTCATTTACTGTATCCAATAAGCCAATACAAAACTCACCCAGCTGTTCTGTGGTTGAGTGTTCCCTTTGATTAGGAACAAATTTACTATCTCAAATTAAGGTCAACCGTAATTAGCGATGCTTTGATTGCTGCTGTAAAGATGGTTGTCATCACCTACACAGAAACGCTGATTTTTATAGCCTACCGTCAGTCCTCATATTGTAATTAAATGAAGAACGCTATCAGTTTCACTATTAGCTTACTCTAGCGATGCAATCGCAACAACATGGATAACGCTGTTTGGCCTTGCCTAACTTTATATGACATATACTCCCTTTGGCTCTCAACGAAGGCGGTCGCATTTTCTTCCCCTCCTCTCCCTTACCTTCCCTGCTTTGCTCCTCTTGTCTCGTCTAGTCTACTGTCTTGTACTTTGAGAGACTCTCTCCGCACTGCTCTCCAAACTAAGAAATTATGTATTTGATCAACTGGTCTCTCTACGCAATTAACACCATCTTCTCGACGAGAAGCTTGGGTTCAGGGGGAACCTGACTGCCCTGCCAGAACGTTCGCAGCTGGCTACACGATGGACGCGTGGGAGAGGTGGCAGGTCGTGTGTCTGGCGACTCTTTCCGTGGAGGACATTGAAGATATCTACCTATTCGGAACCATGATAACAGGTTTTCTGCTGTTTGGATTAGGCATTGCCCTGGTTTATCGAGGAATTAAGAAGACGGTGACAGCTGTCCAAAGCCCCACAAGGCTGCCCGTCATGATTGAAGCAGTGGGCAGAGCTGTCAGCACTCAGACTGTGACTATGAACCACAATATGGATAACATCATGGAGAAGCTCACAGCTTTGCAAAGGCAAATGGATCGTTTCGGAGACCCAAATGGACCAGGAGCTGTGTAAATTGGAATGCGGCTACTCGTCCCAAGACCAAACAACCCCAATCTTATCTGCTTTCGGCCCCCCTCTACCAGCACTGGCCTTGGCCGAGGCTGCTGCTGCAACAACAACTCCCCCGGAAAAGCACTGCAGCGAGACCTTCCGCTCTTGCGTTCCTTCCCCCACTCCCCACTGACACCTGCTGATTGTTGACTCTGTCTGGGACTTGATCAAGGTTGTCTCCATGGCAATTGCTGTGTATCGCTATGACATCCTGTGGACTGAGGCACCTAGATTGGGATGCCAGGCGTAGCGACTCTCCAGGCCTACACATACACGAACTCTTACATACAGATATGTATAGATACAGCATATCAGATATGCAAATTTTTTCTCCTCACCTCTCCTCATGTTATGCTGTATTTTTTTCCTCAATGCTCTGTCTTCCTGTTCTGTCTACCCCCTTGTCATATTGTATGTATGTTTGTATGGACAGGTTGATGGCTAATTTCGCTGGTACTTGTGACTAAGTGACAATAAAGGCTACTACTACTACTACTACTACATATGCGCCATATGCTAGAGTTACACATCCCGCTGCCATTTCAGGGCTTGAATTTCGGTGCGGGAATGTGGGGATTGCACATAATTTAAACCATTCCCGCAAGGTTAGCTTTTATAGTGTGAGAAATTCCCGCACAAATATATTCGCTTCATCTCAGAACAAATGATTAAAAAATAGATTCACAGATGCGAGAAAAAAAGATGTCAAACTGTCTTTTATTTTCGAATTTAATTCCTCAATCAGCGCTAGACCGCCATTTTCTGTCTTCCGCTGAGCCCTGGCCGTAGACAGATCATATGTTTCACGCTGTCAATGCAGTGGTCTGCGTTGCGCTGATCTTATTCACACTATCCAGTGTAGGTGCAGCATTCTAACATTGAGTTATAATGAGCTGTTTGTGAAGAAATTATCCGCTTCCAAATTATGTCATTTTAATCACAAAATTGAAACATTAAAAAACAATTTGCTCTTTATGGTGTGCGAGTGATAGAGCGCGGCAGCAACAAACCAACTGATCAGCTTGCAGCGTAACAACATTGAATGCTCGGCCGAACAGCTGACAGGGTTTCTGCAGGGATCTTCAATTTAAATTTAATGCCTTTTTAATGCCATTTTTTTATTTTTAATGCCATACACGACCCATGACTAACCACGGATATTATGTATGTATGTATGTATGTATGTATGTATATATATATATATATATATATATATATATATATATATATATATATATAAACTTGATTAATCACACGTTTTTTACGCAATTAAAACACTTACATTTGTTTAGGTTTATATATTTTATAATGTAATCATTTCACAGTTAATCTACAAATGAATGTAGAGACAACATAAAGGCCAGTCTCACTGATACTAATACAGCTATTGATATCTGGATAAAAATGATTTCTCCCCCCTAATTTTAAACATTAATTATAGCCATCCAACATTACAGTGTAATTAAAAGCTATCAAGTTTTTAACATTAGGCTTCAAAAAAAATATGACAACTTTTAATTTAAGTGAACTTAACAAACAATCCTCACATAAACCTATAATAAATGTCATATTTACCTTTGGCCTTCCTGTCTAACATACATTATCAAACAGTCTGCACAGCATAAATTAGATTAAATATAGACTAATGCTTATTAAAGCTACAAGAGTTCTTTAGTCAATAGCAGTGAGTAATTTTTTCTGGTGCCTTTGTTCTGTGATTAACTTTACTGACAGAAAGCTTTATTGGCTGTTGTCCCTTTAAGAGCAGCTGCTGACAGAAACACGGATCTAACACGCGCCTCATTCTCTCACAACTCTTTGCGTTCATTAAAGACTTTATTTCACTAATTTAAGACTGCTCTTATTTTATGAGGATACTCACAAAACAGACATTTTGGCAAAATTGTGTGTTATTGATCGTTGCGCGAAAGAGGACCGTTTTCTGGTGCGCAGTCTGTGCGCACGATCTGGCGCGCGTCTTTCTCTCTCTCTGTGTGTGTGTGTGTGTTACATAGACAGGACATTCGCAGGCAGCGCGTTTAAAAGCATTTACATGAATAAGAGCGGGATCATATAATGTAACGCTACCCAAGGGATGACAAAAATTAAAGAATGCTGCGTTTGCGTTAAATATTTTAACACGTTAAACTGGATAAAAAATAATCTCATGCGTTAACGCGTTAAAAAACGCAAAGTGAGCTTCAACAGCGGATGTCGAGCTGATGAGGGAACGTTATACTACACATAGTTAATTGCTGTCTGCCTTTTACCGTCGACCTGTGGCTGTCAGACTGCATATGAGATTTTACGCCATTGATTCCCATTGTAGCTACCCAATTTAAATACCCTTTTACAAACGCTGCAAAATCCTTCTTTATTTTGACCACCAACCATGTTCTAAATTGTTTGTCTTCCATGCACTTTCCCAGTTTTCTGGTCTAGTTTTATTCCTGTTGTTCCTGCTGTCCAAAATTACTCGCGCCACCTCCGCAACTTTGCTCTGGCCGGAGGCAATCACCAAACTGTTTCCGCGTGTTTTTAATCACACTAACGTACATATTTTGCGACGACAGCAAATAAAAATTATTAATCATGAAAACTATTCAAATAAATTGATAATATAACATTTTCTTCAAAACCATAAAAAAAAATTAATGCCTGTAGGATTACAATTTAATGCTTTTTCTTCTTCTTCTTCTTTCGTGTGTCGTCATCAAATGTCCAGCTCAGTAGAACTCAGCCACGTTCTCATCTCAGGTCCCACGTCGAAGAGGCCGGCCTCCGAGGGTGGTTTATACAGTGGACAGGTGGTGATTATGTGCTCAGCGGTCTGCTCTGGCTCCCCACACTCACACACTGCTCTGTCCTCCAGGCCCCACTTCCTCATCGATGCTTTGTAACGTCCAACCCCAGTTCGCAGGCGGTTTAGCAGAGTCCATTGCCGGCGTGGCAGATCCTCTCCTTCAAGACCGCCTCCAGGGTCATAGATGTAACGGTGGATTCGTGAGGGCCCTGCTGACTCCCACTCCTGCTTCCAGGCTGCCGCGAGCCATGCCTCTGTAGACAGGTCCTCAGGGATGGACCTGAGCAGGTCTTGTGCCGCCTTGTTGTACGGGTGGCGGGACTTCAGTCTATGAGGAGGCAGTGCTGTTGTGGTGGTATTGTGCAGGATATGCCAGTTGTATCTTTGGGCTTTCCTTGCAAGAGCGAGGTTAGCAGCCTCTCGTCGGAGGCCGGCTGGGGCAATTCCCGCTAGTGTTGGCAGATGGTAGACAGGGGTAGATTTCAGGCAGCCAGTTATAGTCCGAAGGGCGGTGTTTATGGCAGTGTCGACTTTCCTGGCGTGTGGGCTTCTGCACCAGGCTGGGGCACAGTATTCAGCTGTGGAGAAAACGAGAGCTACTGTTGATATTCGAAGCACCTTGGCAGTTGCACCCCAGCTAGTACCAGCGAGACGTCGAATTATTGCGACCCTTGATGACACTTTGGCCGTCACTTCTTCAAGGTGTTGTTTGAATGTTAGAGATCTATCCAGGCGTACGCCAAGGTACCGTGGGGCTTGCTGGAACTCAAGGCGCTTGTTATTAACGAATATGTCCAGTTCCCGTCTGGCCTCACTGTTGTTCAGGTGGTAAGCTGCTGCAACTGTCTTGCCGATGCTGAGCTGTAAACGCCACTCACGCAGGTAGGCTGCCAAGGTGTCCATGTCCTGGTTTAGGCTGGCCTGCATCTGCTCCCATGTTTGTCGTCTCATCATAATGGCCAGGTCGTCAGCGTAACCATATTTCCGGGATGTTGTTTCCGGTAAGTCGTGGATGTAGATATTGAATAACATCGGTGCGAGGACAGAACCCTGCGGAACACCATTCCTCAGCCTTCTAAGCCTGCTGCATTGACCGTCACTGGTCTTTAAGGTGAAGCTGCGGTTCGTCACCATCTCAATGAGATGGGTCGGTAGGATTTGGGGTCTTCAGCAGGCTTGTTTGGTTTTGGAAGGGCTATGACAGCAGCGCGGCGCCATATCTTCGGGAGCTTGGACCTCCGAAGGCATGTCGAGTAGAATGAGCAGAGCCATACAGATGTTCTTACACTCTGGTGAGTCACAAACTCAGGGTGGATGTAATCATGGCCTGGTGCTTTCCCTTGTTTGGTCTTACTCAAGGCAGTCTGGAGTTCAGCTGTTGTAAATTCCCCTGACAAGTTGGCGTCCACACTAGCTGCTCTACACAGGGAAGTCACCTGGTGTGATGTTGTGTGGGCAAAGTTCTTATCAGCATCAGGGAAACAGCTGTTCTTAAGGAGCTGGGATGCGATGGCATTTGCTGTTATTGAGCACCGGGAGGTCGATGGTGTTCTACCTGTCAGCTGGTTTATTGTCCGCCACGCCTTACGGCTGGAGTGGGTGAAGTCAATTGACTGAACTACTTCTGTCCACCTTGACCTTCGGGTGGCATCTAGCTTCTGCAGAAGTACCGTTGCAGATTCTTCAACTTCCTCCCTGGAGCTTGCCTGCTGGTGGACATGCAGGAGGTGGCTGCATTCTCCATCCCAGCCCGGGATGTAGTTTGTGTTAAAGCCACGGGGGATGGTTTTCCTTGCTGCCCCAAGGAGTACTCTGCAGTAGGCTGCATACCCAGCGCCCACGTCGGCGTTGTCTGGGTCTGGGAGACAGGATGATGTCTTTTCTGTCTCCTCAGTGAATGACTGCCAATTTGCCTTACGAAAGTTCCATCTCCTGACGGGTTTCCCTGCAACTGGCTGCACCAGGGATGGGACCTTTATGATGGACGGTCGGTGGTGTGAGCGGGGGAACCTATCCAGGACACGTCTCTCTGGCTTTTGAGCCGTGTGCCACACAGCGAAAGCCAAGTCCGGGTTGGTGTGGGTGTTCCAGCGTGCTGAAAAGAAGCTTGGAGGTTCTTTGGGGTCGAACAGCAGTAACGCATTGGCACTGGAGGCCCATTGGCTTAATGTCTCTCCATTTGGTGTAGTATGACTGTAACCCCAGTCTATGTGTTGGCAGTTAAAGTCCCCTGCATAGATGGCGGGTGCAGGTGCCGGTGGAAGTGATGCCATGGTCAGCATTGATGGTGGGGGCTTGTAGACATTGACAACCGTTGTGGTCTGCACCTTAGTGGACAGCCATTCGATACTCGAGCCTGGTGGAGATTGGCCAGTGGCTGTCCAACTAAGGTTGTTCCTTACAAAGGTTGCAAGTCCATGCTGTTTGCTGTGGGTAGACCCAGCAAGCTGGAAACCGGGCAGTTTGAGGATGTTATCACTGTCACGGTGTGTCTCCTGGAGGAGGACGGCTGCTACTTTGTGGGAGTCAGCGAGATGGTAGATGACTTCCATTTTGGCGGTGGTAAGGCCCTCTACATTAAGTTGGAACACCGACAGACCTTGGTACTCGATGGTCGGGATGGTCACTCGTCCTGACATGGACGCACCATGTCCCTTCAGTCTCTTGCACCTCGGTCTGCCAGCTAGATGATGACTGGTTGGCGACATTAGTTTCGCAAGCTGGTCTTGCACCATTTCTTGCTACTCACGGAGGAGGCCGCGTGAAGGCTGTCGTCATCTCCTCCTGTCGTCAATGCTTTTTAATGCCCCGCGGAAACCCTGGCTGATCATAGCTGTACAGGGCGCCTTATTATTTTTCATCTCCATAAATATATCTAGTAGTAAAGCTAATGCAAGGGCTAGAAATCAATTAAATCTTTTGCTGATACTTCCTTGTCATCATGGAGATCGGAGTTCATGGTTGCATAGCAACGACAGACGCCACGGGACAGCAAGCGCTTGTGGAAAGGAGAGAGCGGCGCGCTCGCGCTTTCCACTTGTTTTTACACATCTAGAGAGACGTTGTTGATTGTTTGAGCATGTGACTGCACGTTTCTCCTTGTTTTCTATTGTTATGCGCAGCATATTTCCCGCACGCACAAACACAGCCACAGACAATGAATTGTTCGGTTAGCGAAGAAGACCGAATGATGCATAGGCTAATAATCTTTAGATCCCCCCCATCCCAGATAGCACACGTACGTCGGGCCGACGTTGGCCCGATGTACAAAGTTCCATCGGCACGATGTCGCTCAGAGATCGTTTGCTCATCGGCAATATGTCGCCTCGACATCGGCCTTTGATCGCAAATGATCTCCGGCCGATGTTTGAACGATGCAAAGCTGTAAATCTTTTGGCAGCTCTGCATGGGTTTTATAGGACCTTTATTTATATAGGTCGGACCTTTCGGGCTACTCCTTACATTAGACACCATGCGCTGCTTTCATTGACGCACGCACGCACGCACACACACACACAGAGAGAGCGGAGATCGCGCTGCAAGTGCAACACTCACTCAGCAGCACATAAACTGTAGTCAACATTGCCCCGAGACTTAAATTAATGATAAAATAGCTTTGATACTGAACACATGCAACTTTCATCCCTCAAAATGGCCATATTCAAGAAAAAAAGTGGAGTAGTTTTACAGTTCCATCTTACCTCGCACTCTTTCAACGTTAAACATGCTCTGCTTCTGTGAACAGTAAACCCCGCCTTCTATGATTTGATTGGCTATCTATTTGGATGGTCGCTGTAAGGTAGACCAGCCTAAAATGTAACTTTTAAACCTTTTTGCCATCCTAAAAACAGATGGAGCAAGAATTTCCAATATTGAATTTCCAGTTTGGCCATTTCTAACTATTGACATACTATTGTTATTATTGACGTATAATTATAGGACTTGTACCCCTCAATGTCTATGTACATGTATACAGCCTTGGAGTTACTTGACTATCCAATATGAAAAAAGTAGGCTACACTGACATTGAAAAATATCTTCTTAATTTTGTGTGTAACTGTCTCTAGTATAATGAACAGACACAATTCAAGTTAAGACATTTTAATGACACCAGAAAGAACTCCAGGAGAAAAGGGATCAAAAAGGAACAGCAACAATGTAGAGAAGGATTCTTCCTGGCAACCTGTAACAGAGTGAAAAACAATGAGAAAAAGCAGTTAGGACTAAAGCTAAGAATAAAATTGTCATTACTCTGGATAATATAATTAAAAATCTAACAACAATCAAAGGTACATCAACTGGCAACCCATTTAATAGTTTAATAGGTTTAATAGTCTATTTAAAGGGAATGATTGTGCTGGGGAGTTTGCTCAAACTATGGCAGCGATACAGCGAATAGTTGTTCTAAAAGACGGCGCCGTCCGCGGAGCGCTTTCAAAGGCCTGTGAAAGCATACTGTCAGTTAAGTTGTAAGTAGATGCTAACTGTTTCTCATGGGTTCGTATTATGGTATTTTAAACATTTACAGGGGTAAGTCTGTGATTTTATTGCCATCCGAATCCATAATGTCAGTGTTTTTTCTCACCCAACCCGCGTATATTTCTGAATTGCTTTTATAAAGAGCACCGCTTTCTCACATAACGCAGTGAAGCAGCCCCTGCACAAGTGAATAATTGATTCTCGAGCCACCGATATCAGCAGATTCAGCAGCATCGCCACGGGCAGCACTGGGTAACGTCACACGTAAGAAGGAATATCTTTAGCAGCTTTCTAAGGTATGGTTCGGGGAACACACCTATAAATGGTATACCTTTAGTTAAGTTATACCTTAAGAGTCTTCGTAGCACGCTAAGAGACAACGTTATCGGGAAACCCAGCCCAGGTGTTTATGAATGAGACACTGAATTAATTGGTTTTAAAAGTGTTTCAATTAATGATTCAATTGAGTATCTTTTTTTTAAATAGACTGAAACATGTTATTCTGATGTATATTATCGTGATCTCCATTTTAACAAACAAAAACGATTTTAAACCAAATAGATTCTCAGTTTATCCTGAATTAGGGGCATATATCGTTCACATATCGCATCTAAAATGTGTGGAAAGCGCTTTCTCCTACAAGTGCTAGTGCTCCCGTGGCGTCTGTCATTGCTATGCAACCATGAACTGCGCTCTCCATGATGACGAGGAAGTATCAGCAAAGGATTAATTTATTTCTAGCCCTTGCATTAGCTTTACTACTAGATATATTTATGGAGATGAGAAATAAAAACTCGCCCTGTACAGCTATGATCAGCTGTTTGGCAGAGTTTTCCATGTTGTTACGGAAAGGCCAAAGCTGATCGGTTGGTTTTTGTCACATGACCTGCGGTGCGCTTGTGGCATTCTGAAAAGTTGAGATGTTTTCATCTCGCTGTGGCATATGCGCGCCTGGAAAAACGAGCACGCTGCATTGCATGCGCGTCACTTCTATTATGGTATTACCGGTGTTGTCACACTTTGATTAACTGGTGGGGAAATATCCGAACGTATGACTTACAGAAGGTACAATTAACTAAGAACGTTTCGGGAAACACGTATTAACGATAAGGCACAGCTTAAGGTATAACTTAGGAACGACGTAGCGTTAAGAAGGTTTCGGGAAATCCAGCCCTTATCATAATTAATAACGTGTTTCCTGAAACGTTCTTAGTGTTGCGCTTTTATTGAGCAGGTCATGCAATAACATAAATTAGTTATTTACACCAATAATGTGATGCGGCTGCTGGGCAATCTGGTGAGTTTTGGAGGTGGAGCATTGAAGAGAGGGGTGTGTTTGTTTGGGTTCATTCCAAATATCAACAGTGTCCAACAGCGTTTTTGAAATATCGCTTACCCCACCTTAATATCTGGCAGTTTTGTGTCCATCTATAGTTGCCATCATCTGAAGTCTTTGTGAGTGTTGGTGTCATTAGAAGTCATCACAAGTGAGGCTGGATCCAAACTGGAGCTGCTATAATCTCTAGTGAACTTGCTGAGCATCCTGATATAGAAACAGGGAAGCAACAGGAGAAAGATTAGCATAGCTGCAGTTCATATTATTTCAGGCAAAAGATGATCATGTGCACTTTTTACTATTTCATCACATATTAACTGTAAAACAAGATTATGAGATGTGTTAATTGAATGCTTGGCTAAAGAGTTGTGTCTTTAGTCTAGATTTAAATTGGGAGAGTGTGTCTGAGCCCCGAACATTATCAGGAAGGTTATTTATGAAAGTAAAAGAGTAGCAAAACTCGAGAGCATAAAGATGTGAATTTGAGAACTTGTCCCCTGTAAAATACAAGTCCAAAGTTGAATTTAGAGATTTGCACTCGCAGAACGTGACTTAACGCATAGACAGTGATATTAAAATAAATAAATGATAACTCTGTAACAGGGTATATGCAGGAATCATAGAGATGAATTTACTACCTTTTACTACCTTTTTTACTACCTCTACAATATTTTTTACTACCAACACGACATCAAGCAGCAGCCCTTTTTTGGGGGGTGTGGGAGGGGTATGCAAAGCACCACTTACTACTTACTATAAGGTATAAGTGTGACACTGTCACACCCATCATACATATTAGTTTTATCCTTGCCACACGCAAAACTTTTGGGTATATCGGAGTCAGTGAACATGTTTTCGAACAATTCCCCAATGCCCTCATTCGAATTATATGAATGATGGTTGGCTGCGATGTTCAGGCACCAGAGAACCTCAGCCCTGAGGTCTGCTGTCTGGCTATCGCTGCCGTGGTGGTGCTGGTGGCACTGGTTTGCTGCTGAGGTGGTGCGACGACAGCTGACCTTTAGGGCTGGGCGATATGGACCAAAAGTCATATCCCGATATATTTAGGCTGAATATCGATATACGATATATATCCCAATATTGTTTCCGCAAACTGAGAGCAAATGTTCAGTCAAAGTCAAAGCCAAATATGACATGTCACAAGTAGTTTAACTGAAACCGGCTATTTCAGTGAACAGTTGCAAAATCAAATGAATAAATAATAAACAGGTTTCTTCACCTTTGGGCTGCGCGATTATGACAAAAATCATAATTGCTGATTATTCCCTTGGAATTGTAATTGTGATTTATTAATTATGATTATTAAAGTTTACATTAAATATATATAAACAAATTGTGTGTTAACATGTTATAATTTGCCTATATATATATATATATATATTATATATATATATATAATATATATATATATATAGGCAAATTATAACATGTTTACACAAAATTTGTTAACACACACAAGTACTGTCCCCCTTTATAACATAAATTGTAAGAATATGACTAATAGTAAAGACTAGTACTAATAAATAAATATTAGACCTATGCTAAAGCTATTACATAGCAGTCCCAAACTAGTTTTTGTTAATACAATGTTGGTATGAGCCACTAGTCATTTAAAAATATAAAAAAATAAATTGTCATTTTGGGGTTAATATGGAAACGACTGTTACCATGGTGAATACACAATACTAACAATAACTGTTAATGAAACATGGAAACTGCTCCTGGTGAACAGAAAGAAAATCATACCTGCATTACTTTTAATTCGTGTAATTTACAACGTAACGGCATTGCATGCTCGTAGTTTCTTTTGCACTTTATATACAGTGAGGCGATACACACCGCGCGCCGCCGCATTTGCGCGTGCAATTGAGTGTGCGCTACGAGGATAACGGCTGACAGGACAAGAAAGTCAGTTTTTCTGAGGTGAAAGACTTTATTTCAGCGTACACTTATGTCACTGACTGGTAGTTCCTATTGTGCTGGGTTTTCTGAAGTAGTCATGATTCGCCTCTCATAACATAACGCTCTAAACACGCACGCAGAGTGGAAAAGGAGGGGCGGAGAAGCGGGGAGCAAGGATCACAGCGCGTTTGAACTATATCGATATATGCGATATGGTCTAATTCCATATCGCATTTCAAAAATATATCGAAAAATGGAAACTCATACATTGAGGTGGTGATGAAAAATTTACTACCAAGTCAAATTGCGTTTGTTACATTTTACTACCTTTCAAGGGCCTTAATTTTGGTAGATTCTTTTTACTACCTTTTACTACCGCGCGGACACCCTGTGTAAACACCAGACATGGGGACTTGTGACTTGGTGACTTGGACTCGAGTCGACTCGAGTCGCTATTTTTATGACTTGTGACTTGACTTGACAAAAAATAAAATACTTGAGACTTGACTCGGACTTGGAAGTTAAAGACTCGGGACTTGACTTGACTTGAGACACGATGACTTGAATGACTTGAGTGTTAATCACATCATGTTTTCAGTTTGAATATAAAATATATAAATTATTTTTAAAAATAAAGTTGATTACCCAGCTGGAGCGCAGGCTGAGAATAGCGTTGTCATGACTGGATCACGACACTATCATCAGTCGCGCGCACCCTCTCGTACCTTGCACACCACGCCCACTTAGATCAGATATCATATCAACATGTCAGCCGGAGGGGTACTGACTCCGAGGGTCATCGCTTTCGGCTTCAAGAATTATTCACAAGATGGCAAAAGACGAACAGCGCTTTGCAAGACATGCAACATTAACATCGCGGACAGCCAGACAGAGCTGCGAACTCACGCATTCACCGTGAGAGACACGCAACACTTTTCACATGCTCTCACGCCACACATTCATTTTCTCACGCACAGAAAAATCGCGACGCAAGAGCAGGTTACTTATGATATAAAAAAAATCTCAGCCCTCAGATTATGTCACTTTTATTACGAAATTCAAACAATAAATACCGTTTTGGCGCTTGTAAATGTGACGCGACAGATCCCTATAGCGGCAGGTGAACCGATCATCTCTAGCTAGTAAATAAACACGAATGAACAATGTTGAAAGATACAGTACAACTAACCGAAATGTATATTCCTCATACCAAATATCGACCAATCAATCAAACAAATGGGTCAATAAAACAGCTGGAGAACAATTATGTCACATAACATTTACCCCAGGAAAGCCATTTGATGACCATAATATGGCTATAGCACGTTAGTTGGCTAGAAAAAAAAGTATTTTGCTAAATATGTGTACTATTACATATTTATTATATTTTTACATATATCATTAAATAAAGTTGTTGTTATTATAATAAAAAAAACGCATTATATATCTCTCTGTATGTTTACAGCATTAGGTGAGTTGTTTTTTTCTTGAGAAAAATGAATGGCTATCTTGTGTAGCCTACCTAATATTTATCCAAATGAGTCAATATTAAATCAGATCACAATAATTGAATTGAATTTAAATAATAAAAAAGCATAGCTTACCAGAAATTGTACTATGTAAACATTGTAACATGTTGTCACTAAACCGAATACAATTCAGTTTAGTTACTAAAATGTTTTGACAATCACAATACACTTATTGTAAACACAGTTTACGTACAACATTAAACTTCGATACATTTTAAACACTGTTGGCAGAAGTGAAAAATAAATAATTTTATGAAGTTACAATTTTGTTTGATTCCATGGTGTATTTTACTGAACATGAGTATTTACAATGCAAATCCAAATTGTTGTAATTTATTGACAGTTACTTATATCTGGTCTTTTCACTTTATTTAGATCAGATTCTGCAGGTAAAATTACAATAATAAGGTGACTTGACTTGGACTTGACTTGACCTACTACAGGACTTAACTTGACTTGACTTGACATAGCCTGTGACTTGACTTGACTTGACTTGCCCAAGTAAAAAATACTTGGGACTTACTTGAGACTTGAAGGTTAAGACTTGAGACTTACTTGAGACTTGCACATGTGTGACTTGGTCCCATCTCTGGTAAACACCATACTAATTAAAAATAGACTGCTATGTACAGTTAAGCGTTTTCCTCACATAGAAAACTGGTAGAAAACGCTTAAAGGTCCCATGGCATGAAAAGGTCACTTTCTGAGGTTTTTTAACATTAATATGAGTTCCCCTAGCCTGCCTATGGCCCCCCAGTGGCTAGAAATTGTGATAGGTGTAAACCAAGCCCTGGGTATCCTGCTACGCCTTTGAGAAAATGAAAGCTGGTAATAATCATAAATGTTTCTTGAGCGTCAAATCATCATACTGTATTAGAATGATTTCTGAAGGATCATATGAAGCTGTGATGCTGAAAATTCAGTTTTGATCACAGGAATTAATTACATCTTACAGTATATTCACATAGAAAACAGTTATTTAAAATTTGTTATATTATTTCACAATATTATTGTTTTTAATGCTGTCTTGGTGAACATAAGAGACTTCTTTCAAAACATATTTTTTTTACCAACACAATTAGTGTATGTTTGACATTAGTGTATGTTTGAAGTTTTACTTACTAATCATATGGTTCATAGCGCCTTAGAGATGATGATCCGCCCAACTCTGCTACGGTGGAGGCCAGGGCATCAACATTGAAGGATCTAGGAACACAACAAACCATTTGTCACAGAGCCAACAATATAATGCCAGGTTTATTACAAGTAAGAAGCTATAGCTAAGCTATAAGCTACAGCAGAGGTGAAATGCTTTTCTGAAATGAGTTTATGAATCTATTTGACCTGCATCTGGGCATGGAGTACCTACGGCCTGAGGGAAGTAGCTTGAACTGGCAGGACAAAGGATGACTAGGGTCAGCTGCCTTCTTCTTTTGTCTTCTGTTGGAGTAAATGTGTGAGAGAGGGGGAAAGTTAATGCCTGCAATCTTGCTAAACGTCCTAACAATACTCTCTAATCGTTTTTTGTAGACAAGGAACCAAACCAGCAGATAAAACATAAGGTTAAAACAGACTCAATAAAACATTCTCATCAAAGTGGGGTCAATGTTAAAATTCCTCAGTCTACGGTAAAAATACATTCGCTGCTGCTATCAAAACATAGCTTACTATCAATTATTGTGCCAAGGTACTTGTATTCTTGTACTATCTCAATAGGTTGGCCATCAATGATAGTGAGGGGAAGAGGGGGGCTCTGTTTCCTAAAATCAATAATTAATTCTTTAGTTTTGGATTTCCTACCTGTATTTCCTACTTCTCCGGCAGCAGCTTTCTTCAGAAATGTTGAAGTCGTGGAGCTTTCCCTCTGTTATGGGTTATTTTGTTGCTGCTGAAATCACATAACATTTTTTTTATCAATATTTGTTTACCATTGAGCTAGTTTCAACCAATTTTCTCACTCCATGTAAGTGACGTCACCGATTACATACGTTTATGCTTACATTTGTGTAAAATAAATTAGCTCACTTCCAAGTAAAACCTTTACAAAACCTCTCATACACATAAGAGGTGATTAAAAGCCCAAACTTTCATAAACAAAAGCTCAACCGAGTTAACGTTAACTTAGCTTAACTTACCTCTTCTGAAAACGGTTGAGATGCTAACGGACTTTTTCCGAAGACACAAAACCATGTCTATAAAAGTAAATATTCAACATAAGCGTATCAATTACAAGTAAGAGAAGTGTCAAGAACAGTTGTGTTTATTATCCGTGTGATTTTAGAGACTAATATCACCTGGAAGCAGTGAAAAAAACAGCGAGAGATGGAGTTTTCCTGCTTACCAGTCGCAGTGGTCCCGCGGCGTTTCCATGGAAACTCTGCGCCGCGGCTGCTCCAGTGTTTGAAACAAGCGGCAACCTCCCCGTCTCTCTCATAGACTGTAAATCATAGACTGTAAAAAATATGGACGTAGTGTCCGTGACGTCACCCGTAGGTTTCTGAAGAGCATTTTTGAAGCCTAAAGTAGGCGGAGCCGGCCGTCGCCATCTTGGCCTTGCGTCACTCCCGGATAACAGAAAATGGGCAAAGAGGCGGGGCGTGACGGGCTTTGGTGGAGCTGAGGAACCTGGCCATAGATATGAGCCTGGCTATCTGTAATCACTAGCTCGAGCCTCGACGTGATCGAGTTAGCTGATTATGTAAAGCCAATTAAAGTTATCTATTTTTGCCCTTCGAAATATTATAATAGTTAAAAGACATGGCTACAAGTGAGACTGTGTATTGTGATTCTGTAAAATGTCGTTTCACCTATATAAGTAATGGCACAGTACACAGTTTAATCATCTTAAATCACAAAACTTGACCACAATTAGCAAATGTCACTAATACACAATTCTGCTAGTTGAAAATGTATTATGCAGTAACTACTTCGAGAGTGTTTGTGTGTGACAGTGATTTATGTGCATACATGTCAGTCACTCTTTCTTATGGTCCGTCAGCGCGGCATCGCTCAAGTTCGTAGAGAGCTTATTCAGTCCATTTTAAATTCTGATTTTGGCCGCCTCTCAAATGGGTTAAACCATAGATATATTGCCTTTGAAGTGCAAGTAAATGCGCTAGAAAATCCGCGCTCATTCATGTGCATTTATAGCATGGACGGAGAAAGCGCCGACACCTGCAGGATTTCACCTGACAGTACATAAGCATATTATAATCCATCTGTTCCGTGAGAGCAGAACGAACGAGCCTTTATTGACGTTTTTTAATTTGAAAACTCCAAAAAGCAACGAAATTGTCAGACATCCATTAGTGCATGTTCACGGAGGAAAACAACTGAACGATACTCGACAACGACGGAATCCAAAGCCGTGGGCTTTGTACCTAATGTTTGTATTCAATTGTATGAAATAATCCGGAAAAAAGCACAAACACCGCAGTGCAGAGAAGGCAATTTCAGCAGCTAACATTTGCTGAGGTGAAGTGACGGCTAGTAACAGCAGACAAACGGCTAGCATTGACATCAGCGACAACCCACCTGTCACTCAAGTGGCCACAGCCACACCCTTAAATTAAAATATTAATCAACTAAACGGATGATTTATAAAAAACTGCACCCCCCTCACAGTTGTTATGAAGGGCAAAATTAGCTGTATAGACCAAAGCCACATAGAGATCCAGGCTGTAAACATGTTTTTTTCTGCTGTAAAGTTGGTAATTTTAACATGGGGGAGATACAGATTTGACTCACTTCTGCAGCCAGCCCAAGCGGCCAGTCAATGAATTGCAGTTTAACTCACTTCCGTGTTGGTTTCAAGAGAGAGACGGGGAGGTTACCGCTTGCTGTAAATAGACTGTAAAAAAAGATGGACGCCCCTTCGCTCTCTTCACAGTCCCGCCCACAGCCCGAGAGCGCTTCGGTGCCGGAAGTAAATTTCCCATTCATTTCTCCCATTGACGTTTTCGAAAATCCGTATCTAAAGAGTTTTAGAGCATGTCTGAGGATAACCAGCTACGGCTGAACTCATAGGCATACAACATATCATTTCGAGTGAAAAAACGGCGAGAAAATCCAAAAAAAGTCAAAGGTACAACAAGACTGTGTACATATTTTCATTTCCGAGCGAAGGAACTACTCATCCCATAAACCACCGCGCCTCACTGAAGTCGACTGAAGCCACAACCGCGAAAGAGCCTTTAGAGCGACTTTAAAATCTGACAGCCACGCGAACTTTTTCTTGTGCCGTTTATAGCAGTTCTTTCAGTAGTAATTGTGTAAATAGACTGGAAAGCATGATTGGCGGTCCGCGGCCCACGGGTGCAGATCTGGCGGTCCGCGCGGCGTTCTGCTCATCAGTTTCAGCGGCCCACGGGCAGGTTGCTGACAAATGCCTCAACAATTTCCCACTTGTGGTCCATGCTCATTTTATTCATGAAATTATAGTTCATCCTTAATTTTAATAACATTTAAAGTATTTTCTTAATAACAAGTGAAAATTAAAAAGTGAAGGTCAGCAAACCAGAAAGTGCATCATATTCAGTTTATTAACTTGCCATGAATTATTACACAAATGTTCAGTAAATGCATGAAGAGCTCTCTATGGCTCTGGGTATGCCTAAGCTAAATATTGTTTTGACAGTGGCATCATAAAATGCTTGATATGACTCATACCATATATGAAGACTCCTCGGTTCAAATGTCACATCAGTGATACCGTGCAAAAAAACGCAACAGTTTTTTTTTTTTTCTATTTATCTTGAGTCTTCACGAACTTTCGCGGGGTTTACACGAGCTCCACCAATCAGATGCATCACTGTGGGATTGTTTAGGATTGTGGGTAATGAAGTACTTCTCCAAGACATCGCGAATAAAAGGCATTTATCTCAAAACAAGGTTAGTGCCCCATGAACTTTTGGCGGTTATATGAGCATATATAATCGCTTAGTACAGCCGTAGCTGGTTTTAAGTCTACCATGTATGGTTACGTTTTTATGGCTTATATCCCGACTGTCAATGGAGAAATTGTATTGAATTTTTACTTCCGGAACCGGCTGTGGGCGGGACTGTGATGCTCTATGGTGCTGACATATTGGAACTTGAGTCTGCGCAGTAGCGATCTCGGGACCAGACCTGCGCAGTAGTGAGCAGGAAGTAAAGCCGCGAAATCAACGCTCCGCACTCACTCTCGCAGAATGCACTCAGGGAGAGTGGATTCTGCACACTTTTTTAAAAATTGATTGCAGTACGACAAGAGGCTTGTTAAAATAAAGTAAATACAATCTCCTCAGTCCTCCGAAGATCCTGAAAAAAATGTCCGTTGGTGCTTCAGTGACTACTTCGGCTCAGAGAACCTGTCAATCACAGCTGTCAATCATGACGTTACACCACCGCTGTCAATCATGACGTTACACCACCGCACGTAACTAACTAAAAACCAACTTATTTTTTAAACAGACACTTGAACTTACATCAGCGTGATAAAAACTACAGCAAATGAAAGAAACCACCTTTGGAAAAAAGATATTTGAAGTGTAATTTAATTGTTTAGTTGGTCTCACGTCCCGTTGAATAACACGGGGAGGCGGGGCTTATGGCCATAGACTAAAAAATATGGACAAAGCGTCTGTGACGTCACCCATAGACTTTCTGAAGAACGGGTTTGAAGCAGGTTTGAAGCCGTTTATGGGGGGTATGGGCGGCGCCATCTTGGAAAATCTTGGGAAATCCTAACCCCGCCCACCTTCTGACGCAGCGCGCGTCACTCAGCTCGCTCTGCTACTCCGGTTATCTATGTATGTATATTTTAGGCAACGAAATATGTTATAAAACACCATACTAACTCTTTTCGTTTTCATTTAAAGAAATCTTAAACATTATAGCCACACAAATGTGGTTCACGCAACGCATATTGATTATATTCACTGCACATAACGTTTGCCTATTTATGAAAAAACAAAATATAAAACACAAACCTGCCTCTTTTCATTTTAAATATAATATAAAAATATTAAACATTTTATGGTCCAGGCAATATGTGCATTTGTACTAAACAACAGATTTTGCAGTAAACAACATTACAGATCATCTTCGTTGTATTAAAATTTAAAATGACAAAACTCAACCCAGTCTCTTTTTGTTGAATTTCAGTTTTATCAATATTAGCCATTATAAAAGTATAAGTAAAAGGTATAAGAAGCTATACAAATAAAGCAAACAATTCAGTCAAACATACAAAGTCAGCGCTCTAGTCTAACCATACATCGGTAAAGTTAAATAGCTTATAAAGTTATGAAACTTCCCCTCAGCCAAAACGATTGCACAGGGAAAAAATGATAGATTCAAGAGACCAAAAATCGCCCATTAGATATACACAAGAATTATGTCTCATGTTTAACCACTACAGAGACGTCAGAGTCCGCGGCATTGGCGGCAAACCTAGCCGAGGAAAGGCTGCTCCAGGCGGGGTACATGAACGCCGAGCGCCCGGTCATCGCTGGATCAACTGGATAAAATTTTCATAAATCTTTAAATAAACCACAGATTTGAGCTTTAAACAACTACATTCTCGCCTGAAAAACTCTTAAAACTACATTTCATGATACAGAAACAGTAGTATTATATGTCAACTGTATTAAAAAATGGCGCTTCTTATGTTGTCATTCTCCGTGGCGCTGCCTTGTCAGCTGTCAATCAAGCTGTCAATCAAAGTTAACCACGCCCTTATTGTCATACATTTTATATCTAAATACGATCTAAACTAACGAGTTAGAAAAAAATTCACCCCCCTCACAGTTGTCAGGCACTCGGAAGCTATCGAAAAATACAATAAAAGTCCATGGGACCAACCTGTAAAAACATGAATTTATGCTGTGAAAACGGACATTTTAACAAGGGGCTATGGACATTTGCTCCCTTTTGGGACCTCCCTCTAGCGGATTTTCGATGTATTGCAGTTTTTCGCACTTTCGGGTAGGCTTCATTTTTCAGATCAGAATGTTGCCTCTTGCTTATGGCCTATACTAGGACCAGTCACCGGGGGGCGATCGAGGCGTTTTGGCTTCACTTTTCAGGGCTTGTGCGGCACGCTTGGTCTCTCTCTTGAAACCAACACGGAAGTGAATTAAACTGCAATTCGTTGACTGGCCGCTTGGCCTGGCTGCAGAAGTGAGTCAAATCTGTATCTCCCTCATGTTAAAATTACCAACTTCACAGCAGAAAAAAACATGTTTACAGCCTGGTTCTCTCTGTGGCTTTGGTCTATACAGCTAATTTTGCCCTTCATAACAACTGTGAGGGGGGTGAATTTTTTTTATAACTCATCCGTTTAGTTGATTAATATTTAAATTTAAGGGTGTGGCCACTTGAGTGACAGGTGGATTCCCGCTGATGTCAATGCTAGCCGTTTGTCTGCTGTTACTAGCCGTCACTTCACCTCAGCAAATGTTACTGCTGAACTTGCCTTCTCTGCAGTGTTTGTGCTTTTTTTCGGGATTATTTCATACAATTTAATACTTGGGTACAAAGCCCACGTCTTTGGATTCAGTCGTTGTTGTCGAGTATCGTTTGAGAGAACAACCAGCGCTGTATTTCAGTTGTTTTCCTCTGTGAACATGCACTAATGGATGTCTGACAATTTCGTTGATTTTTGGAGTTTTCAAATTTAAAACGTCAATAAAGGCTCGTTCGTTCTGCTCTCACGGAACAGATGGATTATAATATGCTTATGTACCGTCAGATGAAATCATGCAGGCGTCGGCGCTTTCTCCGTCCGTGCAATAAATGCACATCCATGAATGAGCGCAGATTTTCTTGCACTTCAAAGGCAATATATCTATGGTTTAACGGTTTAACCCATTTGAGAGGCGGCCAAAATCAGAATTTAAAATGGACTGAATAAGCTCTCTACGAACTTGAGCGGTGCCGCGCTGACGGACCATGAAAGAGTGACTGACACATAAATCACTGTCACACAAAAACACTCTCGAAGTAATACACAGTCTCACTTGTAGCCATGTATTTTAACTATTATAATATTTCGAAGGGCAAAAACAGGAACTTTTAATTGGCTTTACATCATCAGCTAACTCGATCACGTCGAGCTAGGTGATTTCAGATAGCCAGGCTCATATCTATGGCCAGGCTCCTCAGCTCCACTCACGCCCCGCCTGTTTGCCTATTTTCTGTTATCCAGGAGTGACGCAAGGCCAAGATGGCGACGGACGGCTCCGCCCACTTTAGGCTTCAAAAATGCTCTTCAGAAACCTACGGGTGACGTCACGGACACTACGTCCATATTTTTTTACAGTCTATGGTTTGAAAGCGACTTGAAAGTTCACGCGCACAACGCGACATCGGCCTCCCGTATAGTGGGCCGACCTAAAGCCGACGTAACGGAGCTGGGAAATAGAGCACTGACTGACAAGAGATCTGCCTACGCGTGGCCGACGCCTTTGCGATGTTATAGAGAGGGAGGCCGACGCTCGATGTTGGGCCAACGTCGGCCCGACGTACGTGTGCTATCTGGGTATGTAATATTCACAACAATAACCGTTAAAAATACTGTCATTTGTATAACAATGGCAAAATGTATGAATACTTACACACATACGTAAACTCCTCCATCGTTAGTTATGACCGTTCTGACTGGTGATGGAGTGGTGCGCGAAATGACAGTTGGGTGATCATGGCTCTCCACTTCCTGTGAAGTGATGTATCGATGTTCCCTTATTCCCTATGCCGTGCGCAGTGCCCTTCGAACTGAACATGTTCGCTCCCTTCGGATTAGAATCTAATTTAAGATGGCGGAAAACCCTGTAAAGTCCACTTCGCAGTCCACATATGGTCAAATGGAACGCACCTGTTGATTGTTTGAGCATGTGACTGCGCGTTTCTCCTTGTTTTCTATTGTTATGCGCAGCATATTTCCCGTGCGCACAAACACAGCCACAGACAATGAATTGTTTGTTCGGTTAGCGAAGAAGAGCATGATGTATTTTGTATAAAGTTTTTTTTTGTTTTGTTATTAACTGCTTTGAGAACTGGAAATGCACAATTCATGCATACAAATCTGTATATATTAATAAATACAGATGATGATTAAATTAGACCAATGCAAAAAACGAAATTCATGCCTGCATTTATTATGACAAACCTAGTAAAAACGAATGCATTATATACACTGACTTGGCAGCTCTGTGAAATGTAATACAACAGTGCCACCTACTGTCTAAATGCATTAACATTAAAAGTGTAAGGGTGAAACTCTTGCATAGACATAGGTAAATGGGTTTGTCTATTAGCCTGAAATAAAAAAAATGTAAAAAAAAAATCAGATCTTGTGCTTCCTCACATTGGAGTCTCGAGTTAATGTACAAAGTTTGGTTTCGATACGTGACAGAGTTCCTGAGATATGGACGACTTCCTGTTTGGCGACTACGCTACACTGTAAAAAAGAATACATTGATTTTATTGATATCTAATTAATAAAAATGAGGCAACAGATTACAAGCAATATTATTAATTAAATTTAACAAATTAGAATTGAGTAATAATTAATCAAATTAATTCCTTAAAAGTTAACAATTTAAAATGAGTAAAATTTACAAAATATCTTTTATTGCCAACATTGAAGACACCTGGTGTTAACAAGCAGAATCACTGAAGGAGAAAACCATAATTAAAGTCACCATTGTGGAGATCAGTGTGTGTTTTAGTTGGGCTCTTGACCCTTAAATTATTAACTTTAAGTTTTGTTTGGCTGCTGTACATGAGTTATAACAGCCAGATGAACAAATAGAAAAGGTGATCTGATGGTGTTGGTTGTGTTTTAACATAATCATTAATTCACAATCATTAGACCTGAATCACTGAACCTCATATAGAGTCCAATTTATGAGTTAGGTTTACTTTATTAACTATAGCAGCACTGGCCTTGTACGGCATAATATTTTTTAACTTTTACAATGTAAGGCAAATAATTTCTAAAAAGTTTCTCTGACATAAAAAGGAGACACACAGACATCAATAATCAGCCTGTGAATCTCAACAATGGTGACAATAATAAAGCATGTTGCAATGCATTCTGGGTTCCACCAATCAAAACTCATTCATGGCTCCCATCATGCATTGCTGCATGAATAAATAATGAGCTTATGTTCAGAGGTGATCTGTTTGTCACCATTGCTGAGATGCATACGCAAAATCTTGATGTGTGTTTGTGCCAAAAAAAAAACATATATATTTATTTATTTTTTATTATTTATTTGATCATTTGGATTTCATTGAAAAGGCTAAAAATATTATACTGCTGTAATTAATAAAGTTAACTTAACTCATAAATTGGACTCTATATGAGGTTCAGTGATTCAGGTCAAATAATTGTGAAATAATGATTATGTTAAAACACAACCAACACCATCAGATCACCTTTTCTATTTGTTCATCTGGCTGTTATAATTCATGTACAGCAGCCAAACAAAACTTAAAGTTAATAATTTAAGGTCAAGAGCCCAACTAAAACACACACTGATCTCCACAATGGTAACTTTAATTATGGTTTTCTCCTTCAGTGATTCTGCTTGTTAACACCAGGTGTCTTCAATGTTGGCAATAAAAGATATTTTGTAAATTTTACTCATTTTAAATGGTTAACTTTTAAGGAATTCATTTGATTAATTATTACTCAATTCTAATTTGTTAAATTTAATTAATAATATTGCTTGTAATCTGTTGCCTCATTTTTATTAATTAGATATTAATAAAATCAATGTATTCTTTTTTACAGTGTACTGATTTTGTTTGGCTGTGACGGGCAAACGCTTCCGAAAATCAAAAATCCTTCTAGTAACTTTTGTGAGGCTTGCTCCAAGGATCATGTACGTCCAGTTTCGTGAAGTTCGGACCAAATTTGTGACCTGTGAAACTTTAGTTTCGCTTTCTGTTCAATCCACTATGGCGGACAAACGACATGGACTCGTGATGTCATCTTCGCGAGCAACTTACACCGGTACTGACCGGACGTTTTAAAGTTGGAACGGTGTCTCTGTCTCAAAGGGCCTAGGCGCAGGAGCTGGCCAAAATTTTTCTCCCGGGAATAATAATAAGAAGAAGAAAACTTAAGAAGAACAATAAGTGTGCGCTTTCAGCAAGAACACTTAATAATAAGAAAACTTAAGAAGAACAATAAGTGTGCTGCTTTCAGCAAGCACACTTAATAAAGTAGCCTATCACAAATAAAAACAAACTGAAAAGACGCGTGCTTTGTTTGCTAAAAAAACACGCGTTCAACAACGTCTGCTCTCACACGCATGCGTCGTGGTGCTCTCGTGAACGCGCGTCTCTCTCTCTCTCTCTCTCTCTCTCTCTCTCTCTCTCTCTCTCTTGTCACACATAGAAAGTGAAAGTAAGTTTTCCTGTCGTCATTTTAAGCAGGAAAAATGCGAAATACGACACGGAAAAAACAGAGCATCAAAGTGTTTATCACCGTTCAAGAAGGAATGTGCGTGTAGTTTTATGATGTTAAAGCTGGAGGATTTGAGATCCTGTATCTTGTGAGTGTTCATGTGAGACTTTCTCATATTAATACGAATCTCTGGACATTTTACGCGATTGTTTGATATGGAATCTTAAATAAAGGGTTTATTTCACAATTCGAAGGAATTCAATGTTCCTTTGTGTTTCGTGATGTGTGTAACTTACGTGTAAACATTCATAGGCCAATTTATACAAACGTCAACAAACACTTTAAAAAAACAAAAATATCGGATCAGTGTGTGTCGATGTGGGTCGGTGTTTGTTTTCTTTTTCACCCGAACATTCAATCAGCGTTTCTCGGTGTCAGTTATTTTTCATAAAATTCTAAATCCAACGGGTTTGTGTGTGTGAAAAGGCCCAACGATCTTGAGTTAACGCAGTCACATGATCCTTTTCTCCCACACTCCAGATATGTTCAGCTAAATTATGAAGGTTGTTTAACCTTTTCTGATTTAGTGTCTGTCTCTGTTTCTTCATTCAGAGTCAGTGGAGGAGATCAAACTCATCAGATTCTCCTGCAGCTTCATCATGGCTGATTCACAAGGATCCAGAGATGGAGATTCTTCTCCTGGATGCACACTGTAAAAAAGAATACATTGATTTTATTGATATCTAATTAATAAAAATGAGGCAACAGATTACAAGCAATATTATTAATTAAATTTAACAAATTAGAATTGAGTAATAATTAATCAAATTAATTCCTTAAAAGTTAACAATTTAAAATGAGTAAAATTTACAAAATATCTTTTATTGCCAACATTGAAGACACCTGGTGTTAACAAGCAGAATCACTGAAGGAGAAAACCATAATTAAAGTCACCATTGTGGAGATCAGTGTGTGTTTTAGTTGGGCTCTTGACCCTTAAATTATTAACTTTAAGTTTTGTTTGGCTGCTGTACATGAGTTATAACAGCCAGATGAACAAATAGAAAAGGTGATCTGATGGTGTTGGTTGTGTTTTAACATAATCATTAATTCACAATCATTAGACCTGAATCACTGAACCTCATATAGAGTCCAATTTATGAGTTAGGTTTACTTTATTAACTATAGCAGCACTGGCCTTGTACGGCATAATATTTTTTAACTTTTACAATGTAAGGCAAATAATTTCTAAAAAGTTTCTCTGACATAAAAAGGAGACACACAGACATCAATAATCAGCCTGTGAATCTCAACAATGGTGACAATAATAAAGCATGTTGCAATGCATTCTGGGTTCCACCAATCAAAACTCATTCATGGCTCCCATCATGCATTGCTGCATGAATAAATAATGAGCTTATGTTCAGAGGTGATCTGTTTGTCACCATTGCTGAGATGCATACGCAAAATCTTGATGTGTGTTTGTGCCAAAAAAAAAACATATATATTTATTTATTTTTTATTATTTATTTGATCATTTGGATTTCATTGAAAAGGCTAAAAATATTATACTGCTGTAATTAATAAAGTTAACTTAACTCATAAATTGGACTCTATATGAGGTTCAGTGATTCAGGTCAAATAATTGTGAAATAATGATTATGTTAAAACACAACCAACACCATCAGATCACCTTTTCTATTTGTTCATCTGGCTGTTATAATTCATGTACAGCAGCCAAACAAAACTTAAAGTTAATAATTTAAGGTCAAGAGCCCAACTAAAACACACACTGATCTCCACAATGGTAACTTTAATTATGGTTTTCTCCTTCAGTGATTCTGCTTGTTAACACCAGGTGTCTTCAATGTTGGCAATAAAAGATATTTTGTAAATTTTACTCATTTTAAATGGTTAACTTTTAAGGAATTCATTTGATTAATTATTACTCAATTCTAATTTGTTAAATTTAATTAATAATATTGCTTGTAATCTGTTGCCTCATTTTTATTAATTAGATATTAATAAAATCAATGTATTCTTTTTTACAGTGCAGGTATACTTTCAACAAACATTACCAAATGGGTAACACTTTATAATGTGTATGTACAGATCATTTGTAACAGGTAAGTAACAGTGTTCAACAACACAATGATGTGTAAAAGCGTGAATAAATCATTTACAACACTTTCTGCATCCCCTAATCTAAAGTGTAAACTATTCATCACTTGTAAATATGTTTAAACATTTATGAAACGCATAGTCATGTTTTGTAAATGATTAGTTAATCGTTAACTAATCAAATGTAAATGACTTATAACTGAATCTACAAAACATACATACAATAATGAACATATCACTTATTAATCATTTATGAACGCATAGTCATGTTTCGTAAATGATTAGTTAATCATTTACTAATCACTTGTAAATGACTTGTCACGGAATTGACAAAACATACATAAAATGTTAGTATATCACTTGCCAATCATTTATGAATGTTTTGTTAATGATTAGTTCATCATTAACTAACCACTTATAAATGACTTACAACTGAACGTTATTACACAGCAAAATCCCCAGTGTTAAATTAACACTCCTCAGTGTTTATATGTGTCCACACTACAGGGTGTTAAAAATTAACACTGAAGCAGTGTTGAAGTTAATGAGTTAATTAAGTTAACACTGAAGCAGTTCTGAAGTTAATGAGATAATTAAGTGATTAATTAAGTGATGATTGGCCATTAGTGGTGACACCTGATGATAACAAGCAGAATCACTGAAGGAAAGAGAAACAAGAACAGAAAAAAGAGAAACACATGAACTACTGACTTCGAGCCATTATTGCACTTATTATTTTACCAGTTTGACTTTATTTCTGTCATACATCTACACACATGTTCTTATTTAGATTTAACAGAAGTTTAGATGGTAATGTTTTATGGAATGTTTCGTTTCATGTCACCATTATGGTGGTCAGTGGTTGCTTTAGTTGGGCTCTTGACCCTTTACTATTTAACATTAGTATTTCTCTGGCTGCTCCAACTCTGTGCTTATAGAGCATATGTGTTGTGGCAAGAGAAACTATGATTTGGGATGTGTTTCCTGAAAACATCACAAGTCTAATTTGATCGTATAGACCATTTGTTGCAGTTGGTCTGCAATCAAGTTAAGTTTAAGATGTTTTTGGAAATTCAGCCCTGGTTATGATTCAATGATGAAATTTCTAGTGACCTCATGATGTCACACAGCATTATAAACTGATTATCTAGCTGTTTTATTAATTTTTCACTACAGAAGTAACATTCAGCAATGTTTTAAAGATCTGAAGGATTTAAAATCAAACACTGACATCAATAATCTACATATGAATCTCAACAATGGTGACAATCAAACAAATGCTTAATGTTGCATTGCATGATGGGAGCCACCAATCAGAACGCATCAATGGCTGACATCATGCATTGCAGCATGAATAAATTATGCAGCTGAATTGTCCTGTAATTTTCATTGTTTTTTCTGTTGGCTTTTATTTTGCTATTGTTTTGTTCTGACTTTAGTAGCTTGGTTTGTGATGTCCAGAGTTGATCTGTTTGTCACTAGTTTGTTTTTTGTCACCATTGTTGAGATTCATGTGCTGATTCTTGATGTCTGTGCGTTTAAACACAATAACTTCTTTGCTCAAAGTATTTTCAAAAAAATTGATATTGCTGTTGGATCTCAAACTGTAGAATCTCAGAGCTACAATCACCAATACTAAAACAATACTTCAAGCATATAGTCAAAAATTTAGACTCTCACATCAGTGAATCAGGACACTACATGATGATAATGTCATTATCATCAAAATATATTGTGAGCAGGTCATGTTTTCTCTTACAGTAACAAATTTGCTTTATAAACACAGAGTTGTAGCAACCAGAGAAAAACTAATTTTAAAAAATGAAAAGTGTCAAGAGCCCAACTAAAGCAAACACTGACCACCAAAATGGTAACTTGAAAAGAAAAATTCCATAAAAAATTACCGTCTAAACTTCTGTTGAATCTCAAGAACTTTTGTCGATGTATGACAGAAATAAAGTCAAACTGGTAATAATAAGTGCAACAATGTGTAATGACTCGAAGTCAGTAGTTCTTGTGTTTCTCTTTTTTCTGTTCTTGTTTCTCTTTCCTTCAGTGAGTCTGCTTGTTATCATCAGGTGTCACCACTAATAGCCAATCATCACTTAATTAATCACTTAATTATTGCATTAACTTCAGAACTGCTTCAGTGTTAACTTAATTATCTCATTAACTTCAACACTGCTTCAGTGTTAATTTTTAACACCCTGTAGTGTGGACACATATAAACACTGAGGAGTGTTAATTTAACACTGGGGATTTTGCTGTGTATAAAGTGTTACCTGAACACAGTAATCTAAAGGATTAAACTGAATCTGTTCTCTGTTCCAGTTCAGTCCAGCAGAAGAGCTCAAACCCAGAGTCCAGCTGTGTGTCTATGAAGAGTAACTGCTCTATAGATCGCCCAATAAACTTTAAGAGTGGAGACAAACGGCCTAATCTCAGGTATATCACTTTTATAAAAGTTATTCTTCTAGTATTTGATTTTTATGAAATTGTTATTAATATACAGCAGTTTAATGATCTAGATTGGAACCAAATAATTATAAGCCAATCAGAATCATTGTGACATTGTGAAGAAGTTAATCGCCGAGGTACAGAAAAATCCACCACTGTTTGACAAGTCAAGCCCCTTTTCGAAGATATGTTAAAAAATGGATATATGAAAAGCAATCGGTCGTACCCTTGGAATAAATGGTGAGAAGTATTAAAGATAAGATCATTATGCAGGCTAGCAGCAAATAGTGTAACAAAATTACCTCAGGTATCTAGTTTCGACAACACTGTATTGCTTCCTTTGAAGTTTCAGTGAAAAAGGCATTGTGTGTGTATATATATATAGAGGTGTTGACTAGGCGTTGTTTATATTCCACTATTGACTTCGTCAGCTAAATTCACTGTTAGATTAGTGTGCACTAGACTAGCTAGATTCACTGTTCACTGTTTAGAGGCGCTCGGAACATAGCATGCTGAGGACATCTGCTGGTAAAAGACATGTAAATGCAGCAAACTGATATTGATTCATTCCAAAGTATGAATAAAATTTGTCTTCAAAAGACGACGGACTCCTCTCGTCTTTTAAGGATATAGTGTACCCACACTCTAAAAAGAGATGTGTTAAAAAACAACACACAAGATGTGTTGATGGCATTTTGACACATGTTGTGTAGATTTTTAACACACAATGTGTGTTAAAATGTAACTCTGGAAACACTCTAAAAAGAGATGTGTTAAAAAACAACACACAGCATGTGTTGATGGTATTTTGACACGTTGTGTATATTTTTAACACACAATGTGTGTTAAAATGTAACTCTGGATAGAATAGCACTGGGTGGAGGGCAGTTTGTTTTTATGAAAAAAATTATAGGTATATTTTATATGGTATTCCATAAAATGCTCTAAAATAAATAAAGCAATATATTCAAATAAATAAATTAAATCTTAATTAATGAAAACTTAAAGATTAACGGGTGTTTTTTTGCAGCCAATCACATCATGCCTCTTTTTCAATGTCTTTTTCAAATGCTGCTTTCACTTGTTATTAATAACCAGATTAACTTTATTTCTGTCAGACTCTACAGAAGCTCTTATTGAGAATTAACAGGTCTTGGTGTTGATGATTCATTGAATGTTTCATTTAAAGTCACCAGAATCGTGATTAGTGTCAGCTTCATTTGAGCTCTTGACCCTTGACTCTTTAACATTAGTTTTCTCTGTTTGCTGTAAATGTGTATTTAATCTGCACATTTGAAACAGCAGAAATAATCATGAGAAAAATATGCTTAGATGATAATTTTATCATTATGAACATGTAAGATTGTTCAGCAAGAGCTCAGAAAGAGTTTAATATTTGAAAGATGAGTGTAATACATAAAAGATTAGCATAATGCAATTAGCTTAAAATGTATTAATAAATACACAGTTCGCACAGAATCTTATAGTCTAAGGTATCAAACAGACCTCAAGAATCAGCGTATGAATCTCAACAATGGTGACAAACAAAAAGCTTCATGCTGCAATGCATGCTGGGTGCCACCATAGTGCAAATCTCATCCATGACTCCCAGCATGCATTCTGGCATGAAGCTTTTTGTTTGTCACCATTGTTGAGATTCATACGCTGATTCTTGATGTCTGTGTTTGACTAATTTCTGCTGCAGATTAAAATTTTCAGAAAACATTTATTTTATTATTCTGCACTGCTGGATAGCATGATGTAGTGTCACAAGATTGTTATTACTATCAGCACATAAATAAAATTGAATTGAATTGAATTTATTTATTTATTTCGAGCAATATATAATGACATCTAACAAAGGCAATAAAGAAGCATTTTGATTCATCTATACAACAAGTTAAATTCATCATACTTTAACAACATAATTCCATCTATTGCTCGAAACGGAGTGGGTAGAAGTCAAACTTATTTAAACCCACCCCGGTTACAATTAACAGGAAAAACAAAAACAAGGCAATTGCTTCCTTAATTATTAACATTATCATGACACTCAGTTAAATGTATATATAAAGACGTCTGAGAAAAAACATGAAAAAGAAAATGACAAAAAAAAACAAAAAACAACAAAAAAAACAGACAAAAACAAACACAAACATATCTTAAATACACACCATATATTTCCGCAGGTAACAGTTATAATAATACCAACAATGGTAATCAAATACCTACAAGGTAAAATAAGACAGACTATGAATACATAGATACATCAATACTATTATAGTAATACCAACAATGGTAATCAGAATACCTACAAGGTAAAATAAGACAGATTATGAATACATGAATACAACACCACATAATTAAACCATGCCCTCCTTGTAATGTGACAAGACCTTCTTTTTATAGAGTACTTTAAATTGATGAATGCTTTGACTTTGTTTGAGTTCCAGCCCCAGACTATTCCATAGTTTAACCCCACATACAGACACACAGAAACTCCTCCTAGTAGTTCTGATCGTTGGTATTAAAAAGTTCCCATAACTCCTCAAACTGTACAACTGCTCTCTCTGTGTGAATACTTTTTGTATGTTTGCAGGTAATAGATTATGAAATGCTTTAAATAAAAATTGTGCTGTATTAAATTCTACTAGGTCCTGTATTTTTAATAATTTCGATTTAAGAAATAATGGATTTGTGTGTTCAAGATATTCAGCCTTGTGTATGGTACGTAAAGCCCTTTTTTGTAAAATAAATAGTGATTGTATTAAGTTATTATAATTATTTCCCCATACTTCAACACAGTAAGTTAAGTACGGTAGAATCAGGGAACAATACAAAATACGGAGTGAATTCTCATCAAGTACCTGTTTGGCTTTATTTATTATCGCAAGGCTTTTGGAGACTTTGGTTTTTATGTGTCTGATGTGAGTTTTCCAAGTTAGTTTATTGTCTATTGTAATTCCTAAAAATTTTATTTCAGAGACATTTTCAATTTGTATCCCATCTATCTCAATCATCTTATCTGTTTTTTTCTTATAATTACCAAATAATATAGCTTTAGTTTTATCTAAATTTAAGGATAATTTATTACTATCCATCCATTTTTTTATATTCTTTAGTTCCGTATTTACAACATTAATAACCTTATCATAGTTGTCATCACAATAGAAAATATTGGTATCATCTGCAAACAAAACACACTTAAGTAATTTAGAAACATGAAATATATCATTGATGTACAGGTTGAATAGTTTAGGGCCCAATACTGACCCTTGAGGGACACCACAAGAAGTTACACGACAATCAGATGAGGACTCACCCATCTGCACATATTGCATTCTGTCACTCAAATAGCTTTTTACCCAGTTTCCAGCCACCCCTCGTATCCCATACCTTTCTAGTTTCTTAAGTAATATTACATGATTGATAGTGTCGAAGGCTTTTTTCAAATCAATAAATATTCCAATAGTAAATTTTTTATTGTCCAATGCATTTGATAATTCTTCTGTAGCATCAATTATAGCCATAGATGCAGATCTTTTGCTTCTAAATCCATATTGACTTTCATTTATCAGTTTATATTTTTCAACAAATTTTTCTAATCGAGTATTGAATATTTTTTCTAGAATTTTTGAAAACTGAGGAAGCAATGAGATTGGTCTATAATTGGTAAAATTATGTTTATTTCCATTTTTGAATAGTGGAATAACTTTAGCAATTTTCATTTTCTTGGGAACACAACCATTTAGAAGTGACTGATTACAGATGTGCGTTAGAGGTGATTTGATGTTATTTATAACTTTTTTTAGTATTGCCATATTGATGGAATAACAGTCCATAGATTAGTTATTTTTGGACTTTTGGACAATATCCATTACTTCTTGCTCACTGACTGCTGAAAGGAAGATGGTGTTTGAATTATTCTCAATTTTATCAATATTGTGCTCTATTTGTTCATCAGGGATTCTTGATGCCAAGTCACGGCCGATGTTTACAAAAAAATTATTAAAACTATTAACTACGCTATTCTTAGTACGATATTCACCATGTGCATCAACAAAATATTCTGGGTAAGTCATTTTTTTGAAGCCTTTTTTGAGAATGTTATTTAATACATCCCAAGTTCCTTTTATATTAGATTTATTATCAATCAATAATTTCTTATAATAAAATTTCTTGGCTATTCTTATTACATCAGTTAACTTATTTTTATACAACTTATATCTATTCTCCGCTTCTGTTGTTTTCAGTTTAATGAATAATTTATAGAGATTATTTTTCTTTTTGCATGCATTTTGTAAACCTTTAGTCATCCAGGGACATTTTAAATATTTATTGTGTTTACTGTAAACTGAAATGGGGCAATACTTATCATATGAATATGTGAATATTTCTAAAAAATTATTATAGGCTCTGTCTGTGTCGGTCTCTCCATGAACAGAACTCCAGTCTTGTACTCTCAGGTCATCATTAAATGCATTAATTGCTTCTTGAGTTAGTAATCTTTTGCAGCTTACATTACAAATTTCTTTTGTTTTTGAAACATTACAGTCATATACAACAAAAACAGGTAAATGGTCCGTAATATCACAAATAAGCAAACCATTAAATATGTTATTTGTCAAGTTATTTGTAAAGATATTATCGATTAAGGTTGCACTGTGTGATGTAATTCTACTGGGTTTTGTTATTGTTGGGAATAAGGACATGGAGTACATTCTTTCAATGAATTCATCAGTCAGTTTATGTTTGTTTGGATTTAAGAGGTCAATGTTAAAGTCCCCACAAATAAATAAGGACTTATTATTAACTGTTGAAAACAGATTCTCCATCTCTTCATTGAAAGTATCAATACTTGACCCAGGTGATCTATAAACACAACTTATAATAATGTTTTTTTTCTTTCCATTATTGATTTCTATTGTTATACATTCCATTAAATTATCAACTACAAATGACATATTACTTAGAAGTGAATATTTTATAGTTTTGTGCACATATAGCGCGACCCCACCTCCAGTTTTATTCTGTCTATTCACGTAATGCAGATCATAATCATCCATTTCAAAGTCAATTCCTTTCTCTTGATTGAACCAGGTTTCAGAAATCGCTATCACACTGAAGGGATAAACAAAATTTTGTAGATATTCACTTATTGCATTAAAATTTGTATACAAACTTCTGCTGTTAAAATGAATAATAGTCAATTTATCCTCAGTAATGCTATTATTGCTGTATTGTTCATTTGTATAGTAGTTACAGTTGTTGTTAATAATAGAAAGGAAATTGTTGTCAGGATCAATATCAGTCTCTACATCATGCATATTATACTCAGTATATTCAGTTGCACCCAGATCCAATTGACGTAGTTGTTCAATTCTCTGCAAAAAGTCTGTCTCTATATAATTGTCATTTTGACCACCCGTGTGTGGCTCAGTACTCATTGTGATAGTGTAAGTCAGATGTTACCTTAATTAGATGGCTGATGTGCATTATGATCACTGATACTTGACCAACTCCTCCATGTTTCTTACTATGAGAATTTTGGCCTCCTCTGGAGACCCATTTAACTTGATGAAGATTTTACCGTTTGTTACCCATGTGTGTTGAATTTTTTTCTTGTTTCTTGAGGTGTCTTGCTTTTCTGGCTATGTCTGCATTCTTTTTTGTTAAGTGTTCATTTATATATACATTTGTCCCTTTGAGTTTGCGGCCTTGTTTTAACAGGGCCATCTTGTTTTTCCTGTTGACAAATCTCAAAATGACTGCTGGTCTATCGTTGTTGATCCTTCTCGGTAGAGGGTGGCATGCTTCAATGCAATCCAGGTCCAGCTCTACTCCTTTGCTCTGGAGAAAGGTTGCCACTTGTTGCTCCACTGAGCGCACTTCCCTCTCCCTCTGCTCATCTCCGCTGTCCGCGGCTACCGCGCGCGCGTACGAGCGTGGTTTGATAGGAATACCAGTGATGAGCAAGTCGTTCAGCCGGGAGTACTGCTCCAGATCGTCCACCCTCCGTTCAAGCTCCACGATCCGTTTGTCCTTTTCAATGTTTTGAAGGCGCAGCTGTTTAACCTCCTCTAATACTTCCAGAAGACGGCTCTGCTGCGTCTTCACTGTAATCATCTCCTCAGTTAGGAAGTCGAGAGACTTTTTAATGTCATCGACTTCCTCTGTCTGCGTGTTCTTTTTTGGGCCCATTCCGAATAAATGCGCACCATCCATTTACTCATAAACCTGATCAGATCTGCACTTGCTGATTACAACATCATCAAGAAACATCTGATCATATTTTCACTCGCCATAACAAATGCATTTTATTAAAATACAGTTAAAGCAGCCAGAGAAATATTAAAAGAAGAGTAAAGGGTCAAGAGGTCAAATAAAGGAGCCATTAATCACGATTCTGGTGACTTAAATAAAACATTCAGTGAAACATCAACATCTAAACCTCTGTTAATTCTCAATAAGAGCTTGTCTATGTAGATTCATGATGTCTAAAACATCCAGGTAATAAAATGTTCAAACAAACTCTTTTTTAAACGTCACTGGACTACATAAAAACAAGTTAACAATATGTTTCAGTGTTCATCCAAACACTCAGTTGTAAAAACACAGGAAGTAACTGGCAAATACACACCGACTACAGTCACATGACACATATCTGACACAAGTTGTGTAACTATAACACATAAGTGTGTAAAAGGTTTCAACACACTTCTGTGTAAGAGGAATAACACACTAGTTGTGTTAAAGGTAATACAAAATGAGTAGTCCTTATAAACACAGAGATGTGTTAAGAATCGACACAGGTTGTGTGTTAAATTTGACATAACATGTGTTGTCCCTGAGCACACACACTACATGTGTTAAAATCTACACAATAGTGTTAAAATCTACACAACATGTGTTGTCCCTGAGCACACACACTACATGTGTTAAAACTGACACAACATGTGTCATTTTTAACACATCTCTTTCTACAGGTTGTGTTGTTTTCAACTCATCATTTTGAGCGCTGACACTCACCATCACTGTGAATGGTATGCAGTGTTTGCTATGTTCTCAAACAAACAGGCCAGTGTAAATGCAAGCTATTTATATACAATATTTTGTCAGTTGCTACATTTTAATTAAATTCAAAGTGCAAACGCTGTTAACTGTTATCTCTTCATGAACTTTTGTCAAAAGCAGCATTATTAATTAGGGGTTGAAGTGTGAATAACTGAATAATGTCCAGTACAGTGAGTCTGTCCAGTCATTGAGCTTGAAACATTGTGTTGTACTTTGTGTGCACATGCATTCTGTACTCGACTATTGATTAAACGGTTAATATTTTTGCATCTGGCCCTTTCGCTTTATTTTTTAAAATGACACAATTTGTGTGTTAAAATGACTTACACATTTATTGTGTTAAATTTGAC
Source organism: Squalius cephalus (assembly GCF_949319135.1). NCBI lineage: Eukaryota > Metazoa > Chordata > Actinopteri > Cypriniformes > Leuciscidae > Squalius > Squalius cephalus. Next base: position 11,465,607 of record NC_137128.1, on the reverse strand, counting down.
ACAACATGTGTTGTCCCTGAGCACACTCACTACATGTGTTAAAACTGACACAACATGTCACAAGAAGTCATCTCTTTTTAGAGTGCAAAAGCACCTGTTTTTATTTTTCAGTTTGTGTAACGTAAAGCAGAAGCAGGTCATCCATTTTCGCTACTTTGAAACTGCAGCGCGGGCACGCGAGTGCTTAGTGAAAAGACCGTTATCGTTCGTTGGTGTGGACGCAAATACACTCAAAAAAAAAATTGTGTCTAAACATAAGATTTATGTATTTGAATTGCATATAAAATTTCCATGCATTTGGATTACATAGTTTTAACATAAACCAATCAATAATCTGAATGTGATTCATATTTTTAAGTCATATATAAATGAAACAGATACGATTTATGTAATTGTATTAATAAACTGAATGTGATTCATATTTGTCAGTCATACGTAAATGAAACGGGTAAGATTTATGTAATAGTACACAGAAAAACGCCCATGTTAAATTAACACTGCTCAGTGTTCATATGTGTGCACACTACAGAGTTAAAGCGGTGTTGAAGTTAATGAGATAATTAACTGATGATTGAGCATTAACCCGTTTAATCCCAAATTTTTCCCAGACACAAAAATATCCAAATCATGTGTCATTAGTATCCCTTTGAAACAATCAATCATAAATTTTAGAAATTTTCATGGAAA